>NC_133653.1:255575910-256265703 GCF_009905375.1 Apium graveolens
TTACCGAACACTACCCAAATATTATTGGAGTTGAGAATCGTGATTCAAACCGGCACTAAAACACTTGACCAGAACATTACTCAAAAAACTAATATATACTGCATCAAAGATTATATGTTGAGTAACAAAATCGAAAGTGTATAAAAAAATTACTGAGATCCTACACATAATTAAATGGAAAGTGGAACGTACATGTAATACTCCGACTCTTCATCTGACCCTGATGTACCGGTGTCAACATAGTAAAACCCGAATAAAGACACAAATAAGATCAATTAGTTTGAGAAATCAAAACAATCATTTGTTGATAGATATGCCATAGTTTGATGAGGAGATTTGAGATGAGATTTTAAAGAGTTTATGGTATATATAGAGATCAATAAAATGCAGGACAGGGGCGACGAAAACTAGGAAAAAGCTAGGGGTGAACAGTCGGAAGAATTGAGAACGATGGACAATACTATTTTGTTGAATGGCCCAGTTGCTGAATTGAGTGATCAACTTGAGTAACCTAATATGTAACATACAATATCGTATCCACATTCATTCACGATTAAATTTAGTTATAATAATACTTTAAGATTACATGATGAAAGACAAACGTCTTTGATGCACACTAGTTATAAAAGTCATAATACACCCATAAATCACGAGTTTATTTAATAATTATATTAAAGCAAGTGTGTAGTATTATATACAAATTTTATTACATTAACCTAATAATAAAATTAAAATTTTAAATTTGTTAGGATCTATACTAAATTTTCTAAATATATTGTTATCCATTAACATGATTAATAAATTTTTATTACAATTTTTTGTTAAATGTCCATTAAATGTGTCCCTTGAACTGTTTCAAGTCAAAATTTGGTCAACCTGAATCTTAATAACCTGGATTCTTATTTCTCCAATCAATTTTATGTCATGTCTAGTTGTTGATATTGTCGAACTTTAATTTTAAATAAAACATTAATTGCGTGTTTTCAAATATATTTTTGTGGCTTTATTTAAATATTTAGTATATTATGTTATTGATATACTAGTTAGCGTGATTTTTATTTTATGGGTGTTAAAAAAATAGGGCAAAGTTCGCGAGAATTTTAGTTAAATTCGTCATTTTCAATGAATTTGTTAAAGTTTTATTAACTTTTTAATATTGCCATATTTGTTAACAGTTCTTAAAATTTGAAGTAATTATGTGTTTGATCTATTGCTACTTGAATTACAATTAATTCAAATCAAATTAAACACGATCTTGACTAGTTTTAAGCTCCATTTGAGAATTAAATCTCAATAGAAGAATCAACTATTATTTTTAGATTTTTTTAGAATTGATATTGATAGAAAATTACATAATGTACAACCAATAAACTACTTTGAAGTTCAGGGATCGGATGTGGAAAAGGGTTACATAGATTAAAACAACTTTAGTTGTTACCATTGGGACTTATGATCTGGGTATGGTAAAGTTTGAATTTTACCCTTGCGAATAAGCTTTCTGATTTATAAAACTATTATTTTCTTATTAAAAAGTCGATTTTGTCTTATATTTTTTTAATATCTATTTTTATAATATTGTATTTAAAATATTATATTTTTGTTATGGGTTTGCTTACTAATAAAATTACTTATTTAGTCTTATAAGCGACTATTATCAACCACGTAATATTCACTTTCATGTTAATTATTTTTGATAGGGTATAAGCAACCTAGCTAGAGCCCAACCCAGATCTGGGGTGAGGCGGGCTCAGCTGATGGCCCGGGACCCCTCACTCAAAGCAGTCAAGTGGAGAGACCCAGGCTCAAGGCCAATCCAGGACCAGGATCATCTCCCAGCCAGGATCCAATCCAGGACCAGGATCATCTCCCAATCAGGATCCAATCCAGGACCAGGATCACCCCCAACCAGGATCACCTCCCATCTAGAATCCAACCCAACTAGGGCAGACCCGAGGGGGGTCCCAACAAGCACATACATACCCCACAACCCGCCAAGGAGGGGTACGTAGGCACATGATGGTGACAGCTATCAACAACTAACATCTTAGATAAACATGATGCATGTCAGCGTACCTTTGGGGCATCATAAAGGTGGTCCGTATGTAGACACGTGTATACAATCTACCCAAGCTAGGCGTCATCCGCCTCCAATAACGAACGGCCCTGATCTAGAGGTACCAACCCCTAAACTCTACCTTTGGGCTATAAATACCCCAAAGGGAAAGGTTTTAGGGGTTAGACACATTTTTACGCACACACTCTCTTACAAACAAGTGTACACATGCAGCCACTCTTTGTCCTTTCTATCTTCATCTCCCTCAAGCAAGCTCTTACTCTCACACTGGAGGCGTCGCAGGGCTGAAACCCCCCTCCGGTGTTATTTTGTAGAAGCCCCATAGCAGCTACACCTCACTCACCGCAAGAAGGTCCAGGCACGGCATCGGAAGGAGCCGCCCCGCTCACCGGAGTTATCATTTGGTGCTAGAAGGAGGGGCGCTTCATCCTTGGGTCTCGGTGCCCCTAGATTCACCTTCATTAGCAAACTCTTAAGAGAGTCCATTTCTCAAACCTATAAGAACACAAACAACCATACCCTCTCTTAACTATGAATATTGTTTATCTAAGCCACGTTATGTGTGCTCGTTATTTTATCCACGTTTGTGTGAGCCTAGTTTCTCTTGTTTTTAAGCCACGTTTGTGCGTATTATAGATAGTTTTGGTTATTTTCAAATCCCGATCTGCTTTAGCTTGCATATTGTCTCAATATTTTAGACCCTGCTATACTTGTTCAACGGTATTGTTAGCAAAACCCAGAAAGTTAATTTGGTATTGTTCTAAAAAAAATTTGTTATCTACAAAAAGCAACCTTAGATCTACATTTCTAGCTTCAAATCTTGGTCAGTTGTTTGTACAATTGAGATAATGGCAAGAGTACGGTTGGAAGACCCTCCGCAAGTACCCAGGTCCAGGACCAGAATCACTCTCAGGCACAAGACCCTGGGGGCGATCGAGAGACCCTCCAGGAGCAACCATTGACATAACATACCCCGATCTTGGAGAGGGTAATAACACCCCAGGATGCAAGGAACCTAATTGAGCTCAATCAATACAAGTATACCAATGTTCCAGTGGCCAAAGAGCATATGGCCAACCTGACAAGCAATTAACTGGCTAAAGCAATTAGGCTCTACAGAGAGGAGTAAGCTCAGGCTTAGATAGAATATGAGCAGGAGGATGACCAAGAAGAGTTCGGGGACACTCAGCAATCTAGGAGATCTGTCTTCGACCGAATCGGAACCAAGGGGAAAAAGAACCAAAAAGAGAAAAATGAGAAAGAGAAAGAAGCAACCAGGAAGAAGAGGTTGGAAGAGATGAGAGAACAGATAAGGAGAGAAGAAGAAGCAAAGCTTGAGCTGAAGATTCAAAAAAATAATACATTTAGAAGAGGATAGGCTCCTAGCTAAGGCCAAGGACAAGAGGACCCGGAGGGAGCCCACCCCCGAGGTCATTTCTGATGATGATGAGGAGGGGCAGAAGGACCTCAAAAATATGATCTAAGAACTTCAAAGACAAATGGAGAAGGACTCTGGAATGGAGATTGGGGAAACTCTAACACCCTTTAGCCATTCTTTAGAGGCCATTCCCCGATAGAGAAACCTCAAAGCAAAGTTCTTCCTCAAAGAAGGAATACTCTATCGCCGGACCTTCTCCTCACCTATCCTAAAATGTGTTGGCCCAACGGAGGCAGAATATTGTTTAATGGAAGTCCATGAAGAGATATGCGGAGATCACATGTCTGCGAAGGCCCTGGCTCATAAGATAATAAGGCAGGGCATTATTGGCCAACAATTCTCCAAGATGCAAGTGACTTAGTGAAAACATTAAAGTAGTTCCATATTTTCAGCAACATATCCCGGATAAGCCCAGTCTCACCCTCATCACTCCTATCTCCAATCCAATTCGTTGTTTGGGGATAGATATTATGGGACCCTTTCCCCGGGCTAGAAGAGACCTAAGATACCTACTAGTCTCAATTGACTACATGACGAAGTGGGTGGAAGCAAAGGCAATGAGAACCATAAACCAGCAGGATTGCATAAAATTTATGGACAATATCTTGATGAGGTTCGGAATCCCAAGAATCCTGGCATCTGATAATGGGCCGCAGTTTGTTGGGTCAGAGTTCGAATCCTATCTCCAAGAACGGGGGATCAAGCATAGAAAATCATCAATAGCATACCCTCAAGGAAATAGACAAGTGGAAGTAACAAACTGGATCCTTCTCTTGGGCATTGAGAAGAGGCTTATAGAAAGTAAAAACAAGTGGCCAGAAGAATTGCCCAATGTGCTATGGGTCTACAAGACAAGGTCTGAGACCAGGCTGTAGCAAAGATGGAAAATACAGAAAGAAGACTAAGGAACACTTCAGCAAGAAGTCCGGGGTCAAGAACTTTCAAGTTGGAGACCTGGTACTTCGAGACACGGAAGCCTCGAATCCAACCAATACTGGAAAGCTGACGCCCAGGTAGGAGGGGCCTTACAAAGTCAAAGAATTATTAAGGCCAGGAACCTAAAAGTTGATGAACATGGATGAATCTGAGATCCCCAACACATGGCATGGACTCAGGCTCAGAAAATTCTATCAATAGAAAAAGCAACCAAAAGCAATCAAAAACTTGTAGCCTATGGCAAGCAACCAATCTATGATTCAAACTCTTGTATGAAAAACATTGCAAATTAATGAAAAAGAATTTTCTTGTTTCAGTAAGCTAGTATTTAAGCAATCATTACGAATCAAGAAAATATCAAACCGGGAATATAATAATTCCAGGTTTAGATGCATTCACTCCAAGAATATAAAAAACCCGGATACGGATTCATACCCGGATCCAGACCGACTATAAATCTATACCCGGGTTGGAGGCAATAACCCTGTACTTAGAACATTTTCCAAGTGCAGAACAAAGCCAAAACCCGGACAACAATCCGGATATGAATTTATACCCGGATTAAAAGCAAAATCTGGGAGCTAACTTCAACCCGGTTGCAATTGCATACCCGGGTTGGAAACAACAGCTTTGTACTTAGGACAATTTCTAGGTACAAACCAAGCAAAAAAAGAAAACAGATCCGGGTAAGGAATCACACCCGTACCAAAAGCACCTGTTTAAAGCTAGCTTCAACTCGGATATAAATTTATACCCGGGTCAGAGGCAATTATTTTGTACTTGGAATTTTCCCTAAGTGCAAATTAAACCAAAAAGCAGACAAGACCCGGGTATGGTTCCCTACCCGGATCAAAAACACTATTCGTATATAGAATATTTTCTAAGTGCAAAGCCATATTAAATATCGACCTTCAATCCAGGTAAGGACTCAGACCCGGATCAAAGTAAACATTAAAACCTTACTTCAACCCGGATATTGACTCATTCCCGGGCTTAAGGCAATCATTTTGTACTTTGAGGAAGTAAAAGATAAACAGGAAAGTAAACAAACCCGGATATGCTGTCATACCCGGATCAAAAGCATAAACAGTCTACTTAGAATATTTTCTAAACAAGCAAATTGCGACAAAGCAACAATCAAACATAAAACGTTAATCCGGATTAACCACCAATCCGGGAAAATTCAAAGATTACAAATCATCCAGAAACAAAGTACGAAAGATAAACAAAGTACTTGAAGGAAACAAATTACATCGGCAAGGCCCGGAAAGCTTGTCATAGCTTGGAAATGTCTAGATAAAGCTGGGACTGGGACCATCGTAGGGTTCCGGCTCCCCTTGACCCTGCTCAACGGCTGCCTTACCTACCAGGAACTCCAGGATAAAGCTCTCCCAGTTGGCCAGGGGATCAGTCTTGACATGCCTTTCTTCCACGAGCCAGGCCCAATGAACTTCAGGAACCCCAGCTTGAGCAAGTGCCAAATCATACTCATCACTTCCCTTGAACTCAGAAAGATGGCATCTTTGTTCAAGTTCTCCTTTGCAACCAGATGAGCCTTCAGTTTCTCGACCTCCTTTGCGAGACCAATATCCCGGGCCTTCTCATCCTTCAGCTTCCCTTTCAATCTGGCTTCCACTATCCTAAACCCCTCTCGGGCCTCATCTAGCTCATCCTTAAGATTATCGGGCCCTTCTTTCTCAGACTTGGTCTTGTTGTTGGCCTCCCGGACCTCATTGAAAGCAATATCCAAGCAGACAGCTATAGCACTACAAACTGGAAGAAAAAATAAGAAGAAACTACTAAGTAAAGAATTTCAACCTGGGAAGAAAGCAATAGAGTATTACCAACTTGCGTGTCCCCAGTGCCCAGTAACTTTGTTGAAAGAAGCGGACATCCCGGATCCTGCCATCTCCTCCCAGGCATTATCAGTCGGGATATCTGACATGAAGTTAGCCAGATCCAAGAGAGTTTTGGTCCCCACCTTCACAGACTCCCCATCCGGACCAAGCCCTTCCGAGTCACAGCCAACCCGGCTGGAAACAACAGTCTTTCCCCGGAGAGGCTTATCCGGGAAGCTCTTCCTCTTCTTTCTAGGGGGATCATGATCGTCTTGGATCTCCTGGACAACAGGCTCAAAGTCCCTAAGCTCGTTACCCGGATCAGGGACATATTGTGTGGAGCAGATGATTCGGCCCCGCCCTCGATATCAACAGATCTGGATCCAGGGCCCGGGGCCCCTTTAGTGGTCTTGAAAGCCAAGCCCAGGGTGTTGAAAGCGACAGTGTAAGAGGAAGAAGACATGATTCGGATAAGAGCAGGGTTGAAATGCGGCAAGCCTGAAAGGAGATAAGAAAAGCTCAAGTTAAAAACCAATATACTAATACAAATATCCGGAAAGACATACATTGGAGATAATCCGGATCAAGCAAACAACAAATTCCATAGAGAAAATTCTACAAGTAAAATAAAGGACAGGATCTGGATTAATATGCATGGCAAACAATCCGGATCAAGCAAAACAGCCAATTCTAAGAAGAAAAATCTACAAGGGAAAGGACACGGTCTGGCTCAACATATACAGCAAACAATCCGGATTAATCAAATTAGATATTTTTATACAGAAAACTAAACAAGTACGAAACAGGAAGGATCCAGGAGAATATCAAAAACAACAATCCGGGTTAGCAGAAGACTTACAACCAAGCTCGAAGAGCAACTTATGATTCATGAAAGTGTCCCGGGTCGGCTGGAATCCGAGAGAGTCACAGAAGGCCCTCATCTGGGTCAAAGCCTCCCCTTCCAGAATAGCGGGCTAGAATTTGGTTTGGATGCCCTCCATGGTGAAATAAGGCAAGTAAGCCAGATCAACCCCCTTCAGCATAATCATTTCACCATTCCAGTACTTCAGAGAAGTCTGGTGCATCACAGGCTAGCCCTACCCGGACCATACCCGCACTCAGAGGCCCGGAACCTAATCTCATAGAAAGGTTTCTGGCTAGACTTAGAAAGGTAAAAAATCTGGTGAAACAGCTTCAAGGTAGGTTGGAACCCGAATTTGTTAAAGCAGGCTATGAACCAAGTCATAGATTTAATCCCGTTCGGAGTAATCTGTATTGGAGAGATCTTATACACATGCTTGCAGAGATGCTTGACAAACATGTGGCAACGAGGGCTCCACCTGGATCTGAGGTGCTCCAGCCACACCAGAATAAAACCATCGGCCGGATGATGATAGATTCTCTCATGGGGTTCTGGCCACCTCCATGCAATGTCAGAGGTCAACTAGAACGCGGCCCAGATAGCCTTATCCATATCAGCCGGATCAGCTTCAGCAAAAAAGTCTTTCAATTGGTAATGGTCCTGGCTGATGGGAAACTTGGCAAAAGCCCTCTCAAGTACCTCCTGGTTATAGACCCTGGGATGACTGTTACCCTGCCTCTCATATTTGATCCTCCCACAGTATACGCTATTGTCAACCTCCTTACACTTAGTGATAAAATGATACTTCACATCTGTCTAGTACCCCTCGAGGGTCAAGGCAACTGAGATGTGGAAGCCTTTTTACCCATTTCAGCCTGGATCTGGGTTCTCTCAGATGAATCTGGATTACTCTCCTCACTGGAACAACCCAGGTAGCAATTAATAGCTCTCTTAGGAAGCTGCTTGATCTGGACCATATACCTATAAAATCAAGGTGATTTAGTCTTGGCTCCTACAAATTTTATATCTTTTGCTAAGAGGTTCGGATCAAGCACGTTCTGTTAGTTTTACCATGACCTACTAATCCGAACCGCTAATGCAAGTCCAACCTGGCCAAACATCAATAATCCGGATTATCTACAATAAGTAAGCAGAAACAAGCCCTTAAACATATATACAAAACCAGATTTAACCCTAACCCGGATCACAAAAGGCAACAAAGAACCCAGAACCCAGACCTGGGTCTGTAAGCCTGACCCGGATCTAAACAACCTAGATCTAAACATATTCAATCTTATACATGCAATTTTAACCATGTGAACTAACCTAGATCCGGGTTATGCACCCCTACCCGGATCAAAGCCAAAACCCTAACCCAATAACAGCTTTTTCAAGAATCAAAAAGCAAAACATAAACTTTTTACATATAAATACACATATTTATACGAAGAACACGAAGAATATCTTCAAAAAACCCAGAAAATCGAACAAAAACAAGCAAAAAACAGGAAAAACGAACCAAAAACACCCAAAAACCTACAGATCTAAACATGCATAAAAACCAAGCCAAAAAACACTCATATCCACCACAAAATCAAACCGAAAAGACTGATTTTCACCACTAATGCGCGGAGAAAGATGTAAAGTCCAAGCATGCAAGAACTCAAAAAGGAAAAAGCGAAGAAAGGGAAACTTACGAGAATAGCAAAGGGAGAAGGAGAACGGAGAGCAACCACAGCGAGAGGAAAGCCATGATGTGTAAAATAACTATAAGTGCACAGCGGTTAATCGGAGCAAATACAGGTCGATCCACAGAGACTATGAATTTTCAAAATCCTAACAATTTAAATCAGGCGAACTAGACAATAAGATTTGAGAGGAGTTTTGAATTAATCTAATTAGCAAATAGATCAAATAATATGGAAAACTTGGAAATCCGAATCTGTTAATCAATCACAAGTAATATCAACTCGCCCTAAAATCAATTATCTTTTCTTCACAAATAATTTTTAATTAACGAGACAAGCATATACTATGAAACTTGTTATCTAACAATAACCCATCAAAATTTCATGAAGCAAGCATAGGCTATGAAAAATAAATCCGATAACAATAATACATCAAAATCACTTTGTCAATTAAACAATTAAGCACCAAGAAAAAATCATGAGAATCAAATAATAGGAACGAAAAGATATCAAAGCAATTAAAATAACTTCATCTTCATCCTAGGGAATAAATTTAGCTACACATGATAAAAAGATGAACAAAACAAATAACTAATTGGGTGTCTTGGGTGTGTAAAATACAAGAGGGGAGACCCATATATATAGGGAAAATATGAGGGTTTGGGTCTTGGAATACAAGTAGGATTCTTAAAGTAAATTCTTCTTTTTCTCCAATAAGTATTCTATTTATCTTCCAATTCCCTTGACTTCTAGAATAGTCCACCTCCTTCCTTATTTGCACATTTTCCAACTCAAATTCTGATTTTATTTATTTTCCTATAAAACAAAGTAAAAAAATTTATTTATTAAAAAAATTATGAAAACAGGCATAAAATAGGAATTAATAATATGCAATAATATGGACCTATCAAATGCCCTCATACTTATCTTTTGCTGGTCCTCGAGAAAAATAAAAAAAATGCTATCATAGGCGTGACGGGAAATTTTAGGTTTACCAACCCGTTAAACTCATAGACGATCTCTACAAGAGGAGTGTTGTCTCCTAAGGGTTTATAGAAGATATGCCCATAAATCTGTGAAATACTTTAGTAAGTGTCCAAACTCTATCAACAATAACATTCATCGGTGTCAACACAAGAATTTTTAGGAAAATACATTCCTTTAAGATCTTCTAAATATAGCCAAGTTGTAAGTATCAATAATTCATTCATATCGACTCTGAACGTTTACAAAAAATCCCAAGGTGTGTAATGGAAATAGGTTCATGAAGAATCAATTGAGTAAGTACATTTTCTCTTTTTCAACCAATATTGAAATGACCCAATCTCTATCAAAACAAGTATCTAGCCAAAATTCACAATTTTTTTAACTGACTGTGCAATGTCCGTTTTCTTAGGCTTTCTACTTTACCCATGTAGCGAGCTTTGGGCCAATGACTCCTAAACCAGATGGCCTTAGGGCACTAGATTTTGGAATACCCCTACGGACTTAATTACTCGAGTAACAAAGGCCACAAAACAAGACTAGTCAAGTGTACTACTTGTGCCCATCATCTTAATTTTTTGTTTCATTTTTTTATTTGTGAGGAATATTGGGTATTGAAGTACTTTATTCAAGCATCTCATTTTTTATTTGTGAGGAAAATTTGATTCGACATTGTTTCAACATGTGGGCTCTGTCTCAGATTTCGAAAAATTCCCTAAACAATCTTTCCTACAAAGACCTTGTGCAAATGTGTCGTCTTGGACTCTTAAGCAAAAATTTGTTCGACACAAGTTTCATGAAGACAATGTTACTCAACTACGTTCATATCATCTCAAGGCATTATATATATATAAGTTTTGAAAAACTGCTAACACCAACAAGTATTAAAGTACAAGAGTGGACTGGACAACTTAGCTAAAATATCTCTGATTTTTTTTGGGTTTTTATCATTTTTTCAATTTTTTTTGGATTTTTTTATATATATAAATACTCTAAACCCCTCCCCCATACCTAAATCATGCATTGTCCTCAATGAATATAAATGAGAGAAAAATGACAAAGTAAAAGGACGAGAATACCATATATGGGCATGACAGAGGAATAGAACTAACTATTATACAACAAGAAAACTTACTTTGATCACGCATCAATGAGGTGAATCACCTCTTACTCAGAATCAACTAGGCAGTTCTAAAAATGGCTTAAGCCTTTGACCATTAACTTTAAAAGTTTCACCAGTTTTAGGATTTTCCATTTCAATAGCACCATGAGAAAAAACAACTTTAACAACATATGGTCCCTCCCACCTAGATCTCAATTTCCCAGGAAATAAATGCAGCCTAGAGTTGTGCAAAAGAACTTTTTGACCCGGAGAAAAAGACTTTCTTAAAATAGATTTGTCATGCAAAAGTTTAGTTCTTTCTTTGTATATCTTAGCATTTTCATAGGCATCATTCCTAATTTCTTCTAACTCAGACAGTTGTAATTTCCTATGGCTACCAGTAGTGGGTAAATCAATATTTAACTTTTTAATGGCCCAATAAGCTCTATGTTCAAGTTCAACGGGGAGATGACATGCTTTACAAAAAACAAGCCTATAAGGAGACATACCCAAAATGGTCTTAAAAGCAGTACGATAAGCCCAAAGTACATCTACCAACCTAACAGACCAATCTTTCCTATTTGAATTGACAGTTTTCTCTAGAATTTGTTTGATTTGCCTATTAGAGACCTCTACTTGACCACTACTTTGAGGATGGTAAGGTGTGGCTAACGTATGAGTGATGGAATATGTTAGGTCACACACACTATAGAAGGGGGTTAAATACAGTGTTTACTACAATCAAATCGAATATAAGAACTCAAGTAACAAAACACAGATTTTATTTAACATAATAAACTCTGTTACAAAGAACTGTTCTCTCTCAGTGATGAACAAATTATCACGAGAGCTGTTAGGGTTACAATGAATAATAATCTCGATTATGATAACACATATAGTGTAAACCCTATGTCTGTGTTTATATACTACACAGTTACAAGATAATCTTCTAATTGATATCGAATATAATTATGCATCCTAATATATATCAATCAGTTATCTTTTCTTCCAAGTATTCTATTCCTCATAGAATTCTTCTACATACATATCTCTTCTTATGTTTGTCTTGATCTTCTTTCCTTTCAATCAGCCGCCTTCCTTATCTGAACGTCTCCTTAAGTTCTGATATTATCTCCTAATAAATATCTCCTGATAACTTAAGTTCTGACAACTTAAGTTCTGATATCTTAAGTCCTGATTTCCAGTTAAGTACTGATTTGTCCTGTTAAGTAAGATCTGAAAACTAAACACAAATCATATTAGACATTACATCACAAATATATCTAACAATCTCCCCCAACTTGTAAATTAGCATAATATACAAGTTTAACAGATATTTGATGATGTCAAAAACATTAAGTACAAATGCATGAAAATTTGACTAGATAACTACAACTTACAGTCCTTATAGCTTTACCATCCACAAGGTCTGATAACAGCTTCAGTCTGTATAAATTTAAGCGGTTGTAGATCTTTGACTTGGCTTCAATTTCTAATCTTTTTGATGTCAGGAGTTGTTCTGAGATAGTTCTTCAACAAACATCTCTCAGCATATTCAAGTTCATTGACCATCCTCCTTTTAGCATTCTTCAATTCAACTGTATCTTCGCCAGTTTGAAAGATAGAAGCTCTGAGATCATTTATTTTAGCTTTCCTTCTATCCTGATCTAGTCTGATGATATAGGCTTTATCAGACTCAAGATTGAATTCAAGTCCCTTAATACCAGAAAATGTAGTGATGATTTTAGCAGTATTAGGCTTCATTTCAACAATTTCTCCACTGTGAGATCTGTACTTAGGACAATATGGGCTGTCAGACTTTACAGAGTAAAGCTTCTTTTGTCTTTGAATATTTGATTTTAAACACCCTGCAGCACCATCTGTTGATCTGTTTTTCACTTGAAGCAGAAATAGAACATGTTCCAGTTCTTCAAAATACTTCAATGAAATTGCATTCTCCCTGATCTGGAATACCCTCCCATCTGTCATAAAGTATAACACGATATCTTCTTTCAAAATAGAATGGTAAACCATTTGTACAGATTCAAGTTGATTCAATCTCTCAGGAGTTGCTCCTACACCTGGTTCACTTAAGGAAGTTGGATCATTGGTAGTATTGTGTACTCTCTTCTCTTTAGAACTACCCAATCATGATTTATCTCTTACTTTTTTTCCTGTAACAACTCTTGCTTCAAAACCACTTGATGTAGTCTTCAAAGGTTGAGTCTGTTGAGCTTTGGTGAATCCTGGTAGTAGCATCTTTGAAGGTTTAACATGAGCAATGTCAGAGGTTTCCTTTTCCTTATCTTCTGATATCAAGCCAACTTGAGCTATGTCATAGGTTGCTTGCTTCACTGTCATATCAGAACTTACTACATCTTGACTCTAAACAACTTGAGCCATGTTAGAGGTTGGTTGAGAAATCTTCATTTTCATCAGAGTAAGACTAGCATCTTCATCAGATATTTCTTCATCCATGACTGGTACATATACCTTTACAGGTTCATCAACTTTTTCTTTGCCCTTAGATCTTGGATCTACCCCCACTTATGATTTGGCTTTGGTTGCCTCAGAATTTGTCCTTTCCTTAATCACAATACCCTTAGGTTTTGGAAGTTTCTTTTCAATAACAGAAGCTTTAGATTTGGAGTTGACTTTTTCTGCTTTAAGTATAGCTTCTTCTTCCTTTAGACTTTCAAAGTCCATTCCAAGATTTTCTTTAAGAAATAATCTCCTAGAAATTTCTTCATCAAGTTCCAGATGTTCACTAGAACTTATCATTTTACCAGTATCAGAACTTATTCTTCTCCCAGTATCAGAACTTGTTCTTTGTGTAGAAATTTCAGTTGTCTTTGATGAAGATCCTTTACCTTGACCATGACCTCTACCCATTCCAGAGTTTCCCTGGTCATCATTTCCATTATCCTTACCCTTCAGTACTTGACTAGATTTGCATTTGGACTTAATTATTTTCTCCCCCTTTTTGGCATCAGCAAGTAAAAGAAGAGAGACAAGCAATTCCACTGAGGATTGGATCTCATTGAGTTGAGTTTGATGAGAAGCTTGATTCTTTAGAATTTCATCAATCTGAGCTTGTTACTTCTCATGAGTTTTTTCAATATACCCAATTCTGTCAAAGGCTGGCTTGAAAAATCTGTTCTTTTCCAATTTTATATTCATATCTTGCTGGATTAGAGATTCTTGAATTTTATTCACCTTGTCATGAGTTATTGAGTGTTGACCTTGAAGGTGCCTAGTACTCATTGCAGTAACTCTCAGCTGTGCCTTGAAATCATCATTTATCAGTATTTCATCAGCTTTGGCAAGATTCTCAGCAAGAATTTTTTCTGTACGAACAAAACTAACTGTGTTCCATTCCTTAGTCCACTCATTTCCTCTAGGAGTTTCACTCCAAGGTACTAGTGCATCCTCTCTAACAAACTTCTTGATCAAATCAGCTTTGCATAAAGCTTGTTGAGGTGCATGTCCTGATGGACCAGTTGCATCAACATCTACATTTGTGGCAGCTTCGCCAGTAAGTTCAGCATTATCAGCATCAGAACTTACAGAGCCTGCAGCATCAGCATCCTCTGATAAAATAACAGTATGTGAGGCTATATAGGCTTCAACATCATCCTCTAAGTTCTGATCTGCAACTAAGTTCTGATCAACAGCCAAATCTTGATGCCCACCTTCAATCTGATTTTCATCACACAGATTCAGAATTGGTGTGGTTGGAATATTTTCATTGAAATCAGCATCTAGAATTGGTGTTGTTGGTGGAGTGAGTTGAGTTGGTGGAGCTTCCAAGTACAGAACCTCAGGTACAATCAAGTTATGAATATCAATTTCATCACTTGTACCTGGGTCTTCAACATGTACTGGATTAATGATAGGAGACACAGGAGGTGTAGGCACTTTCTCTAGAATATCCTCTTGTTCTTAAATAGAAGACTTGTGAGTTGATTCAGCAGTAGGAAGTAATTCAATGACTATAGGTTCTGTTGGGATCAGAGATTCCTGACCCCCTTCCTTAGCTGCTGCTTCCAGAGTTTCTTCAGAGTGTGATGATACACTTACAGCCCTCCTGGCTCTTTGCTTTTTAAGTCTCTTTGCAGAATTAGAGACTTTAGGAGCTTCATCATCAGAATTTAGCTTTCTAAGCCTTTTGAGGGGCCTAGAACTCCCAGTTTCAGTATCTTTCTGAGAAGAGATCTTCTCAGCTTCTACAATAACAGGTTCTGATATTGGAACCTGTTCCTCATTGTCTGACTCATCTCTCAGAACAATTCTCCATCTCTTCTGTTGAGACTGAGGTACTATCTTAGTCCTCTTAGGTTTGGAAGATGAAGGCTTCACAGGATGTGCTGAAGGTTGAGGTTGAGATGACTGTGATGGTTTGAAATATGTCCTGATGGAGGGTTGAGTAGGTTGAGGTTGAGAAGTTTGATGTTGGTGAGAGATGGTAGGTTCTGATGGTTGTTGAGTTGGCTGTGATGTGTTGGTGGGTTGAACATCAGGATAAACAGATGTATATGTTTGTGGATCAGCATTTACCAGGATCTGTTTTACTAACTGAGGAATCTGTAAGGGTCTTTGTACTGGTTTCTTAATGTCAGCATTTAACAGATCATTAAATGCCCTTTTTGCAAGCTTAAAGGGTGGAATTTATTAGAGGTTGCGCCATCGCGAACCAGGATAAAATCACTGTGTGGTATTTTCTTTCCTTGCACTTTATTTTTCCGCACATATAAACTGCATAACGACTCGGTAATGTTTTAAAAAGGGATAAATTATATTAAAATGCCATAACAATTTTTAAATTGGTAATTAAGCTATTCAACCCCCCTTCTAGCTTAAAATAGCCCTCATACGGGACCTTACACTTAGTATACAGGGAAACTAGATATCTTGTTCTTCAACATTTCAAATTATGAAAATTATACTCTAATACTTTGCAAATTTTTAGGCTATATTACATGTTTTCTGCAAAAAAGTTATGAATGTGTACTTTATTTTTTGCTTAAATCTATTACATATTTGTTCATGAAAACAAGTGGAAATCTTTAGTTGTTATTTTAGCTAATTTATCTCTTTTATTGTTGTATGCATTAGCTTATCTAAATTATCATTCTAAGAAAACATCAAGTTTTTTCCCAACATACCATATAAAGACATGAGAATGGAAATAAATCGAATGTAGGCTTAGTTATGAGATCTGAGAAACAACTATTTTAAAAAAAAAATATGGGCCCACTATCAACAATTGAAAAAATATAGAATCCACACTGTCAACAAAAAAATATGGGTCCACAGTCAAACTTTTAAAAAAACATATGGGCACACGTCACTATATAAAGATAATATATAAGGACAAAAGAATAAACGTGAATAGATAGTGGCTTCACTACCAAACTTAGTATACAAATAACTTTGAAAAAATATATGGGCCCACTGTCAACAATTTAACAAATAGAATCGAGAGGTAAATGGATGTGAATGCAATAGGTACATGGGAAAATTAAATAATTTATTTGAAGAAATTAATTATATTTACATGAAAATGAAATCATTATTATTTTGAGCACCAAGAACGGATATCATAATTAGATACATAAATATTTATAAAAATATGAATATGAATTGATAAGATACTAACTAAACATTTGAACCTCTACACATCACTCAACAAATTATCACGACTTTAATTATTATTTCAAGTACATATAATTATTTAGAACGTATTTTTATCAATTACATAGAAAACATTTTAATTAAAATCATGAAATAGTCCATCAAGTTAGAAAAAATAAGAACCTTGTTTGTTTATCATGGTATTTATATGAGAAAATTTGTTATTTTAAGAGTAAATAACAGCGAACTTGTGTCAATGTGTCAATCATGTTTTCATCTCAATTCAGTCCAGTGTTAATTCTCTAACGAGAATCGGAGAAAGAGCAATAGACAAATATGTTCAGAGAAAATAGGTGAATCGACATACCACGAAATTCGGCTCTTCCCGTTTGGTGCAAGACGAATTTTGGAAAAATATATAACACGAGGGCTATAAATATCTCTATAAATAAATACTTAGATTAATTATATATTCATTAATGGATAATCTTAAACTATGTCGAGTAATTAAAAATTACAATTGTTAAAATAGAGATTTTAAATGTAGGAGAATGTGTAAAATGCTTGATACTAGAATACCAATATTCAACCATATAGTTAAGCTCTAAAAAATTCTCAAATGCACTTCCATATTTAAATAATAACTCACATATATTTAAATATTCATAGCAACGTACATGTTCAACATTGCCTTTAATGACAAGGAATGCTAAGACAATCCATAAGTCCCATCGAAATTTGCAAGAATTTACAAAAAACAACATCCAAAAATACCTGTTAAAAATTTACAAAGTTTAAACATAATGTATGCACTAAAGCCACACATAAGCAAGGCTTGTACGGAAGTTATTTCAATCCCATATGAATCACTTTTAGGTGAATTTTTACTTCTATAATGGCCTATTCACCACTCATTTCTAATAATTCTTTAGTGTATCTACATTTTTAATCTTACATTCAAACTAAAACATTAAAAGTTTTCTAGATCATGGGTTTAACTTTTTAGAAAGTATTTTTAATGAACTTAACTGTGTCTAAACTCATAATGTTCAAAATGAGAAATATCAAATTAAAATTAATAGTAAAACAAGAGCAAGTCTCTTCTTTCTAATGGTGAGTTAAAGTAGATCTACTCTAGATACAGGGAGATCACGAGAATCCATTACTAAAACTAATAATTAATTTAAGTTATATTTCTACTCGCTATATATTCGTATTTGAAACATTGGTCATAATTTTGTGTCGGGTGTGTGTCAAGTAGAAGGTCCTCAGTCAAGGATTACCGAACACTACCCAAATATTATTGGAGTTGAGAATCGTGATTCAAACCGACACTAAAACACTTGACCAGAATATTACTCAAAAAACTAATATATACTGCATCAAAGATTATATGTTGAGTAACAAAATCGAAAGTGTATAAAAAAATTACTGAGATCCTACACATAATTAAATGGAAAGTGGAACGTACATGTAATACTCCGACTCTTCATCTGACCCTGATGTACCGGTGTCAACATAGTAAAACCCGAATAAAGACACAAATAAGATCAATTAGTTTGAGAAATCAAAACAATCATTTGTTGATAGATATGCCATAGTTTGATGAGGAGATTTGAGATGAGATTTTAAAGAGTTTATGGTATATATAGAGATCAATAAAATGCAGGACAGGGGCGACGAAAACTAGGAAAAAGCTAGGGGTGAACAGTCGGAAGAATTGAGAACGATGGACAATACTATTTTGTTGAATGGCCCAGTTGCTGAATTGAGTGATCAACTTGAGTAACCTAATATGTAACATACAATATCGTATCCACATTCATTCACGATTAAATTTAGTTATAATAATACTTTAAGATTACATGATGAAAGACAAACGTCTTTGATGCACACTAGTTATAAAAGTCATAATACACCCATAAATCACGAGTTTATTTAATAATTATATTAAAGCAAGTGTGTAGTATTATATACAAATTTTATTACATTAACCTAATAATAAAATTAAAATTTTAAATTTGTTAGGATCTATACTAAATTTTCTAAATATATTGTTATCCATTAACATGATTAATAAATTTTTATTACAATTTTTTGTTAAATGTCCATTAAATGTGTCCCTTGAACTGTTTCAAGTCAAAATTTGGTCAACCTGAATCTTAATAACCTGGATTCTTATTTCTCCAATCAATTTTATGTCATGTCTAGTTGTTGATATTGTCGAACTTTAATTTTAAATAAAACATTAATTGCGTGTTTTCAAATATATTTTTGTGGCTTTATTTAAATATTTAGTATATTATGTTATTGATATACTAGTTAGCGTGATTTTTATTTTATGGGTGTTAAAAAAATAGGGCAAAGTTCGCGAGAATTTTAGTTAAATTCGTCATTTTCAATGAATTTGTTAAAGTTTTATTAACTTTTTAATATTGCCATATTTGTTAACAGTTCTTAAAATTTGAAGTAATTATGTGTTTGATCTATTGCTACTTGAATTACAATTAATTCAAATAAATTAAACACGATCTTGACTAGTTTTAAGCTCCATTTGAGAATTAAATCTCAATAGAAGAATCAACTATTATTTTTAGATTTTTTTAGAATTGATATTGATAGAAAATTACATAATGTACAACCAATAAACTACTTTGAAGTTCAGGGATCGGATGTGGAAAAGGGTTACATAGATTAAAACAACTTTAGTTGTTACCATTGGGACTTATGATCTGGGTATGGTAAAGTTTGAATTTTACCCTTGCGAATAAGCTTTCTGATTTATAAAACTATTATTTTCTTATTAAAAAGTCGATTTTGTCTTATATTTTTTTAATATCTATTTTTATAATATTGTATTTAAAATATTATATTTTTGTTATGGGTTTGCTTACTAATAAAATTACTTATTTAGTCTTATAAGCGACTATTATCAACCACGTAATATTCACTTTCATGTTAATTATTTTTGATAGGGTATAAGCAACTTAGCTAGAGCCCAACCCAGATCTGGGGTGAGGCGGGCTCAGCTGATGGCCCGGGACCCCTCACTCAAAGCAGTCAAGTGGAGAGACCCAGGCTCAAGGCCAATCCAGGACCAGGATCATCTCCCAGCCAGGATCCAATCCAGGACCAGGATCATCTCCCAATCAGGATCCAATCCAGGACCAGGATCACCCCCAACCAGGATCACCTCCCATCTAGAATCCAACCCAACTAGGGCAGACCCGAGGGGGGTCCCAACAAGCACATACATACCCCACAACCCGCCAAGGAGGGGTACGTAGGCACATGATGGTGACAGCTATCAACAACTAACATCTTAGATAAACATGATGCATGTCAGCGTACCTTTGGGGCATCATAAAGGTGGTCCGTATGTAGACACGTGTATACAATCTACCCAAGCTAGGCGTCATCCGCCTCCAATAACGAACGGCCCTGATCTAGAGGTACCAACCCCTAAACTCTACCTTTGGGCTATAAATACCCCAAAGGGAAAGGTTTTAGGGGTTAGACACATTTTTACGCACACACTCTCTTACAAACAAGTGTACACATGCAGCCACTCTTTGTCCTTTCTATCTTCATCTCCCTCAAGCAAGCTCTTACTCTCACACTGGAGGCGTCGCAGGGCTGAAACCCCCCTCCGGTGTTATTTTGTAGAAGCCCCATAGCAGCTACACCTCACTCACCGCAAGAAGGTCCAGGCACGGCATCAGAAGGAGCCGCCCCGCTCACCGGAGTTATCATTTGGTGCTAGAAGGAGGGGCGCTTCATCCTTGGGTCTCGGTGCCCCTAGATTCACCTTCATTAGCAAACTCTTAAGAGAGTCCATTTCTCAAACCTATAAGAACACAAACAACCATACCCTCTCTTAACTATGAATATTGTTTATCTAAGCCACGTTATGTGTGCTCGTTATTTTATCCACGTTTGTGTGAGCCTAGTTTCTCTTGTTTTTAAGCCACGTTTGTGCGTATTATAGATAGTTTTGGTTATTTTCAAATCCCGATCTGCTTTAGCTTGCATATTGTCTCAATATTTTAGACCCTGCTATACTTGTTCAACGGTATTGTTAGCAAAACCCAGAAAGTTAATTTGGTATTGTTCTAAAAAAAATTTGTTATCTACAAAAAGCAACCTTAGATCTACATTTCTAGCTTCAAATCTTGGTCAGTTGTTTGTACAATTGAGATAATGGCAAGAGTACGGTTGGAAGACCCTCCGCAAGTACCCAGGTCCAGGACCAGAATCACTCTCAGGCACAAGACCCTGGGGGCGATCGAGAGACCCTCCAGGAGCAACCATTGACATAACATACCCCGATCTTGGAGAGGGTAATAACACCCCAGGATGCAAGGAACCTAATTGAGCTCAATCAATACAAGTATACCAATGTTCCAGTGGCCAAAGAGCATATGGCCAACCTGACAAGCAATTAACTGGCTAAAGCAATTAGGCTCTACAGAGAGGAGTAAGCTCAGGCTTAGATAGAATATGAGCAGGAGGATGACCAAGAAGAGTTCGGGGACACTCAGCAATCTAGGAGATCTGTCTTCGACCGAATCGGAACCAAGGGGAAAAAGAACCAAAAAGAGAAAAATGAGAAAGAGAAAGAAGCAACCAGGAAGAAGAGGTTGGAAGAGATGAGAGAACAGATAAGGAGAGAAGAAGAAGCAAAGCTTGAGCTGAAGATTCAAAAAAATAATACATTTAGAAGAGGATAGGCTCCTAGCTAAGGCCAAGGACAAGAGGACCCGGAGGGAGCCCACCCCCGAGGTCATTTCTGATGATGATGAGGAGGGGCAGAAGGACCTCAAAAATATGATCTAAGAACTTCAAAGACAAATGGAGAAGGACTCTGGAATGGAGATTGGGGAAACTCTAACACCCTTTAGCCATTCTTTAGAGGCCATTCCCCGATAGAGAAACCTCAAAGCAAAGTTCTTCCTCAAAGAAGGAATACTCTATCGCCGGACCTTCTCCTCACCTATCCTAAAATGTGTTGGCCCAACGGAGGCAGAATATTGTTTAATGGAAGTCCATGAAGAGATATGCGGAGATCACATGTCTGCGAAGGCCCTGGCTCATAAGATAATAAGGCAGGGCATTATTGGCCAACAATTCTCCAAGATGCAAGTGACTTAGTGAAAACATTAAAGTAGTTCCATATTTTCAGCAACATATCCCGGATAAGCCCAGTCTCACCCTCATCACTCCTATCTCCAATCCAATTCGTTGTTTGGGGATAGATATTATGGGACCCTTTCCCCGGGCTAGAAGAGACCTAAGATACCTACTAGTCTCAATTGACTACATGACGAAGTGGGTGGAAGCAAAGGCAATGAGAACCATAAACCAGCAGGATTACATAAAATTTATGGACAATATCTTGATGAGGTTCGGAATCCCAAGAATCCTGGCATCTGATAATGGGCCGCAGTTTGTTGGGTCAGAGTTCGAATCCTATCTCCAAGAACGGGGGATCAAGCATAGAAAATCATCAATAGCATACCCTCAAGGAAATAGACAAGTGGAAGTAACAAACTGGATCCTTCTCTTGGGCATTGAGAAGAGGCTTATAGAAAGTAAAAACAAGTGGCCAGAAGAATTGCCCAATGTGCTATGGGTCTACAAGACAAGGTCTGAGACCAGGCTGTAGCAAAGATGGAAAATACAGAAAGAAGACTAAGGAACACTTCAGCAAGAAGTCCGGGGTCAAGAACTTTCAAGTTGGAGACCTGGTACTTCGAGACACGGAAGCCTCGAATCCAACCAATACTGGAAAGCTGACGCCCAGGTAGGAGGGGCCTTACAAAGTCAAAGAATTATTAAGGCCAGGAACCTAAAAGTTGATGAACATGGATGAATCTGAGATCCCCAACACATGGCATGGACTCAGGCTCAGAAAATTCTATCAATAGAAAAAGCAACCAAAAGCAATCAAAAACTTGTAGCCTATGGCAAGCAACCAATCTATGATTCAAACTCTTGTATGAAAAACATTGCAAATTAATGAAAAAGAATTTTCTTGTTTCAGTAAGCTAGTATTTAAGCAATCATTACGAATCAAGAAAATATCAAACCGGGAATATAATAATTCCAGGTTTAGATGCATTCACTCCAAGAATATAAAAAACCCGGATACGGATTCATACCCGGATCCAGACCGACTATAAATCTATACCCGGGTTGGAGGCAATAACCCTGTACTTAGAACATTTTCCAAGTGCAGAACAAAGCCAAAACCCGGACAACAATCCGGATATGAATTTATACCCGGATTAAAAGCAAAATCTGGGAGCTAACTTCAACCCGGTTGCAATTGCATACCCGGGTTGGAAACAACAGCTTTGTACTTAGGACAATTTCTAGGTACAAACCAAGCAAAAAAGAAAACAGATCCGGGTAAGGAATCACACCCGTACCAAAAGCACCTGTTTAAAGCTAGCTTCAACTCGGATATAAATTTATACCCGGGTCAGAGGCAATTATTTTGTACTTGGAATTTTCCCTAAGTGCAAATTAAACCAAAAAGCAGACAAGACCCGGGTATGGTTCCCTACCCGGATCAAAAACACTATTCGTATATAGAATATTTTCTAAGTGCAAAGCCATATTAAATATCGACCTTCAATCCAGGTAAGGACTCAGACCCGGATCAAAGTAAACATTAAAACCTTACTTCAACCCGGATATTGACTCATTCCCGGGCTTAAGGCAATCATTTTGTACTTTGAGGAAGTAAAAGATAAACAGGAAAGTAAACAAACCCGGATATGCTGTCATACCGGATCAAAAGCATAAACAGTCTACTTAGAATATTTTCTAAACAAGCAAATTGCGACAAAGCAACAATCAAACATAAAACGTTAATCCGGATTAACCACCAATCCGGGAAAATTCAAAGATTACAAATCATCCAGAAACAAAGTACGAAAGATAAACAAAGTACTTGAAGGAAACAATTACATCGGCAAGGGCCCGGAAAGCTTGTCATAGCTTGGAAATGTCTAGATAAAGCTGGGACTGGGACCATCGTAGGGTTCCGGCTCCCCTTGACCCTGCTCAACGGCTGCCTTACCTACCAGGAACTCCAGGATAAAGCTCTCCCAGTTGGCCAGGGGATCAGTCTTGACATGCCTTTCTTCCACGAGCCAGGCCCAATGAACTTCAGGAACCCCAGCTTGAGCAAGTGCCAAATCATACTCATCACTTCCCTTGAACTCAGAAAGATGGCATCTTTGTTCAAGTTCTCCTTTGCAACCAGATGAGCCTTCAAGTTTCTCGACCTCCTTTGCGAGACCAATATCCCGGGCCTTCTCATCCTTCAGCTTCCCTTTCAATCTGGCTTCCACTATCCTAAACCCCTCTCGGGCCTCATCTAGCTCATCCTTAAGATTATCGGGCCCTTCTTTCTCAGACTTGGTCTTGTTGTTGGCCTCCCGGACCTCATTGAAAGCAATATCCAAGCAGACAGCTATAGCACTACAAACTGGAAGAAAAATAAGAAGAAACTACTAAGTAAAGAATTTCAACCTGGGAAGAAAGCAATAGAGTATTACCAACTTGCGTGTCCCCAGTGCCCAGTAACTTTGTTGAAAGAAGCGGACATCCCGGATCCTGCCATCTCCTCCCAGGCATTATCAGTCGGGATATCTGACATGAAGTTAGCCAGATCCAAGAGAGTTTTGGTCCCCACCTTCACAGACTCCCCATCCGGACCAAGCCCTTCCGAGTCACAGCCAACCCGGCTGGAAACAACAGTCTTTCCCCGGAGAGGCTTATCCGGGAAGCTCTTCCTCTTCTTTCTAGGGGGATCATGATCGTCTTGGATCTCCTGGACAACAGGCTCAAAGTCCCTAAGCTCGTTACCCGGATCAGGGACATATTGTGGAGCAGATGATTCGGCCCCGCCCTCGATATCAACAGATCTGGATCCAGGGCCCGGGGCCCCTTTAGTGGTCTTGAAAGCCAAGCCCAGGGTGTTGAAAGCGACAGTGTAAGAGGAAGAAGACATGATTCGGATAAGAGCAGGGTTGAAATGCGGCAAGCCTGAAAGGAGATAAGAAAAGCTCAAGTTAAAAACCAATATACTAATACAAATATCCGGAAAGACATACATTGGAGATAATCCGGATCAAGCAAACAACAAATTCCATAGAGAAAATTCTACAAGTAAAATAAAGGACAGGATCTGGATTAATATGCATGGCAAACAATCCGGATCAAGCAAAACAGCCAATTCTAAAAGAAAAATCTACAAGGGAAAGGACACGGTCTGGCTCAACATATACAGCAAACAATCCGGATTAATCAAATTAGATATTTTTATACAGAAAACTAAACAAGTACGAAACAGGAAGGATCCAGGAGAATATCAAAAACAACAATCCGGGTTAGCAGAAGACTTACAACCAAGCTCGAAGAGCAACTTATGATTCATGAAAGTGTCCCGGGTCGGCTGGAATCCGAGAGAGTCACAGAAGGCCCTCATCTGGGTCAAAGCCTCCCCTTCCAGAATAGCGGGCTAGAATTTGGTTTGGATGCCCTCCATGGTGAAATAAGGCAAGTAAGCCAGATCAACCCCCTTCAGCATAATCATTTCACCATTCCAGTACTTCAGAGAAGTCTGGTGCATCACAGGCTAGCCCTACCCGGACCATACCCGCACTCAGAGGCCCGGAACCTAATCTCATAGAAAGGTTTCTGGCTAGACTTAGAAAGGTAAAAAATCTGGTGAAACAGCTTCAAGGTAGGTTGGAACCCGAATTTGTTAAAGCAGGCTATGAACCAAGTCATAGATTTAATCCCGTTCGGAGTAATCTGTATTGGAGAGATCTTATACACATGCTTGCAGAGATGCTTGACAAACATGTGGCAACGAGGGCTCCACCTGGATCTGAGGTGCTCCAGCCACACCAGAATAAAACCATCGGCCGGATGATGATAGATTCTCTCATGGGGTTCTGGCCACCTCCATGCAATGTCAGAGGTCAACTAGAACGCGGCCCAGATAGCCTTATCCATATCAGCCGGATCAGCTTCAGCAAAAAAGTCTTTCAATTGGTAATGGTCCTGGCTGATGGGAAACTTGGCAAAAGCCCTCTCAAGTACCTCCTGGTTATAGACCCTGGGATGACTGTTACCCTGCCTCTCATATTTGATCCTCCCACAGTATACGCTATTGTCAACCTCCTTACACTTAGTGATAAAATGATACTTCACATCTGTCTAGTACCCCTCGAGGGTCAAGGCAACTGAGATGTGGAAGCCTTTTTACCCATTTCAGCCTGGATCTGGGTTCTCTCAGATGAATCTGGATTACTCTCCTCACTGGAACAACCCAGGTAGCAATTAATAGCTCTCTTAGGAAGCTGCTTGATCTGGACCATATACCTATAAAATCAAGGTGATTTAGTCTTGGCTCCTACAAATTTTATATCTTTTGCTAAGAGGTTCGGATCAAGCACGTTCTGTTAGTTTTACCATGACCTACTAATCCGAACCGCTAATGCAAGTCCAACCTGGCCAAACATCAATAATCCGGATTATCTACAATAAGTAAGCAGAAACAAGCCCTTAAACATATATACAAAACCAGATTTAACCCTAACCCGGATCACAAAAGGCAACAAAGAACCCAGAACCCAGACCTGGGTCTGTAAGCCTGACCCGGATCTAAACAACCTAGATCTAAACATATTCAATCTTATACATGCAATTTTAACCATGTGAACTAACCTAGATCCGGGTTATGCACCCCTACCCGGATCAAAGCCAAAACCCTAACCCAATAACAGCTTTTTCAAGAATCAAAAAGCAAAACATAAACTTTTTACATATAAATACACATATTTATACGAAGAACACGAAGAATATCTTCAAAAAACCCAGAAAATCGAACAAAAACAAGCAAAAAACAGGAAAAAACGAACCAAAAACACCCAAAAACCTACAGATCTAAACATGCATAAAAACCAAGCCAAAAAACACTCATATCCACCACAAAATCAAACCGAAAAGACTGATTTTCACCACTAATGCGCGGAGAAAGATGTAAAGTCCAAGCATGCAAGAACTCAAAAGGAAAAAGCGAAGAAAGGGAAACTTACGAGAATAGCAAAGGGAGAAGGAGAACGGAGAGCAACCACAGCGAGAGGAAAGCCATGATGTGTAAAATAACTATAAGTGCACAGCGGTTAATCGGAGCAAATACAGGTCGATCCACAGAGACTATGAATTTTCAAAATCCTAACAATTTAAATCAGGCGAACTAGACAATAAGATTTGAGAGGAGTTTTGAATTAATCTAATTAGCAAATAGATCAAATAATATGGAAAACTTGGAAATCCGAATCTGTTAATCAATCACAAGTAATATCAACTCGCCCTAAAATCAATTATCTTTTCTTCACAAATAATTTTTAATTAACGAGACAAGCATATACTATGAAACTTGTTATCTAACAATAACCCATCAAAATTTCATGAAGCAAGCATAGGCTATGAAAAATAAATCCGATAACAATAATACATCAAAATCACTTTGTCAATTAAACAATTAAGCACCAAGAAAAAAATCATGAGAATCAAATAATAGGAACGAAAAGATATCAAAGCAATTAAAATAACTTCATCTTCATCCTAGGGAATAAATTTAGCTACACATGATAAAAAGATGAACAAAACAAATAACTAATTGGGTGTCTTGGGTGTGTAAAATACAAGAGGGGAGACCCATATATATAGGGAAAATATGAGGGTTTGGGTCTTGGAATACAAGTAGGATTCTTAAAGTAAATTCTTCTTTTTCTCCAATAAGTATTCTATTTATCTTCCAATTCCCTTGACTTCTAGAATAGTCCACCTCCTTCCTTATTTGCACATTTTCCAACTCAAATTCTGATTTTATTTATTTTCCTATAAAACAAAGTAAAAAAATTTATTTATTAAAAAAATTATGAAAACAGGCATAAAATAGGAATTAATAATATGCAATAATATGGACCTATCAAATGCCCTCATACTTATCTTTTGCTGGTCCTCGAGAAAAATAAAAAAAATGCTATCATAGGCGTGACGGGAAATTTTAGGTTTACCAACCCGTTAAACTCATAGACGATCTCTACAAGAGGAGTGTTGTCTCCTAAGGGTTTATAGAAGATATGCCCATAAATCTGTGAAATACTTTAGTAAGTGTCCAAACTCTATCAACAATAACATTCATCGGTGTCAACACAAGAATTTTTAGGAAAATACATTCCTTTAAGATCTTCTAAATATAGCCAAGTTGTAAGTATCAATAATTCATTCATATCGACTCTGAACGTTTACAAAAAATCCCAAGGTGTGTAATGGAAATAGGTTCATGAAGAATCAATTGAGTAAGTACATTTTCTCTTTTTCAACCAATATTGAAATGACCCAATCTCTATCAAAACAAGTATCTAGCCAAAATTCACAATTTTTTTAACTGACTGTGCAATGTCCGTTTTCTTAGGCTTTCTACTTTACCCATGTAGCGAGCTTTGGGCCAATGACTCCTAAACCAGATGGCCTTAGGGCACTAGATTTTGGAATACCCCTACGGACTTAATTACTCGAGTAACAAAGGCCACAAAACAAGACTAGTCAAGTGTACTACTTGTGCCCATCATCTTAATTTTTTGTTTCATTTTTTTATTTGTGAGGAATATTGGGTATTGAAGTACTTTATTCAAGCATCTCATTTTTTATTTGTGAGGAAAATTTGATTCGACATTGTTTCAACATGTGGGCTCTGTCTCAGATTTCGAAAAATTCCCTAAACAATCTTTCCTACAAAGACCTTGTGCAAATGTGTCGTCTTGGACTCTTAAGCAAAAATTTGTTCGACACAAGTTTCATGAAGACAATGTTACTCAACTACGTTCAAATCATCTCAAGGCATTATATATATATAAGTTTTGAAAAACTGCTAACACCAACAAGTATTAAAGTACAAGAGTGGACTGGACAACTTAGCTAAAATATCTCTGATTTTTTTTGGGTTTTTATCATTTTTTCAATTTTTTTGGATTTTTTTATATATATAAATACTCTAAACCCCTCCCCCATACCTAAATCATGCATTGTCCTCAATGAATATAAATGAGAGAAAAATGACAAAGTAAAAGGACGAGAATACCATATATGGGCATGACAGAGGAATAGAACTAACTATTATACAACAAGAAAACTTACTTTGATCACGCATCAATGAGGTGAATCACCTCTTACTCAGAATCAACTGGCAGTTCTAAAAATGGCTTAAGCCTTTGACCATTAACTTTAAAAGTTTCACCAGTTTTAGGATTTTCCATTTCAATAGCACCATGAGAAAAAACAACTTTAACAACATATGGTCCCTCCCACCTAGATCTCAATTTCCCAGGAAATAAATGCAGCCTAGAGTTGTGCAAAAGAACTTTTTGACCCGGAGAAAAAGACTTTCTTAAAATAGATTTGTCATGCAAAAGTTTAGTTCTTTCTTTGTATATCTTAGCATTTTCATAGGCATCATTCCTAATTTCTTCTAACTCAGACAGTTGTAATTTCCTATGGCTACCAGTAGTGGGTAAATCAATATTTAACTTTTTAATGGCCCAATAAGCTCTATGTTCAAGTTCAACGGGGAGATGACATGCTTTACAAAAAACAAGCCTATAAGGAGACATACCCAAAATGGTCTTAAAAGCAGTACGATAAGCCCAAAGTACATCTACCAACCTAACAGACCAATCTTTCCTATTTGAATTGACAGTTTTCTCTAGAATTTGTTTGATTTGCCTATTAGAGACCTCTACTTGACCACTACTTTGAGGATGGTAAGGTGTGGCTAACGTATGAGTGATGGAATATGTTAGGTCACACACACTATAGAAGGGGGTTAAATACAGTGTTTACTACAATCAAATCGAATATAAGAACTCAAGTAACAAAACACAGATTTTATTTAACATAATAAACTCTGTTACAAAGAACTGTTCTCTCTCAGTGATGAACAAATTATCACGAGAGCTGTTAGGGTTACAATGAATAATAATCTCGATTATGATAACACATATAGTGTAAACCCTATGTCTGTGTTTATATACTACACAGTTACAAGATAATCTTCTAATTGATATCGAATATAATTATGCATCCTAATATATATCAATCAGTTATCTTTTCTTCCAAGTATTCTATTCCTCATAGAATTCTTCTACATACATATCTCTTCTTATGTTTGTCTTGATCTTCTTTCCTTTCAATCAGCCGCCTTCCTTATCTGAACGTCTCCTTAAGTTCTGATATTATCTCCTAATAAATATCTCCTGATAACTTAAGTTCTGACAACTTAAGTTCTGATATCTTAAGTCCTGATTTCCAGTTAAGTACTGATTTGTCCTGTTAAGTAAGATCTGAAAACTAAACACAAATCATATTAGACATTACATCACAAATATATCTAACAATCTCCCCCAACTTGTAAATTAGCATAATATACAAGTTTAACAGATATTTGATGATGTCAAAAACATTAAGTACAAATGCATGAAAATTTGACTAGATAACTACAACTTACAGTCCTTATAGCTTTACCATCCACAAGGTCTGATAACAGCTTCAGTCTGTATAAATTTAAGCGGTTGTAGATCTTTGACTTGGCTTCAATTTCTAATCTTTTTGATGTCAGGAGTTGTTCTGAGATAGTTCTTCAACAAACATCTCTCAGCATATTCAAGTTCATTGACCATCCTCCTTTTAGCATTCTTCAATTCAACTGTATCTTCGCCAGTTTGAAAGATAGAAGCTCTGAGATCATTTATTTTAGCTTTCCTTCTATCCTGATCTAGTCTGATGATATAGGCTTTATCAGACTCAAGATTGAATTCAAGTCCCTTAATACCAGAAAATGTAGTGATGATTTTAGCAGTATTAGGCTTCATTTCAACAATTTCTCCACTGTGAGATCTGTACTTAGGACAATATGGGCTGTCAGACTTTACAGAGTAAAGCTTCTTTTGTCTTTGAATATTTGATTTTAAACACCCTGCAGCACCATCTGTTGATCTGTTTTTCACTTGAAGCAGAAATAGAACATGTTCCAGTTCTTCAAAATACTTCAATGAAATTGCATTCTCCCTGATCTGGAATACCCTCCCATCTGTCATAAAGTATAACACGATATCTTCTTTCAAAATAGAATGGTAAACCATTTGTACAGATTCAAGTTGATTCAATCTCTCAGGAGTTGCTCCTACACCTGGTTCACTTAAGGAAGTTGGATCATTGGTAGTATTGTGTACTCTCTTCTCTTTAGAACTACCCAATCATGATTTATCTCTTACTTTTTTTCCTGTAACAACTCTTGCTTCAAAACCACTTGATGTAGTCTTCAAAGGTTGAGTCTGTTGAGCTTTGGTGAATCCTGGTAGTAGCATCTTTGAAGGTTTAACATGAGCAATGTCAGAGGTTTCCTTTTCCTTATCTTCTGATATCAAGCCAACTTGAGCTATGTCATAGGTTGCTTGCTTCACTGTCATATCAGAACTTACTACATCTTGACTCTAAACAACTTGAGCCATGTTAGAGGTTGGTTGAGAAATCTTCATTTTCATCAGAGTAAGACTAGCATCTTCATCAGATATTTCTTCATCCATGACTGGTACATATACCTTTACAGGTTCATCAACTTTTTCTTTGCCCTTAGATCTTGGATCTACCCCCACTTATGATTTGGCTTTGGTTGCCTCAGAATTTGTCCTTTCCTTAATCACAATACCCTTAGGTTTTGGAAGTTTCTTTTCAATAACAGAAGCTTTAGATTTGGAGTTGACTTTTTCTGCTTTAAGTATAGCTTCTTCTTCCTTTAGACTTTCAAAGTCCATTCCAAGATTTTCTTTAAGAAATAATCTCCTAGAAATTTCTTCATCAAGTTCCAGATGTTCACTAGAACTTATCATTTTACCAGTATCAGAACTTATTCTTCTCCCAGTATCAGAACTTGTTCTTTGTGTAGAAATTTCAGTTGTCTTTGATGAAGATCCTTTACCTTGACCATGACCTCTACCCATTCCAGAGTTTCCCTGGTCATCATTTCCATTATCCTTACCCTTCAGTACTTGACTAGATTTGCATTTGGACTTAATTATTTTCTCCCCCTTTTTGGCATCAGCAAGTAAAAGAAGAGAGACAAGCAATTCCACTGAGGATTGGATCTCATTGAGTTGAGTTTGATGAGAAGCTTGATTCTTTAGAATTTCATCAATCTGAGCTTGTTACTTCTCATGAGTTTTTTCAATATACCCAATTCTGTCAAAGGCTGGCTTGAAAAATCTGTTCTTTTCCAATTTTATATTCATATCTTGCTGGATTAGAGATTCTTGAATTTTATTCACCTTGTCATGAGTTATTGAGTGTTGACCTTGAAGGTGCCTAGTACTCATTGCAGTAACTCTCAGCTGTGCCTTGAAATCATCATTTATCAGTATTTCATCAGCTTTGGCAAGATTCTCAGCAAGAATTTTTTCTGTACGAACAAAACTAACTGTGTTCCATTCCTTAGTCCACTCATTTCCTCTAGGAGTTTCACTCCAAGGTACTAGTGCATCCTCTCTAACAAACTTCTTGATCAAATCAGCTTTGCATAAAGCTTGTTGAGGTGCATGTCCTGATGGACCAGTTGCATCAACATCTACATTTGTGGCAGCTTCGCCAGTAAGTTCAGCATTATCAGCATCAGAACTTACAGAGCCTGCAGCATCAGCATCCTCTGATAAAATAACAGTATGTGAGGCTATATAGGCTTCAACATCATCCTCTAAGTTCTGATCTGCAACTAAGTTCTGATCAACAGCCAAATCTTGATGCCCACCTTCAATCTGATTTTCATCACACAGATTCAGAATTGGTGTGGTTGGAATATTTTCATTGAAATCAGCATCTAGAATTGGTGTTGTTGGTGGAGTGAGTTGAGTTGGTGGAGCTTCCAAGTACAGAACCTCAGGTACAATCAAGTTATGAATATCAATTTCATCACTTGTACCTGGGTCTTCAACATGTACTGGATTAATGATAGGAGACACAGGAGGTGTAGGCACTTTCTCTAGAATATCCTCTTGTTCTTAAATAGAAGACTTGTGAGTTGATTCAGCAGTAGGAAGTAATTCAATGACTATAGGTTCTGTTGGGATCAGAGATTCCTGACCCCCTTCCTTAGCTGCTGCTTCCAGAGTTTCTTCAGAGTGTGATGATACACTTACAGCCCTCCTGGCTCTTTGCTTTTTAAGTCTCTTTGCAGAATTAGAGACTTTAGGAGCTTCATCATCAGAATTTAGCTTTCTAAGCCTTTTGAGGGGCCTAGAACTCCCAGTTTCAGTATCTTTCTGAGAAGAGATCTTCTCAGCTTCTACAATAACAGGTTCTGATATTGGAACCTGTTCCTCATTGTCTGACTCATCTCTCAGAACAATTCTCCATCTCTTCTGTTGAGACTGAGGTACTATCTTAGTCCTCTTAGGTTTGGAAGATGAAGGCTTCACAGGATGTGCTGAAGGTTGAGGTTGAGATGACTGTGATGGTTTGAAATATGTCCTGATGGAGGGTTGAGTAGGTTGAGGTTGAGAAGTTTGATGTTGGTGAGAGATGGTAGGTTCTGATGGTTGTTGAGTTGGCTGTGATGTGTTGGTGGGTTGAACATCAGGATAAACAGATGTATATGTTTGTGGATCAGCATTTACCAGGATCTGTTTTACTAACTGAGGAATCTGTAAGGGTCTTTGTACTGGTTTCTTAATGTCAGCATTTAACAGATCATTAAATGCCCTTTTTGCAAGCTTAAAGGGTGGAATTTATTAGAGGTTGCGCCATCGCGAACCAGGATAAAATCACTGTGTGGTATTTTCTTTCCTTGCACTTTATTTTTCCGCACATATAAACTGCATAACGACTCGGTAATGTTTTAAAAAGGGATAAATTATATTAAAATGCCATAACAATTTTTAAATTGGTAATTAAGCTATTCAACCCCCCTTCTAGCTTAAAATAGCCCTCATACGGGACCTTACACTTAGTATACAGGGAAACTAGATATCTTGTTCTTCAACATTTCAAATTATGAAAATTATACTCTAATACTTTGCAAATTTTTAGGCTATATTACATGTTTTCTGCAAAAAAGTTATGAATGTGTACTTTATTTTTTGCTTAAATCTATTACATATTTGTTCATGAAAACAAGTGGAAATCTTTAGTTGTTATTTTAGCTAATTTATCTCTTTTATTGTTGTATGCATTAGCTTATCTAAATTATCATTCTAAGAAAACATCAAGTTTTTTCCCAACATACCATATAAAGACATGAGAATGGAAATAAATCGAATGTAGGCTTAGTTATGAGATCTGAGAAACAACTATTTTAAAAAAAAAATATGGGCCCACTATCAACAATTGAAAAAATATAGAATCCACACTGTCAACAAAAAAATATGGGTCCACAGTCAAACTTTTAAAAAAACATATGGGCACACGTCACTATATAAAGATAATATATAAGGACAAAAGAATAAACGTGAATAGATAGTGGCTTCACTACCAAACTTAGTATACAAATAACTTTGAAAAAATATATGGGCCCACTGTCAACAATTTAACAAATAGAATCGAGAGGTAAATGGATGTGAATGCAATAGGTACATGGGAAAATTAAATAATTTATTTGAAGAAATTAATTATATTTACATGAAAATGAAATCATTATTATTTTGAGCACCAAGAACGGATATCATAATTAGATACATAAATATTTATAAAAATATGAATATGAATTGATAAGATACTAACTAAACATTTGAACCTCTACACATCACTCAACAAATTATCACGACTTTAATTATTATTTCAAGTACATATAATTATTTAGAACGTATTTTTATCAATTACATAGAAAACATTTTAATTAAAATCATGAAATAGTCCATCAAGTTAGAAAAAATAAGAACCTTGTTTGTTTATCATGGTATTTATATGAGAAAATTTGTTATTTTAAGAGTAAATAACAGCGAACTTGTGTCAATGTGTCAATCATGTTTTCATCTCAATTCAGTCCAGTGTTAATTCTCTAACGAGAATCGGAGAAAGAGCAATAGACAAATATGTTCAGAGAAAATAGGTGAATCGACATACCACGAAATTCGGCTCTTCCCGTTTGGTGCAAGACGAATTTTGGAAAAATATATAACACGAGGGCTATAAATATCTCTATAAATAAATACTTAGATTAATTATATATTCATTAATGGATAATCTTAAACTATGTCGAGTAATTAAAAATTACAATTGTTAAAATAGAGATTTTAAATGTAGGAGAATGTGTAAAATGCTTGATACTAGAATACCAATATTCAACCATATAGTTAAGCTCTAAAAAATTCTCAAATGCACTTCCATATTTAAATAATAACTCACATATATTTAAATATTCATAGCAACGTACATGTTCAACATTGCCTTTAATGACAAGGAATGCTAAGACAATCCATAAGTCCCATCGAAATTTGCAAGAATTTACAAAAAACAACATCCAAAAATACCTGTTAAAAATTTACAAAGTTTAAACATAATGTATGCACTAAAGCCACACATAAGCAAGGCTTGTACGGAAGTTATTTCAATCCCATATGAATCACTTTTAGGTGAATTTTTACTTCTATAATGGCCTATTCACCACTCATTTCTAATAATTCTTTAGTGTATCTACATTTTTAATCTTACATTCAAACTAAAACATTAAAAGTTTTCTAGATCATGGGTTTAACTTTTTAGAAAGTATTTTTAATGAACTTAACTGTGTCTAAACTCATAATGTTCAAAATGAGAAATATCAAATTAAAATTAATAGTAAAACAAGAGCAAGTCTCTTCTTTCTAATGGTGAGTTAAAGTAGATCTACTCTAGATACAGGGAGATCACGAGAATCCATTACTAAAACTAATAATTAATTTAAGTTATATTTCTACTCGCTATATATTCGTATTTGAAACATTGGTCATAATTTTGTGTCGGGTGTGTGTCAAGTAGAAGGTCCTCAGTCAAGGATTACCGAACACTACCCAAATATTATTGGAGTTGAGAATCGTGATTCAAACCGACACTAAAACACTTGACCAGAATATTACTCAAAAAACTAATATATACTGCATCAAAGATTATATGTTGAGTAACAAAATCGAAAGTGTATAAAAAAATTACTGAGATCCTACACATAATTAAATGGAAAGTGGAACGTACATGTAATACTCCGACTCTTCATCTGACCCTGATGTACCGGTGTCAACATAGTAAAACCCGAATAAAGACACAAATAAGATCAATTAGTTTGAGAAATCAAAACAATCATTTGTTGATAGATATGCCATAGTTTGATGAGGAGATTTGAGATGAGATTTTAAAGAGTTTATGGTATATATAGAGATCAATAAAATGCAGGACAGGGGCGACGAAAACTAGGAAAAAGCTAGGGGTGAACAGTCGGAAGAATTGAGAACGATGGACAATACTATTTTGTTGAATGGCCCAGTTGCTGAATTGAGTGATCAACTTGAGTAACCTAATATGTAACATACAATATCGTATCCACATTCATTCACGATTAAATTTAGTTATAATAATACTTTAAGATTACATGATGAAAGACAAACGTCTTTGATGCACACTAGTTATAAAAGTCATAATACACCCATAAATCACGAGTTTATTTAATAATTATATTAAAGCAAGTGTGTAGTATTATATACAAATTTTATTACATTAACCTAATAATAAAATTAAAATTTTAAATTTGTTAGGATCTATACTAAATTTTCTAAATATATTGTTATCCATTAACATGATTAATAAATTTTTATTACAATTTTTTGTTAAATGTCCATTAAATGTGTCCCTTGAACTGTTTCAAGTCAAAATTTGGTCAACCTGAATCTTAATAACCTGGATTCTTATTTCTCCAATCAATTTTATGTCATGTCTAGTTGTTGATATTGTCGAACTTTAATTTTAAATAAAACATTAATTGCGTGTTTTCAAATATATTTTTGTGGCTTTATTTAAATATTTAGTATATTATGTTATTGATATACTAGTTAGCGTGATTTTTATTTTATGGGTGTTAAAAAAATAGGGCAAAGTTCGCGAGAATTTTAGTTAAATTCGTCATTTTCAATGAATTTGTTAAAGTTTTATTAACTTTTTAATATTGCCATATTTGTTAACAGTTCTTAAAATTTGAAGTAATTATGTGTTTGATCTATTGCTACTTGAATTACAATTAATTCAAATAAATTAAACACGATCTTGACTAGTTTTAAGCTCCATTTGAGAATTAAATCTCAATAGAAGAATCAACTATTATTTTTAGATTTTTTTAGAATTGATATTGATAGAAAATTACATAATGTACAACCAATAAACTACTTTGAAGTTCAGGGATCGGATGTGGAAAAGGGTTACATAGATTAAAACAACTTTAGTTGTTACCATTGGGACTTATGATCTGGGTATGGTAAAGTTTGAATTTTACCCTTGCGAATAAGCTTTCTGATTTATAAAACTATTATTTTCTTATTAAAAAGTCGATTTTGTCTTATATTTTTTTAATATCTATTTTTATAATATTGTATTTAAAATATTATATTTTTGTTATGGGTTTGCTTACTAATAAAATTACTTATTTAGTCTTATAAGCGACTATTATCAACCACGTAATATTCACTTTCATGTTAATTATTTTTGATAGGGTATAAGCAACTTAGCTAGAGCCCAACCCAGATCTGGGGTGAGGCGGGCTCAGCTGATGGCCCGGGACCCCTCACTCAAAGCAGTCAAGTGGAGAGACCCAGGCTCAAGGCCAATCCAGGACCAGGATCATCTCCCAGCCAGGATCCAATCCAGGACCAGGATCATCTCCCAATCAGGATCCAATCCAGGACCAGGATCACCCCCAACCAGGATCACCTCCCATCTAGAATCCAACCCAACTAGGGCAGACCCGAGGGGGGTCCCAACAAGCACATACATACCCCACAACCCGCCAAGGAGGGGTACGTAGGCACATGATGGTGACAGCTATCAACAACTAACATCTTAGATAAACATGATGCATGTCAGCGTACCTTTGGGGCATCATAAAGGTGGTCCGTATGTAGACACGTGTATACAATCTACCCAAGCTAGGCGTCATCCGCCTCCAATAACGAACGGCCCTGATCTAGAGGTACCAACCCCTAAACTCTACCTTTGGGCTATAAATACCCCAAAGGGAAAGGTTTTAGGGGTTAGACACATTTTTACGCACACACTCTCTTACAAACAAGTGTACACATGCAGCCACTCTTTGTCCTTTCTATCTTCATCTCCCTCAAGCAAGCTCTTACTCTCACACTGGAGGCGTCGCAGGGCTGAAACCCCCCTCCGGTGTTATTTTGTAGAAGCCCCATAGCAGCTACACCTCACTCACCGCAAGAAGGTCCAGGCACGGCATCAGAAGGAGCCGCCCCGCTCACCGGAGTTATCATTTGGTGCTAGAAGGAGGGGCGCTTCATCCTTGGGTCTCGGTGCCCCTAGATTCACCTTCATTAGCAAACTCTTAAGAGAGTCCATTTCTCAAACCTATAAGAACACAAACAACCATACCCTCTCTTAACTATGAATATTGTTTATCTAAGCCACGTTATGTGTGCTCGTTATTTTATCCACGTTTGTGTGAGCCTAGTTTCTCTTGTTTTTAAGCCACGTTTGTGCGTATTATAGATAGTTTTGGTTATTTTCAAATCCCGATCTGCTTTAGCTTGCATATTGTCTCAATATTTTAGACCCTGCTATACTTGTTCAACGGTATTGTTAGCAAAACCCAGAAAGTTAATTTGGTATTGTTCTAAAAAAAATTTGTTATCTACAAAAAGCAACCTTAGATCTACATTTCTAGCTTCAAATCTTGGTCAGTTGTTTGTACAATTGAGATAATGGCAAGAGTACGGTTGGAAGACCCTCCGCAAGTACCCAGGTCCAGGACCAGAATCACTCTCAGGCACAAGACCCTGGGGGCGATCGAGAGACCCTCCAGGAGCAACCATTGACATAACATACCCCGATCTTGGAGAGGGTAATAACACCCCAGGATGCAAGGAACCTAATTGAGCTCAATCAATACAAGTATACCAATGTTCCAGTGGCCAAAGAGCATATGGCCAACCTGACAAGCAATTAACTGGCTAAAGCAATTAGGCTCTACAGAGAGGAGTAAGCTCAGGCTTAGATAGAATATGAGCAGGAGGATGACCAAGAAGAGTTCGGGGACACTCAGCAATCTAGGAGATCTGTCTTCGACCGAATCGGAACCAAGGGGAAAAAGAACCAAAAAGAGAAAAATGAGAAAGAGAAAGAAGCAACCAGGAAGAAGAGGTTGGAAGAGATGAGAGAACAGATAAGGAGAGAAGAAGAAGCAAAGCTTGAGCTGAAGATTCAAAAAAATAATACATTTAGAAGAGGATAGGCTCCTAGCTAAGGCCAAGGACAAGAGGACCCGGAGGGAGCCCACCCCCGAGGTCATTTCTGATGATGATGAGGAGGGGCAGAAGGACCTCAAAAATATGATCTAAGAACTTCAAAGACAAATGGAGAAGGACTCTGGAATGGAGATTGGGGAAACTCTAACACCCTTTAGCCATTCTTTAGAGGCCATTCCCCGATAGAGAAACCTCAAAGCAAAGTTCTTCCTCAAAGAAGGAATACTCTATCGCCGGACCTTCTCCTCACCTATCCTAAAATGTGTTGGCCCAACGGAGGCAGAATATTGTTTAATGGAAGTCCATGAAGAGATATGCGGAGATCACATGTCTGCGAAGGCCCTGGCTCATAAGATAATAAGGCAGGGCATTATTGGCCAACAATTCTCCAAGATGCAAGTGACTTAGTGAAAACATTAAAGTAGTTCCATATTTTCAGCAACATATCCCGGATAAGCCCAGTCTCACCCTCATCACTCCTATCTCCAATCCAATTCGTTGTTTGGGGATAGATATTATGGGACCCTTTCCCCGGGCTAGAAGAGACCTAAGATACCTACTAGTCTCAATTGACTACATGACGAAGTGGGTGGAAGCAAAGGCAATGAGAACCATAAACCAGCAGGATTACATAAAATTTATGGACAATATCTTGATGAGGTTCGGAATCCCAAGAATCCTGGCATCTGATAATGGGCCGCAGTTTGTTGGGTCAGAGTTCGAATCCTATCTCCAAGAACGGGGGATCAAGCATAGAAAATCATCAATAGCATACCCTCAAGGAAATAGACAAGTGGAAGTAACAAACTGGATCCTTCTCTTGGGCATTGAGAAGAGGCTTATAGAAAGTAAAAACAAGTGGCCAGAAGAATTGCCCAATGTGCTATGGGTCTACAAGACAAGGTCTGAGACCAGGCTGTAGCAAAGATGGAAAATACAGAAAGAAGACTAAGGAACACTTCAGCAAGAAGTCCGGGGTCAAGAACTTTCAAGTTGGAGACCTGGTACTTCGAGACACGGAAGCCTCGAATCCAACCAATACTGGAAAGCTGACGCCCAGGTAGGAGGGGCCTTACAAAGTCAAAGAATTATTAAGGCCAGGAACCTAAAAGTTGATGAACATGGATGAATCTGAGATCCCCAACACATGGCATGGACTCAGGCTCAGAAAATTCTATCAATAGAAAAAGCAACCAAAAGCAATCAAAAACTTGTAGCCTATGGCAAGCAACCAATCTATGATTCAAACTCTTGTATGAAAAACATTGCAAATTAATGAAAAAGAATTTTCTTGTTTCAGTAAGCTAGTATTTAAGCAATCATTACGAATCAAGAAAATATCAAACCGGGAATATAATAATTCCAGGTTTAGATGCATTCACTCCAAGAATATAAAAAACCCGGATACGGATTCATACCCGGATCCAGACCGACTATAAATCTATACCCGGGTTGGAGGCAATAACCCTGTACTTAGAACATTTTCCAAGTGCAGAACAAAGCCAAAACCCGGACAACAATCCGGATATGAATTTATACCCGGATTAAAAGCAAAATCTGGGAGCTAACTTCAACCCGGTTGCAATTGCATACCCGGGTTGGAAACAACAGCTTTGTACTTAGGACAATTTCTAGGTACAAACCAAGCAAAAAAAGAAAACAGATCCGGGTAAGGAATCACACCCGTACCAAAAGCACCTGTTTAAAGCTAGCTTCAACTCGGATATAAATTTATACCCGGGTCAGAGGCAATTATTTTGTACTTGGAATTTTCCCTAAGTGCAAATTAAACCAAAAAGCAGACAAGACCCGGGTATGGTTCCCTACCCGGATCAAAAACACTATTCGTATATAGAATATTTTCTAAGTGCAAAGCCATATTAAATATCGACCTTCAATCCAGGTAAGGACTCAGACCCGGATCAAAGTAAACATTAAAACCTTACTTCAACCCGGATATTGACTCATTCCCGGGCTTAAGGCAATCATTTTGTACTTTGAGGAAGTAAAAGATAAACAGGAAAGTAAACAAACCCGGATATGCTGTCATACCCGGATCAAAAGCATAAACAGTCTACTTAGAATATTTTCTAAACAAGCAAATTGCGACAAAGCAACAATCAAACATAAAACGTTAATCCGGATTAACCACCAATCCGGGAAAATTCAAAGATTACAAATCATCCAGAAACAAAGTACGAAAGATAAACAAAGTACTTGAAGGAAACAAATTACATCGGCAAGGCCCGGAAAGCTTGTCATAGCTTGGAAATGTCTAGATAAAGCTGGGACTGGGACCATCGTAGGGTTCCGGCTCCCCTTGACCCTGCTCAACGGCTGCCTTACCTACCAGGAACTCCAGGATAAAGCTCTCCCAGTTGGCCAGGGGATCAGTCTTGACATGCCTTTCTTCCACGAGCCAGGCCCAATGAACTTCAGGAACCCCAGCTTGAGCAAGTGCCAAATCATACTCATCACTTCCCTTGAACTCAGAAAGATGGCATCTTTGTTCAAGTTCTCCTTTGCAACCAGATGAGCCTTCAATTTCTCGACCTCCTTTGCGAGACCAATATCCCGGGCCTTCTCATCCTTCAGCTTCCCTTTCAATCTGGCTTCCACTATCCTAAACCCCTCTCGGGCCTCATCTAGCTCATCCTTAAGATTATCGGGCCCTTCTTTCTCAGACTTGGTCTTGTTGTTGGCCTCCCGGACCTCATTGAAAGCAATATCCAAGCAGACAGCTATAGCACTACAAACTGGAAGAAAAAATAAGAAGAAACTACTAAGTAAAGAATTTCAACCTGGGAAGAAAGCAATAGAGTATTACCAACTTGCGTGTCCCCAGTGCCCAGTAACTTTGTTGAAAGAAGCGGACATCCCGGATCCTGCCATCTCCTCCCAGGCATTATCAGTCGGGATATCTGACATGAAGTTAGCCAGATCCAAGAGAGTTTTGGTCCCCACCTTCACAGACTCCCCATCCGGACCAAGCCCTTCCGAGTCACAGCCAACCCGGCTGGAAACAACAGTCTTTCCCCGGAGAGGCTTATCCGGGAAGCTCTTCCTCTTCTTTCTAGGGGGATCATCATCGTCTTGGATCTCCTGGACAACAGGCTCAAAGTCCCTAAGCTCGTTACCCGGATCAGGGACATTCTGTGGAGCAGATGATTCGGCCCCGCCCTCGATATCAACAGATCTGGATCCAGGGCCCGGGGCCCCTTTAGTGGTCTTGAAAGCCAAGCCCAGGGTGTTGAAAGCGACAGTGTAAGAGGAAGAAGACATGATTCGGATAAGAGCAGGGTTGAAATGCGGCAAGCCTGAAAGGAGATAAGAAAAGCTCAAGTTAAAAACCAATATACTAATACAAATATCCGGAAAGACATACATTGGAGATAATCCGGATCAAGCAAACAACAAATTCCATAGAGAAAATTCTACAAGTAAAATAAAGGACAGGATCTGGATTAATATGCATGGCAAACAATCCGGATCAAGCAAAACAGCCAATTCTAAAAAGAAAAATCTACAAGGGAAAGGACACGGTCTGGCTCAACATATACAGCAAACAATCCGGATTAATCAAATTAGATATTTTTATACAGAAAACTAAACAAGTACGAAACAGGAAGGATCCAGGAGAATATCAAAAACAACAATCCGGGTTAGCAGAAGACTTACAACCAAGCTCGAAGAGCAACTTATGATTCATGAAAGTGTCCCGGGTCGGCTGGAATCCGAGAGAGTCACAGAAGGCCCTCATCTGGGTCAAAGCCTCCCCTTCCAGAATAGCGGGCTAGAATTTGGTTTGGATGCCCTCCATGGTGAAATAAGGCAAGTAAGCCAGATCAACCCCCTTCAGCATAATCATTTCACCATTCCAGTACTTCAGAGAAGTCTGGTGCATCACAGGCTAGCCCTACCCGGACCATACCCGCACTCAGAGGCCCGGAACCTAATCTCATAGAAAGGTTTCTGGCTAGACTTAGAAAGGTAGAAAATCTGGTGAAACAGCTTCAAGGTAGGTTGGAAACCGAATTTGTTAAAGCAGGCTATGAACCAAGTCATAGATTTAATCCCGTTCGGAGTAATCTGTATTGGAGAGATCTTATACACATGCTTGCAGAGATGCTTGACAAACATGTGGCAACGAGGGCTCCACCTGGATCTGAGGTGCTCCAGCCACACCAGAATAAAACCATCGGCCGGATGATGATAGATTCTCTCATGGGGTTCTGGCCACCTCCATGCAATGTCAGAGGTCAACTAGAACGCGGCCCAGATAGCCTTATCCATATCAGCCGGATCAGCTTCAGCAAAAAAGTCTTTCAATTGGTAATGGTCCTGGCTGATGGGAAACTTGGCAAAAGCCCTCTCAAGTACCTCCTGGTTATAGACCCTGGGATGACTGTTACCCTGCCTCTCATATTTGATCCTCCCACAGTATACGCTATTGTCAACCTCCTTACACTTAGTGATAAAATGATACTTCACATCTGTCTAGTACCCCTCGAGGGTCAAGGCAACTGAGATGTGGAAGCCTTTTTACCCATTTCAGCCTGGATCTGGGTTCTCTCAGATGAATCTGGATTACTCTCCTCACTGGAACAACCCAGGTAGCAATTAATAGCTCTCTTAGGAAGCTGCTTGATCTGGACCATATACCTATAAAATCAAGGTGATTTAGTCTTGGCTCCTACAAATTTTATATCTTTTGCTAAGAGGTTCGGATCAAGCACGTTCTGTTAGTTTTACCATGACCTACTAATCCGAACCGCTAATGCAAGTCCAACCTGGCCAAACATCAATAATCCGGATTATCTACAATAAGTAAGCAGAAACAAGCCCTTAAACATATATACAAAACCAGATTTAACCCTAACCCGGATCACAAAAGGCAACAAAGAACCCAGAACCCAGACCTGGGTCTGTAAGCCTGACCCGGATCTAAACAACCTAGATCTAAACATATTCAATCTTATACATGCAATTTTAACCATGTGAACTAACCTAGATCCGGGTTATGCACCCCTACCCGGATCAAAGCCAAAACCCTAACCCAATAACAGCTTTTTCAAGAATCAAAAAGCAAAACATAAACTTTTTACATATAAATACACATATTTATACGAAGAACACGAAGAATATCTTCAAAAAACCCAGAAAATCGAACAAAAACAAGCAAAAAACAGGAAAAACGAACCAAAAACACCCAAAAACCTACAGATCTAAACATGCATAAAAACCAAGCCAAAAAACACTCATATCCACCACAAAATCAAACCGAAAAGACTGATTTTCACCACTAATGCGCGGAGAAAGATGTAAAGTCCAAGCATGCAAGAACTCAAAAAGGAAAAAGCGAAGAAAGGGAAACTTACGAGAATAGCAAAGGGAGAAGGAGAACGGAGAGCAACCACAGCGAGAGGAAAGCCATGATGTGTAAAATAACTATAAGTGCACAGCGGTTAATCGGAGCAAATACAGGTCGATCCACAGAGACTATGAATTTTCAAAATCCTAACAATTTAAATCAGGCGAACTAGACAATAAGATTTGAGAGGAGTTTTGAATTAATCTAATTAGCAAATAGATCAAATAATATGGAAAACTTGGAAATCCGAATCTGTTAATCAATCACAAGTAATATCAACTCGCCCTAAAATCAATTATCTTTTCTTCACAAATAATTTTTAATTAACGAGACAAGCATATACTATGAAACTTGTTATCTAACAATAACCCATCAAAATTTCATGAAGCAAGCATAGGCTATGAAAAATAAATCCGGTAACAATAATACATCAAAATCACTTTGTCAATTAAACAATTAAGCACCAAGAAAAAATCATGAGAATCAAATAATAGGAACGAAAAGATATCAAAGCAATTAAAATAACTTCATCTTCATCCTAGGGAATAAATTTAGCTACACATGATAAAAAGATGAACAAAACAAATAACTAATTGGGTGTCTTGGGTGTGTAAAATACAAGAGGGGAGACCCATATATATAGGGAAAATATGAGGGTTTGGGTCTTGGAATACAAGTAGGATTCTTAAAGTAAATTCTTCTTTTTCTCCAATAAGTATTCTATTTATCTTCCAATTCCCTTGACTTCTAGAATAGTCCACCTCCTTCCTTATTTGCACATTTTCCAACTCAAATTCTGATTTTATTTATTTTCCTATAAAACAAAGTAAAAAAATTTATTTATTAAAAAAATTATGAAAACAGGCATAAAATAGGAATTAATAATATGCAATAATATGGACCTATCAAATGCCCTCATACTTATCTTTTGCTGGTCCTCGAGAAAAATAAAAAAAATGCTATCATAGGCGTGACGGGAAATTTTAGGTTTACCAACCCGTTAAACTCATAGACGATCTCTACAAGAGGAGTGTTGTCTCCTAAGGGTTTATAGAAGATATGCCCATAAATCTGTGAAATACTTTAGTAAGTGTCCAAACTCTATCAACAATAACATTCATCGGTGTCAACACAAGAATTTTTAGGAAAATACATTCCTTTAAGATCTTCTAAATATAGCCAAGTTGTAAGTATCAATAATTCATTCATATCGACTCTGAACGTTTACAAAAAATCCCAAGGTGTGTAATGGAAATAGGTTCATGAAGAATCAATTGAGTAAGTACATTTTCTCTTTTTCAACCAATATTGAACGGACCCAATCTCTATCAAAACAAGTATCTAGCCAAAATTCACAATTTTTTTAACTGACTGTGCAATGTCCGTTTTCTTAGGCTTTCTACTTTACCCATGTAGCGAGCTTTGGGCCAATGACTCCTAAACCAGATGGCCTTAGGGCACTAGATTTTGGAATACCCCTACGGACTTAATTACTCGAGTAACAAAGGCCACAAAACAAGACTAGTCAAGTGTACTACTTGTGCCCATCATCTTAATTTTTTGTTTCATTTTTTTATTTGTGAGGAATATTGGGTATTGAAGTACTTTATTCAAGCATCTCATTTTTTATTTGTGAGGAAAATTTGATTCGACATTGTTTCAACATGTGGGCTCTGTCTCAGATTTCGAAAAATTCCCTAAACAATCTTTCCTACAAAGACCTTGTGCAAATGTGTCGTCTTGGACTCTTAAGCAAAAATTTGTTCGACACAAGTTTCATGAAGACAATGTTACTCAACTACGTTCATATCATCTCAAGGCATTATATATATATAAGTTTTGAAAAACTGCTAACACCAACAAGTATTAAAGTACAAGAGTGGACTGGACAACTTAGCTAAAATATCTCTGATTTTTTTTGGGTTTTTATCATTTTTTCAATTTTTTTTGGATTTTTTTATATATATAAATACTCTAAACCCCTCCCCCATACCTAAATCATGCATTGTCCTCAATGAATATAAATGAGAGAAAAATGACAAAGTAAAAGGACGAGAATACCATATATGGGCATGACAGAGGAATAGAACTAACTATTATACAACAAGAAAACTTACTTTGATCACGCATCAATGAGGTGAATCACCTCTTACTCAGAATCAACTAGCAGTTCTAAAAATGGCTTAAGCCTTTGACCATTAACTTTAAAAGTTTCACCAGTTTTAGGATTTTCCATTTCAATAGCACCATGAGAAAAAACAACTTTAACAACATATGGTCCCTCCCACCTAGATCTCAATTTCCCAGGAAATAAATGCAGCCTAGAGTTGTGCAAAAGAACTTTTTGACCCGGAGAAAAAGACTTTCTTAAAATAGATTTGTCATGCAAAAGTTTAGTTCTTTCTTTGTATATCTTAGCATTTTCATAGGCATCATTCCTAATTTCTTCTAACTCAGACAGTTGTAATTTCCTATGACTACCAGTAGTGGGTAAATCAATATTTAACTTTTTAATGGCCCAATAAGCTCTATGTTCAAGTTCAACGGGGAGATGACATGCTTTACCAAAAACAAGCCTATAAGGAGACATACCCAAAATGGTCTTAAAAGCAGTACGATAAGCCCAAAGTACATCTACCAACCTAACAGACCAATCTTTCCTATTTGAATTGACAGTTTTCTCTAGAATTTGTTTGATTTGCCTATTAGAGACCTCTACTTGACCACTACTTTGAGGATGGTAAGGTGTGGCTAACGTATGAGTGATGGAATATGTTAGGTCACACACACTATAGAAGGGGGTTAAATACAGTGTTTACTACAATCAAATCGAATATAAGAACTCAAGTAACAAAACACAGATTTTATTTAACATAATAAACTCTGTTACAAAGAACTGTTCTCTCTCAGTGATGAACAAATTATCACGAGAGCTGTTAGGGTTATAATGAATAATAATCTCGATTATGATAACACATATAGTGTAAACCCTATGTCTGTGTTTATATACTACACAGTTACAAGATAATCTTCTAATTGATATCGAATATAATTATGCATCCTAATATATATCAATCAGTTATCTTTTCTTCCAAGTATTCTATTCCTCATAGAATTCTTCTACATACATATCTCTTCTTATGTTTGTCTTGATCTTCTTTCCTTTCAATCAGCCGCCTTCCTTATCTGAACGTCTCCTTAAGTTCTGATATTATCTCCTAATAAATATCTCCTGATAACTTAAGTTCTGACAACTTAAGTTCTGATATCTTAAGTCCTGATTTCCAGTTAAGTACTGATTTGTCCTGTTAAGTAAGATCTGAAAACTAAACACAAATCATATTAGACATTACATCACAAATATATCTAACAATCTCCCCCAACTTGTAAATTAGCATAATATACAAGTTTAACAGATATTTGATGATGTCAAAAACATTAAGTACAAATGCATGAAAATTTGACTAGATAACTACAACTTACAGTCCTTATAGCTTTACCATCCACAAGGTCTGATAACAGCTTCAGTCTGTATGAATTTAAGCGGTTGTAGATCTTTGACTTGGCTTCAATTTCTAATCTTTTTGATGTCAGGAGTTGTTCTGAGATAGTTCTTCAACAAACATCTCTCAGCATATTCAAGTTCATTGACCATCCTCCTTTTAGCATTCTTCAATTCAACTGTATCTTCGCCAGTTTGAAAGATAGAAGCTCTGAGATCATTTATTTTAGCTTTCCTTCTATCCTGATCTAGTCTGATGATATAGGCTTTATCAGACTCAAGATTGAATTCAAGTCCCTTAATACCAGAAAATGTAGTGATGATTTTAGCAGTATTAGGCTTCATTTCAACAATTTCTCCACTGTGAGATCTGTACTTAGGACAATATGGGCTGTCAGACTTTACAGAGTAAAGCTTCTTTTGTCTTTGAATATTTGATTTTAAACACCCTGCAGCACCATCTGTTGATCTGTTTTTCACTTGAAGCAGAAATAGAACATGTTCCAGTTCTTCAAAATACTTCAATGAAATTGCATTCTCCCTGATCTGGAATACCCTCCCATCTGTCATAAAGTATAACACGATATCTTCTTTCAAAATAGAATGGTAAACCATTTGTACAGATTCAAGTTGATTCAATCTCTCAGGAGTTGCTCCTACACCTGGTTCACTTAAGGAAGTTGGATCATTGGTAGTATTGTGTACTCTCTTCTCTTTAGAACTACCCAATCATGATTTATCTCTTGCTTTTTTTCCTGTAACAACTCTTGCTTCAAAACCACTTGATGTAGTCTTCAAAGGTTGAGTCTGTTGAGCTTTGGTGAATCCTGGTAGTAGCATCTTTGAAGGTTTAACATGAGCAATGTCAGAGGTTTCCTTTTCCTTATCTTCTGATATCAAGCCAACTTGAGCTATGTCATAGGTTGCTTGCTTCACTGTCATATCAGAACTTACTACATCTTGACTCTAAACAACTTGAGCCATGTTAGAGGTTGGTTGAGAAATCTTCATTTTCATCAGAGTAAGACTAGCATCTTCATCAGATATTTCTTCATCCATGACTGGTACATATACCTTTACAGGTTCATCAACTTTTTCTTTGCCCTTAGATCTTGGATCTACCCCCACTTATGATTTGGCTTTGGTTGCCTCAGAATTTGTCCTTTCCTTAATCACAATACCCTTAGGTTTTGGAAGTTTCTTTTCAATAACAGAAGCTTTAGATTTGGAGTTGACTTTTTCTGCTTTAAGTATAGCTTCTTCTTCCTTTAGACTTTCAAAGTCCATTCCAAGATTTTCTTTAAGAAATAATCTCCTAGAAATTTCTTCATCAAGTTCCAGATGTTCACTAGAACTTATCATTTTACCAGTATCAGAACTTATTCTTCTCCCAGTATCAGAACTTGTTCTTTGTGTAGAAATTTCAGTTGTCTTTGATGAAGATCCTTTACCTTGACCATGACCTCTACCCATTCCAGAGTTTCCCTGGTCATCATTTCCATTATCCTTACCCTTCAGTACTTGACTAGATTTGCATTTGGACTTAATTATTTTCTCCCCCTTTTTGGCATCAGCAAGTAAAAGAAGAGAGACAAGCAATTCCACTGAGGATTGGATCTCATTGAGTTGAGTTTGATGAGAAGCTTGATTCTTTAGAATTTCATCAATCTGAGCTTGTTACTTCTCATGAGTTTTTTCAATATACCCAATTCTGTCAAAGGCTGGCTTGAAAAATCTGTTCTTTTCCAATTTTATATTCATATCTTGCTGGATTAGAGATTCTTGAATTTTATTCACCTTGTCATGAGTTATTGAGTGTTGACCTTGAAGGTGCCTAGTACTCATTGCAGTAACTCTCAGCTGTGCCTTGAAATCATCATTTATCAGTATTTCATCAGCTTTGGCAAGATTCTCAGCAAGAATTTTTTCTGTACGAACAAAACTAACTGTGTTCCATTCCTTAGTCCACTCATTTCCTCTAGGAGTTTCACTCCAAGGTACTAGTGCATCCTCTCTAACAAACTTCTTGATCAAATCAGCTTTGCATAAAGCTTGTTGAGGTGCATGTCCTGATGGACCAGCTGCATCAACATCTACATTTGTGGCAGCTTCGCCAGTAAGTTCAGCATTATCAGCATCAGAACTTACAGAGCCTGCAGCATCAGCATCCTCTGATAAAATAACAGTATGTGAGGCTATATAGGCTTCAACATCATCCTCTAAGTTCTGATCTGCAACTAAGTTCTGATCAACAGCCAAATCTTGATGCCCACCTTCAATCTGATTTTCATCACACAGATTCAGAATTGGTGTGGTTGGAATATTTTCATTGAAATCAGCATCTAGAATTGGTGTTGTTGGTGGAGTGAGTTGAGTTGGTGGAGCTTCCAAGTACAGAACCTCAGGTACAATCAAGTTATGAATATCAATTTCATCACTTGTACCTGGGTCTTCAACATGTACTGGATTAATGATAGGAGACACAGGAGGTGTAGGCACTTTCTCTAGAATATCCTCTTGTTCTTGAATAGAAGACTTGTGAGTTGATTCAGCAGTAGGAAGTAATTCAATGACTATAGGTTCTGTTGGGATCAGAGATTCCTGACCCCCTTCCTTAGCTGCTGCTTCCAGAGTTTCTTCAGAGTGTGATGATACACTTACAGCCCTCCTGGCTCTTTGCTTTTTAAGTCTCTTTGCAGAATTAGAGACTTTAGGAGCTTCATCATCAGAATTTAGCTTTCTAAGCCTTTTGAGGGGCCTAGAACTCCCAGTTTCAGTATCTTTCTGAGAAGAGATCTTCTCAGCTTCTACAATAACAGGTTCTGATATTGGAACCTGTTCCTCATTGTCTGACTCATCTCTCAGAACAATTCTCCATCTCTTCTGTTGAGACTGAGGTACTATCTTAGTCCTCTTAGGTTTGGAAGATGAAGGCTTCACAGGATGTGCTGAAGGTTGAGGTTGAGATGACTGTGATGGTTTGAAATATGTCCTGATGGAGGGTTGAGTAGGTTGAGGTTGAGAAGTTTGATGTTGGTGAGAGATGGTAGGTTCTGATGGTTGTTGAGTTGGCTGTGATGTGTTGGTGGGTTGAACATCAGGATAAACAGATGTATATGTTTGTGGATCAGCATTTACCAGGATCTGTTTTACTAACTGAGGAATCTGTAAGGGTCTTTGTACTGGTTTCTTAATGTCAGCATTTAATAGATCATTAAATGCCCTTTTTGCAAGCTTAAAGGGTGGAATTAAATTACTGGTAGGTTGGGGTTCATCAGCACAACAGAAAGTATATATAAGCTGACAGAATCTAGCAAAGTATACTACATTTCTATACTCTGTCATCCTATCCCCTATAAAACCTAGCACAGCACTTGCAAAATCAAAATGAGTTTGATGAATAAGGGCATACCCGATTTGTTGACTCATGATGGGAATAGCATCAAAGTTGGAGCACTTATTGGCGAATGCCTTAGTGATACAATCAAAGAAAAAGCTCCATTCCTTTCTGATATTTGCTCTTTTCAGTTGACCCAGCTTTCCCAAACTTTTCTCATAGCCCAAACTGGCCATAAGCTACTGTAAGACAGGATCCTCCACTGTTGAGAATGTGCAACCTTCAGGTAATTGGAGAGCTTTACGAACTGCTCCAGGAGTAACCACATGCTCTACATCTCCTGATGTGAAAACAATGCTTGGAGTACCAGTAGCACCACCATCATCAAAAAGCCTAGTTCTCCAAAATGTCAGCACTTGTTGGCTTGAAATAGTTTGAGGTTGGGTCAAAGCATACCCAATCTCACTATGAGCTAATAAATCTTGCACAAAGTGCAGATCTGATGGAACTTCAGCCTTGTTCAGGATTGCAGCATAATTATTTGGGACAAACTTGGCTCCATCAATAATTATTGGGCGCCATCAGAAATAAGTGAGAAGTTAGAGTGCTTGTAAGGTGTTTGAGAAAATGTCTGTAAAGAAAACCGTCAGAAAATGTGAGACAGAATAAGAAAAGAAAGAGAGTAGAATAAAAATGAAAATAAAAGATTTGAAAATCTTTTATCTCTTTTACTTAGACACCCCACGTGACAGCAGTTAATAAGAAGTGGAACAGACCTTTACACCTGTCAGGCATGCAGCAGTTAAGGCAAAAGTTAATGGGCACGGTAAATAAGTAATAATTACATTGCACGTTCAGTTTTTAAAAAAAACTGTTCCCACTAAACAAATGATTATTACTGCTTTAACTCACGTAAACCAATATTCTGAGAAAATATGACCGTTCAAGTAATGACCAAAAATAAACCAAGTAAATAAATACTGCCACGTCAGCATCAGAACTTGATTATTATCAGGATTTAAAAGTCATCAGAATATGGCTCCTTAACTCAAAAAGTGAATGTTTATTCCTGTAATTCTTCACACAAATACTGATATGGGTACATCAGAACTTAATCATCAGAACTTCCATCAGTACTTGTCCTCAGAATTTATGCAACTGACACTTAAACTGTTCATCCAAAATAACATTTATCATCACAGTAATTTTCATCATTCATAGGGAGTGTATGTGTGTGTATTAAGCTAAATATAAGACAAAGAGTAAAGTTTGATTCACTTCAGTACATCTTAGAAATAAGGCATAACTAAGAACTTTGCTTAAAATTTGTCATTACTCTGAAGTCTACTATAGAATGAGTTCATGCATGAGTCCACCTCAAATGTTTTGTGCTCATTTTATGCATCTTTTGAAATTCCTTTTTACAGTGGCTTCTCAGTGTAAGTGAGTCACAACTGCTTATCAGAATTTATGCTATTATCAGAGTATTTCTCCAGTAATCAGAGAATGTGAAAAGTCACCAAGGAAATTTTATTTTGCTTTTCTAATGCATATTACTTAATACCATTAATGCACTTGGGTCTTTCCTTCCACATATATTTTTCTCTAGATCTCAAAGGAGTACCTGATATTTTTTTTTTCTTTTGATAAGTGAGGCTTATCAGCACTTAGTACATCCATAAGATTTACTAACATCAGAACTTAACAGATAAGAAGCACTATTCTAGTTTTTGACTTAGTAATAAGATACACAAAGTAAACTTTAACTAAGCTCAATATCAGAATTTGCTTGTGTTAAAAGATTTCCACATAAACAATTACTTCAAACATGGTATTTTTAGTATATTAAAGACTACTAGGTCAGCATCCAGCACAGTTATCCTCATTGGATTGAATAGTCACGGAAACATTCATATCACTATCAGAGTTTAGAAATACACATCAGACAACAATGATCACTTAGAAAATTTTAAATTAAGCACAAAATACACAAAGATAGTAATATCTGTAAATACTGATCTTAAAGTCTGATGTATCAGAACATAAACTAAGCAGATTTAGAAAAAGAACCTGAAACCATTCCAAGTTCATTTACCAATTTTGTAAAAGTAGCTTCACACAGTGGTTTTGTGAAGATATCTGCTGGTTCTTGATCTGTTGGAACAAAATGCAATTCCACTGTACCTTTATCCACATGTTCCCTTATGAAGTGGTACATAATGCTGATGTGTTTTGTCATTGAGTGTTGAACTGGATTACCTGTCATAGCAATAGCACTTTGATTATCACAGTAAATAGGGATTTTAGAATATGTTAACCCATAATCCGGTAACTAATTCTTCATCCAAAGAATATGTGCACAACAGCTTCCTGCAGCAATGTACTCTGCTTCTGCAGTTGATGTGGAAATTGACTTCTGTTTCTTGCTAAACCAAGAAACCAATCTGCCTCCAAGAAATTGGCAGCTTCCACTTGTGCTTTTCCTGTCAATTTTGCATCCTGCAAAATCTGCGTCTGAGTAACCTATTAGCTTAAAGTCTGATTCCCTAGGATACCACAATCCTATATCAGCTGTACCCTTAAGGTACTTGAAAATTCTTTTTACAACTGTTAAGTGAGGTTCTCTTGGATCTGCTTGAAATCTTGCACAAAGACAGGTAGCATACATGATATCAGGTCTACTTGCAGTTAGATAGAGTAATGATCCAATCATACCTCTGTAATCAGTAATATCTACTAATGTACCAGTATCCTTATCCAACTTTGTTGCAGTGGCCATAGGAGTGGATGCACTTGAACAATCTTGCATTCCAAACTTCTTCAACAAATTTCTGGTGTACTTAGATTGACAAATAAAAGTTCCTTCTTCATTCTGCTTGACTTGAAGGCCCAGAAAATAGCAAAGTTCTCCCATAATACTCATTTGATATCTTGACTGCATTAGCTTGGCAAACCTTTTACAAAGTCTGTCATTTGTAGAACCAAAAATGATATCATCAAAATATATATGCACCAAAAGTAAGTCCTTTCAATAGTTGAGATAAAACAATTTTTTGTCAATTGTCCCTCTGTTAAATCCACTTTCCAGAAGAAACTGAGTTAGTGTCTCATACCATACTCTTGGAGCTTGCTTAAGGCCATAAAGTGTTTTATCAAGTCTGTAGACATGATAATAAAATTTTGAATCTACAAAACCTGGAAGTTGTTCAACATATACTTCTTCTTCTAATTCTCCATTGAGAAAAGCACTTTTTACATCCATTTGAAAGACTGTAAACTTTTTGTGAGCAGCATAAGTCAAAAATATCTTATGGCTTCCAATCTAGCAACTAGTGCAAATGTTTCATCATAATTAATTCCCTCCTGTTGAGAATATCCTTTTGCAACCAGCCTTGCTTTATTCCTTGTAATTATGCCATCACTGTCATTTTTATTTCTGAACACCCACTTTGTACCAACAACAGATCTGTTCTTTGGTCTTGGCACTAGGGTCCAGACTTTATTTCTTTCAAATTCATTTAACTCTTCCTGCATTGCTTGCACCCAATCAGCATCTTGAAGAGCTTCTTCCACTTTCTTTGGTTCAGTCTGAGAAAGAAAAGAGTGATAGAGACATTCATTTGATGTTGTTGTTCTAGTTCTTATACCTGCTTCAGGATCTCCAATAATCAAGTCAGGTGTATGTGCTTTAGTCCACTTCCTTGCAGATGGAAGGTTATCTCTAGAACTGGATGCTCCCCCATGATCCATGCTGTCTCCATCAATATTTTTTGATGTTCCCCCTGAAATTATGCTCTCTGAGTTGGATCCTTCATAATTTGAGTTTCCAGAATTATCAGAACTTGGCTCATCAGAACTTGATGAATCAGAACTTGAAGATAATGTTCTAGATTCTGATGCTTCTTGAGATGTGGTTGGATATTCTATATGCTCCCCCTTCACAGGTGCATTTTCCTTTGGCATAGTCACCACAGTTTCAATAACATCAGAGTTTAACCCATCAGAGTTTGCAGTATCAGGATTTAGACTGTCAGGATTTACAGAATCAAAATTTATAACTTCATTCTCAAATCTCAGCTGATCATGATCATTGAAATCTTCAAGTCCAGTAATCTTCTTATCATCAAAAGAGACATTGATAGATTCCATGACAACCCTTGTTCTTAAATTGTAGACTCTGAAGGCTTTTGTGGAAAGTGGATATCCAACAAAAATTCCTTCATCAGCTTTTAGATCAAATTTGGATAGCTGTTCAGGATGAGTCTTAAGAACAAAACACTTGCATCCAAATACATAAAAATACTTCAGATTTGGCTTCTTTTTCTTCATCATCTCATATGGTGTCTTTCAATGCTTGTTGATAAGTGTTGCATTCTGAGTAAAATAAGCAGTCTGCACAGCTTCAGCCCAAAAATAGGTTGGTAAATTTGCTTCATCAAGCATAGTTCGTGCAGCTTCAATAAGAGTTCTATTCTTTCTTTCAACAACTCCATTTTTCTGTGGAGTTCCAGGAGCAGAGAATTCCTACTTGATTCCTTGGTCTTTGCAGAACTCTTCCATAATCAAATTCTTGAACTCAGTGACATTATCACTTCTTATGATTTTTACAGAGTCTTTGACCAATTTATCCAGTTGTTTGACATGATCAATCAAGATAGATGCAGTTTCACTTTTTGTGTGCAAGAAATACACCCATGTGTATCTGGTGAACTCATCCACTATGACCATAGCATATTTCTTCTTTGCAATAGACATGACATTCGCTGGACCAAATAGATCAACATGTAGTAGGTGATAAGGCTCAAGAATTGAAGATTCAGTCTTGCTCTTGAATGAAGATTTTCTTTGTTTTGCCTTTTGACAGGAATCACAAAGGCCATCAGGAGCAAATACTAATTTTGGCAGTCCTCTCACAAGATCTTTCTTGACTAGTTCATTTATATTGTTGAAATTTAAATGAGAGAATTTCTTGTGCCAATTCCAGCTTTCTTCAATTGATGCTCTACTTAACAGACAGATTGCAGAACCATCAGTACTTGTTGAAAGCTTGGCTTCATAAATGTTACCATGCCTGTATCCTTTCAGAACAACTTTGTCTGTAGATTTACTTACAATTTCATAGTGTTCTTCAAAGAAATCCACATGATAACCTCTGTCACAGATTTGACTAACACTCAGCAAATTGTGTTTTAAGTCCTGAGACTAGAGCTACTTTTTCAATGATGACATTCCCAAGATTGATATTGTCATATCCCATAGTTTTTCCCATGTTGCCATCTCCATTAGAAACACCTGGGCCAGCTTTCTCCACAAAGTCTGATAGCAGGGCTTTATTTCCAGTCATATGTCCTGAACATCCACTGTCCAGAACTAGGATGTTTTTCCTGTTGCCCTGCAATCATAAAGACCACTAAGGATTAGTTTTAAGGACCCAGACTTGCTTGGATCCTTTGGCCTTATTAAGTTTGTTAACATTTGCAGGGGATTTAGCATCAGAATTTATGTTAACAGTTTTCTTATCATAATTTGCAATATCAGACTTTGCATTAGAACTTACACTAGAAGGAATAATGCTAACTTTCTTTAAAGAAGGTTTTATTTGATAATAATCATAGTACAAACTATGATATTCCTTACAAGTATAATTGGAATACCATAAACTACCACAATGAAAATAAGAATTGTGTGACCTATATCTAACAGACTGACTCTTAACTCCTGATTTTGAAGGTAAGGAGTTTATGTTCTTATTCTTCCTGCAAAAAGAAACCAGATGGTTAGAATTTCCATAGTTATAACATTTCTTTCTAGGAGCATTAGGAACAGGCTTATAATCATTGCTTTTATTCACACCTACCTTTCCATTCCTATTTTTTCTAGGTGGCTTTACCTTGTTTACATTCTTAACATCTTTCAGCTTATGCTTAAACTGTTTCTTTGTCATTAAGCCTATGTTAACTTCAGTTGGCTTATCCTGTTTTGGTTTGTCAGAAGTTAATTTCTCTTTAACTTCTGATTTATCAATATCAGACTTTACAGCTACAAACTTAACAAGATTTACCTTTGGCTTTTGTTTAACAACTATAGGCTCAATTTCTACATTTCCTTTATCATTCTTATCATCTCCATAACCCAAGCCCTCTTTCCAGTTTCCACTACTTAACAAATTCTGAGTTGTTCATCCAGAGTTAGTCCAAGTCCTGATAATCTCTCTTTCATTTTCTAACTCAATTTTTAGAGATTCATTCATTTTAATCACTTCATCTCTAACATACAAAGCATCATCTCTATCTTTCTGAGTTTGATGGAATATAACTAACTCTTTTTCTAAATAACAATTCCTCTTTTTATAAGCAAGATTTTCAGAAGTTAATCTTTCACATGTTAAAGTTTGATCTCTATAACTAATGAACATGGTTTTAAGATATCTTCTTAACTCAGTAATATCATTAGTATGAAAAGCATAAGTTGTTTGAGGTACCTTAAATTCAGCAGCTTCAGAGCTGCTATCAGCATTTGCCATCAAGGCATAGTTCACCTCATTTTCAGAATCTGAAGTGTCCGTCCAGCTTTTCTTCTTTGTGACAAGAGCCTTGCCTTTGTCACTCTTCACTTTCTTGCAATCAGGAGATATGTGGTCTTTCTCACCACAGTTATAGCATTTGACATTTGAGTAATCTCCTCTGTCAGACTTTCCTCCTTTGCCTTCAGATTTTCTAAAACATTTCTTATCAGAACTTGCACCTTTCCTGGAAAATTTCTTTCCCCTTCTGAATTTCCTGTATGCAATCTTTGTGATTCCTTTCACCATAAGAGCACACAGCTTCATCATCTCTTCATCAGGGTCCATCTCAGATAGACTTTCAGTTGAGTCCTCATCACTATCAGGACTTGATGACTCAGTATCAGACTTTGTGATGAGAGCCTTTCCTTTTCCTTTCTTTGAGACAGCCACTTTAGGGGATTCCTCCTCAGCCTTAAGAGCAACTGTCCTTGACTTTCTCCCATGCCTCTTGCTTCTTTGATCCATCTCGAGTTATGAGTCTTGAGCATACCATAAATTTCATCAAGAAGAGCTAAAATCCCAAATTTCAGGAAGAGCTAAAAGGAATTTGAGATTAGTATCTTCAAGATCATATTCCTTATCCACCAGTGACTAATCATTCAAGAGTTTGACAAATCTATCATATAAACCAGTCAATGACTCATCAGGTTTTGAGTCAAAGTGCTCATACTCTTGAGTGAGTATAGTCCTCATGTTTTTCTTAATTGAATCAGTTCCCTGGCATCTTGTCTCCAAGGCATCTCATATCTCCTTTGCAGTCTTGCAGTTAATTACCCTGTTTGACATTACATTATCAATGGCACTGTGCAGCAAATATCTTACCTTTACATCCTTTGCAATAGATGAGATATCTTTAGCTGTATCTTCACTTTTCTCCTTTGGTACAGTCTGTGATGGCTGATCTGCAACTATATCAGAGAGCTTGGTTGGCTTATGTGGTCCTTCATTAATTCTGTCAAGGTATTCTGGATCTATAACTTCTAGAAACATAGACATCTTCACCTTCCATATGGGATACTCAGAGGGTTTCAGTATGGGAACCCTAATAGTCTCATATCGATTATGGATTTGAGTCTTTGGAGTTTCTTCAGTTTTGATGGGCTTGGTTGGAGTTTATACTTCTTCAGACATGATTGTTTTTGGATCTTTACTGTATGTATGTTAACAGATTGCTCTGATACCACTTGTTAGGTCACACACACTGTAGAAGGGGTAGAATACAGTGTTTACTACAATCAAATCGAATATAAGAACTCAAGTAACAAAACACATATTTTATTTAACACAATAAACTCTGTTACAAAGAACTGTTCTCTCTCAGTGATGAACAAATTATCACGAGAGCTTCTAGGGTTACAATGAATAATAATCTCAATTATGATAACACATATAGTGAACCCTATATCTGTGTTTATATACTACATAGTTACAAGATAATCTTCTAATTGATATCGAATATAATTATGCTTCCTAATATATATCAATCAGTTATCTTTTCTTCCAAGTATTACATTCCTCATAGAATTCTTCTTCATGCATATCTCTTCTTATGTTTATCTTGATCTTCATTCCTTTCAATCAGCCGCCTTCCTAATTTGAACGTCTCCTTAAGTTCTGATATTATCTCCTGATAAATATCTCCTGATAACTTAAGTTTTAACAACTTAAGTTCTGATATCTTAAGTCCTGACTTCAGTATAAGTACTGATTTCCAGTTAAGTATTGATTTGTCCTGTTAAGTAAGATCTGAAAGCTAAACACAAATCATATTAGACATGACATCACAATTATATCTAACAGAATACTTCCTCAAAAGAGACTCAAACTGATGGTTTTTGAAATGCTTACCCCTGTCACTAATTGTAGATCTAGGATTACCAAATCTAGAGAAGATCTTCTCTTTCAAGAACTTAAGAACTACCTTGTTATCATTAGACTTAGTTGGTATGGTTTCGACCCATTTAGACACGTAATCAACTGCTAAGAGAATGTAGAGTTTACCAAAAGAATTAGGAATGGGACCCATAAAATCTATACCTCAGACATCAAAGATCTCGATAACTAAGATTGGATTCATTGGTATCATGTTTCTTATAGTGATATTTCTTAAGTGTTGACACCTACTACAAGCGGCACAAAATTCAGCAGAATCTTTAAACAAACTAGGCCAATAGAAACCACATTTAAGTACTTTAGCAGCTGTCTTTTTAGCACTAAAGTGACCTCCACAAGCCTGATCATGGCAAAAGGAAAGTATACTTATAAAATCATGGTTTGGAACATACCCTGAATAATTTGGTCTGAACAATACTTAAAAAGATAGGGATCATCCCAAAAGAAGTATTTGGCTCGTGAGAGAAATTTGGATTTTTCTTGTTTAGACCAATGAGAAGGAATGTCACCAGTGACAAGGTAGTTAACAATATCAGCAAACCAAGGAGTGGTAGATATGGAAAGAATATGTTCATCAGGAAAAGACTCATTCAAAGGCATATCAATGGTGGACTCCACTACTAAACGGGAAAAATGATCAGCAATAATATTTTCAAAACCCTTCTTATCCCTAATTTCTAGGTCAAACTCTTGGAGCAACAAGACCCACCTAATCAATCGGGCCTTCGAGTTTATCTTAGAGAAGAGATATCTACACTACAAGAAAACGACCAATAGACATCACCTCATAGACATCGCTGTCATTAAGGACCGATGTTAAAAATGTTTTTAACATCGGTTTGTTCCAAAACGATGTTAAAGACCATTTTTTACATCAGTTATAAAACAAACTGATGTCTAAACTACCTTTTAAAAAACCAAAAACTTACGCGGCCTCCTTCCCTCTTTGATTAAAACATTTCTCTCTTTGATTAAAACATTTCCCCTTATATTTTATCTATGTATCTCTAAATATTCCCCCCGCACTAAACTCTCTCATATCTCTTTCTCTCTCCCGAATTTCTCTCTTTCTCACTATCTTCCTCTCTTTCTTTCATTCCTCGATTTTCTCTCTTTCTCGCTGTCACTCTCATTCTTCACCCCCAAATCAAAACTGTAACTTACTAAACCCCTAATTCGAACCCTAGACTTGAAATTCCTAATTCAAACCCTAGATTTCAATTTATCAAAACCTTGGTTTCAACAAAATTCGATTAACTGCAAAGGAGGTTGAAGATTAGTCAATTTGTGCAAATAAGGTTGAACCCTAGCTAGAACCTGCTCTCAATTAGTAAGTTTTATTCTAATTTCTTTTCAAAATTAAATTTTTGGTTTAATTCATCTTTTTTCTACAAACTTCTTTTGACAGATCTCGAGAATTGAGAGAGTGTATTTTGCAGGAGTACTTCTTAGTTACCTCCTCATGTGTCATCTTGTCCTTGTTAAGCTCCAACGTGCTCATAGTCTTTACCCCAATGCTTCTTTTCGAGGTATCTAAATTCTATTATATTTTCTCCTTCTATGTATTTCTTTTGATTTTACAGAGCTCGGGTCTGATTAGTATGATTTTGACTTTCACGGGTTTAGTAATAGGAATTTATATGTCGGAGCTCCTGTTTAAGGGGTTTAGTAAGTTTGTATTTGTATGAGGTGACATATTCTTAATAAGAGTATATCTTCAGCAAAAAAAGAGTGTTGGTTGTGTTTGTGTGCAAGGATCATATTTCCTTTATAATTTATGATTGTACTCTTTTTATCAAATATGTTGTTCATTAAAATGATCCCAAAGAACAAGTTTTGAACACTTTCTAGTTCATTGTGGGATTATTATATCCCACTTCCTCATTAGGTAATATAATATCGTGGAAATGCACTATCTATTTGATCAAAATGTAGGCCTAGATAACTAACATCTAGATGTGATTTTATATAAAATCAGAGCAAATATGCTAATAGTCGGGAGATTATATTTCCATGAGATAAACATAGCCTTGGAGCATTTTATTTTTTCTTCATTTCTAGTTTTGTTCTAATTTTTACGGTTTTGATCTTGTGATTATGGTATATGGATTTTACATGTCTTGTTTTAATTGTTAGGACTTAGCATTTTAGCGTTCCTTCTATAAGCGTATATATTAGATATCATTGAATTAATTTGAGATAGATATGTTGGTCCGTGATTTGCTTTGCTTGCTATCGAGAGGTCATTAGCTTTGGACCGTAGCTGGGATTTTTGGTTCCATTCACATTCATGATTATTGCTTTGTCATTGTTTGTCGCTTCTCTATATTAGGAGGAGCACTAGTAATAGTTAGAATGTAATATACGATCCTGGTAAGTACGCCTCCTAACACCTTGAAGTTTTAGGAGAATCGGTAACTTAACACTATACTCACTATACTTGGTTATTTAGTTTTGTTATATTGAATGTTATCTTGTAACCTGATTTCCTTGGATGCATGTAACTGATCATCATTAGCTAGCATTTAAATTATATATGTATAATAGAGTCCGATGGTTTTCCTGTATTGACAATCCATGTATGATTAGGACACCGAGGCTTATCATTTATGTAGGAATTTTAGCCCCTTTCCTTTTTATCTAAATATTCTCTTGTTTTGAAATCCTAGCGTGATCTACTAGTACAGCTTCATTTTTTTTCCACCGACTATTGCCAACAAGTTTTTTCTGCAAACATCTAATTATAATAAAATTAAATATGAAAGCATCAGATTCACAAGCCTGATGTTTTGTTACTTCTATGGAGAAGGCTACTCACGCAAGCTGTGTAGTTAACCATGATTCAGTGAACTTGACTTCCTAACTTATTTGATGTTTAGTATATGCATATGTTTTCTATTATGCAATTTGGATCTTTAGTTTGGCTATGTAGTGTTTAAAAATGCAGCTCTGAATTGATCAAGTGCATATATATGGTCAATTGGTCACAAGAATTCGATGTATGTACTGAGTTAATTTCTCAATTCAGGTGCTAGATAGAAATTTATACATTCCATCATGGCAGCTTTGGATTATGAGACCATCAATAAAAATGTGAAAAAGGCTCAGTATGCTGTTAGAGGTGAGCTGTATGTTCGAGCTTCCGAGCTTCAGAAAGAAGGAAAAAAGGTATGTCTTGTTGGTTTTGGACAAGTGTAAGTATTCTATGTAAGGTTATCTAGACCACTAAATTCAGAGATGGTACATATGCCTTACAACTTACCTTCATAGCGCTGCTGAGATTCAACTATTTAATTTATCCATCAATTATGAACTGCAACATAGCTCTATAAATTATCTTCTTATATCAATTTATCCTTCATGTATAAATTGCAATATAGCTCTCTACTATCAGTATGCTCTGTTGTTTTAACATGTATGCTCTCTGGTAATGATAGATGTTACCCACTTCTATGTAAACCTTCCTTCAGTGGTATCCAAATTTGGCTTACTACCATCCTTTAACCTATACTCTTCTCCACTTTCATATTTAATTAGTGTAATCAGATTCAACTGTAATATTCTACACTTTCGGTTAAAAGCTATGGATACATGAGTTGCTTCACCAAGTCATCAAAAGTAACCTCTGGCTTGCATCTTATGCTTGCAGAGAGTTTATGGCTTACATCATTCCTATGGATAATATTACTATCTCAAGTTATTGAACAATATCATCAGCACAATATAAAACAACCAGAAAAAAGGATAAAAAAAATGTATCTGTAGTGAACTCTGCATTCATCTTTTATCTGGAAAGATAGTAATGGTTTCTTACTAGCCTTCTGATGATAATACATCACGATTAATGTGATTTAAATAGTTTCTTCATTAGCAATATATGGTTACATATTGCATGCAACATGCATATATCTTAGATAAAACATGAGATGTATAACCTGTAGTTTAATGGTTCTGATGTAGATTATCTTTACAATTGAAGGAAAAATAATAATAATATTTGTTTTAATTTTATGTTCTATGGGAAAAGTTTTTTCGTGTTTATTATTCTTTAATTATGATTACTATAGTCTATACATACATTATCAGGTTTTGCTTAGGATGTTATCTGGGTGGCATTTCTTATATATTACCTAGCAAGGTTTTAATATAATTTGTAGCATCTGTTGTGTTGAACTCAAAAGTGTTCTGTGTCTTTTGTCAGACATTCACCTAGCTGCAATTCATATTTCCTTCTTGTATATTTTGTCACTCCAGTTTAATATCCGGAGTCTCAGCAAATAATAGATTATAACCTTCTACTGGGTTACATTTTTGAGCTCCAGAACATCCGATTCCTTCTCCAATTAAAATAATAGATTATAACCTTATTTGCTCCAGAACTCCAGTTGAAAATGTATCAAAAATTCCTTCTCCAATTTGCTGGACTTGGATATTCAATTAATACTTTTAATGTAGTTTTATCATTCTTATGTTTTTACTAATTTAATTTATGCAGCCAATCTCTGTGCTGCCTATATCTGAGCCGGGTCGAGATGCACTCTTTGAACCTATGACGACAGAATACTTCTTCAAATCTCTAACAGTGAAAAAATCAGAATTAAAGCTCTCTTACTTGACCAGGTAGAAACTGCCTTTATTTAAAATTTAATTAAGTGCTATCGAACGATAATGGTTATGCTAACAGATGCAAATCACCAGTTTGGAATTTCTGGTAAAAGAAAGTAATTAAAGATCTTTTAGATTAACGTATTTAGTCTTGATAATGTATGATGCAACTATTTGGGTATAGAGGATACAGTGGTCGGGTGTATGTGTTTGACAACTATTTGCAGTTTTATGAACTGATCGCATGTACTTGTGAAAGTCTTATGTTGATGAATATTTGCAGGATGATCAGGGAGTTGATGAACATTTACAGGAGGATTAGGGACTACTGAAAAGCAGAATGGTGTAAATAGAGGAAACTCTCCTCATCGGCATAGATTTTTATCTCCCACTTGACTTGATAATGTTGTATATTTGAGAATTATATTTTTTATTTCGACAATGTTGTATGTTGGGATGCTTTGTATTAGTTTGATAATGATAAATCAAAGTTTTGATCATTTATATGTAATTGATTTTGCTCATTTTTTTGGTATATTTGTTATATATATATATATGATGGATAAATATGTAACCACAGACATCAGTTAATGACTGATGTCTTAATATGTCAAATACATCGTTTCTATGTACAGAAGCGTTGTTGTATAAGTACAATTAACATCGTTTCTTTTTTTACACATCAGTTATTGACCGATATCTTAGTATATCTAATACATCGGTTATTATTTAGAAATGATGTATTATATTGTCTTTCACATCGGTCCAGAACCGATGTGAAAAACAAGGACCTTTACTACACCCACGTAGATGTTGGTTTTTTGCATTTTTCACATCAGTACATAACCGTTGTCTATTGATGTTTTTCTTGTAGTGCTAAGAGCAGAGTGTTCTGTGTAAACAATGATTTTAGAGCATATAAGATACGACCTAAACTTTTCAAGATCAAAAACTACCGCTAGAAGTTCCTTTTCAGTGGTGGAGTAGTTAAGTTGAGCATCATTTAGAGTCTTACTAGCATAGTATATGACATGAGGTATTTTATTGATTTTTTGTCCTAAAACTACCCCTACAGCATAATCAGATGCGTCACACATAAGCTCAAAAGGTTGATTCCAATCAGGGGATTGAATGACGGGGGCTGAGGTCAACTATTTATTAAGATGTTCAAAAGATTGAAGACATTCATTAGAGAACTCAAATTTTATGTCTTTAGAAAGAATATTGGCCAACGGTCTAGCCTTTTTGCTAAAATCCTGAATGAAACGCCTATAAAAACCAGCATGTCCTAAGAACGAACGGATTTCTTTAACAGATTTTGGTGGAGGTAGATTAACAATGAGATCAATTTTAGCTTTATCAACTTCAATTCCCTTTGATGAAATTTTATGACCAAGAACAATTCCCTCTTTACCATGAAATGACATTTTTCCCAATTAAGAACAAGGTTTGTTTCTTTAAATCATTTTAAAACTAAGTCAAGATGATTAAGACACTGATGAAAAGAGGAACCAAAAATGGAAAAATCATCTATAAAGATTTCTAGGAAGTCTCCTACCATATCAGAAAAAATGCTCATCATACATCTTTGAAAGGTGGCAGGGGCAGTAGTGAGACCAAAAGCTAAGCGTTGGTAGGCAAAGGTTCCAAAAGGACATGTGAAAGTGGTTTTTTCTTGATCCTCGGGAGCACTGGGAATTTGGAAATAGCCAGAAAAACCATCTAGAAAACAGTAGTATGAGTGACCTGCTAACCTTTCTAACATTTGATCAATGAAGGGTAGAGGAAAATGATCTTTCCTAGTGGCAGCATTAAGTTTCCTATAATCAATACACATTCTCCAACCAGACTGAACACGAGTGGGAACTAGTTCATCATCCTCATTGACAACGACAGTGATCCCTGACTTTTTAGGCACTACTTGAACAGGACTGACCCATGAACTATCAGATATAGGATAGATGATTCCATTATCTAGACATTTAAGGATTTCTTTTCTAACAACTTCCTTAAGAGTCGGGGTCAACCTCCTTTGTGGTTCTCTAACCGGTTTAGCATCATCAACTAAGTGAATCCTATCTTGGACAATGGCAGGGCTGATTCCCTTGATGTCGGATACGCTCCACCCTATGGCTTCCTTACTCTCTCTAAGTACAGATAAGAGTTCTTATTGAGAAGGTGTTAAATCAGATGCAATTATGACTGGAAGAGACTTAAAGGACCTAGAAATATATACTTAAGAGTTTCGGGAAGAGGTTTGAGTTCTAATTCTGGTGGACTTGCCTCAATGGATTCACTAGCTTCAAAAAGTGGCAAAGGAAAAGGTTCTAACTCTTGGTTGGAACTAGGAATGGTGGACTCTAACATTTCATTGACCTCATTTTTATGACTAGTATCATCCCAATATTGACCAAAATAATCTTGACAAAAGCTAAGGACATCGTCAACATTCATGATTTCATTATCAACTAACTCATCAATCATATTAATATCTATGGGTTGGTCAAAAAGCTCATTGGGTTGTTTTCCTATATTGAAAATATTGAGATCATTTATCATGTTTCCAAAAGTAAGTTTCATTAATTCATTCCCACAGTTGATCAAGGCATTAGACGTGGCAAGAAAAAGTCTTCCAAAAATGATAGGAATTTGATTTTTCAGATTTTTGACTAGTTCGGTCTCCAGGACAACAAAATCGACGGGGAAGACAAAATCACCAATCTTAATCAACACATCTTCAACTATACTCGTTGGAGTTTTGACAGAATGGTTAGCAAACTGAAGAGTAACACTAGTCTTTTTAAGTTCACCTAAACCCAAGGCTTGATAGACAGATAATGGAAGAAGATTCACACTAGCTCCTAAATCGAGTAAAGATTTATCAATGAGGGTATTACCTATGACACAAGAGATGGTAGGACAGCCAGGATCCATATACTTCACAGGGATTTGATTTGACAAGATAGAACTAACATGAGAGGTTAGGAAAGCTTTCTTAGGAACATGAGTGGTTCTTTTATGAGTACACAAATCTTTTAGACACTTAGCATAAGAGGGAACTTGTTGAATTGCATCTAAAAGAGGAATGTTGATCTTGACTTGCTTAAAAACTTCCAAAATCTTATCTAACTGAGCAGATTGTTTGTTTGAGAAAAGTCTTTGAGGAAACGGAGCTTTTGGCTTAAAGACTTTTTCACTAGACGCATCAGAGTGGGGTTTTGAAGGTGGTTCTTTGGATGGTGATGACTCAATAGATTCAGAAGTTTCAGGATTTAAAGATTGTGGAAGACTAGGATTCAAGAGTAGAGGATTTGGTTCAGATGTTAGTTTATCTTCCTGATGAGTATTAATACCAGCATGATTGTTGAATTGATTGCCAAACCTTAGAGAGATGACGAAGTTCACATTTTCATGAGACCTTTGGTTTGGATGAAATTTAGGATTAGCCTCGGGTTGACTAGGAAAATGATTTTTCTCTCTCTCTCACTAATTGTGTTTGCCAATTGACTAACTTGGACCTCTAGCTTAGAAATGGCTTATGTGTTTGAATTTAACAACCGCCTATCTTGGGTAATAGCTTGCATGAAAGATTGTTGAGATTTAATTAAAGCCTCCATACTTTTTTAATGGAATTCAATTTCTTATCAGATTCACTAAAACTAGGAGGATTTACGGGGACTGAGTTAGGATAATGACCAAGTTTTGGAGGAGGATATGTGTTGGAATTTTGAGTTGGGTATGGACCAGGATTGGGATTTTGAAAAGCAGGTAGAGAATTTTGATTAAACTGATTGTATTGACCTTTCTTTCATGAGAAATTTGGGTGATTCTTCCAACCAGGATTGTATCTGGGTGCATATGGATCATTCCAAACTCTAGGTTGAAACATAGCATTGACTTGTTCACTTTCAGGGCAATTGTCTATTACATGATTAGGAGAACTACAGTTTGCACATATAGAAAATTGAGAAGACACATTGTTGGTTTTTATGGCCTCTAGATGTTTAGTGAGTGTAGCTAACTTAGCTTCAGTTGAAATAGATATACCAACTACGTGTAAGCCCTTAGTTCTTTCAGGTTCTGGATTAGGTTCCCTAGTTGACTCCCACAACATTATTTTTTCAGTTAACTCCTCAAAATATTGCAAAGCTTTTTCCTCAGATTTATCCATAAATTTACCTTGTCACATAGACTCTAACAAAGCAGTGGTTTGACTGTCTAAGGCTTCATAAAGAATTTTACAAAGTCTCCATTTTTTAATACCATGTTGAGGACACTTAGACAAAAGCTTTTTAAATCTATCAAAATACTTCCAAAAAGACTCATTTCGATTTTGTTGAAATTGGTTAATTTCATTCCTAAGTCTGTTTGTCTTATGGTTTGAAAAATATTTTTTAGGAAAGATAGCCACAAATTCATCCCACGTGGAAATAGAATTAACGGGTAGACTATACAACCATTGTTTAGCCTCTTCTTTTAAAGCAAAGTTAATAAGTCTGAGCTTAATGGAGTCTGAGCTAATTTATTGGAGTTTTTGTAAAGCATATATTTCCTCAAATTCTCGAATGAAAAGATATGGATCCTCTCCATCTACCCCAGAAAACCTAGGTAACATGCTAATGTGGTGATGTTTAATTTCAAAATTATTCGCGGTTACTTCAGGTAGGACTATGCATGAGGGTTCAGCGGAACGGGCGGGATAACAACAGTCTTTGAGTGAGACAGCCATGACTATAGGTGGAATTTCTACTTCTTCTTTTGACTCAATTTTTGTGGGTGAAGAAAAGTCGAGTTACCTTACTACTTTAGGAGATGAAAGGTTAGAGTGTCTTATTAATCTAGATGAATGGTCTCGAACCCAATTACTTTGCATATAAGACAAGTAATCACGTAGCAGACAAAAGCTATAAGTAAACACTCATAAAAATTGAAAAATCAAAAAGAAAATTTTAGATCTATGGGTAATCCTAAGAAAAAAATCTAGACAGCTCCTAACTTTTGGACCATCAAAAAGTCAATAAATCTAGATTTATTCAAACTGATTGGCCAGGTAAGTGGGGCGTTTCCTTGTAAACATGGCACTGAATTAGAGAAACGCTAGCCTAGTCACTAATCCAAATTGGCCAGGTAAGTGATACACTTGTCTTGTCACCAAAAGTTCGAATAATTCCAAATTTACTTCCTCTTTTAGGTACCTTCCTAATTGAGCTCGAAATCCTAGGGGCCAACGTCTACTTAATTTTATTAAGCTAGTTGAATGCAAGATGAAGGAATTAGTGATTTGTGGGCCAAGGAAAGGGTGATGAAATCCCTCACCTTATCATGAAATGGGGTGGCCCCCTTAAGATTGATTAGATGATGTAGCACACAAAGAACGAGATAATAAACACTTATGGATGCACTACACTACGTATATTATTCTAAATTGTACGTACCTTTTTCCTCCAGCAATCACCACAATTGTATAAGATGGAAAGCAATAAATACAAAAAGAAAATCTAGATGATGTGATCCTATATGAAAGAATGAATGATGCAACAAATTGGTTATTAACAATCAACTAATATTTTTAGATTTTTTGAATTTTTTTTTTTGATTTTTCAATAATAAAAGTGAGGAAAAAAATAGAGAGGTGATACGGGATACCGAAAAGTGCTTTGAAAAATTCCAAAAGAGACGGTGAGGCCTTCTTGCGATCTTCTTGTCCAAACTTTCCTCCGCTTCACGATTCCCTAAAAAACAAAGTGAAAACAAAAAAAACTAGTCCGAAGAATTAAATATCAAGGAGTGAAAATTAACAATAGTCCCCGGCAGCGGCGCCAAAAACTTGATGTGTAAAATAACTGCAAGTGCACAGCGGTTAATCGTAGCAAATACAGATCGATCCACAGAGACTATGAATTTTCAAAATCCTAACAATTTAAATCAGGCGAACTAGACAATAAGATTTGAGAGGAGTTTGAATTAACCTAATTAGCAAATAGATCAAATAATATGGAAAACCTAGGAATCTGAATCTGTTAATCAATCACAATTAATATCAACTCGCCCTAAAATCAATTCTCTTTTCTTCACAAATAAATTTTAATTAACGAGACAAGCATATACTATGAAATTTGTTATCTAACAATAACCCATCAAAACTTCATGGAGCAAGCATAGGCTATGAAAAATAAATCTGGTAACAATAATACATCAAAATCACTTTGTTAATTAAACAATTAAGCACCAAGAAAAAATCATGAGAATCAAATAATAGGAACGAGAAGATATTAAAGCAATTAAAATAACTTCATCTTCATCCTAGGGAATAAATTTAGCTACATATGATAAAAACATGAACAAAATAAATTACTAATTGGGTGTCTTGGGTGTATAAAATACAAGAGGGGAGACCCATATATATAGGGAAAATATGAGGGTTTGGGTCTTGGAATACAAGTAGAATTCTTAAAGTAAATTCTTCTTCTTCTCCAATAAGTATTCTATTTATCTTCCAATTCCCTTGACTTCTAGAATAGTCCACCTCTTTCCTTATTTGCACCTTTTCCAACTCAAATTCTGATTTTATTTATTTTCCTACAAAACAAAATAAAATAATTTATTAATAAAATTATGAAAATGGATATAAAATAAGTATTAATAATATGTAATAATATTGACCTTTCAAGCCACCAAGAAAGCAACCTTGAATCTCAAAGAAAAAACCAAAAGGAGAGGAGAATGACTTTTGGGTTTCTCTATTGAATTTACAATTGTTATAAAGATAAAGAAAAACAAGGGGAGAGACAACCTTTTATAGGGGGCAAGCCAGGATTGGCAGAAATAGGATTTACAATTATATATACATTTAAATATATGCATAAAGGCTTAATAAACCATATAATGATTATGGGGCGAATTTCAAGGAAAATTAACTGCCCCATGATTCAAAATCGTGGGGGGGGACTGAAAAAATGTTATGAATTCCCCCATTTTTCCAGAATCAGAAGCCTCATACCCGGATCAAAGACCCCTACCAGATCCTTGGCAATCCGGACTCGTATCCTCAAGAAGCGGAATTTTTTCTAAGACAACCAATCTCCTCTACCTTAATCCGGATTGGTATCTACTACACCAAACCCGGATTGAGGGGCAAGAAAGAAGCAGAATTTTTTTTAAGTCAACTTTCTTCTATCTGAATTCGGATTGGTCTCTACTTCACCAAACCCGGGTTGGGGGCAAGAAAGAAGCAGAATTTTTTTCTAAGGCAACCAATCTCCTCTACCTTAATCCGGATTGGTATCTACTACACCAAACCTAGATCGGGGGCAAGAAAGAAGCAGAATTTTTTCTAAGTCAACTTTCATCTACCTTAATCCGGATTGGTATCTACTACACCAAACCCAGATTGGGGGCAAGAAAGAAGCAAAATTTTTTCTAAGTCAACTTTCTTCTATCCGAATCCGGATTGGTCTCTACTACACCAAACCGAGATTCGGGGGGCAAGAACGAAACAAAAAAAATTTTAAGAAAACTTTCTTTAATCATAATCCGGATTGGTCTCTACTTCACCAAACCCGGACTGGGAGCCAAGAAAGAAGCAGAATTTTTTCTAAGGCAACAACTTTGTTCTACCTGGATCCGAATTGGCCTCTACTACACTCCTCTACTCCCTCATCCAGAAAATCTACATAAGGGAGTGGGGGCAAATGATAGGGTATAAGCAACCTGGCTAGGGCTCAACCCAGATATGGGGTGAGGCAAGCTCAGCTGATAGCCCGGGACCCCGCTCACCCAAAGCAGTCAAGTGGGGAGACCCGGGCTCACGGCCAACCCTGGACCAGGATCACCTCTCAGCCAGGATCCAATTTTGGACCAGGATCATCTCCCAGCCAGGATCCAATCCAGGACCAGGATCACCCCCCAACCAGGATCACCTCTCATCTAGAATCCAACCCAGCTAGGGCAGACGCGAGGGGGGTCCCAACAAGCACATGGATACCCACAACCCGCCTAGGAGGGGTACGTGGGCACGTGACAGTGACAGCAATCAACAACTAACATCTCAGTTAAACATGACGCGTGTCAGCATATCGTTGGGGAATCCTAAAGGTGGTCCGTACCTAGACACATGTATGCAATCTACCCAAGTCAGGCGTCCTCTGCCTCCAACAACGAACGACCCTGATCTAGAGGTACCAACCCCTAAACCCTACCTTTGGGTTATAAATATCCCAAAGGAAAAAGGTTTAGGGGTTAAATATATTTTTACACACACACTCTCTTACATACAAGCATACACACACAGCCACCCCTTGTTATCTATCTTCATCTCCCTCAAGTAAGCTCTTACTCTCACACCGGAGGCGCCGTGGGGCTGAAACCCCCCTCCGGTGTTATTTTACAGAAACTGCCCCGCTCACCGCAAGAAGGTTCAGGCACGACGTCGGAAAGAGCCGCCCCGCTCACCGGAGGTATCAATTTTCATTTATGATTAGAAATTAACCGATTCATTCTTAGAATCTATACATATTTCTTAATCTAATATCTACTTTGCAATATAAATATAGGGTACTACTCCACTAAAAACTCTCTTATAATGAAAACTAGAAATTAAAATATTTTTTTTAAATCGCGTTGAAATATAGCATATATGCTATGCAAATTTATCGTTGGATGATGAAGAAAAATACAGTAAAGTCGGATTTAAAAATACGAAAAAATCAAATTAAAAACGGAAGAAATTAGCTGAATTTTTTTGTGAAATGGGGTATTCAGTGTTGTGCATGGGCATTAAATGAGATTGATACAAGGGTGTAGATTAGTTTCTATTTTTTATTTTAAGGCTGATTTCTATTTGAACAAATGCATATAATATATAGGGTAAAGTTTCAGGGAGATCCTCCTTATCAAGAAAGAGAACCGGAGAACTTAATTCTAGCCATTGATCTTATTTAATTTTGAAAAAAGAAAATAGGAAAATATAATGATATATTAGTAATTTAGTAGAATGGTTTGGTCAGATTTTATATCATAAATTGTATTATATGTTTGCTATACTGGAAACATAATCAATTTAGAAATTGATTACCGCTCATGATCTTGCAAACATGGCAACAAATATGTATAATTATTACATTTATATGATTATGATTTGGAATGGGATCACACAATTTTTAAATTAAAAGATCATTAATATAATCAAATCAGCTTACATATTTTAAGCGGCTTATATCTTATGAAAATACATGCAGCAAACTCTAAAACCCTAATTTTCTGAAGTGACCACAATGGAAGAACAAAAAAGGTGAATTTTCGAATTATTCGTCATAATTCAAGCATTACTTAGGGGAGTGTTTGGTTGATGGTTAATGTGCCCGGTTAACGGGAATCAGAACCTTAAATCCAAGTGATAGTGTTTGGATTACCAAATTAGTGGTGCAGAATGGGAACTTCATTCCCTCTTGGTGGGTAAATCAAACCCACCATACCCTTTAGTTTTCCATTTGATTCTCATTCTCATTAACCCTCATTCCCATATCCTCCATTCTCATTCCCGATTTATATTCTCATGGTGCATCTAAACGCCTCCTTAGTATTGTTGAATAGCTAGAATTAGAACGGTATGTAGAACAAATTCTACAAAACTCAAGGGCTAATTACTGGTGAAATGAGTATTAACATAAAAATAAAATGGGACATTCATCATTTTAACATATATGATATATATATATAGGGTCTTACTCCAGTGAGAACTTTTTTATGGTGAGATATGAGATTTAATTTCCACCACATTAATTTAAATGTACTTTTAATCTGGACCACTTATTTTAAATCTCATCATCTCCAACCATCAACTTCTCCATCTTCTTTCTAATTATCACCTACCACTACCTCCAACCGCCATTTCCGACCACCACCACCTCCGGCGATCACCACCACCTCCGTCGATCACTAGAAAATCACCACCGTCAAACATAAAATCACCAACGTCAAATCAAAAAATCACCACCGGAAAACCAAAAATCACCACTGGAAAATGAAAAATCACCACCAGAATACAAAAAACCACCATCGTCAACCAAAAATCACCACTTCTAACAACTATTTTTCCCACCAGATCGGGCTACCAACTCATTTCATAAACTTCAACCACCAATATTGTAACGAAAATCATAATATTTAAATCTAAATCTCCAACTAATAAACTATAAATACCAAAATTCAACCACACCTCCGAAAATTTATCCAACAGCCTAAACCAATCCCAACAATCACCATAATCTCTAATTAACCTAATTAAAACTACAGAGATGCTACACAACACAAAAATAAAATTTTTGATAAATGAAATATGTACAGGTGACGAATTTTTTACGATGGACGTATAGAAAAGGCCATGTAAATCTCCGTCATCGCTAATTTTGAAACGGAAGTGGTTGTTGAGGATTGAGATTCCGGCATCGACGGTGAATGTTCCGGTGGGAAAGAATACAAGCAGTGGAGATGGTTGATGAGTTGGAGATTAAAAGAGAGGTATGTGTTGTGTATTGTAAAATATGTAGAGGAGGTTAGGCGGCAATGGTGGATGGCGGTGGCGGAGGTAAAAAGAAATGGTGGAAGTTTGATGAGACGGCTGCGACGGCGGGCGGCGGAGGCTGGTGGCGGTGGAGAGAGAGTGTAGAAGGTGGATATATTATGTATGTATATAAGTATGTATGAATGATTTGTGGCAGGTGAGAGAAACGGAGGAGATGAAATTGGCAGGAAGGAATAAGGTATAACAAATGTGTGGTTTAGATTATAAAAGATTAATAAAAATTAAGGGTCGAGATTAGATCTCATATCTCACCAAAATAGAGGTTCTCATTTGAGCAATCCCATATATATATATATAATCATATTTTAACATCATATATATATATAATCATATTTTAACATATGTGATGTATATATTGATCATTTTAAATTTTAGCCAAACAGATTCTATGAAACATAAACGGGCTTTGAGCCCAATAATGGTCGCTCTTTGCAGCCGAACAGGCACTATGTTTGTTGTAACATTTTTGAGACAAACTTCCCTAATCAAGTACGTGAAATGCAAAAAATTTTACATATTTCATACAACAAAACTCTCCATGGATACTGAAAATTCTGAAAAACTAGACATTTACAAATGCCTAGAGCAAATATACTATTCATGTCTTTTGGAAGCAATGGAGGCAAAAAAAAAATCTATCCAAGCTAGTTTCAAACTAAAGTTGGTTACTTTCTTCCACCCAGCTTCATCCACATTTACTTTTGTAATTTGTGTACCTCAGACATTAAACATAACAAATGAACCAAGTAACTAAACTATACTTGGCGAGTCCCCTTGCCAGTTGCAAACAGCACGGGGCCAGCGTGTTCTGATGCAATCAACTAAAGGTGCATGCTGAGCTGGCTCAGATTTAGAGACTTCAACAACATCTTTATCATTCATTGCTGAAACTGAGGGCCCATCTGCCATAAACTCTTCGGGAGTCCATCTTGGAGGAACCGAAACTTTTAGTCTTGTGAGTCTGGGTCTTTGTATAGGAATCTCTCCTCCGAAAGACCCTTGGCTACCGTTGGGAACTGATTTTGCAATCCCATTAAAATGGTAAAGGTCAAAAACCTTCTTCCCCATCAATCCAGTTGAATCTTTCACGCCACCCAAGTTTTTGTCTAAATTCAAAAGAACCTGCCAAAAATCATTCCACACAATAAAACCTGCCGCACTTAGGTTGTCGAATTTTTCACTTGGAAGGTTAATATTTGTTTCCCTTAGGACTTGATGTAAGCCTTCTACACTTATAAATCCCCCGCCTCCACTTTGATCTTGTGCATCAAACGCTCTACGAATCTGTGTTTCTCTACCCTCAAGTTCATTTTCCTCTTGAACCTTAGTATCAAGAGCAAATAAGACGGTGTAATGGGATTCACTACCAACTACCCATATTGGCCATTTTGGGCATTTGAGATGTTGACCTACCTTACAAAAGTTCAGAGACTCTAGAAGGGTAAGAAAACCGACTTCCACATTTGTGGAAATTCCATTCACAAACATCCCGCCACCTAAGTCCATCTTACCATCAAATACGTTGGCTACGGCTTCCCCGGAAAGTAGTAGGTTAACAATCTCCTGCTCATGGACAATATTGACCATTATAATAATTTCGAAATAATAATAGTAAACCACAGTATATACATCAAGATTGAAATAGCATTTAAACAGTCCGTCCAATAATAAAACGCACATTGACAAAATTATATACTACCAATTTATTATACCTGAGACGCATGCCCAAACGGAGCGGTCACTAAAGGTTGACTTGGATCATCCCTGTCAGCTTGAACAAATTCCTATTCAAACAATAAAAGATAGCAGACCAAAGGTAAGATAACTGCAATCATTACATTTCTTACCTAGCAAATGGCATAAGCACACAACCAAGTTAACCAAGTAAAATACACAATATCTCAGTTTCAGAGCAAACAAGTACCAACCATTGGCAACATATTAATTTTTTAATGATATGCACCTCACATCAGACAATTGTCTTTTTCCACGACGAGGATCTTTTTCCACCTCCATTTCCGCCCCGAATGGGCAACGGGGAAATTTCTTTTTGAAAAAAATTATAACAAATATGTAGTACATAATATACTTATTAATAAATAATTATCTAATAATTCTTAATATATTAATTTTATCTTTTTTAATACTAATTAAAATTTACTTATAATTTAAAAAAAGTTCAAATTTATTACTACTTTCTTAATAAAATTATTTAATAGTTTTAATATATTAATTTTTTTCTTTTTTACTACTAATTCAAATTAGTAGAATTTACTAAAAATATAAAAAAAAATAAGATTATTAATTTTATAATGTATTCTAATATTTTTTAAAAAATTAATAAATCGATTAAATATTTTGAAATTATAAAGATACGTATAAATCGTATATACTTTTAGTAATTTATTTGGTAAACCATATAAAAAATTATTATTTTATCTATAAAGAATGGGGGAATGGGGGCGAGGATAAAATTAAAATAAATCTTTATGGATAAAAATATAAGCCTATTTTTTTACGAGTCTTAGCCTATTACGTTATTTTAATAACGTTTCGATTCCCTATATACGTATTGTAATCCCTTCATATTTGATTAGACTTTATTATTGGAAAATACTTGAATATTATAATTTGGATTTTTTACGAGTTGTGATCTCTTTTACAAGTTGTTATCCATATCTTATATCTTCATTCGGGACTGGGATAGTTGTTATTTGGGATAGTAGTTGTTATGCGGTTTATGCACCCAAGTTTATCTTTATTATTTTTTAAATCGTTCTTTTAAGAAGTTGTCGTGTATTTAATATTTTATAATTATAACGAGTACTAGACGTTTAGACTTATTACAATTAAATCTCGATAAATGAATACCCTTGGGACCGAAACATTTTATTCATAAATTTAGATTATTCATTTATTGAGGTTAAAAATACATTACCTCAATGTTTGGATTAAGAAAAAATATTCATTTGACAAAATTATCCGTTTATCGAATATTTATTTATCATGGTTCTACTGTAAAGAATTAATTATACTATAAGAATTTAAAACTATATATGAAATGATTATTTAAAAATTGTATATTATACATAAGGAATACATTGATGTTATACTTATCTATACTATAATTCTGGCTTCTGGTTTCAGATCAGTCATTCATTCTAGTTAATTTTGCTCGATGAGTATAAGGCTTTGGTTTTAGATCAATCATTCGTTCTAGTTACTAGATCAGTCATTCATTCTAGTTATTGGATAGGTGACCCGCCTGCAAAAAATCATTTGATTTCCTATCTAAACTGAAGTATTAGTAACTCAAATGCTTCAATTCAAATTTCTCCAACCAATCCATCTTTCAACTAATGATTATATTTAGAATTCATTAGATAAATTTTTATGTGCACAAACACATTTAATTTTAAAAATCATCAAAATGATAAAAATGGTTCTACAAAAAAAATATTAACAGATAAATATGAAAAAAAAATATAAATATTAAAAGCACTTGAACGGCAGTAATAAAAGGAAACTCTAATTTCGTTATAATTTTTTAAACTAAAATTTCATAGTTTCGTAATTAGCATAAACTGCATGCAATGATACATCATCTCGACATATGTAATGTATCTATAAATTAATCCCAAAGCAAGTGTCTTGTTTGACTTTTTGCAATCAAATTAACTGATCTTTGACTAAAATGTAAAAAAATTATTAATTTTAAAATACTGAATATATACATCTTAGAGTAAATTATATATACTTTTTAACAATACAATTATTCATCTTCTTTCAATAATTTGATATATATATACATCAAATATATATATATATATATATTAATATATATATATATGTAATTTCCAATTAAAAATTTGGTCAATTTGACCAGAAAAAATCAAACAATACACTTGATTTAAATAGGGAGTATATAAAACATATAATAAAGATAAATAATAAATATTTAAATTTTATTTATTAAACAAACTACACTTAATAATATCTGAAAGACTTGAAAGCAGGCGAGAAGCAAGGGGTAAAAAATAGTACTGGAACAAAAGCAATGAGTACATATTCTATCTCAGTATTACTCCATAAGATATCATACATCATGTACATAATGATCTCGTTATACAGTTCATAACTTCATAGCATAACTTTCCCCAAATCTGACACCAATATTAGTTTGATTTGCCAATTACTAGTCGAATAAGAAACTCACTTTTTTTCCTCTACCTTTCTGTTTATTTCAACGCAATAGTATCGGAACAAGAACTTCACCATTTAAAGGGCAAAATAGGGTCTCAAATTAGTTTTGCCAAAACATCATATTCCATGGTTATTGTCCAAAATATGTGAGACTTATACTGCAAACACCATCGAAAGAGACAATGGGGGGTTCTTAAAGGTGTCATTTATTATTCTTAGGCTTCTTTGTCACACATCAGGGTCAACAGCCAACTGTGCTCAAAACTTACTCAAGGCGTAGGATTAAAAAGAATTAAAAAGGGGTATCATGGTAATTTAATAAATTAAAGTAGCAGTCTTTTTATTTAAAAGGGAAATAGGAAATATTGGTGGGCTTGGGCCGCGGAGAACAAAAGAGGGGAGGAGCAGTGGAATTAGGGTCATGTTATTTCTGTGAATTGAGAGAATAGTTTGGGAGAGGCGACTGGAAACTCTCGAATCCCTCCCAGTAGTTGTAATCGTTCTATACGTTATCAGTAGATTTATAATCTAAGTTTAATTCATCTCAAGTGGTATCAGAGCACTAAGATCTATGGCGCCGACAACACCTACAGTTAATCAAAGAGTGGAGGAGTTAGAGGATGCAATGGGGAATATGGAGGCTAAGTTGCAGGAGATGGTAAGTCAGGCTGTCGAGAAGGGTTTGGGGGCGATGAAGCAATCATTGGTGGAAGCGTTACGAGCCAATCAAGCGGAACAGGTGAAGAAACAGGGGCAGACATGGAAGCTTTGGCGGTACGGTTAGAAGGGCGAATCTCACGAGTCAGGGAACAACACGAAGCACTCATCTATGCCATTAAGGATTCGCAAGATAAATTTCAGCTAGAGGTAAAATCCACTCTTACTTCTATTCAATCTATGCATAATCAACCTTCTGATAAGATGGAACGAAGTGTTAATCATGCGGAGTCATCGCGAGATGTGACTTATACTCCAAACAGAGAGGGTAGTTTATCTGGGGGTTTTGGGAGTGCGCGCGCAGTATGACAGGAGCAATCAGGTCGGTGTGGGTTCTGGAGGGGGACCTGGAAATTGGCGTTTTCGAAAACTCGACATGCCAATTTTTGATGGGAGTGACCCGGATGGATGGGTTATGAGGGTTGATAGGTATTTTGATTTTTACAAGCTTACGGGGGAAGAGAGGTTGGAAGCAGTGGTTGTAGCTCTTGAAGGAGTTGCGTTAAAATGGTTTCAAAGGGAGAATAAAAGGCATCCGATTCGTCGTTGGGCGGATCTAAAAATATTTGTTCTCAGGCAGTTTCGATCAGTTCATGGAGGGTCTCTCTACGAGCAATGGTTGTCAATTCAAACTCATACAGTAGCCGAGTACAGGCGTAAGTTTATTGAGACAGCACCGCCACTTGACCGTGTGGCGGAGGAAATATTGTTGGGACAGTTTTTGACTAGGCTGATATACAGGCTGAGGTGAGGCTATTGAGTCCGATAAATCTAGAACAAGCAATGGAGTTGGCTTTACGGGTTGAAGAGAAAAATACGGCAGTGGGATCAAAAAAATTGCTCACTAGTTCGTTCAAGTCAAGTATGTATTCTTATGCTTCAAAGGGCCCTGCAGCAGTGCCTTCCGTGAGTGGACAGACCAGTCCTACAACGGTTAGAAGTTGGGTTTCTGGAGGTGGGGAGGAATCACAGGCATCAGTAACCCACGCCCAAGTGGGAATGAGTGTAGGAAAGGGCTTGGGAGAGGTTCGGCGTTTAAGTGAGAAGGAGCTGCAGGAAAAACGCTCAAAGGATCTATGTTTTCGATGTGACGACAAATGGTCAGTGGGACATCGTTGTCGAAGACGGGAATTGAGTGTTCTTTTATTAGAGGAAGACGATGAGGAGGGGTCAGAGGGAACAGGTAGTGAGCCACCTCAATCACCGACGGAAGACCAAATGGGGGAGAAGCAAAATGAGGTAAGAATGCATCCTGAAGTGTCGTTAAACTCGGTAGTGGGGCTGTCAAACCCCCAAGACAATGAAGTTAAGGGGGTTTTGGGGGAACAGCGAGGTCATGGTGCTTATCAAACCCGGGGCCACGCATAATTTCTTGTCCTTGGACAAGGCAGAATTAAACGTTCCGATTTCGGAGTCGGGAGGGTTTGGTGTGGCATTGGGGAATGGACATACCGTGAAAGCAAATGGAGTGTGTAAAAATGTATCAATTCAGTTGGACGGAGGTTTGGTCATGCACGAGGATTTTTTGCCTTTGAGTTTAGGTACAACGGATGTGATTCTGGGGATTCAATTGTTGGAAAGTTGGGAGCCGTAACAACAAACTGGAAATCACAAGTGATGCAAGTTCAAAAAGGGGGCACTACTGTGGCACTGGTTGGAGATCCGATGTTGGTTAAATCCCAAATTTCTTTGAAGGCAATGATTCGCACTCTTTGCAAGGAGAAAAAGGGGTTTTGGGTGGAAATAAATAGGATGGAAATTGGAGAGGAAAAACAAACAGGGAAAACAAGGTGTAGGTAATAGAATTTCTGGCGGAAGTGGTGAAGGAACATCGATCAGTTTTTGCAGAACCCGAGGGCCTGCCCCCTCCCAGAGGCCGAGAGCATTTCATTCGGTTAAAAGAGGGGAGTCAACCTGTAGGGGTACGACCTTATCGGTACCCCCAAAGTCAGAAGGATGAGATAGAGAGAATGATCCAGGAGATCTTAAAAGCGGGGATTATAAAACCATCTAAAAGCCCATTTTCTAGCCCCGTTTTGCTAGTACGCAAGAAGGATGGATCTTGGCGTTTCTGCGTAGATTATAGGGGTCTAAACAAAGAGACTATACCCGACAAGTATCCCATTCCGGTGATTGAAGAGCTACTAGACGAGTTACATGGGTCAAGGATTTTCTCAAAACTCGATTTGAGGGCGGGATATCATCAAATATTGGTGCAAGACGAGGATACACACAAGACCGCTTTCCGAACCCACGATGGGCACTATGAGTTCTTGGTTATGCCATTCGGTTTGATGAATGCCCCGGCAACGTTTCAATCCTTAATGAATGACGTGTTCCGACCGTATTTAAGGAAATTCGTCCCGGTCTTTTTTGACGATATCCTCATTTATAGCAAAACCAGGGAGCAACATCTGGAACATGTTAAACTGGTTCTAAGGGCACTGACAAATCACAGCATTTACGCGAATATATAAAAGTGTACGTTTTGTAAAGACCGTGTAGCCTATCTCGGTCACGTCATCTCAGGCCAAGGTGTCGCAGTCGACAATGAAAAAACTAAAGCTATAGTGGAGTGGGAACAACCAAAAAACTTGAGGGAGCTTCGCGGGTTTCTGGGCCTTGCCGGTTATTACCGAAAGTACGTAGAAAAGTATGCTCAAATAGCTGGGTCATTAACGGACCAGTTGAGGAAAGACAATTTTGGCTGGTCAAATGAAGCTAAAAGGGCATTTTTGCAATTAAAGCAAGCACTCATAAATCCCCCTGTGCTTGCAATGCCTGATTTCTCTCAAGAGTTCGTATTAGAGACAGATGCATCCGGTTTCGTTCTTGGAGCCGTGTTAATGCCAGGAAACCATCCTCTAGCTTATTTTAGCAAACTGCTAGGCATACGAGCTCGTCAAAAATCCATCTATGAAAAAGAGTTGATGGTTGTGTGTCTCGCCATTCAAAAATGGAGGTATTATTTATTGGGTCGGCATTTTATTGTGAGGACTAATCAACAGAGCCTGAGGTTTATAATGCAGCAGAGGGAAGTTGGTAGTGATTACCAAAAATGGGTTTCAAAGTTGTTGGGATACTCTTTTGAGATACAATTTAAACCGGGACGAGCCAATAAAGTGGCAGACGAGCTATCGAGAAAAACTACTGGGGACATTGAGTTGGGAGCCTTGTTGTCATTGCCTGAATTAAACTGGGAGCATTTGCGGCAAGAAGTAAAAGAAGATCCATTCTTGCAACAAATCATAGTAGATTTGCAAGAAGATTCAAATGGGCACGAAGGGTTTTCTGTGGCTGAAGGTTGTTTGTTGTATAAAGGGCGTGTGGTTATACCGCGAAGATCGAAGCTAACGAACATGTTGTTAAGAGAGTATCACAGCTCTCCAATTGGGGGTCACGCCGGAGAAGTAAAAACTTATCTCCACCTTGCCTCTGACTGGCACTGGTCGGGAATGCGGAAAGAGGTAACAACTTATGTGCAACAATGTGGGGTGTGTCAGCAAAATAAGTTATCACAACGATCTCCAGCCGGGCTTCTACAGCCCCTACCAATTCCTACAAAAATTTGGGATGATATTTCTATTGATTTTATCGGGGGACTGCCACTGTCAAAAGGAGTTGACAGCATCTTGGTCGTTGTGGATAGGTTGTCAAAGTACAGCCATTTCTTGGGGTTGAAACACCCATTTACTGCAGTCTCAGTAGTGGAGGTTTTTACAAAGGAAATTGTGCGACTACACGGGTTTCCAAGTTCGATTATCTTAGACCGTGACAGTTTTCTTGAGTAACTTTTGGAGAGAGCTTTTCAGGATGAAAGGGACCGAACTTAAACATAACACGGCCTACCACCCCCAAACCGACGGCCAAACGGAGATTGTTAACAAAGCCTTAGAAACTTACTTGTGTTGCTTTGCTGGAGCTCAACCAAGACGGTGGGCGCGTTGGTTACCTTGGGCGGAAAATTTTTTACAACACAGCCACTCATATGTCAACACAGCTGACCCCTTTTAAAATGGTTTATGGGAGGGATCCCCCACCACTACTCAGCATTGGACGGGGACAAACCCCAGTGAGTAGCATAGAAGAAATGCTTCAGGAACGTGATCATTTCTTGGATGAATTGAGGCTGAATTTGGTACGTGCTCAGATTATAATGAAGGCAGCTGCTGATACAAAATGCAGGGACGAACTGTTTGCAGTAGGGGATTTTGTATACCTCAAATTGCAACCGTACCGTCAACGGTCCCTGTCAACGGTCCCTGGCACGCCAACCTTTTGAAAAACTAGCAGCAAAGTTTTACGGGCCATTCGAAGTGATGCAGCAGATTGGAAAGGTGGCGTACAAGCTTAATTTACCTCCTGAAAGTAAGTTACACCCGGTTTTTCACGTGTCACAACTGAGACGAGCTATAGGGACTGTACCAGCTTCCCCCACAATTCCAAATCAGTTAAATAGTGATCTAGAACTTGTGGTCCATCCTGAACAGCTGTTAGACGTGCGTCATGTGGGTCCAAAGGATAAGGGACATCGGGAGGCATTAATAAGGTGGAAAAATCTACCGGAATTTGAAGCCCCTTGGGAAGAAGTTGATGGTATTAGTGAGCGATTTCCGGAGTTCCACCTTGAGGACAAGGTGCTTGTGTGGGAAGGGAGTAATGTCACGCATCAGGGTCAACAGCCAACTGTGCTCAAAACTTACTCAAGGCATAGGACTAAAAAGAATTAAAAAGGGGTATCATGGTAATTTAATAAATTAAAGTAGCAGTCTTTTTATTTAAAAGGGAAATAGGAAATATTGGTGGGCTTGGGCCGGGGAGAACAAAAGAGGGGAGGAGCAGTGGAATTAGGGTCATGTTATTTCTGTGAATTGAGAGAATAGTTTGGGAGAGGCGACTGGGGACTCTCGAATCCCTCCCAGTAGTTGTAATCGTTCTATACGTTATCAGTTGATTTATAATCTAAGTTTAATTCATCTCATTCTCATAGTTCAGTATGGTACTTGGTCCATCGTATAGTAATGTTTTAAACTAAAAACATATATGTAAATTACAAGATCAGTATTTCCTAAGACATTGGGTTTTCATGGAACAACCAACTAGCACAACTAAATGGTCCGACTAAAGGAGCAATTACAAGCTAAATGATTATAATTGGGTTTTTATGGAACAACCAACACAACTAAATGGTCTGGCTGAAGGAGGAATTACGAGCTGAATGAATAAAATTGTCAAATAGCTTGGAAGGCATTCTTAGTGTAAAATGATCAAAAAACAAAATAATACTTCAAAGGTATTTAGGCATAACACTAGAATTAAATTTAGCACTAAACCCCATAAAATTTATCTTTGCTACCAGCAAAGTGATTCACAAGATCCTAGATAAACTACTTCCAACTAAAATCAAGTTATCGCTCACCGTAGACTTAATCAAATTGGATCACACACAGGAAATCAGCAATCACTACCTTATCTAAACCACAGATTTTCTTCGAGAAACATATGTCCGTTTATCATACGTGAAAAATAAGCAGGGATCACCAAATTTCTCATTCCCCACATGCCTAAATCAGGGAGAGGTCATACCCAGGTATTTAGTACATAAAGATCATTTACTGTAGAATCATAGCTATAAGTTACGACCCTACTTGACATGTATACATTTGTCTCTTACACAAGTGATATGACGATATGGTGAGAGAGAGAGAGAGAGAGGAGAGGTCATACCCAAGTATTTAGAACGAAAAGATCATTTACAGTAGACTCATAGCTATAAGTTACGACCCTACTTGACATGTATACATTTGTCTCTTACACAAGGGATATGGTGAGGGACAGAGAGTGGGGCTATAATTGGAGATACTGTTGTTTTTAATGCAGAAGTTACAGTACTTTAGTCCCTGAATTTCATAATCTGCCATCATTTCATACTATATATTCATGACAAACAAATTTTCATATTAAAAGAAAAAAGGCAACTTGCACATGCATATCTGCACTTCAGAGTTAACCTGGGTGAGATGATCAAGGTACTGGAGTACTCTACTTTCTTATATTATAATTAAATTCGTAAATTTACAAAAAACGCAGACAGAAACTACATGGACATTCAAATTCTTGACCTTTTGCATAACTTTTGTCCGGAAGGGGTGAAGGGGGATCCTAGTTAGTGGCTAGAAAAACAAACAAGAAAGCACGAAAGATGGCACCACAGAATAGGATTCTCTCTATTGAAAACCATACCAGTCCTCGAGAAAGCAAAGCAGATATTAAGAATAGCATTGCTCCCATACGGCTCTGGAAAAGAGGAATCATTTCCTCTAGCCTCCGAACTGCAGTATCCATTGAGGTGTATGTTGTTACTCTAAGAACTTTTTGAAAATCCAAATATGTCTCAAGTGAAAGGCCTTCGAGTGCTTTTGCAATGACCTGACAGATGCGGCATGGAAATTGCCAAAGAACTATGAGTTTGGAAATTTATTATTTCAATTTGTAAGAATTACTCCGGTTGACTCCGATAAATTTTATTCTAGAAATAAAATCTGTTCTCATTATATTCACCTCGTCCTTCGGAATATTGTTAGGCCCCTTGATTTCAAATTCAAGGATACTCAGTGATGCAATTGCAGCACGTTTGTTACTTCCGCAAAGAAAGAGCATCTCAGCTAAACTTCTGACCAACGCTCTACAAACCATGATAAGTATTAGTTGTAAGAATCACATTAGACACGGCCAAAAGACAAACAAAATACCCCAAAAGACGCATTATTTTTGAAAATCATCTTCATATACAAGTCCTGTTATGCCTCAGAGACATCAGAAAGACAGCCTCTAAGAGCTTTAAAAGAGCCAGATGTGAGATTAATCCTCGGCCTCACAGAAAATTTCGATAAAAAAATCTATCATCTACTTCTAAGAAATGCGGGTAAAGTATGCAAAAAGATATATATTTAACTTTATTAGTTCGAAGATTTAAGAGTGTTAGCACAACTAATACAAATTGTTAGGAATTGCTGGGATCCGCTTGCATCACTATCATGTTTACCCTTGTTTTTGACATGATTCTACAGACAATCATTAATTGTGTTCTATTAATATAAAAATAAATTTATCGCTTATGTATTTAGTTTTGTTGAATGTTGACTATTAGAAAAATTGAGCATTTAGAAACTACCAAGACTCAACAAAAAATTTATCGACTCTAGGGGAGCCACACACCTACATCACCTATTTACCAGAAGGTCCAAAGATCGAACAGGGAAATCAGAGAAGATAATCATAAAGAAGCTAAAAGCAACAAAGTGGAATTGATGGAAAGTTCCAATCATGGTGTTAATAACGACTATCAGAAAGCTGATCTCAATTAAAGACCTGAAGGTTTCCAAATAATTGATTAAATGATAATTTAACTCCTTTAGCAGAGATGATATGTATTCAAATACTTACAGATTACCTAAATATAACTTAAGTCCATGGAAACCGAGTTTAATGTTCTAGCCACAAGAAGGAACAGTGTCAGGAAACTTACCTTAACTTCCTCTCTTCAGTTAGAGATGCAAATATGTCTGGATCAACACACTGAACTCTCCTTGATTCAAAATTTATTGCCACATTTAATGTTGCCTGTCCAAGATCCTCTTGAGAGAACAAAAGATGTTTGAGAAGAAATGCCTGTAGAACCAAAATATCTTTTAATAGGACAACAGATTATCACATCCTTAACATTGATACAAACTAGTCCGTCACATCTTTATATTCAAGCTCATTGGTTAGTCCCCGATGCAGCCTAACACAGTCTTATCTATGTGTCACTTTACATGATTGCAGAAACTACTAAAGCACGTGGTTCTTGATTTATTTTTGCTCTGGATCGTAGAATATGATATATGTTCCAAATGAAGGCCTCCTTGGTTAGTAACCCACCCTCAATTGTTTAAATATTTGTGTGCTTACAGTTGTCTGTCTGTCCATTTGTGCGAGTCAAGGTGAGTTTTATACTCACTCCATCTCATTTTGTGCGTCCTATTCTGACTAGCATGCACTCAAATTGACCAAATTTTGACTTTAAATTAAATTATTATACAACTAAGAAAATTTCAAAACATACACTTCAAAATGTAATTTTCAGTTTTTTAAAATAATAAAAAATTTCTTTCTAATTACAGGTCTAATTAAATTTGACAATAAAATAGTCAAAACATGACACATAAAATGAGATGATGGATAAAGGCCGTTTGTGATATCTTAAAAAAAGTAACTTATAATTTAAAGTTAAAAAGTGTCATATAAGTAATAAATAATTATATCTTAAAAGTAATATAGGTGTTTGACTAATTTTACTTATAAGTTGGTGAAGTGTATGGTATTTGTAACTTATAAGTTGAAATTTACTGTTTAGAAAATTTATATTATAATTCGTGGATTTAAAATTTAAAAACAACTATATTTAAAAAGACAAGCTATTTTATAAATACATCATAACATTTTATAAATAAATCATATATCATAAAAATCTAATGTATTTTTGTTTTTTAATATTTTAATAAAATTTAATATATTAGCATTATTTTTATTATAAAATAAATAATTTGTAAAGATGTCGAATCGGTCAAATATTTTTTAAAAAATAATCGCGATGTTTTCGAAAAATTGAGGATTTTCAGAATACTAGATGTAATACATTCTATAACTTAAAACATTCATGACAAAACTAAGCTAACTTATTAGTATAGGATATAAATAATATCAACGAAATAGATACAATCTATCCTAACTATTTAGAAAGATTACAAACTGCTAGAAGTAATTCATGCGAATAGATTACATAAATTGGTCTGGGAGATGAAGAAGGTACCCCATGTAGCACATTCTACTTATCCAAGATTAGAGGGTAATAAAGCACTTTCAATATATTTGTTAAACAGGAAACATAAGTTGGAGGACCTCGTTTCCCATTTAAGTTGAGGTTTAATGAACCCCAAACACCCCATTATAATATTTGATCCAGTTAACGCCTCACTATAAGACCCTAAGATTATAGAAGAGCTAGCAACTTAACATAGATGTTCTTATAAACTTGTCTGGCAAGAAATTTATGGACAACAATTTCATCAAAGATATTGTCGATTTAAAAGTAACCAGGAGCAATGTGAACAAGTACACAATCTACCTATATATTTCAGACCAAAAAAGGGAACAGGAAAGACAGTCAAAGTTTGACAACCATGCTGGAGAAAGGTAGAGCATTGTTTATTTGCTACTTTTACTTTTTAAACTGACACCCAGAAACATTTAATTCATATTTCCTTCCCAAGAAAATATAGTTATAATTATCAGTTGTATAAAAACCTAGCAGTCAAATTTTCAGAAGGTTCATTCTAGATGAATTTTTTAGTAGCACTTAGGAACACGTCAGCGGAACAGATAAATGGTATGGCATTTGATATATTCATTTCAGTCAATTTGAACCAAATTCAAAATTAACGTTTCCCATTACTCCTAATCTTATTATGTCAGGAATAAGGAATATTAATGTGCATTAGTATAGGGCAGTGTTATAGTATTGGGTAAAGTATGTTATGTTAAGTGTCATTATGGGTACTTTAGTCTTTATCAGTCAATGCTTGTGTTTGTCTATAAATACCTGATGTAACTTTCATTTCATGTTATGTTGAATATGAAAATGGCTTTGCCACCAAAATTCTCTCTCTCTGTAACTGATTCTTACTTTCTCTCTCTAGGGTTTCTAAACCCATTCTATGTTGAAAAATAATCTAGAAAAATCTTTAAGATACTTCATTAAGGTGAAAAGTCGAGAGTCAGGGAGTTATTAGAAGTCCAAGTGATGTTCAGTGACTCTCAATTATGAGATAATTAATTAGCTATCTAGAATGATCCAAGGAATCTATAAAATCATATGTACTAATCTGCTTTGATAATCAGAAAAAACCAATTCAAATAATATAAGCTCTATGCAGTAGCATCCTCAATAATATTCATCATTATATCAAAAACCATCAGTGGTATCAGAGCACTGGTCTCTGGATAAACAGCACAGCAAGCACATCAAAGCTTCTGTAGATCATTTACAGTCAGAGAAATGGCATCAGGTTCAAATAGTACAGCAACAAATTCTAAAGAATGAATTTAAAGGCTCACAAAAGGTAATATCGATCTTACTTCAATCTCTTTGGAAAGAGTTTGATAATCTGTTAATGAAAGAAGGTGAATCTATAAAAGTATTCTTCTCTCGTGTTTCAAATATCATTAATCAAATTCGGAGTTTTGGAGACACAATTGAAGATAAGAAAATTGTTGAAAAGATTTTGAGAAGTTTACCGGTCAAATATGATCATGTTGTGGCTGCTATCGAAGAATCAAAGGATTTATCTCAATTAACTCTGGTTGAGTTAATTGGATCGCTTGAAGCTCATGAAAGCAGAATGTCCCGGTTTACAAACCAGCCCATAGAGCAGGCTTTTCAGTCCAAGTTAAGCTTCACAAACAAAGAAGAATTGTGAAGGTCATGGTCAGAAATTCCAAAGATCAGGAAGCAATTATCGAGGAAGGGGGAGAGGAAAATCCCACGACCAAGGAAGAAAGAATCAGAATGAAAAATCCTGTGTTCTTACTGCAATTTGTGTCATAAAAATGGGCATCATACACATGATTGCAGGTATGAATGTACGAGGTTCATCCGTCCTAATCATTTTGACAGATTGTTGGTTTCGACAAAAACAAAAGGCCAATTTTTCTGAGAGCAGCGAGGCTTCGGACCAATTGTTTTATACTTGCCTTAATACTCAAGAAACAAGTGATATCTGGTACGTTGATAGTGGTTGCTCTAACCACATGACAGGAGGCAAGAACATCTTTGTTAATCTGAATGAGAACATGAAATCACAAGTCACTCTTGGAGATGGAAAACGTCAAAATGTTGAAGGCAAAGGAGTAGTGGCTGTACAAACAAAGGAACGTACTTCTAAACTTATTCATGATGTTCTTTTGTTCCAAGCCTAACACAAAATTTGTTAAGTGTTGGTCAATTGGCACAAAAAGGATATGTTCTTAAATTTGAAGGAGATCATTGTCTACTTCTTGAAAAGAAGACAAAGCAACTGATTTCTCAAACCAAGATGGCACCTAACAAGGTTTATCCGTTGAAAATGTCATCCGTTGAAAATTATTCTCTCAACGCTGAAAATGATGAGTCCCTGCTATGGCATCCCTGCTATGGCATCTCAGATTCGGCCTTAAAATTATTGAAACGAAAAGAAATGGTTCTTGGCCCGCCCACAATTGCAGAGGAACAGAATATATGTGAAGGCTGCATCTGTGGAAAACAGCATCGTTTTCCTTTTTCTAAGTCATCTTGGAGAGCCAAAGCCCCTCTTGAACTTGTACATACCGACGTTTGGGGACCTGCAACAGTCCCTTCTCTTGCTGGAAAAGGATATTTTCTGCTATTTATTGATGATTACACCCGCACTACTTGGGTTTATTTTCTGGAGCACAAATCGGAAGCATTTCTGCATTTTACTACATTTAAAGCTATGGCAGAAAAACAATGTGGTCATTCTCCGAAAATTTTAAGATCCGATCGTGGAGGTGAATTCACTAGTAATGAGTTCCAAAAATTCTGCAAAGAACATGGAATAAAAAAGGAGTTGACCGTACGTCGCACGCCCCAACAAAATGGTGTCGCTGAACGGAAAAATAGGACAATTGTTGAGATGGCCCCAAGCTTGTTCCAAGGTAAAAAAATTACCTAAGAATCTGTGGGCGGAGGCTGTTAATACAGCAGTCAGTGTATATTCTCAATAGGTCTCCCACAAAAGCCGTAAGAAATAAAACACCTTATGAAGCATGGTTTGATGAAAAACCTAAGGTTAATCATTTTAAAGTATTTGGTAGCATTGCGTACTCTCATGTTCCAAAAGAAAACGAATCAAAAGGATTTACGTTGTTTAATCCTGTAACCAATCAACTTGTGATTTCTAGAGATGTTATTTTTACGAAGCAGCAACATGGGATTGGGAGAAAGATGAAAATGAAAATTTTCAAAAGATTAACTTTGTTGGGCCTCCATCTACACAAGAAAGAGAACTGGAAAATCAGCAAACCGGAGAAACTAGAATTCTTCATCCATTGATGTCGATTGTTCCGAAGACTCGGTCTTTGGATGATATTTATCAAAACTGCAACATGGCCTTACTATTCGTTGAACCACAAAGTTTTGAGGAAGCTTCGCAAGAAAATTCATGGAGAACAGCAATGGATGAAGAATTGAAAATGATCGAGAAAAAATCAGACTTGGGAGCTCGTAGAGAAGCCTAAAAAAAAGATGTTATTGGACTAAAATGGGTGTATAAAACAAAATATAACGAGGATGGTTCGGTTCAAAAAGATAAAGCTCGTTTGGTTGCGAAAGGATATTCGCAACAACCTGGAGTTGACTTCAACGAGACTTTTGCACCGGTTGTTCGGATGGAAACTATAAGAACAGTACTTTCTCTAGCTGCGCAACTCAAGTTGAATGTCTATCAACTAGACGTAAAATCTGCATTTCTCAGCGGTAATCTCGAAGAGGAGATATTTGTAGAATAGCCCCTAGGATATGTCATTAAGGAGCACAAGAATAAAGTTTATCGCCTCAGGAAGGCCCTTTACGGATTAAAGCAGGCCCCTCGAGCTTGGAATGGCAAAATCAATTCCTATTTCCAACGAAATAAGTTTCTAAGAAGTCCATCTGAACCATCACTCTATGTCAAAAAGGAGGGTCCAGATTTTCTGATTGTTTGCTTGTACATAGATGATCTAATCTACACCGGTACAAATGAAAAAATGGTTGAAGATTTCAAAAAAGCCATGATGAAGGAGTATGAGATGACTGACCTTTGTCTCATGAAATATTTCCTCGGAATGCAAGTTAAGCAATCTCCTGGTGAAATATTTATTTCACAAGAGAAGTACGTTGATTATATACTCAAGAAGTTCAACATGACAAATTGTAAGTCTCTTGCTACTCCCATGGCAGTCAATGAAAAGTTATCTAAATATGATGAAAGTAAGAAGGTTGATGTGAAATTGTAGAGAAGCTTAGTTGGCTCTTTGATTTACATTACTAATACAAGGCCAGATTTGGTACAAGCTGTTAGTGGGGTTTCAAGATTTATGAGTGAGCCATGTAAAGCTCATTTTGCAGCAGTAAAGAGGATATTACGATATCTCAAAGGGACAAAAAGTTACGGACTGCTCTACAGGTCTGAAGAAGATAACAAGCTAGTAGGTTACTCGGATAGCAATTGGGCAGGTTATGTGGATGATAGGAAGAGTACTAGTGGTTACTTGTTCAGCCTTGGTACAAAAGCCATCTCCTGGTCATCTAGGATGCAAAAAACAGTAGCCCTATCCTCCGCAGAAGCAGAATACGTGGCAGCTGCAACTACAGCCTGTGAAGCAATATGGTTAAAAAGGATTCTGGCAGATATGCAGCTACAAGAGGATGATTCTACCGTTATATATTGTGACAACATGTCAGCTATTGCACTGACAAAGAACCCTATTTTTCACAGCCGAACAAAACATATTGAAATACGTCATCATTTCATTCGAGAACTTGTTGAAGACGGTGAGCTGAAAATTCTGCATTGCCAAACCTGAGAACTAGCGGATGTCTTTACAAAACCACTGCCAGCCTATAAGTTTAATTATTTTCGAGATTTGCTTGAAGTCAAGATTTTACTAGATTAGGGGGGGTGTTAAAAAATAATCTAGAAAAATCTTTAAGATACTTCATTAAGGTGAAAAGTTAAGAGTCTGGGAGTTATTAGAAGTCCAAGAGATATGTTCAGTGACTCTCAATTATGAGATAATTAATTAGCTATCTAGAATGATCCAAGGAATCTATAAAATCATATGTACTAATCTGCTTTGATAATCAGAAAAAACCAATTCAGATAATATAAGTTTTGTGCAGTAGCATCCTCAATAATATTCATCATTATATCAAAAACCATCATTCTATCTCTCTTCTCTCTCAAGTTTCTCTCTGATCTCTACCTAATCTCTCTGATTTTATCTCTATTCTACTCTAAATCTCTGTTTCTGAGCTTACTTTAGCTGTTATCCTACTTAAATCAACAGAAAACACCAAAATAGACACAAAACAAGTCAGGAACTCACCAGATCCTGACAGATTAACAGCTATGTCAAATTACAATTTCGAAAACTCAGGGACACTGGTCTATGCAATTAATAGCAGTAGCACTTCATATCAGTCCTCATCATGTTCTTTATCTAATTGTCCCAACCAATTATTTTACTATATCAAATATGTTATGTATTTCATTTTCCACTATCCACGTAGACGCACAACTGATGGTTGCCATTCACCCACTTTTTCATCTGCTAAATTAGCACGACTTTTGAAATTCCGAAGTTTCTCATACAAACTTTCTACAACAGCTTTTGGATAAGAGACATTTCTTACGACTTGTGTGTGTGTGTCACAGAGAGAGAGTCTAACACAAACTTTCTACAATATCTTTTTGGGTTGTAATATGATCAGAAAGTTACATGGCTTACTCCTTAAATAATTAACTTAAATTTCCAAGAATCCTAAATCAAGAGATATTGATTGATTGATTGACTGATTGAGAGAGAGAGGAGCAATAATCATGCTACTTACATTTATAAGGGCTAAAAAAGAAAGAGTAATAAAAAGGATATCAAGCCAAATTAGTGAAAATTAAAAGGGTAAGCCTGTCTGAGGGACGATATAGAAGTAAGAGCACTAGTATTCTGGCACTAAATTTTTCTTTTCAGTTTCCTCATCACCAGATATCCATTTATTGATTATTTATTACATAGCATAATCGCCAACTTGTACTGATTTTATATATATTACAAGTATGCAAACTTTTCTTTGAATTTTAGCTAACAACTTTTGCACAATTTTGAATGTTTTAATTAGTTCAAAAATTGCAAAAAAAGAGTCCATGAAGCTCAGAAAAAAATTACATATCTAATTATTTATGAATATTATTATTGGACTATTTATTAGTGACCGGTAATATCTGGTATCACAGTTGACCTTCCTAATCCATGTACTGTATAATCCTTCTTGAATTGTCAAGACGTAGATCGTTTCTTGAATTTGTGTTCGTGATTCATTGCTTTACGAAATCACAGTTTATGGATTATACTAAATTTTCTATTAGTTAGGAAGATCTCTTAGAGATATAGAAATCTTAACTTAGTGGCAGAGCCATAAATTCTAAAGAGGGGAACACCATATTAATACTTTTTGTTCTTACAAATGCATAAAAACTAATAATGCATATAAAGAATATACAACTCAATTTAAAGGTGCTAACTTCATCGGTCATAACTAGAACTATTAAAATGAAATCTTCGAGAAAATGAATGTCGGCCCATATTATGGCTTTAGAGTGCAATCTGGATAGAATAATAATTCTTCTCACTAAATGATCTTATAGGGTCTTCTGCTGTTATTTTAATAAATTCTAAGGTTCATATTCTCATCAATAAGCTTTGAGGCTTTACATGTATAATTATGTGAACTTTGAGGTTTATGATATAATTCAAACATGGGATAAGAGGACAGACCGGAATAACCAAAGGATCTTTTATCAACAACGAAAGCACTCAACCATTTATCTACACCCCACTCATACCTAAAATCAAATGTTATGCTATGCAGAATATACTCATTGTTTTCACAGACCAAAGGTGAGTAGATACCCCTGGACCAGTGGTTGGGCATTATATTATATACATGGGAAGTTAAAGATGTTTAAGGGAATTTACTTGAATAGTTGCTAACACACCACAAGGTCCGCCTTCATGTTGTACCAAACCCATAGATGTTTCTGTATCAGGACTAAACCTGCACCGGAATAATCACTTCTAAGCAATTATAATAACAATAACTACTTCTAATATAAATATATCATGACAAGTATAACAATGGACATAATGGGGGCACCATGCAGGTAATATATCATAATTATATTAATATATATTCGAGGAGGAATAAAGCTACTGCTAAAGAAATTTGGAGATACAGTGAGAAGACATTTTTTCAGTAGAACATTCTTCATTATCCTACATAAAAAATGATTTAAAGGGGCGCTTAATTCATGGTTAATTAACCAGGTTAACAGGGTTTAGAACCTCAATCACATGTGCCGTGTTCATATGAGCAATTGGGTTGATTGGAATGATGACTTAAGTCCCATTTAACAGAGTAAATCATTTCGTACATATCCCTGAGCCCCTTGGTTTTTTTCAAATATTTTATCCCAAATTGGTTTTAAATAATTCCCAACCTTTATTCAAGAGTACAATTGGACATTGAAATTTTAAAGAAATTTCTCCTAATTTCAAACCTAACTTGGGCATATAGAGGCTAGAGCACATCATAATTGCATGGAAATCTTTTCTCACTGGATGCATTTATTTCACCAAGAATACATCATAAATGTTTAAAGAGATAAAATGTTGTCATCAATGTCGGATAGCTTCAAGGTGGTAGAACTTAAAACCTAATAAATCATTTCAAAGGAAAGCTACCTACAAAAGAAATAAAAGTTGAACAGATAAACATTTAATGATGTTGTTCAGCAATGACCGAAAGCTCTTAATTCAGGCTTGATAAGTTTCAGTAAGTCAAAAACCATTCATAATAAAAACAATAGAGTCAATTCAAAGATTTGTTGATCTTTAATCAGACAAGGGGGAAAAACCACACGAATGTCCAAGTAAGACATCTTTGCTCATATTTGTTCGACTAATCAAACATAAGTAAGATATTACAGTATGTAACCATAAATACTACGGAATGCCCCTCCGCTGTAGCATAACTAGCACTTATGTTGGCAGTTTATTTAGCAAAAAAACGTATGTTAGGAAGTTCAAAGCTTTGCACTCATATCCATTTTTACTAAAAGGTGAACACCTGTGTTTAAACCCAATATAATCTCCATTTCATATGTGCATTACATTTATCAACAACACTTAACCCCCTGCAATATACTCTAGAGCTTCAAGCACATCTACCATAAATCACTACATTTAAAAAAACCATAATAATATCCTCCAACTCGATAAAAATGGTATCTTTAAAACTCTAACCAAAAAACCCAACTTTATCCAAGTACAAACTTAATATAAACTCCATTTGCAATGTACATTACAATTTTCAACCACATATCCATACACAACACAAAAAAATTCTTTAAATCAGGAAATTTATCCTTTAACTCGATAAAAATAGCATCTTTAAACCTCTAACCAAAACTCCAACTTTTATCCGCGTATAAACCCAATATAAATTCCATTCGCAATGTACATAACATTTTTCAACCACCTTTATCCCTAAACAACCGCTACAAACAAATTCATAAAAAGCCGTAATTATATCTTAAAACTCAATAAATATTGCATCTTTTAACATCTAACCAAAAACTCTAACTTTTGCACAAATTAAACCAGCTTACGCAAACAACTACAACACGTAACACAAAATTCAACTAAACCAAACTAACAAAAAATCGATACATTATCGAAAACAAAAATCAGTACCTAATCCCCTGATTACTCCACTGCGCGAGAATATCCTTACTAACACCATCCCCAAACACCATCATAAACAACATCCTCGCCTCCTCGGCACTTATCTCACTCCCTAAACCAACACTCTCCTTCTTACTCTCCACTCGATTACTCGAATTCCACACACTCTCACTAATCTCCGCCTTTTCGACTTTCGCTATCAAACTCGGAGACTCCGACACACCTCTCGCCGCCATCATCCGCTTCTCCGCCGCCGCCGCCATAAGCTCCCGCTGGGATTTCCGATCACTCTCCGGAGACTCTCCGATCGAATTCTCCCGCGGTTTGCTCCGTTTCGGCTCCGGCGGCTCGTTCATACTCATCCTCAACGCCATCTGCAAATCCTCATCTTCATGATCCATATATATATGTATCTATAATCTAGGGTTTCAAATTTTCAATTCAACTCTCAATTGCACTTAATCATATATATATACACACAAATGTATGTATATTAGCTATTCAATTAGCTATATATAGAAGTGAATCAATCAAATTGAATAAAAATTAGAGCTTGGAGAAAATTGTCTATACGTACAGATTTTTGTATGTATATATTTATGAGGAAAGCGAATCGTTTAATTTTATCGATTAGGGTTTATTGAAACGACAACGTTTCGACGAAGTGGCAACGTGAAAAGACTATATTATCTTTGTTTAAATTGTTTAAGGTGAGTAATTTTAGGAATTATTAGGGGTAGATTTGTAATTTAAAGGAGTTGTAATCGGAGAAGATACTTGCCTTTAACGGGGAGCTAAAAGGAAAGAGGTGTGTTTTTCACAGTTCAGGTATGGAGTTGCTTAGCTGGATTGAATCTATTGTTTTATTTTGTTACTTTTTACGTAAATTTTTGGTTTTTTAAGAGATGAACTAGCTCTATAACTCGCATGTTCTCTGATGCGTGAATTAATGTTATTTTAATTGTAATTATTGACGATATATTTATATAATTTCATAATATATCGATTAACTAAATATCTCTTTTTATGGAGTTGAGATCGATGTCGTACTTAACATGTTTTTTCTCAAAATGGATTGAATATGCGGCAATGAAATCGAAATATAAAAATATTATACAAATGACAGCATACATATCTCATGAAAATAATTACAATGAATGAAATATTGCGAAGTTAATTAAAGAGTTACTATATTTGTTTACATGGTACAATTAGTGATACAAAATACAATGAATATGAGATAATTCTTACTTTCCAAATTAGAAAATGTAATAATTGGATATGAAAGCCGACATATTAAATATAATATTGTACAATTGATAAAATAAATATATTTTTCAATATACATCATTTGTATGATAAATATATTAATAGATAGGTCAGTAATCAATGGTTATGGAAATTGATAAATGGACTACATCGGTTGAACTATCGTAAAAAATCGAGAATTTATCGAAATGCTAAATCGAAATAATGTCGAACATATTTTTATATTCTTTTTAAAATATATAAGTAAAATAATTATATTTGAGATGTGTAAAATTGCATTTGTACATCCATATTAAGTTATAACATTATTTTGTGTGCATTATTTATTAAAATAATAAGAGTCTTAATCATCTTTACGCATCTCTCTTCTTCTTCTGTTATCTTTTCAGTTTCTATTCGGCAACCGTCTGATTTCTTCATTTAAAATCGTCATTCTTCACCAACTCGATGCTGAGTATATTTCTTCTTTCTTTTCTTTTCTTCATAGCCTCAAATTGTGTGTTTGATTCGTCAAATTTTGACCGGAAAATTGCCGATTTTGATCGAAAATGGCAAAAATGTTGTATGCACTGATTTTGTTCTATAATATTGTTTGATTGCCTTCTAGCAATTTATCGACGAAATTGTCGATTTCTATAACAGTGCAGTAATCTTATAACTTTTTTACTTATACCTCTGAAAAAACTTTAAATTGGTTAATGTAAGAAAAATGATTCACATTACCATTGTAAAATATTAATGTAACCGTAATGAACTTGATATTTTAATATTTTATTATATATATTCAAAATCTTCAAACCTGTCTTAGTTTATATTCGATTTGGTCATATAATAAGAATCTCAACTTTATTATAAGCCCCCTCATAACCTACTATTTTATACATATACAAAGAGAATATATATTATATTTCTTGGATTTAATACTTGATACACTAACATTGTCATTTTCAGATTAGCTAACATATTAAATTTATTTACTGAAAATAATTTATTTTATATAAAGTCTTCAAAAAAAATAAGAATTTAGTATATATACATGCAAATATTATTAAATTTTAGATATCTAATTATAGGTTGTTAATATTCAATTATAAATGGTAACATATATAAAATTATTAATACTAATGAGTTAGGTGTAATTAATATATGTTATTAAATATGGTATTTATTTATATTTATTAATAAGGAGTAATAATGACCTAAGTGTAATTAATATATGGTATTAAATTTGACAATTATTTATATTTATTATTGAGGGGTAAATTAGTAATTTTGAATAAATTGTCTCACCTAACCCCCTATTTGCTCTATTATATATATAATAGATGATAAAATTTGAGAGTTGTTTTTTGAGGAAAACTGGAAAGTATTTATTTGGAAAAAATGGCAGGAAAGTGGTACAAATCCGTCCCCTTCAATTATTTACATTTTTGAAAGAGTATGCGGCACGGATTTAAATTTGTATATAAATTATAGTTCTGTAATTTATTTTTATAATTTTTTTCTGAATAAAAATATAAAAATTCAATTTTTATTAAAAAAGAAAATTATAAAATATATATATAACTATATTTTATATTATTTGAGAGTATTCTTTTGTATTACATTATGATAAATTTTTATTTGAGAGTATTCTTTTGTATTACATTATGATAAATTTTTATTTGAGAGTATTCTTTTGTATTATATTATGATAAATTTTTGCCTGGTAAATATTTGTGGAGTTATGTTCGTGATAAGGATACTATAGTTAAACCAGCAGATGATAATATTATTTGAAAATTATCAGGTGGAATAACAATTATGTTACTCATTATATTGGTGCTCCGTTAGCAAAGTATGAAACGTCAAATAAGGTATGGGATCATTGTTGTGCAAAACATGCTTGTACCATAACAAAACTAAGTCATATTGATAACCATGAGATTTAGTTGTATGATAGTATAAATCTGTATTTTGTATTGTATTACTTGAGTCTGTAAAAATATTAAAGATCAGACTAGAGTATTTTTCTATAAATAGTCTAAAGTCTAAGAATAAACTCTGGAAGATCAACAAGATCATGCCTCAGAGAAAAGGTGAAGAAACTTGGAGTTGAATAAATCTGTTTTAGGAAAAATGTCCATTAAGTCAAGATATGTACAAGTCACAGATCAAGTCATATAGCGAAGTCATTCGAGAGCTCCAGAATGACTTATCGAGAAGTCTAAAATGGCTTATAGAGAATTTTTAGAGATATCAACAAGTCAAATGAAGATATGAAGATTGTGGATATCGACAAGTCATTTCTGCATATAGAGAACTAAGAGATATCGACAAGGCAAATGAAGATATGAAAATTGGAGATATCGACAAGTCAATTTCTCATTAGTGATCTCAGAGATATCGACAAGTCAAAATGCATATAGAAATCTCAGAGATATCGACAAGTCATTTCTCTACATACAGAGATTTGGAGACCTCGACAAGCCAAGTTCACTTATAGAGAACTTAGAGATCTTGATAAGTCAAAGACACTTATAGAGAACTCAGAGGCCTCGATAAGCCAAATTCACTTATATAGAACTCAGAGAACTCGACAAGTTAAGACACTTATAGAGAACTAAGAGATCTCGATAAGCCATTATACTTATCGAGATGTTAGTTCTCTATACAACAAACTGGAGATCTCGATATGAACCTCAAGTACAGAATGCAGACAAGTTAAATATTAAAGATTATCAATCAACAAACGATCTAATCACTTAGATTGTAAAATCTACAAAAGCAATTTGAAGAGTGCAAGATCAAAGGGCAAGATTAACTGACAAAGGAAAGTCACAGACCTGCACGATTTTCAAAGATTCATTAAACCGGAAATGGAAAGTGTTAGAGATAACTTAAAGTAGGGTTTAGTATATCTTATTGCATGTTGTGTAAACCTGTGTTTACTAATTTATAAAGTAAACACTGGTCCTTTATTTTCACTCGTAACAAATAGATCAAGATTTTCTTGTAACTTTCTCAAGAAAGAAGCTCAGTTCTTTACTTACAAAGAACCCGGGATTGTAGCAAGACATACTTAATTTTAATACAAAGTTAAGTGAGTTTTAAAAATACTGTCAGTACTTCATAGATTACCTATTTACACATTTTTTTCCTGGTGTTGTCTTAGAAAACGTTGCAATAGATATGAAATTATGGCCCTATCACAACACCCAGATTTTGGTGTTGCAATAGGCATAATAACATGTTGCAAAAGCTCAATAAATCTTTGGTATTGAAATAGTTGTCTTCTCTATTGCACCACATATACCGTGTTGCCATAAGTAGTTGAATATTATTTTTAAAATTCAGTTTAATTTTAAATTTATCTTTAAAAGTAGTATATTTGAATAAAAATAGTTTGTAGAGTTTTTGGAAAGTGAAAGCCAAAAATATAAACAAATTATTCTTATATTTATAGAAATTGAAATATTTTATTATAATTTAAATTAAATAAATATATTTTTATAATTAATTTAATAAAATAAAAAAATTACTTGATATCACTAAAATATTTTATAAAAAATAACACCCTGTAGTATTATTACTTTTTTTTAAAATTAATTAATTTAATAAATTGTTGATAATATTCATAATATGTATGATTTAAACAACATTATAAAACTTATAAAATTAAAAAATGAATTGATATGGGCTGGGCTGCTGACAAATTGGATTGGGCAGCTAAACAGATAGACAGAGGCGGGACAAAAGGAAGGGCAAAAAAAATTTAGGGATTCATTTTCGTTTCATTTGGAAAAACTCGCCTCTCTCCTTTTTCTCTCCTCCTTCATTCATTGGCCCTCGCCGTCTCTCTCTATGTAAATTAGGCTTCGAGGTGAGGTTGAATTTAATTAATGGGTATGCTAGACTAATTTGGTTGGTTAGGTTTAATGATGATTTGGTTGTCGATTTTGTATTTTTTTTGAATTGATGTGAATATAATTGTGGGTTTTAAGCTGTAGGAAGCGAAGATTCTGTACAAGTGTTATCATTATTCTTAGTCCTTGCTTTTTTATATCTGTAACTCATTTTTTATTTTTAAGGGTCATCTACAATATGTTTTATCATACGGGATCTAATTTCATTCTTCATGTTGAAATAGGATATGGGCATACAGGCAGTCCGCCGCAAGATCTAAAGAGAGGAAAATGAGCTTGAGAGGAAAGTACAGGTTATGCAATCGGAGGCAACAACTCTGGCTGCTCAATTGACCCTGTTGCAGGTAATTCCTTATTTCGTGCTCAATTAAATAAAGAAAATTATCAGTTGATCTATACATGTGAGGCTTATTTGTGCATGACATAAGTCTCCTACATATGTTTATGGTATTTGGATGAAGACATGCTCATAACTGAACTTTTTTGTCTTTAATATTATGGCCCAGAGAGATACAAATGGTCTGACAGCTAATAACAGTGAACTGAAACTGAAGTTGCAGACAACGGAACAACAGGTTCATTTGCAAGATGGTAAGAATCTGGTCTTTGGTGTTATTAGTTTATAAAATATGAGATTTCCAAAGAATATAGCTTTTTGTTGTTATTTCAAAAAGATGAGTAGAAACTTTCTACTAGAAGTCTAAAATGAACGAAGGACACAGGACAAATGGGGGAAATTCGGGAAATAATTCAATGATTCTCACAGTTCTTTATATCAATTTACAGATTTATGCAAAGCAGTTGCCGTTTACTGGAATATTGAGCAATAAGGTTGAAGAAAATCCTAGTTTGTATCAACAAGACTACTAAATGGAATTAGGACAAACTGTATTTTAGTAATTATACATAACTTTTGGCAGTAAAATATCTTCTGGATGTTTTTTCTGTTACAGATTTTTATAACTGTAACAGAGTCAAGCTTCTTTATTGTGACATTGCATCTTTTACCGGAACTGTGAGAATAAGGTTGGTGATCACCTGTTTACGCTACTCCTGTGAAGGACACTGATTCCCTACTTCAAATATATCACAATGTTCTCAATAATCATGATGCACTAGAATGTGATTCAAGTGAATGAACATTGCCTTAAAATTAGATGTTTAATATGTTTTCGATAGATGTTAGACTCACTTATCATTTCAGTAGATTTGATGCAAACCTAATTGCCCCTATGAGCTATACCTATGTGTATATGTACTAGGATCAGATAAGTCTGCGATGACATTCTTTTCTTATAACTTTTAACATAAATTTCACTTAACATGAGGCACAACTTTTTTTTCGAGGACTACAAATTTGGTTGGCTGCTATGGAGGAATTAATGTCACTGGGAATGAATAAAGCTAAGCAGGTTTTCCCGGAAAATTAATTAAGTTGAGGAGGTTATTCATTATCAAGGTTCTACTTTATATTGATTATTTTTGCGTGTGTTTACTTTATTTATTGCAGTTGTAGCAATGACAGCTCGACTTCAATAATACTTTGGATGTGAATTAAGATAATATTCAAATCCAAAATCAAACGGGTTGGACTTGTAGTATTTGGCTTTATCTTTTTTCTCTTTACTTGTGCATGCTTGTAAATTTAAACAATTATTTAATGGTTTCTTTAATAGTGCCTTGGCAAGTTTTAATGAGGATTTAAATATCGGTGTTGGGGATAGAAAGTTAGTGCTGCTTGTATTTCCGAACGTCTTCGTTTAAACTATGCATGCTAGTATATTTAAACAATTATTTAATGGTTTCTTTCTTCTCTTAGTTGGTACAGCCTGCTATATCTAGAAGGTTGTGGGGAAATGTGAAGTCCTTAGAGTCTTTGCAGCCTTATGCAAAATGTAGAAGTAGATATACTGGTAAGTTCTGTTTCTGCAACATTTTTAGGTTTATGAGAGTGTCATAAGGAACTGACATGAATAAGGACATAAGGTGAATCTTGCATAAGATTTATGTTTTTGAATAATTAACTTAAAATGGGTTTAAGAATGAAACAGTTGTAATAGTGAAGAAAGTCCAACTCACTTTTTGATATTTATTAAGTAAATTATTTGATCTGTTTTTTCCTTGAGAAATACATTATCACATATTGTCCATGCTAACTATTCAGTATTCAGATTTTAATGTATACTTATATAAGCCTTTATTGCATTTTAACTTGCAGTTCCATCTAAGCGGAACAATGGCTTCATATATGCCAAAATCTTCGGTGGATTTGAAAAAATAAGAACGTCTGTATGTTCATGTTTCCTCGTTGAAAACATTTATTTATCTGTAAACAAGTACTATTACTGAAGTTTCTAATACAAGTGTTTGTCAATTTTCTAGATCTGTGATCTTGGTACCATAACCAGACTTTTAAATGCTACCCTTGTTCCATTTGCAGTTGTTTTCAGTTGGCATGACAAAGCAATGCAATTTGAATCATTCGGTCACCACATTGGAGTCGATGACAATAGTGAAGGACATGGCAAAGTGGGTGGAAAAAATATTATCCCGATGATTTTGCCCAAGTACCTTCTAGGATTTTTAGATTTATTTTAACGTGTACTTTTATAGAACTTGTTATAGTTCTTATTATAGTAGAATGTAATTTTATAGATTTGGTTCAACTCTTTGTAATTATTCATGAGTTTTATATTTATTAAATGAATTTGAGTTTTATATTTCGGATGTAAATATTTTTCTAATTAATATTATATTTATAAAAATTTAAAGAAAAAAAAACTATTAAATATGAATATTTTAAAAACTACTGATGTGGGCCCAAGTTGTGCACCCAGGTGGGGCTCACATGTGGGGCCATTTTTTTCAGATAGTATACCTATTGCAACACCAAATATGTGTTGTTATACTCTGAAATTCCCGTTGTAATTGATATTTATAGCAACATATTTTGCTATGTTGCCATAGATTGACACTGATGTAAGGTTAGATACCTATAATGACGACCTTAGATCCAACACCGAAAAAGTGTTGCAATAGACCCATTTTTGCTTATGAAAACATTTTTAGGGGTCTATAGCAACACAGTTTTGGTGTTGTTAAAAGCCATCTAAGGCGTAGTGTGTGTTTATTGTGCATGCATTGTTAATTCTGTTAAACACAATATCTCTACAAATTAATCTGCTTTATTCACCATCCAAAATAGTTTGAAAAAGACTTAAAAATATCCAAAACACATTCACCCCTCCACTACACTATAGATTGGCTATAGCAACGCTCACTTCAAAATTTATCTGTAAAATGTTGTAGTTTTGACAAATGTGTAGCTATTGTAATGTTTTTAAAAATTGTTACAAAAAGGTGAAAATTTGACAAGATTTTAAACACTTTGCAACAAATTTATAAAACCATTGCAAAGAAATTTAAAATTTTGGGCCAAAAATTTCCCGGGCAACATATAAGCGGGATTTCCAAAACATGTGCCCAAATATTGTTACACATTAAAACTAAAATAATTTATTTACAAATTATTTATGAAGTACACACTCACATTTACACATCTACACTCACATATTCACATTTACACTCACAGATCGATAAAGATGGTGAGTCAGAGATTTCAAGGAGATTTAGAGGCTTCCAATCAAGAGGAAAGCTCGAAGATTCAATCTCAAACTCGAAAAGGTATGTTCTTTCCAAATTGATTTTAAAATCTGCATCCAAAGGTGTGTTTCAATTAGGGTTTATTTGTTAAATAGTAATGTTTTTAAAATCGATTTATCGGGTTATGTTTTAGTTCTTGTATGTTAATTCAGGCTTTTAATTTGAAATTTTCTTTAAGTTAAATTTCAAATTTAGAGCTTCGGTTGTGATTTTAAATAGGGTATTTTATTGTTAGTTTGTGGTTGTAAGCTTTTTAATTTGTATCCTCTATTTGTATGTTTGTGTTTGTAAGCCTTTTAATTGCGGATTTATTCTTATATAATGTGTTTTATGCTTTTAAATGTGGGATTTTTTTGTGTATGCTCTGTTATTATCCAGGTTTTGCTTCCCGAGATTTTTTTGTTTCCAAATTGGTCCCAATGGGCTTCATCGGTGTTGGTCAACTCCATGCTCAGAGGGAGGAAATCATTCTTATCACCACAGGATCCGGAGAACTTGACAAATTATTGGAAGGTAGGTTCCAAATGGCAGTTTGTTACTACTGTAATCCTATTTACTATATATACAATAAGACACTGTATGCAAGTCTGTAAAAACTCTTTTGCAAGTGATATTATGTATTCTTTACGATGTTTCCTGGTTGGAATTTGATATGAGGCATTGAGACGTGATCCATTACTAAAATATATGGCGAGTTCTATTGCGGAAAGACTCAACTGTGTCACACACTCTGTGTTACTTGCCAAGTAAGATGTAGACAGTTTCTTTCTTGTTTGCGGATATTATGCATGACTCATTCTAGCCATATAGGTTTTCCCACCCTATCTTGCTCGACTCAAGCCACATTCAAGGAGAATAATCACGATAGAGTCATCTAGTAATAAATTGTGTTTTTGGTTTCATTAGTATATACAGTATGTCATACAGAGTTGTATATGTGGGTATTTGATGTATAATAAAAACAGCCTCAATAGCTTGAAGTCTGGTATTACAATGCCTAAAACAAACCCCTTGAGTATTGGAGTCATAAATATATGTCCATCTGTTTTGCACCTTAAACAAACTCATGAATCAGTCCAGTTTTTAAGACCCATTATCTTCTTATGTAACTTATATTGGTAGGTTTTCATAACATCTGATTCCCCCGGGCCAGAAATTTTCAGAACGCTTCAGCTGGATACCACAGGGATAACACGAGAACAGATGTGGCACACCGGTCGCTCTAGTGTTCTGTGGTTTGTAACTTATACATGTGTATATTTCAAGTTGAACACATATTATCTTGTACATAATTCTGTTAATATCATGCAGGTGGTAGACTTGGATTTGCTTATCCGGAGATTTTGTTATTATCCTTTATGATTAGGAAAAATTTCTAGTAAGACATTTTGTAGTTAACTAATTGTTTATCAATAGTACGTCAAGGTTCAAACTTGTATAAATTTGTGCCATCAATTAAAGGATAAGTATAGTTCTCATAACATATATACATCTTTTTCCCTGTATATTATAAAACACTTAACCTATATTTGTATAATACTAATCCCTTATAACTTATACATATGTATATTTCAAGTTGAACACATATTATCTTGTACATAATTATGTATATCATGCAGATGGTAGACTTGGATTTGCTTGTCCGGAGATTTTGTTATTATGCTTTATGATTAGGAAAAATTTCTAGTAAGACACTTTGTAGTTAACTAATTATTTATCAATAGTACGTCAAGGTTCAAACTTGTATAAATTTGTGCCATCAATTAAAGAATAAGTACAGTTCTCATAACATATATACATCTCTTTCCCTGTATATTATAAAACACTTAACCTATATTTGTATAATACTAATCCCTTATGTTTTTTGGCTGATCAAGGAGTGGGAGAAAGGACTGTGTAAGAGTGATGCTGATGGCTCATTCCTGAATGAGAAGAGGAAAAAAGTTTTGCAATTATTTAGTGACAGCGAGAATGTTGGAAAACAACTGCTACCGGTTTATTTTTCCCCTTAATATCATTATGCATTATTGTTCCTTGCTAGTTTAACAAACCCACAAGTGTCATGCTAATACATCTTACATTTGTTACTTGTTTGGTTATTGCAGTTGTTTGTGTTCCGTGCTTAATTAGAGCTCCAGTCTACTTTGGGCGACAATCTTCTACAAATATGGCTTGTTTCGATTCACTGAAATCACATATGGGATATTTATTTGGAAAATCAACTCTTAAGGCTCTACATATACTCAGTATCTATCTAGTTCCAGTAAAGAGGTCTTTATATTTCTTATCACTTGTCACTGCATCTAATTTGTTACTGGTAATGTGGTACTGGTATCACTTAACAAGCACACACAATATATATTCCAATTATACAAGTAATATCTATATAGTGTATACACACAAAGCAACTTAACGAACACTTGTTGTGATATGTTTTGAACTACACAAAAAAGCTAATGCCTAGTGGTTTGGTCTAGTGTCAGTGTTACTACAAAGAAAATATTATCTTCACGTTTACTCTTACATATATATGTATACTGACTCCAGAGACACATATTTATGATTATTTTCAAGCTCTTCGGATAGGATCTTAGTGGAAAAGGTATTTTCTTCCATTGCTTTTTCTTTACTTGCTCTTGGGAAAGGTATTCACGTGCTTTTTCTTAAAGAGACCGAATAGGCCACAATTTATGTTTAAGCTTAGTTTGGTTGGGCCTTGTATATAGAATAAAAATATCTTTATGGAGTGTGTATATTTTTCCTAGTCAATGTTTATTAATCTGTTAAAAGTCTCATGTGGTTTTGTTTTGAACTGACTGTTCAAGAAGGTTTTATGGAACGGAAGCTACAAGTCCTTGGCTGTAAACAGTTCTTAAATTATTAATAATCTTAATAGTAGAGTAAAATATGCAAGTCTTTGTAAACAATAATATATAGAGTTGTCGGTTGTCATCAACCTTGTTGATATAGTCTACAATAATCATTATAAAATCTGCTCTTAGGAACACTGAAGGATGGAGAGCTGACCCTCAGAAACATCTTCAAGCTACCTTTTAGTTAACAGCAGCTCTCTTTCAACAAATTCAGCAAGGGAAACCAAACTAGAGGGATTCTTCATGCTTGCTCGTTATAATTATTTCTTGCATCCTTGTTGATGAAGATGATGACGGTGATGATGAGGTCGACTCATATGGAGACTAAGCTATTGGTTGATCGTCCATTTATCTTCTTAGCTTAGTTTTAATTATCTTTGTCTTGAATATGTACTTTTGTCTAAATTATGTCTTGAATTTAATGTCTAGTTTATGTATGCGACTTAGATTTGGAATGCTTTGTAAGACTATATTATAACGATCATGGTACTGCTTTTGGACTGCTGGAAACTTGATCCTAGTTTGTGATTTATCAATTGAATTTGTGGTTGTATGCCTGGTTAGTAGTAATTACAGCAAACATCTTTCAATTTTTTTAAAAACAATTGTTGCTATTTCATTGAATAATGTTGCTAAACAGTTACAAAATCATTACAATAGGGTCAAAATTATTGCAATATCTTGATTAAAATCGTTGTCATTGGTCAAATATTATTGCCTTAAAGTCACTAAAATGATACGAATTTAAGCTACTGCAATGCTATTTAGGCGTTGCTGTAGACTAGAATTTGTTGCTATATGTCTATCTTGCAATGAATTATTTATGTTACAATAAGGTGCTATATTCGTTGCTAAATCGAGCAATTGTAACGCACTCGGATTCAATGCCTAATTTTGGCATATTTGTTGCCATAGACACTATTGCAACAAAAATAGCACTTAAGGTAATGTTTTGTCGGCGTTGCTATAAGCAATCTATGGTGTAGTGCCTCATGTGTGTTGTATTCAATATCTAACAAGTGGTATAAGAGCAAAATCTGAAAGTAAATAAATCAAGATCTTGGAAGAATGAATACACAAAAGATAAGCAATATAAAGATACCAACCTTTGATAAGACTAACTACACATTATAGAAGAAGAAAATGATGATGTTTCTAAGGCTGGCCAATCCTTTGTACATCCAGATTCTGAAGAATGGACCTTTCACACCTATGGAAAGGATTAAAAAATCTACAGATGGAGACATGGTCATCCCAGCTCATTATGGTCTTAAATATCCTTCAAAATACACAGAAACTAAGAAAGAAAAAGTTTCCCTTGACAGTGGTCTGTAATTAATTCTGATAGAGTCACTTGACAATGTCATGTACAACAATATTGTCAACTGTAACACAGCTAAACAGATCTAGGAGAAAATAGAAATTTTGTGTGAAGGTACAAAGGAAGTTAGATCAAAGCAAAGGAGAATACAGGTGTCTCAGTGTGAGGGTCTCATGGCTAAACCAAAGGAGAGTATTACTGATGTGTTTGTAAGATTCAATAAGCTGATTAATTACTTGCAGATTCATGACAAGTACTATGAAGTTGAAGAGGTTTACTTGAAATTTTTGCTCACCCTTCCTAACCATGTTGAACAGAAAATATCAGCCATAAGAAATGGAGGAGACTTGAGCAAAATGACATTGGAGGTTTTATATGGTATTTAAAAACCTATGAACTGGAAATGATTCAAAGAAAATCTTTAAGAGCTGGTCAAGGGTATATTTTTGATGGTTCAAGTGCACTAGTTGTTAATGATTGTAATTTATCTGATGATGAACAAAAAATTCAGACTCCAACTGTCTCAAGTGTTGAGCAAAAGAACGATGAGCCACAGAAGCAAGTCATTCTGTAACTTGAAGAAGATGAGTTTTATACCTTGGATTAACTGGATGAGTTGGATCAATCCATGGCTTACCTAGCAAGAAAATTCTCTAATATTAGAATGAAGAAGCCAAATTTCTTCATGAACAAAGGATAGACATTCAACAAGGACAACATCTTGAAATTAAAAGCTCAGTATAACTCTGGTGGAAAAAGTGGCTACAAAACTGGATCTATTGACAGATCAAAAATAAGATGCATCAATTGTGATGAATTGGGCCACTTTGTCATAGAATGTAGAAAGCCAAAGAAAGTGAAAAAAGGATAAGGCATATTTGGAGTTGGAGGCTAAGTATGAAGCTCTCTTGAAAAAACAGTCTGGAAAAGCTTACATTGTAGAAGAAAAAAGTTGGGATGATTCTGATAATGATGAAGATGAGGAGTTTGGAAACTATGCACTCATGGCCTTGGAGTAAGGAGAGTCATCCTCATCAAAAATAGAGGTACCAACTCTTATTACTGTTGATTTAAATGTTAGTCAATATAAGGAGACTGTAGAAAAGATGAGTGTAGAGATGTTTCACATACACACAAGCATGGTGGCAGCTACTGAGGAAATGAGTAGGTTGTCAAAAGTAAATGAGAAGCTTGAGATTGAGAAACAACATCTGGAACTGCAGCTTGTTGAGCTTGAAACTGTCAAGCAAGAAAATGAGTATCTAAAGAACAAGCTAAAATGTGCTACTGAGATATAAGTTGTGTTGAGGGAAAAGTTAGAGAAGAATGAGGTGAAATTGAAATCATTCAGAAATGCATCTCAGCTAGTTGGTCAATACCATGAAAAGAACAATCCATGTGCTAACATAGCTATTGGGTTGGATTATGATGCATTGAACATCAACAAGAAAGTTGAAGGTGACAAGGGAAAAACAACTATAAGTGAAGATGTCTCAGCTATGCTGAGAAAGGTTGGTTCACCTCTGTTCAAAGCATGTGAAGTAAATTTCAGTGAAAAGAAGTTGATCATAAAGCAAGAACTTGCTGATGAGGATAATGAAAAGAAATACACAAAAACAACTCCACCTTCTAAAACTGAAAAGAAGCCTATGGTGGATCAAACCCCCAAGAACCCAATCAAGGAGGTTAAGACTGAGAATGCAGGAAAGAAGAAGAAAAACAGAAATAGAAAGATTGGGATAAACAAGAGAAATAACTTTGCATTTGTTGCGGATGCCCCTAGGAAATAGTGTTAGAAATGTGGCTCTACAAATCATCTAACTCACCTTTGCAAAAAGGTTGTTAGTGAGTCAAGATTGGGAGCATGCAAATATAGTGAAGCAAAGGCTGAAGATCCTTATTCTTTCTGTGATAAGTTTAATTGTATTCCTTGCAACATGAAAGTGATGAAAAGTTATCACAAGCTGAGAGTAGACCTCAAAGAAGTCAACATTGGGTCTGCAGCTAAAAGAGAACATGCAAATCAATCAATGAACACCAATCTTTTTGAATCAACTCATTTTAATTCTGCAAATTATGTTAAGAAGAAGAAAGTACCCAACACTGTTTGGGTAGCTAAACACACTCAATCCTCATTATGTACAGGGCAAAATGAAGAGAGTCATATGGATCATAGACAGTGGATGCTCAAGACATATGACAGGTGATAAGGCCCTGTTATCACAGTTTGAGGAGATGGCTGGCCCATTAGTGACTTTTGGAGACAACAACAAAGGTTTCGTAATGGGATATGGCAAGTTAGTTTCTGGAAATATTATCATTGAAGATGTAGCACTGGTTTCTGGTTTGGATGTGAATCTCTAAGTGCCAGTATATTCACAGATAGAGGATTCAATATTGCATTTGACAAAGGAGAATGTTTAATCATCAGCAAAAAGACTCGTAAAGTTGCTCTTAAAGGAGTAAGAAAGGGAAGCCTGTTTGTTGTAGATTTACACTCCGCAAATAAGGAAGGAATTTGTTGTTTCTACACCAAGGCATCTGTAGAGCAAACCAATATGTGGCACAGAAAGATCTCTCACCTGAATTACAAGAAAATCAACACCCCGGTGAAAAAAGTAGTTAGTGAGAGACATGCCAAATCTGGAGTTTGCTCAAAATAAAGTTTGTGAGGCTGGTCAAAAAGGCAAAATAAAGAAGTAAAGTCACAAGTGTAAAACTATGAAATCCATAAGTGCACCTTTACAACTTATTCACATGGACTTACTTGGACCAGTTAATGTCTTGTCAATTTCAAGGAAGAAATATTCACTTGTGATGGTGGATGACTACTCAAGGTACACATGGGTAGAATATATGCATTCCAAGGATGAGACTCCTCACATCATAATTGAACACATCAAGAAGATTGAGAAACAAGCTGAAGATCAGAATAGTGTGAAGAGATTGATGAGTGACAATGGCATAGAATTCAGAAATGCAACTTTAACTGAATTCTGCAAAGACAAGGGCATTGTTTAAGAATTCTCAGCTGCTAGAACACCTCGGCAAAATGGGGTAGTTGAGAGAAAGAATAGAACACTAGTAGAGGCTACTAGAACAATACTACAGGATTCCAAACTGCAACAAGTTTTTGGGAAGAAGCTGTCAACATTGCATGTTACGCTCAAAATAGATTTCACATTAACAAGAATCTTGGAAAATCACCCTACTCAATCTTGTCTAAAAGAAAGCATATTGTGAAGCATCTTCATGTGTTTGGAAGTAAGTGCTATGTTTTAAAAGACAACTCTGAATAAGTGGGAAAATGGCCAAGTTTGATTCGTCTTCTATAGACAAGAGCATCAAGAATCCGAGGGAATCATTTATAGCCGTACATGAAGTTGTTCAGCAGAAAATCACTAGTAATAATGACATCAGGGTCAAGCTGGATCAACTGCATCAGGCTAGATTTGAACCATCTGTTTGATGGAAGGAATTAGTGAAGTTGTACAAGCTACATTTGGAACTTCTCTCTCTTCAGCATCTCAACCACCAGTGTTAACATCTACAAACTTACAAATTCAAGCTCTTCAGTCTCAAGTCTCCACATTACAGTCTTTCAATGATTCATTGAAAGCTCAAGTTTCTCAACTTACAGCTTTGGTACAAAGTCAACAGGCTGACATCCAAACATTGATGGACTCCCATAAGCATCTTCAAATGCAAAATTCTTTAGCTTTGGGAGCCATCATGGGTGCTCTAAAAATTCCATTGCCTGCACTTCCAGAAGCTGTTAGGCCTGAAATTTTTACTCCTCTCATCTTTCCTGCTAACAAGACTAAGGGGGAGATAGAGGCTAGGTTGCTAAGATTATCTGTCCAGGCTCAAAAAGTCAAACCAAGGATAGTGAACAGCAAGTTGATGTTGGAATGGTTAGGCCACTCAAAGCAGCTGAGGGACCTAGTCTAAGCAGAGAATTTGATGAATTGCTAAAGGCTCTCAGGGCTTCTCAAATAACAACTTCTTCACATACAAAAAAGCCTTGGACAAGACAATAAATTTCATATGGGTGATCTTGGTGAGAAAGGACAATTTTCAGGAGAAAAGGATTGTTGTCAATATAAATGGCTCTGTTGTAGATAGATGTATACATGTGTCCCTTAATTATCTCATAATAAGAAGGGCGTCTGAATTGGACATTCTGATCAACAAAGTCAACATATTGATTCATGAAGACACTCTCTTACTCAATAAATTGAAGAAGGCTCAAGTGGATTCTTTTCTAGAAGTATACTTACAATCAAGCAAGGGAGTGGTATACATCTGTCAAACCACCAAACATTACAAACACTTCCAAATTCCTAAGCAATGTGTCATGGAAAATAAGAAGTTGATCATGATTTTGGAGACATACTTGAAGACAAAATAGTACAAGACTGTTGAAGATGAAGACATTATCAAGTTGCTAGGGAGATATCTGAAAGATGCTGAAGCCAACTTACCCAAAACTCAAATCAATACTAATGGTGACTTGGATGATGATGAGCATAAGAAAGATGATCAAAAACCTTCTGGCTCAAATCCAAGTCAACCTTCAAAGGCAACTGGTAGCAAGACAGAAGAACAGAAGAGAGAAGACAAGAAAAGGGGTGATGAGAGAAGAAAGAAGAAGAAGGAAGATTGTGCAGGATAAAAAAAATGTCTAATCAATCCAAATCCAACATGCTCAAGCCACTAACCTACAAGCTCAAACATTCAACTACCCTGACATCTAAGCCTAAACTTATGTATAAACAAACATTAACACTATAAATACAAATCACCTCTAGCCAAACCACTCTAAAGAAAATCTCAAACCTACCTTCATTTAAGCCACCTATCAAAACTCATTTCAAAAATGTTGGGAGAAGCCAAAGAAACTGCAAGTTGAAGAAACGGGCCATCTGGAATTTATTTGATCAAAATGATTTTCTACCACTAAATTGGTGCATCACAGATGACGACTACTTTCAATAATTAGCTGAAGAAATGGTCAAAGTTTGGGTTGTATCATTGAAGGAAGTCAGAATTTATTATCAAGATGGCTCATACACTTTACTTGGCAGGGATTAATGGACACACTTTCAACCACAGAAATCAAGAGGGTGATTAGTTTGATGAAGGGTAAGGATACTAGTATAAGAGCATGGAGGGATGTGTTGTGTGTATGGCTGAAAGTAAGAGATGACAGAACAAAAGCAAAGGATGAAAAGGAAGAAAGGTATATGTAGTATGCAGCAGAAATTTCCATGTTTGAAAAAAGATCAAATGAGTTCAAGGGAAAGGGGATGAACAGAATTTCTAACTGAAAGGAATATGTCCTAAGTCCAATCATGTATGAGGATTTAGGAATAACTTTTATGTAATCTATTTTGATTTCTTTGATATTAATAAAAGACTTGTTTTGTTTTTATTACGGGCTCTATCTATTTAAGTGTTTAAATAAGATATACCATAGTTTAGAGTAAAGCTTTTTATGGATTATGATGAGATCATAATAGTGAGACCTAAAAGATGATAACTCTAAACTTAAACAGTTCCTGGTCATAGGATTACTAACTGGTAATTCATAATCCGCAAAGATCGGTACATACTATGCTTGCTTCATTATGAAGGATGTCTGTTCTCATAGATATTTGTGTGGTGACACTATAGCTAGTATGTAGGTGCTTATTATAGAATAAGTTCACTGAACATGACTCGCACAGCTGAACAACTGATGGAGTTCACTCACGTGTCAACAGTTGTTCACATAGTGATAGTTGTACAAGTATCCTTAGACTTGAGGTCATCATAGTCATCTTGTGTACACTGAACTATGCTTTGGTTTAGTTCTTAGTCTCCAGGGACAATTATTAGGGCTCTACTGGGTATAGGAATTTGTACACGAAAATAGTGTATGATCAATAAAGGATCTACCCCTTCCAGTGAAGGAAGAGAATGTTCAAGGCTGATCCACTTATGCTAGTTCAGGAATCTCTGGCCAGAGTGAATGAAATTAGAAATGAGTTTCTAATTTACATAGAACTGAGCATAGTAAATGGGAAAGCAAATGATTAAATTAGATAGGCTTGACACAAGATCCATGCCTTGTATTTAATCAGGACATTGGAGGGTAGAAGGAGTTAATTGTACGGAACTATTCACTGAATAGGTTCTTGGTATTCTAAGCAGTGAATTCGTATTATCCGGATAGTCGCGATATGCTGAGAAGTATCCCTCACGATGTAGAATAAATATATTTAATAAATTAGAGAATTTATATAAATAATGATAAAATAGTTTTATTATTATTTATTTCTACTACTGGCTTAATATTGAACCTACAGGGTCACACCATAAAAGAGAATGATTTAATGGTGGAGGAATTAATTAATAATTTCTAATAATTATTTATGAAATAAATAATTAATTGGCAAATTTAATAATTAATTAAATGAGATTTAATTGATTATAAATTAATTAAGAAAAGTTCTTAATATTATTAATTAAGAATTTAATTTTTTGGAAATTAAATCAAGAGAGAGAATTATTTCTAAAGTGTTTAGAAAAACGATTAATAATTAAAAGGTGTTTTAATTATTAATGTGAATAATAAAGGGTTAATAATAATATTTTATGGGAAAATTTCAGCTGAAAATTTTGCCTATAAATATACTATTAAAAACCCTATTTTTATTCTAACCCAAAATTTTTAGAAAAACCTAATTCTCTCCACCTCCTCCTCCTCCTTAGCATCGTTTTCTTGGTGGATACCGGTGGAGTGCTTCACGTTTGAGGAGCAGCTGTTAAGGATCTCCCATCGTTGCTTTTGGATCGCTATTAAAGGTTAGTAATCGATTCATATGTTTTAATCACGATTTATATGCTTTTATTTGGATTTTATATGTGGTAAAAGTGTTTTTGCCATGCTTCCGTTGTGATTAAAATCCATCAATGGTATCAGAGCATAGGTTGTATGCATATAGATCTGTGGTAAAAATTTCAGAATTTTATGTGCTTGTATGAATTAATTATGATTTTTACAAGTTATATAATGGATTAATTATGACTGATGAGAAATCATTTCTCAAAAAAAAATTTGAATGTTGATCTGGGTTCTAAAAGTGTTGTAGATCGTCTGGGTATTTTTCTTATAATTTTATGATATATAGATTATTTATTATGAATTTTTGAAGTTGTTGTAATTAAATTCGTAATTAAATAATCATATATATATATAAATTGTTAGTATGTATATATATATATACATCTGCTGTTGTTTGTTGATGGCACGGGAAGAAGACAAAGAACAGGACGGTGGCACGTTGTTCGAAGAAGTGTCAGGCGTCAATGTTCGAAGCAGAAGGGAGGACCACGCGTCTGGCGCGCGCGCGTGGGGTACACGCGCTCGTGTGCCACGCGCGGCGCGTGTCAGACACGCTGGTCAAGCAGTGCTGACATCATGCTGACGTCAGCGTAGGGTTTTTGGCGCGTGGAGCGCGTGGGCGTCGGTGTGACACGCGCGTGACAGCGCGTGTGCGTGTGGCGGCGTGTGAGTCACCTTCTCGGGGCGCGTGAGGGCGCGTGGGAGCTCAGAATTGGGCGTTTTTGGTGCCGTTGGATTCGTCTTTTCGAGAGGCTTCTAATGGTATATTATATGATATTTTAAGAAATTGTTTCGAACTGTTTATAGCTAACAGAAGTGTTTTAAAGCTGTTTTTGATCGTTTGAATTGCTTTTAAATGCTTCATGTGATACATAGAGATGTATAATGCTTAGACCAATGTGCTAGATGATGTAACATGCCTACCTAGATGTTTATTCATGTTTATATATGTGATATATGCTTAGTTTATCATGCGATGATAGATTTAGGTGAACTTAAATTAACATAAGGCGTTTGTTAGACAATCTAGTATAGTGAAATTATTTCATAACCTTAATAATAATATTATGAATACAATCATGAGATTCTTGTGTTTATGAAACACGTAATTGAATATGAATTTTCAATATGAGAGAAAGGATGATTCTGTCAACAACAGATTTCTATCTGTAAGAAAGGGTTATTAAGTGACGCCTCTTGACAATGCTCCACCCGATCTGGGAATCATCTAATTATTGATTATTGATTATTGATTTGAAATATTTAATTTAAATGGAAGAATCTCTTTATAATATAATTATGATTGTAACGTAATATAATCCCTCTAAAATTAAATAATATCAAGTAGTAATTGGCCAATGATACAACGGGCTTGTGTCGGTCATAGCCTTCCAACATGATAGAAAGTAGTTCTTATTTTTAAATCATTGTCGGTTCGTGCTACAGCCGAGGGCTTTGATTTCGAAATAAGAAATACTTGTCTATTACATAGAGATGTGTACATTGAATTAGAATCTAAAGGTCGGTACGTGCCACAGCCGTGGGCCGTTGGAGACTGATTCAATTGTACGGAATGTTGGGTTAGACTTGACTTAGAATATTGAGTTTGTCGTGCCACAGCCGTGACTCAAGTATTCAAGAGGCTAAAGTTTGATTAGGGAATAACATAAGATGTAATTGACAAGAGTTGTCTGCCTATTGAACATTACATGGCGGTTCGTGCCACAGCCGAGGTTGTGTGATGGAATGTAGGATTCCTATTCCCACTAGCATTATGAATGCTTAATTTTTCACGTAGGGGGTTGAATAAATTAGATAAACTAGTGGGAGCCACTTACGAATAAAGACCCGATTTATATAGTGTTTTTGAAATGAAATTGAATATTTGCTAAGTGTTGTTATGTGTTTATCATTTACAGATTTACTATATTATGTCTTCTGCACTATCACACAGGAGCATACTAGATGCTCACAAGTTGACTGGTCCTAATTATGCTGACTGGCTTCGAAACTTGAGAATTGTTCTCAGGGTTGAGAAGCTGGAATATGTGCTTGACTAACCTAAGCCTACTGCACCTGCTAGCGATGCACATAATGATGAACATGTTGTGTATCGTAAGTGGATAGATGATGCAAATGTTGTTCAATGCATCATGCTAGCTTCCATGAACATTGAGCTACAGAAGCAACATGAGCATATGGATGCTCACACTATCCTAATGCATCTACAAGAGTTGTATGATGTGGCGGGGAGGACAGCTCGATATGAGATATCGAAGGAGCTGTTCGGTTGTAGGATGTCTGAGGGATTATCTGTGAATGACCATGTACTTAAGATGATCAATTTGATTGAACGTCTTGGACAACTTGGTTTTGCCATGGATGGGGAGCTGAGCCAAGACTTGGTCTTGCAATCGCTTCTGAGTTCGTTCTCGCAGTTTGTTGTGAACTTTCACATGAATAAGTTGGATGTTAGCCTGCCTGAACTCCACAACATGTTGAAGACTGCGGAATCGAATTCCCCCCCTAAGAAGAGTTCTGTTCTTCTAATTGGTGAAGGTTCCAATCCTAAGAAAAGGAAGAGGAACCCTTCCAAGAAGAAGAAAGTAGGTGAAGAAAAGCCGGTTCCACCAAAAGCTGAAGATCCCAAGAGCAAAGTTGTTTACTTTCACTGTAACAAGGTGGGGCACTGGAAGAGGAACTGCAAGGTTTACCTTGCAGAATTGAAGAAGAAGAAGGGTAGTGAGACTACCGCTTCTGATTCAGGTATGTTCATGATAGAAGTGAATATGTCATTAAATCAAATTTCTACTTGGGTATTAGATACCGCCTGTGGTTCTCATATCTGCAATTCATTGCAGAGACTAAGGAGAAGTAGGACTCTTAAGGAAGAGGAAGTGATTCTACTGATGGGAAATGGAGCAAGAGTTGCTGCTGAAGATGTAGGATCATTTCATTTACATATGCTGTAACGCCCCCAAATCCGGGGTCAGAGGATTTGGTCGTCACTATGAAACCTCAATCCAAATTAACCTGTTTAATCAATAAATAAATGCCAGCGGAAGATAATTAGCATAAATGACCCCTAACTACTCCAAGATCTTTTAAGGTTACAGTTCTAGAAACAAGATATCCAAATTCCACAATAAATTTTTCACTTTCTTTTAAAACTCTTTTCAATAAATTCCAACTCAAAACTAAACCCACTAGTATAACTTCGAAATGAAGTATACTAGGCCCAAATAAAATATACAACTATAATATAATATAATATAAACAACTTTATACAATAAAACTTACACTAGCCCGCAAACCCTGGACCAACCACCTTCCAAAAGCTTCTTCTTTGCTTTCTCGAATTACGCGGCTAAACAACAAGCTAATCCTCACTGGAGGTTAAATTTAAAAACAGGCAAGTATGAGCGAAATAAATGCTCAGCAAGATCATTATGACATATATAGGGTCTTTTTGATATAAAACCGACATCTGTATTAGAGCAGAACATTTAAAATCATAATTGTTGAATCATAAAATTTTAGTTGAGGAATCCTAGATTTAATTCCTTAATTGTATTCAAAACCAATTTGATATTTTTGAGCGAGATGCTTCAGCAATACTTTGAATTTTGACGAGAATAAAACTCGTAAAACAGTGTTTACGGAAATATCGTAAACCACAATAACATGAAACAATGATTATGGATTGAATCATAAACTTTATTCAAAACCGAACTCTTCAAATTAATATTTATTTTGCTGTCATATCAAATTAGATATCAATACGAACTTTGATGCTCACAACATTCCATACTGAAGTCAACATCATTTATCTATATTAATACCACCTTTGATATTTAACAACAACGTAAGTATCAGCATAAATCAAAATCTGAATCAAAACCGTACTTTACCATTATTCCAAAACAGAAACAGTTGATAAATCATTCCTTATAAGATTATCAAAAACAATATAATCAAATCGATTGGAATAAAATTATGCACTATGCTGTTCCTGATGATCAGTCATGAAACAACACCGGTATCCCGCAGCCATACCGTTAATATAGGTACTACCCGTATCCCAAAGACATACGGTACCTATAGGGCGCCAGAAAAGGCATAACAAGCCTTGTAAGATATTACACTTCCGTATTACACTTCTGTATAATAGCTCATGCTGGACCGGTGCTTCGGCCTCTTACGCAATCAGTAACCATTCAATCTCAAAACCTTTTAATGAAAAGGGGTCATAATACTCGATACCCGAAACAATTTTATTCCCTCATTCACTTGGGCAGGAATACTTGCAACAAAATCATTTTTCTCAAAACCCAAAACATTTATAAATCCAGTAATTGGATAAGTAAAATCACTTGACTATTTTGAATATAGAATAACAGATGAGTATTTGCATAAACAGAATTATTTAATTCAGCGATATGTAAAATATTTATCTATTCCGAATAGAGAATAGGGAAAATAATACTTGCATAATATGATTCGAAATAAACGTCAGTTGAATGATAAGTGAAGTCAGGGGTACTTGCCTTTGAGTTTTTTTAGCAGTTAATCACACTTGCAAAGACACATCTATTCTGACATTCTGTCTCAAGACATCTCCGTCCTGCTTTTCAACACCTTACTGATATGCTGCTCCTGCGATTGCTAGAAGCCAGATATCCAGTTCCATTCCATCTCACTCTTTATCCAACATCTTGTCTTGATCAACTCGAATGATCCGCATCTATAATTAAAATATAGAACTTTAATTGTCTAATCGATAACCACTCGACGAACTACGCGGCAAAAGCCTATCGTCTACCCATACGATAGCCCACACATAAATATAACAGACAATCACAGGACTCTTGATCCACATATACACGTAATTCACATAGCACATAAGCACATAACTCATGTATCACATAATTCATATCACATATGACTCAGTTCATCAAAAGGCTCGACTCGATATGTTTAAAATTGAAATTAGGTCAAAAATATGATTTATCGATGAATAATCGACTCAGAATCATTCGTAAAATAAGCGACCTTTCGAAACCAAAGGATTTGGGTCTCGAAAGTATTTTTATTTAAAGCGAAATATTTTTCTGAGTCTGTACGCGTTCGTTTCGTATTAAACGGACGAACGGTTTATTTATTATGAATTTTTGAACATTTTTCGGAATTAAAACAATCTCCGAATCATTTAATAATAAAATAATAGGGTTCAAACACCCTAAAATAATTTTATATGATTTATCGAGCCTGGAAAATAATTTAAAATAATATTTTAAAGCTCGAAACTATTTTTAAATCAATTTTAAATAATTAAATCTAATTAAATAATCAATTAAAATTAATTAATAACTAATTAAATTAATTAATCAATTAATATTTAAATTAATTGACTAATTAAATAATTAATTATCAACTAAAATTAATTAACTAAATAATTTGGATTTATTTTTAAATTAAAAATAAATTTTCAGAATAAACATAATTATTTTTAGAATTAACATGAATTTTCAGAAATTAAAACAGAATTCTGAATTATTTTTAAAAGAAAATTTGCACAAACAGATTTCTGGATTTTGAATTGGGGGAAAACAGATCAACAGCGGGTCGACAACCGGGTCAGGCAGCCGGGTTATCGGGTCGCCAAGAACATGAAGAACTCACCGGAAAAAGTGCAGAATCCGGTGAGTTACTCCAGGTTCCGACGAGCTCCGACGAAGGCGTAAACAACGCCCTTCGACCCCGATTCTGGTACCAACACGTCAAACACATACACAACATCACAAATTAAGCAACGACTGCATTCATCAACAGTTCGAACACCAAATCCGGCCACAACTCCATTAAAACCGACGAGTTGAAGAAAAATCCGGTGAACTACTTAACTTCGTCAAATCGGAACTAAAATCAACGGATTTCATACCAAAATAAAGCTTATTTCATCTACAATCTCTTCACCACATCGCAATCATTAGACGAATCAGGATTAAGCCATAAAATCGAATTAAAATAGGCAAAAACGAAGCAAAAACAAAAACTATATTAGACTAAATCCGAACTCAAACAACGCAGATAATCACATGGGTCGATCAAGGAAATCATCCTAAAGCTATTTATGATCTAGAAAACAATCAAAACACAACAAAAATCAGAATTCGATTTCAAGAACAAGAACTGAAAAAAATGATTTTTACCACTATTCAATCTCAGGTCACGATTCTGGTATCAACAGATAGGGCTCGTTAAGAGCTTTGATTTGGTTATTCAAGCGTCAAAAACGGATGTCAGAATCATCCAAAATCATTGATCAAAGCTATGCTCAAGGATTTCACCCCCAAAAATCTTTCTATTTTTCTGAATTTTGATAAATAAAATGAATAAAATAAAAATTCTACAACTATTTATACTTACAGAAAATTATATCCCCAAAAATTAATTAAGGGTGTTTTTATCCCCTTATTAAAATAATTAGGTCCCAAAAATACTAATTACGGGGGAATAATTTTTAAAAGCGATAAAATATAAAATTTGTATCGAAATTTGCGAATAATGCAAAAATGCAGAAATGTTGGGTATTTGAAATACGAATGATTTTATAAAAATAAAAACATGGATTTTGTGGGGTTTGACGTCCCGGTGGGGTCCTGGTTCATTAATTTTCGAAAAATAAAAACGATACTTAATTTAACCGAAAAACTCTAACACATATAAAATGAGATAAAACGAGTAACGCTAATAAACACGTATCCAAATTACGGATTGATTCATATAAATGCATCTTAACCACGTAACGAGTATCCCATTGGATCATATCGGATCCAAAAATAGGTTACTTAGCCGCTAAGTAAATGTAAAACGATACAATTTAATACCAGAATTGAATAATTATCAACACCGAGCTTTGTATAAAACACCATATACGAAAATAATGTAAAAATATCTCTTCTCTCGAGAATACAGGTTTTATTGATTACCGAAATAACTATCGTATCGAAAATCTTGCGTCGGGCCGCGCACGGGTCAAACCGTAATCCGGATTGAAAAAGTCAAAACACGGAAAATGTCTGGAATTACTAGATTAGGTTAGGAAGGAGTTTTCGGAAGAGTTTCGGGTTGTAAAAACGCAAAAACGGTTGAAGTCGGATGATTCCCGGCTTTATAAAATAATTTTGGTAATTATTCAGAAAATAATTAATAATACATAAATCATTATAAAATCATATAACACTCCAAAATTACCAGAAAAATATCACAATTATCTATATTCTATTCTAGACATATAAAAATTCAAATATTCAAATAATGTCACATCTAAACACCCATACATCAATTTCACTTATCAGATAATTCACCAAAATTCACATAAAATCACATAAATAATTCCAAATAATAATAATAATATTTGAAAATATGGGATATTACATATGCCTACGGGTAAGACTATTATTTTTTCTTAAATAATTATTATTTTGTTCCCTCGATTGTGAGGAATATTATTCCCATGTTAGACTTGGCTGAATTTTCGTTTATTATTGAGAATAATGAATGTTCTATTCTTAGAGATAATATTCTTTATGGACGTGGAATTTTAAATAATGGTCTGTATGAATGTGACGTAGAGCATGATTTACTTCAGATTGAACAAACTAATAAAAGAAAATGAGATGATGAAAATCTGACCTATTTATGGCACTGTAGGCTAGGTCATATTAGTGAAAATAGACTTCGGACATTGCATAAGGAAGGGTTACTAGACCCCTTTGATTTTGAATCATATCCTACATGTGAGTCTTGTCTATTGGGTAAAATGACCAAATCTCCATTTAATGGACATGGAGAGAGGGCTGCAGATTTGCTAGGATTGGTACACACAGATGTATATGGACCAATGTCTACGCAAGCCATGGGTGGATTTTCGTACTTCATTACTTTCATAGATGATAGATCTAGATTCGGATATGTGTATTTGATGAAACACAAGTCTGAAGCCTTTGAAAAGTTCAAGGAGTATAAGTATGAAGTGGAGAAACAAACCAAACACAGTATTATAACTCTTCGATCAGATCGAGGTGGTGAATACTTGAATGGAGAGTTTCTAGATTATCTCAAAGAAAATGGTATAGTCTCCCAGTGGACTCCTCCATATACTTCACAGTTGAATGGGGTATCTGAAAGGAGAAATCGAACTCTATTAGACATGGTTCGATCCATGATGAGCTATGCGAATCTTCCAGTATTCCTATAGGGTTACGCATTGGAAACCTCAGCATATTTACTGAATAAGGTACCTTCCAAATCTGTTCCTCAAACTCCATATGAGATATGGAAAGAAAGGAAACCGAGTCTTAAACATGTTAAGATTTGGGGATGTCCAGCTTATGTCAAGTAAGTTGACCCAGATAAGCTGGAATCTCGATCCATAAAATATAGTTTTGTGGGATATCCTAAAGAGACTTTAGGGTATTACTTTTACACCGATCATCGGGTGTTTGTCTCCAGACATGCTACCTTCTTGGAAAAGGAGTTTATTCTTGAAGGAAACAGTGGGAGCAAAATTAAACTTGATGAAGTTCAAGAAGCACAAACTACTACATTTCAAGTGGAAACACCTGTTCAGAATGAACAACCTTCTATGGAACAGCCCGTTCGTAGGTCAGAGAGAGTGTCTCGCCAACCTGAGAGGTATTATGGCCTTGTCATTGAGAATGACAATGAGTTGTCAATCATCGATAAAGACGACCCTGTGACCTATAATGAGGCTATGAGTAGTGTTGACTCAGAGAAATGGCAAAGTGCCATGAAATCCGAAATGGAATCTATGTATACGGTATACAAAAGAAAGATTAGAGCAGATGGCCAGGTGGAGACCTTTAAGGCCAGGCTTGTGGCAAAAGAATTCAAACAAAGGCAATGGATTGACTTTTATGAAACCTTTTACCTGTAGCCCTGTTAAAATCAGTTCGGATTTTGCTTGCGATTGCTGCTTACTACGACTATGAAATCTGGCAAATGGCCAGATGGTTTTCTTTCCAAGGGAAATGAAAACCTAGTGTGTAAGCTGTTGCGAACCATATGTGGTTTAAAGCAAGCTTCTCATAGATGGAATATCTGTTTTGATGAGACAATCAAAGAGTTTGGTTTTATCAAAAACGTAGATGAACCATGTGTCTACAAAAGGGTTAGTGGGAGCGCGGTAACATTTCTAGTATTGAAAGAGAGTTGACACACATAACAACATAGCAGACCCACTCACAAAGCTACTTTTTGAAAGTCACTTTGATCGTCATAAAGACAAGATGGGTATTAGATACCAGAGTGATTGGCTTTAGTACAAGTGGGAGATTGAAAGGAATATGTCCTAAGTCCAATCATGTATGAGGATTTAGGAATAACTTTTATGTAATCTGTTTTGATTTCTTTGATATTAATAAATGACTTGTTTTGTTTTTATTACAGGCTCTATCTATTTAAGTGTTTAAATAAGATATACCATAGTTTAGAGTAAAGCTTTTTATGGATTATGATGAGATCATAATAGTGAGACCTAAAAGATGATAACTCTAAACTTAAACAGTTCCTAGTCATAGGATTACTAACTGATAATTAATAATCCGCAAAGATCGGTACATAATATGCTTGCTTCATTATGAAGGATGTCTGTTCTCATAGATATTTGTGTGGTGACACTATAGCTAGTATGTAGGTGCTTATTATAGAATAAGTTCACTGAACATGACTCGCACAGCTGAACAACTGATGGAGTTCACTCACGTGTCAGCAGTTGTTCATATAATGATAGTTGTACAAGTATCCTTAGACTTGAGGTCATCATAGTCATCTTGTGTATACTGAATTATGCTTTGGTTTAGTTCTTAGTCTCCAGGGACAATTATTAGGGCTCTACTGGGTATAGGAATTTGTACACGAAGATAGTGTATGATCAATAAAGGATCTACCCCTTCCAGTGAAGAAAGAGAATGTTCAAGGCTGATCCACTTATGTTAGTTCAGGAATCTCTGGCCAGAGTGAATGAAATTAGAAAGGAGTTTCTAATTTACATAGAACTGAGCATAGTAAATGGGAAAGCAAATGATTAAATTAGATAGGCTTGACACAAGATCCATGCCTTGTATTTAATCAGGACATTGGAGGGTAGAAGGAGTTAATTGTACGGAACTATTCACCGAATAGGTTCTTGGTATTCTAAGCAGTGAATTCGTATTATCCGGATTGTCGCGATATGCTGAGAAGTATCCCTCACGATGTAGAATAAATATGATTAATTAATTAATCATATTTAATAAATTAGAGAATTTATATAAATAATGATAAAATAGTTTTATTATTATTTATTTCTACTACCGACTTAATATTGAACCTACAGGGTCACACCATAAAAGAGAATGATTTAATGGTGGAGGAATTAATTAATAATGGCTAATAATTATTTATGAAATAAATAATTAATTGGCAAATTTAATAATTGATTAAATGAGATTTAATTGATTATAAATTAATTAAGAAAAGTTCTTAATATTATTAATTAAGAATTTAATTTTTTGGAAATTAAATCAAGAGAGAGAATTATTTCTAAAGTGTTTAGAAAAAGGATTAATAATTAAAAGGTGTTTTAATTATTAATGTGAATAATAAAGGGTTAATAATAATAATATTTCATGGGAAAATTTCAGCTGAAAATTTTGCCTATAAATATACTATTATAAACCCTATTTTTATTCTAACCCAAAATTTTTAAAAAAACCTAATTCTCTCCACCTCCTCCTCCTCCTTAGCATCGTTTTCTTGGTGGATACCGGTGGAGTGCTTCACGTTTGAGCAGCAGCTGTTAAGGATCTCCAATCGTTGTTTTTGGATCGCTATTAAAGGTTAGTAATCGATTAATATGTTTTAATTACGATTTATATGCTTTTATTTGGATTTTATATGTGGTAAAAGTGTTTTGCCATGCTTCCGCTGCGATTAAATTCCAACACTAAGGATGGACACTTTCTGAAGATAAAGGTTGACAGATTCTCAAGATTCATAGTTGGTTACTTGAATGGTTATTCATTGGATGATTGACTCAAGCTTGTGGAAGCTCTAAGAGGGACTAAAATCATAAAGGAACTTCAAATGCTAGTAAATCTTAAGGACCTTATTAGAAAGGAGCCAGGCTACGAGGATTTTATGTAATGAATCTAGTTATCAAACTCATGTAATCACTCAATGTATAAAATCTGTACTTATATTTCTCTCAATTTTAAGTAATCTTTAGTGTCTCTTTGTAACTTGGTTTTAGTCTTGTTACCAGGCATGGATTTGTGATAAGCAATCTTCTCACAAATTGGAGGAGATTGTTGTGTAAGACAGACATGTAGTATAACAAGACTAAGTCATATTGGCAACCCTAAGATTTAGTTGTATGATAGTTTAAATCTGTATTTTGTATTGAGTCTGTAAAAATGTTAAAGATCAGGCTGGAGTATTGTTATGTAAACAGTCTCAAACCTAAGAATAAACTCTGGAAGAAGATCAACAAGATCATGCCTCATAGAAAAGGTGAAGAAGCTTGGAGTTGAATAAATCTGTTTTAGGAAAAATGTTATTAGCCAAGATATCTACAAGTCACAGATCAAGTCATATAGAGAAGTCATTCGAGAACTCCAGAATGACTTATCGAGAAGTCCAAAATGGCTTATAGATAATTCTAAGAGATATCGACAAGTTAAGAAGATATGAAGATTGGAGATATCGACAAGTCATTTCTGTATATAGAGAACTAAGAGATATCGACAAGGCAAATGAAGATTTGAAGATTGGAGATATCGACAAGCCAATTTCTCATTAGATATCTCAGAGATATCGACAAGTCAAAATGCATATAGAGATCTCAGAGATATCGACAAGTCAAAAATGCATATAGAGATCTTAGAGACCTCGACAAGCCAAATTCACTTATAGAGAACTCAGAGACCTCAATAAGTCAACACACTTATAGAGAACTAAGAGATCTCGATAAGCCATTATACTTATCGAGATGTCAGTTCTCTAAACAAAAAACTGGAGATCTCGATATAAACCTCAAGTACAGAATGCAGACAAGTTAAATATTAAATATTATCAATCAACAAACGATCCTGAATCACTTAGATTGAAAAGTTTACAAAAGCAGCTTGAAGAGTACAAGATCAAAGGCCAAGATTACCTGACAAAGGAAAGTCACATACCTACACGATTTGCAAAGATTCACTAAGCTAGAAATGGAAAGCCTTAGAGATAACTTAAAGTAGGATTTAGTATATCTTATTGCATGCTGTGTAAACCTGTGTTTACTAATCTATACAGTAAACACTGGTCCTTTGTTTTCAGTCGTAACAAATAGATCTAGATTTTCCTGTAACTCTCTCAAGAAAGAAGCTGAATTATTTACTTACAAAGAACCCAGGATTGTAGCAAGACATACTTAATTTTAATACAAAGTTAAGTGAGTTTTGAAAATACTGTGTTTATTGTGCATGCATTGTTAATTATGTTAAACAAAATATCTCTACAAATTAATCTGCTTTGTTCACCATCCAAAATAGTTTGAAAAAGACTTAAAATATTCAAAACACATTCACCCCTGTGTTGTATTCAATATCTAACAATCATATCTACAGGTTGTATACATAATCCAAATTGTCTAAAAATATCAATTAAAGATGGATTTTCATGCACTTTAACAACATAATATGTTAGTTCAAGAATTTTATTATGCCATTTCTTCCTTATCGGATCAACTCGCATTGACCGAACCTGCAGAAGATTGTTGCAGCTACTTATGTCAAGAGACGGGAGGAAAAATGTTTGGTATAATTTCTAATGGCTCTTCAGATTTTAAACTCTTGCGAGGGTTAATTCTACATCGTAGTCCATTTTCATCTATTAATTATGTTGTTAATGAACTTTTAGCAGATGAGATTCGTCTTTAATATAATAGTGCTAAGAAAAACTCGTCACCTGATACTCTTTCTATTTTAGACGTTCTTTCACGATCATCCAGTTGTATTTAAAATAGGTTAATATGGCATCTTCAAGATGAATGTTTCTATTTTAGGTGTAGGGACAAAGGTCATTACAGGTTTTCATATTCTTAACTATTGGCTCTCAACCCTAGATTTCAACAAGATACAACTACAAACTCTACAGGGCTTGCTAAGGTGCAAAATTGAATAAAAAATGGAGGCGGAGAAGTTATTTGGTCCATTTTAGGATGAAAACACGCGCTAAATTTACACGCAAGTATACGCGTTCGCAAGTAGTATAGAATTCTCTCTAGTTCATTCCCATGGAGACTAGTTTAGGTTAACTTCAATCTATGCACTTATGCAACAATGATATGGCTATCGTTCAATGCTAAGACAAATAACAAATTGGTTTTTATTAACTAAGAGATAATACTAACTAACATTAACTAAGAGAATTGAGGTTGAATTATTTATTTAAGACAAACATGGGATTCTAACTTCATTACTACTTCATTCAAAGTCATTGTTCTTAACCTTAGCATGCAATGGTGATGACAACTAATCAGATAACACGAAACTAGTAAACGCCAACTTTCGCTGTACGAATACCCTACTACCAAACATCCACAAAAGAGATAGAAGCTGAATAGACACCGATTATGTTGAGACCCTATATGTCTATAGAATTTGACAACATAAAGGATTAGTGCGCAAGTTATCTATCGTGATTACACTGGACAAGTAAGATGGTTAAAATTACCTATAAATCATACATAACAAATACATGAACCTATGCTAACATGGCAAATTCTAAACCTCTAAATTCACTGTCGTTTTAATAGAGATTAACACGCTATCTTATAAGTTCACGACGCTCATAAGATGAATAAGCACAACCAATACTAGGATATCATACAATCATCACACACTAAGATATCGAAACAAATTAACTATTAAAATCCATAAGTAAATCTGTTAGAAAACCAACGATAACGATTAGTTCATAACCGAACTCATCATCACCGTGGGTTTCGATGAAAGCATGATATAATAAACTAAGTCTTTATAAACTGAATAAATAATCAAAGTATGTAATCAAGAGTAATAGGTTCAACAAACAAGAAAACAAGCATCCAAGATTACAACTCAATAAAAGAATCACAAGTAAAAACAAGATTTTCTTCTCCTTCATTGTATTTGTGCTCCTAGGTCTTCTCGCCGTCTTCTCCTTAGTCTCCATTATGAAAAACGTCTTTAAAAGGTCTTTATATAGCAGCCCCATCTAATCAGAAGTCCAAAGAATCAGCCTTCTAATCAAATCAGGATTCCGGGATTTCGACCCGGTGCGGCCGCTCTGTGAAGCGGCGCGGCCGCCCTGACATTCTATTAAACCGGCGCGACCGCCCTGGACTTCGGCGCGGCCGCCCTGACTCTCTGGAAAAACTTAATTGCTTGGCTTTTCTTGCTGGTTTCTTTTGTGCACTTGACCGAGGCTTCATCCTAATACTCTTCTAGCATAAAAACAATGTAAAAACCTTCCATGCTTCCGATTATGCCCTGAAATGCAATACACTACAAAAACACATTAAATACACAAATAACTTGAGTACAAAACACCAATTCGAGCCTTTACGAAGCGTTCTAAGTGGATATAAATGCCATTTAACACACCCGCAAACTTGAATCGATGTTTGTCCTCAAGCATAACAGACTCAAAGAACAAGAAATAAAAATGCATGAATGCAACTACATGAATGCAACGATCCCCTCAGAATAACTAAACAAGCCAATGAGCAACATCTCAACAAATGCAATTATTCACACAAAGTTCAATCAAATCCCACAAGTCAACTCACAAACTAGAAACGTGCGTGTGTGCAATTGCTTAACAGATATACTCTCGCAACTAGATCAATAATCATACCTCACCACTCATCAAGGCAATCACAAGGTTATAAACAGAATAAATGATAAACTCAAAATGGCTTACAACACTTCAATCTTATCGGAGTTATACAAGGATTCATGCTTTTATTGATAACACATAACAACACATATACGCTTATTTAATCGTGCAATGAGTGAGGTCCACAAAAGTCTTATGCAATGATACCCATGTAGCGAGCGTTAGGTTAGTGGATCCCAGACTATAAAAGCCTTAGGTTACCAGGCACAAAGTCCCCTAGAACTTAGTAACTTGAGTATTGAAGAGCCCACTCGTGATCAATTATGCATAACACATATTTTTTTCTCTTTTTTTCTTTTTTTAATAATTTATGAACGAGTGTGTTTGGCTCCATATCGCTCATCCCTAGACTACTCATATAAATATGAGTCGGCTACTAGCCATTTGACACCTAGCCACAACAACTAGCAATAAATCCAATACTTTTCTCCAATTTTAAAATTCCATGTTATTTCACCACTAAGAGAATATCCTAAATTATAGACATAAATAAGTGACTAAACCTCAACAAACAACAAAACATGATCATGATCTAGCACTCAAGCAACCTATAAGACTTAGTGAAATTTTTCTTATTTCTAGCATATAAATCAAATCATTAAGACTTAACATTCCTCTATACTACATCACTACACTCGAATCAATATCATAAATTAATAGGAACAATAACCTCAGGGATCATGATAAAATGCAAATGCCACTATATGCAACATACTAACATGCAAAATAAAAAAATTACATGACAAATATGCAACTATATGAACTAAACTATCATGAATATGCATCTATATGGACTCACACAAACACATTCCTTAACTACCACCCCCAAACTTAAAATTTTTACTGTCCTCGGTGAAGGTAATAGTAAAGAATAAAGGCATACCTACTCGGAATCAAGATGGTCATCACCCTCTGCGGGTCGAGTGTCAAGAGGCGGGTACACAGAATCCTCACAAAAAAATTAGCCACTGGATGTCAACTCCTATGGCCCTGAAAGCTATTCCCAACGCAAGGGTGAGATCATGTGCAAACCTACTATGCGACTCGTATATCGCATCCATTCACCTCGAAATCCGCCTATACTGCGTTGAACCCAAACCAGCAGTATCCTCTACATCCTGTTGTTGCTGCTGCTGCGACGAACCGGCCTTACCCATCTGATGTCCCCATACCGCTCTGCGTGCCTGAGAAGAACCACTGGCATATGTCTGATCGGCTGGTTGGCCACCCGACAAGTGATCATAAGTGTAGCCAAGCCCCTTCTCATTAGCTTTCCCACCGTACAAGTCCTGCATTACTGCTATAGTCAAACTGTCAATAGGGGCGCTAGGTAGCTGAAGCTCCCCGACAGCGGAGCCAAAAACTTTTTAGGACAAAAACACGCGCTAAATTTACACGCAAGTATACGCATTCACAAGTAATATAGAATTCTTTCTGGTTCATTCCCACAGAGACTTGTTTAGGTTAACTTCAATCTATGCACTTATGCAACAATGATATGGCTATCGTTCAAGTCATTGTTCTTAACCTTAGCATGCAATGGTGATGACAACTAATCAGATAACACGAAACTAGTAAACGCCAACTTTCATTGTACGAATACCCTACTACCAAACATCTACAAAAGAGATAGAAGCTGAATAGACATCGATTATGTTGAGACCCTATATGTCTATTGAATTTGACAACATAAAGGTTTAATGCGCAAGTTATCTATCGTGATTACATTGAGCAAGTAAGATGGTTAAAATTACCTATGAAACATGCATAACAAATACATGAACCTATGCTAGTATGGCAAGTTCTAAACCTCTAAATTCACTGTCGCTTCAATAGAGATTAACACGCTATCTTATAATTTCGCGACGCTCATAAGACGAATAAGCACAACCAATACTAGGATATCATACAATCACCACACACTAAGATATCGAAATAAATTAACTATTGAAATCCATAAGTAAATTCGTTGGAATCCCACGATAACGATTAGTTCATAACCGAACTCATCATCACCGTGGGTTCCGATGAAAGAATGATATAATAAACTTACACCACGCCATAAATGGCCTACCGCAACCCTTTATCTTGGCGTTGCAAAGAAAAACGTTATAGTAGCCTTAAAAACAAATGTCTATCGCAACCCTTCTTTTTTGATGTTGCCATACAGTTATAATGTGTTACCATAGCATAATATAAAGATGGATTTTTATTTCTTTTAATTTAACTAACTAATGATTTACATACAAATGAATTAATAATTGAAATATATATTATTTATTTTTCAAAGTTAATAATATGATTTTAAAGTTGATAATAATATTTTTATAAAATAATAAATTTAATGATAATTTGAAAGTAAATAAAATTTTATTACGAAATTGAAAGTAATATATTTATTCCAAAGATATCAAATACATAAATTATTATATGCAACAAATGAATATGTTGTGTAATTAAAATTTCAAAGTTCTAAAAATTAATAAGTCACTAGTGTAGTACAACAAATTTATGAATTAATTTATTTTTCATAATTAAATGTTAAAAATAAAATTTATTAAAAAAATTAATAATTTAAATTTTAGCAAAAATAGTCAGGCCGCCTGACAAAAAATAGTTGGGATGGGTTGAAAATTAGGGATTGAGACTTGAAAATTGGGAAGCGGCAATTTTACCGCCTGTGCTGAGGATTTTAACTAAAGGAAAGAACTAAATCTCAAACTCAAATTCTTACACTCACGTTTCAAACTCACAAAACTAAAACCCTCCATTTGAATATATGGGGTTTTCAAATTATTGATTTTACACTTCAAGATTTAGGGGTTTCGATTGGGGGTTCCAATTTGGGGCTTCTCTAACCGGAGTAGAAGATTCTCCAGCTTCTCTAATTAAATATTTTTGATTGGGACTTGAATTGAAGAGGGTTCTTTAAGATTTGTGATTTTTTGATTGATTGGGGCTTCAATTTGAGGTATGGTTTGTTATTATTTTCACTCCTGGATTTCATCTTTGTCTTGAGTTTGTAGGATGTTTGGGGCTTCAATTCGAGGTACATTAGTTCTCTTCCTGTTCTGTTCTAACCTCGTATCTCTAAATCTTAATTCCGACAAGGGTTTCTTGGGTGTCTTGTCTTGCTGATAAAGTGGCCTCTTCACCTACTATTACTCTCCCCCTTGCATATCTGAAGAAGAGCTAGAAGAGGAGCTTACAGATTTGGGGAACAAGCTGCACACAAAAACCCATAAAAGTACAAGAACATCTCCTCAGGCTTTGGAGTTTTGTTCAAGGAGCAAGGAGCCAAAGGTTTATTCAAGGGTTGGGTGCCAACTCTGCTAGGTTACAGTGCACAGGGTGCTTGCAAGTTTGGGTTTTATGAATTTTTCAAGAAATACTACTCAGAAATTGTCGGTCCAGAGTATGCTGCCAAGTACAAAACACTCGTCTACCTTGCCGGTTCTGCATCTGCTGAATTTTTTGCAGATATTGCTCTTTGTCCTTTTGAGGCCGTCAAGGTTCGTGTTCAAACTCATCCTGGGTTTTCCAATGGTTATTCAGATGGTTTCCCAAAGTTAGTGAAGACTCAAGGTGCCTCTGGGTATGATATGAATAATTAGTATTATGAAATAATTGATTAGACTCGGTTTTAATCTACATATTATATCTTATCTAATCCCCTTACTGCAGTGTACTTACGACATGATTAAATTTGTTTTGCAGACTCTCCGGGGACGACAAATTCCATGTAAGTTACCATGAATAAGTGTAGTAAATCGGTTGAAACAACATTTGAAGCTTGTGGAAACTGGTAAAAATTGCAGATACAATGATGAAATTTGCATCATTTGAGAAAATAGTGGAGGTGTTATACAAGTACGGGATCCCGACCCCAAAGGAGGAATGTAGCAAAACATTGCAGCTTGATGTAAGCTTTGCGGGAGGTTATGTAGCTGGTATATTCTGTGCAGTGGTATCACACCCTGCTGATAACCTGGTATCACTTCTGAATAATGCTCAAGGGGAAACAGCTGGTGATGTGAGTAAATGACAAATATTTATGTTTGTTTATGAATAGGTAGTTAGATAAATAAAAATTTTTAAGGCAATTGGTTGAACAGGAAGTGAAGAGGCTTGGCTTATGGGGTTTGTTTACCAGAGGTCTTCCTATTCGTATAGTCATGGTTGGAACCCTTACAGGAGCACAGTGGAGTATATATGATGCTTTCAAAGTTTTTGTTGGCCTGTAAGTTGAACCCATCAGTTAGTTACATCAAAGTTTTCGATGTAATTGCATATTTGTTGGGGTGCACACATTTTGCAAACATGTAAAATGTAATGTTTATGGTTCATTTAGTCAGGAGTGTATTGTGATTGGTTGGAGCTGTGATACGTTACATTTACAAATCCTAGGGTTTATAATGGTTAAACATACAGATAGGCACTTTCTGTGACCTAAAATGATGTGATTCTTGTAGCGTATCGGATAAATTTGCATACGGGTGAAAAAAGAGATTGGTAAAGATTTGACTTTGTTTTAATTTTTGCTATCTTCTCATTTTTTTGGATTATGGATGATATATTAGTAAGAAGATTTGGTGGTGAATGTTGTTCAATTACGATACAAATACTCTGAGAATTTATTGATTTTATGGCATATTGATTGATTTCTTGATTAATGATGTTCTTGAACAAAAGAATGATTAAAGAACTTTCTTTCTATAAAACTATGCTATTGATATAATTGCATATCTCGCGCGAAAAATGTAAAATGTGATGTTCATGGGCCATTTAGTCGGGCATGTATAATGACTGGCTAGTGCTGTTATTCTTAAATTGAGCTTGTATTTTTATTTCAAATTATGGATTCGAGTTGTGTTTATTGAAGCATAAATCTGTTTAGTTACAATTATCCGTATATTGTTTTTGTGTGTGTTTTTCTATGTGATGAATTGGGTTGGTTGATTTATTGTGTTTTTAAGTGTTGAAGTTTGTGGAAGAGACTGGATTGCAGGAGTGAAAGAAGAGGCTTTTAAGTGCCAACAGGTTCTTACTCGTATGCGCGATGTATAATTTGTACTTGAAATTATGTTTTGGGCTCCGATGGTCAAGAGTAATAATGTTATTGTATCTCTCTTTTACCTCTTTCTTTAGAGATTTATTCACTTATGTATACTATGTAGGAAGTAGCATAGTTATTGGTGTGTTTTTGGTGCAATGCTTCAGTAAATAGGAGATATTCTTAGTGGAGATTAAATATTATGATCTATTTTACCTGATCTATTTTACTTTATCAGAAACTAGTCTAGGTTGGAACCATCTTAGTGGAAATATTGATAGTTATGTGGTGTTTGTTGTGCTGCAAAAAGGCTGCAACATGCAGCATCACTGATGACGGATACATAACAGGTCATAGTGTAATCTACTTATTGCCACTTTTACTCTTTATGCCTTCTCCACATCACATGACCTCCAAGTACTGAAGTTTAGTCAGGGACATAAAATTAACTTAAAAGGTGGAGTCTCTTTCATTAGAAGGTGATGTTGGTGGAGGGCTGGTTCTTGAAAGGATAATATCTTAACCTAAAGATAAACTGAAAGTTGTTCAGGTTGATTCAAGAATTATAGCTCACAATATTGATGTTGGTTCTGGAGGATTTTCAAGGTTTCTTATTATGTTTTATATCATGTATGCTATTTTAACTTCTTACTTGGTAAAGTATACCAAGTAAAATGCACAATTATGTACATGTACCAGTTATACTTGGTAAAATGCATAGTTTGGCTTATGGTTAACGGTAAAACACACAACTTGGTTACTTGTCGTGTGCAAGTTTATGTTAAGGCAACATAAGAATACTAAATATGTTCTATATTGTACATCCTTCTGTGCTTGTGTGTAACTGCTCTTGTTCTGACATTTTTCTTCCATAGTTGAGTTGTGCAATTTGTTTTCTCTGTTATATTTTTTTATGTGTTTGATTCTTTTCATCAGGCAAGTGGATCTTCCATAGTGAAAGATTATGCAAAGCAAACCTTTTTCTTAAACTTTTATAAATTTAGCATTTCTTTAATTAGCTTATGTTGTAATAGTATTGAGTAGAATGTGATGAATTTTGATTACAGGTATGCGCTAGACGTGAATGTTGAGAGAGCAAAAGATGTTTTTATCCACAAGAAACTATTGAATGTGGTGCATGACCCCGCTACTAGAATTGATAGTTCAAGATTATTTATTTTTGTAAATTCAGTTTGTATTATATTGTTTGGAATTTATGAGATGAACATGTAATGTGGGATGGTAGTATGGTGATGGTGAAGGTAGTTGTGTGATAACTGATGTTATGGTTGGTGGATTGGTTGATTGTGTTGGTTTTAAGATTATGGTCTTATTTATGGGCATGTCAATTTACAAACAGTTCCTTGCATGTTATTTGTAAAAGCGTTGCAATAGGTCTTTATAGTGTTTCTAATAATCAGTGTAAAATGTTGCAAAAAATACTAAAAACATTGCAAAAAAACATTTAAAACGTTGCAAAAGGGTTGCATCAATACCCCATATGTGGGGCCCACATATATTGTACTGATAGCCCAAAACCTGTTGTAACACTTTTCAAGTCCTATTGCAACCCCATTGGTGTTGCAATAGCATGTTTCTGTAACGGATAACCAAGGGTTGCAATAGGGTGTCCCTGGGGTTGCAGAAAACTCTATTGCAACGCCTAAAATTGTAACCCCGAAAAAGAGTCGCAATAGCCTTTTTTTGGCCTTTAGCAACGCTTTTTTGGCCTTTAGTAACGGTTTCTTGGGGTTATAGAATCCAATCTATGGCGTAGTGTAAGTCTTTATAAACCGAATAAATAATCAAAGTACGTAATCAAGAATAATAGGTTCAACAAACAAGAAAACAAGCATCCAAGATTACAACTCAATAAAAGAATCACAAGTAAAAATAAACTTTTCTTCTCCTTCGTTGTATTTGTGCTCCTAGGTCTTCTCGCCTTCTTCTCCTTAAGTCCCCGTTATTAAAAAAACGTCTTTAAAAGGTCTTTATATAGCAGCTCCATCTGATCAGGAGTCCGAAAAATCATCTTTCTAATCAAATCAAGATTCCGGGATTTTGACCCAGCACGGCCGCTCTGTGAAGCGGTGCGGCCGCCCTGACATTCTGTTAAACCGGCACGGCCGCCCTGGACTTGGGCACGGCCGCCCTGACTTTATGGAAAAACTTAATTGCTTGGCTTTTCTTGCTAGTTTCTTTTGTGCACTTGAACGAGGCTTCATCCTAACACTCTTCTAGCATAAAAATAATGTAAAAACCTTTCCTGCTTCCAATTATGCCATGAAATGCAAAACACTACAAAAACACATCAAATACATAAATAACTTGAGTACAAAACACCAATTTGAGCCTTTACGAAGCGTTCTAAGTGGATATAAATGTCATTTAACAGTCTAGCGACATAATTTGGCTCTTCTAAAGAGGTTGCCCATCCATAAAAACTTGTAACTACTAACCTCCCACGTTTGAAGACAAGCAAGAGCGTTGAATTTTGTTTATCAACTTGTCTTTACAAATCCTCATTTGTATCGCCCAGGGCCAGGACATTTGGTTAGACAAGACTTGGAGAAGCTGATGTCATTACCAAGACTGACTATACACAATTTTGGCCATTGTCTAAAAATAGTGGGCTAATGAGTGTACCAATGACCCCTATCACGCTCAAGTCATTGGTATAATATTTCATCAAATGGTGCAATTCCACTCGTTGGTCCCCATTATATTAAATTATTTGATAAGAAAATAATGAATGAAAAATGGTCTTCAATAATTGTGGTTATTAGGTTTAAATCTTTTCATAACTACACATGGTATAAGCATATACAATTCAATAGACTTTATCCAAGTATAAATGTTTGACAAAGGTATTAGGTGTATCTGTACCTGTACTTAAAATAGATGTTTTCTGTCATTAGAATATGTGGTTGGTAAGACTTACAAATGCATGGATTTCATGGGTGATATTAACAATTTTTTAAGGTTGAGTTGCACATTATTTTCGCTAATTTGAATAATAATTAATTTGGGGTGGGTTCTAAAATATGGAAACAAGTTAGGCTTTTATATGATGAGATATTGGAGAAGATTATTCCATTTAATGATAATACGGTTTATAAACCGAGACGTAGTATCATCTTTTCGTATGAATTTAAATTTGATATTTTGCCTTCCTATAAAAGCGTGTCTTTTAACGTTACATCTTTTGATATTATTCATTCTAATTCGTAAAGACCATTACTCATTTGATGTACTCGTATGTAATTCTAAGTACACGAATAATATTAAAAAAAAATCTTTCTCTATTCAAATGTCCAATCTTTTACAATGGGCCATTTGCCCTTTAGTTATAGGCAGAGTTTTCCTATTACAAGTTGGTCTTTTTGGGCTTTCTTCTATAAGTGGTTCTTTTTGGGCCTCACTATTACAAATATGTCCTATTGACTTATGACTATTATGAGTCTCTTGTTTGTGGGCCAATATTTTCACCCCCTCAATAAATGACTACATCTTTAGATTAGCTCCTTGTTTCTTATTTCCTGGAAAAATATAGAAAATAAAAGCAAAAGAATAAGAAAAGAAGAATAAGAAATAGGACGAAAATGGGGTTTAATGGGGATAGTGTGGTCAGATATACATGATAAGGAATAATAAATAAAATATGGGATATAATGATTAAATTTTGCTTATTGTTGGGGTTTTTGTTTTTTTACGCATTTGTGTGTGCACATAGGGGAGATATAGAAATATTCCTTTCTCTTTTTAATTTATTTTACTTTCTATTGGGTATAGGCTGAAAACTGTTCGACTTCCCTGATTCTTCAACAAAAAGGCGCTAGTTTTCCCGGATTGCTCTTTCTTATCACTCTCCACATTTCTGAACTGTAGGTCTCCTTCTCTTCTCCTTTATTATTCAGCAAAATTGTAAACTTTCTAGATTTTAGTTGTTTTTCCTATAGTTTTGTTGTCTTCGTTTAATTGAGTTACCGTAATATGGCCGCTATAAGTTCTTCTTCGTCCTTAAGGACGATTTCTGGACGGGATCCTGAGAAAAGGCCCCTTGAGGACAGAGATGAAGAGTCTTCTTTTAACTTAAATGGTTTGGAAATTCCTGATTTAGATCAATGCAATTCGTTTGACTTCATAAATGAAGAGGAACTTCAGTCTGATCTTCCTAATGATCCCCGTGTTCCTCATCCACCAAGTCCTCGTACTTTGAGTTTGCGAAATCATGTGTTGGAGGAGAGTTTACTCTTAGGGAGAGAAGAATTTGAGTATGAACCAAGTTTGTATTATATTAGTCATTATATTAAAAGGCGATACCTTGGAAAAAATGAAAGCTTTGGGTTGATTTTGATAATGGGTACATACATCAGGTACCAAGGTCGGAGGATAAGGTGTGGATGATGCCCGAGTATGGAATACATGAGATCCCACTGATACTTTTTGAGTATGGTCTTCGTCTGTCTATGCACCCTTTTCAGCTAGTGTTGTACGAGGCTATTGGGTGTGGAGTAGGTCAATTGTCCCCAAATTCCATTGCTCAGGTGAATGGTTTTATTTCTTTATATTGTGAGAAGAACATAATTCCTATGATTCAATTTTTTCTCTATTTACGGGGTATGATACCATGAGGGACATGTGTACTTTGATACACGTCATAAAAGAATGAAGATTGTCAGTGTTCGTTCCTCGAATTCAGACTATCATTCAAAATGTCTACATATCGGGGGTCCAGATTTGGAATTTGTTCGACCGTCTTGGAAAATTAGTCAGGGAACTATTGACTCTTTGAACAAGTTAGATAAGTATGACACCATTTAGATGGATTTCATGGTTCAAGATCGATATATACTCATCTTCAACTGAAGAGTAATCGGTTCTTAGAAGGGCATTCTCGTACGACTTACTAGTCGATTGTCTACCTCCTTTTTTTCTCTCTCTATTCTTTTTAATCATTTTTATTATATCATCATCATCATCATTTTTCATTTTTTTTTCCTGGATGGATTTAACGCATTTCTTATTTTGTGTAGTCGCAGGCAGCACTTTGAAGAAGGCTCTTGATAGCGGAGTGTGAGGGGAGATTGATAATGCAATGATGTATCTGGTGCAAAAATCTTCGGCCAGGGCTATTGACACCTCTTAAGCTGGGATTTCAAAGGTTGGGGCGTCTAAAGTCGGTACTTCGAAGGCTAGTTATTCTATTTTTATTGAGCTGTTGGATGATAATAGTGAGAAGGTGGTAGAAGATTGTGATCAGGTTGTAGGTTTGTATGAGGGGATGGTCATTATTCCCCGCAAGCGTCACCGGGGAGATGGTGACAATCCTCGTGTTGATGTCCAGAGAAATGAGGCTGGGAACCTCGTGAAAGCTGTTATTGAGAATTTGACGGTAATCGGGGGTCGAGCTTTTATGACTCCTATTGCTGATCCAGTTAACGCTCGACAAGTGATTCACGTTGAAATTCAACCGACAAAATGTTGGATCGGGGGATCGACGGTTCCTATTCGAGCTTTCAAGGTGTTTCATCTTCCTTAGGGCGCAATGTCTTACGCTTTGAGGAAAAGAAGTGAGGTTGTTAACCGTTGTATGAGTAGGGTTGGACGGGTATGTTATTATTTATTTGCTCGTGTCATTGATTATGTTTTCTTTTGTTTGAATTATATGTGTTTTAGTATTATGCAGTTTTTTGCTGATTTTACACATATCTTGGAAAAATATAATAAGGATGTAGAGGGGGAAGATTTTTCCCAACTTGTCATTCATTTTGCCGAACTGGGAAGGGAAAAGAAGAAGATTGAGGATCAATATATACATCGAGGTGGAACGTCAAGCTAGTGAGCTGGCCACGATGAAATCTAAATTTTCAAAGTAGATAGGAGAAAAGGAAATAACTTAAGACACAATGGATAAGAAGATTCCTGACCTCGGGGGTCATTTGCATGATGTTGAGCTATCGAGGGATGACGAGAAGAGAAGGCGTGAAGGTTTGGAGCGTGTGTTAAAAGATGCTCATGAAGCTCATAGGTCTACTGTTGAGGAAAATGAGAGTTTGAAGTTGGAGGTTCAGAAAAGAGTTGAAGATATTACGAAGGCTCTAGGGGATGGGTTATATGGTAGGTGTTTGAACAGGTTGTCGGGTGCTGATCTTGATGTTTCTAGGCACTCATTTGAAGAGTATGTAAGGGATTACGTCGCTGCATGAAATGGTGGAGAGCAGCCGGATATCGAAGGTTGAAGGCGGGGAATTCCCTGTGAGTGATGTAATCTTTTATTTGATGTTGATTAACATTGAAATTATACTTTTTTATTTTAGACAATTTCTTGGGGGATTTTTACTTGCCTTTTGTGCGAGTGTAATTCTTAACAAAAGTTGTTAAGCTGTTTTTTGACTTGTCAATTATTTGATCATTATCTTCGTGTTTTTGTTATCAAATGTTGTGAATTTTTTTCGATCCTTGGCTCCTTGCCTTTCTTTTTCTTTAGTCAACTTCTGGGGAGATGTGTCAATTTTTTTGCTCCTCTTAAATGTGTACTGGATTTTAACTTATTTAAATTATTTTCTTTGGTTTTTGAAATAATTATTGGGATTGTGAGTTCATGATGTTGAGGGAAACTGTTTGTTGACTTTTTGAGTGTAAACTATTTGGTTGCTATTGATCACGTTTGTCATGTGTTCTTGTCATTGTGAAGTCTTTTATTGAGTACTCAAATATACACTGATTTAGCATAATAACGAAAGTAAACTGGTGCAAATAAAATTTTAGCCTATTATTTAAATAGATTAATGGACTTTGATAAGAGCCTCAAATCAACCCCATTGCATCAAAAGCAAATTTTTGAGCACTGTATGTTAGGCCCGATACTTTATCAATTTCGATCAATGTTAACTGCAGTCATCTATTTGTAAAGAACTTTAAACAAAGATTTAGCACTTGAAATTGACATGGATAAACATCGAAGCTTTTATTTAAATAATGTAGTGGACCCTCGGCAGGAATCTCATATCAACCCCGTTGCATTGAGGGCAAGTTTTAATGGAGATAGATAATATCTTACAAGCTTCGATTTAAACATAATAGATAAACTACTAATAGAATGAGATCGGGGTTGCCACTCTTTGTCTCGCCTATCCCTCCATGGGTAATCAATTTTCCGGCATCTCGGAGATCGTCGATTTTCGCATCGTCGCCCTGGTTGAGGAGATTGCGGGCTGTAGCTTCGACTGCGTTCATACCTTGAGGAACGCCGAGGTGATTGAATATAACTAACAGCTTCTTGTAGCATCATTCTATGTTTGATGATTTGGAATGCCGCCTGAAGTGTTTTCGATCTTTTCTAAAAAAATCCTCGAGGAGGAGGCCATGTCTGGACTTGTCAATACCCGCTATTAGGAAATTTACCGTCATTTGCTCAATGAGATTAGTAATTTCAGCTATCTCCTCTCTGAATCGAGTTAAGAAACTGTGAAGACTTTTATTTGATCTTTGGTGCATTGTCATGAGAAATGCAGTGACTTTAATTCCTTTATAGTTACTGGAGAAATGAGCTTGAAACTTGCTTTTCAGAGTTGCCCATGCGTCGATGGAGCCGGGGGGTTAGGTAAATTACTATAACATCGAAGTGTTGTGCCTTGTAAGCATATGGAGAAAAATTGGCAGCGAGCAATCTCCGAGTGCCCAAAGAACGTCATTCGACCATCAAATGTGTTAAGGAAAGCAAGAGGGTCGGACGAGCCCTCAAAATGGTCGAGGGACGGTATTTTAAGGGTCCTGCCAATATGTGCATTCTCAGAAACCAACGATAGGGGACTCTCGGCAACCGTTTCGAACCCCAATTGGGAACGTATTAGATTTCGCATTTGTGACATATCTTCCTGCATCTTCATAAATTCTTCATGGGAGATCGTGTATGTGGACTCAGTTCGTTGGGAGGCATCACCAGACGAAACCGTCCATTGTCGGCGGTCGCGATATTGTGAGTAGGTCGACTCGGTGGACGGTTCGTATTCATAATCGACTTCATCGTCGTCTTTGTAGAATTATTCCCCCGACCCCTGAATAGCTATCGATGATTGCCGGAGCTCCTAGCGTCATTGCTGTCAAATAGATAATTTGGATACGGATATGCCTCTATCCGTATCCGCAATCATCAGATTCGAATACGGATAATATTTGCTTTATTTCGGATATGGATATTATCCGCTTTTTTCGGATACGAATGCGGATATTTCGGATAGATATCGGATATTTTGAATTTTTTTGATGGCCCTACCGTATTGACGATGATTTTAGAATATTTTTTGCGATTAAACTCAAATGATATATTTATAAATGTATAAAGTATGTGTACAATCATGTAAAATTTATATAAATATATTTTTTAATGCGTACACACACACACACACGCTATAAACTAATAAAATAATTTTAAATTATATAAAATTATACATTTGTATAATTTAAATATCATATATGTATTTGATTCCAGATTCGAATATCCCGGATTCAAATTTGGATAATATTCGCTTTATTTCGAATACAGATAATATCCGCTTTTTCTCGTATACGAATGCGAAGTTTTTGGACGGATTTCGAATTTTTCGAATTTTTTGACAGCCCTACCTGGCGTAATCGATGTATCTCCAGTTAGACCGTGGGAATTCGAGACTCCTTTTTTAAAAGCTCATCATCGGAGCAATTAATATCTTCAAGTGTTTCCTCTCTCTGTTTCTTCATATATTCAATTTTCTCGAGATGTAAGCGCATATCACTGGTTTACCTTTTGTTGTGCTCACTCGTTGACATTGATCCGATTTAAACTTGCATTTCCGCTGTTGAGGTTCTGCACCAGTCGGGTCTGGGAGCTGAACAACCGGATCTGGGGGAACAAACACTTTGGTTGTAATGCCGGTGGTTTTGATGGTCCCTGGTCATCCGGCTGCCTTTGCACAGTCGGAATCTCCACCGCTGATCTTTTGGTTTGCAAACCATCATTTTTTGCGGATCAATCTCTTCAACAATCATGTTTTTTATTGGAATTTAAAAATAGAGCTCCTTCTTGCGCCAAATGATGTACTCGTATATAATTCTACGTATACGAGTAATATTAAAAGAAGTTATTTCTTTATTCAAATGTCCAATCTAGGGATGACAAAATAATCCGATCCGACAGATATCCGATCTAAAACCCGAAATTTTGGATTTACCGAACCCAATTTTTTGGATTTGGATTTGGATATGGATTTAATTTTTAAACCCGAAAATTTTTGGATTTGAATTTGGATATTAGGTATACCGATCCGAAACCCGATCCGAAATCTAAAACTCTATCCGAACCCAATCTGAACCCAAAACCCGAAAAACCCCCGAATTATTATTATTATATATATAATATTAGAATTTTATATATTACATATTAAAATATATTATATATATTATTTTATATAATATACATTATACATATTATTATATAACTTTTAGAACATACAGTATATTTTTATATCTATGTTAAATATAACTAAAGATAAAGTTCAATGAAATATAATTATTCAATCATTTAAACGGGTGATAATGTTGATAAGGTTAACAAAACATCTTTTAAAGATAAATCTAAATAATTGGGTATCAATTAAGTTGATTTTTTTAAATATTAGTTATACATTTGACAACACATTAATGATGTGGTGGAGTGGTTGAAGATAACACGTTAAAACTATTTCTATGCAAGTCGTGTGTTCGATCCCAAACACTTGCAATATCAATAATAATACAAAATTTCAGATTTTGGGTTCAAGTTCGGGTATGAATATCCAATTCAAAAAAAATCGGGTTTTAGGTATACCCGAATCCGATCCGAAATCCAATGGATCGGATTCAGATATTTATTTTCGGGTATTTTTTGAGTTCGGGTCGGGTTCAGGTATGGATAAAATTTTCATTTGGATATGGATTCTGCAATACCCGATCGGATCCGACCCGATTGTCATCCCTAGTCCAATCTTGTATAATGAGCTATTTGCCCTCTATTTATAGGCAGGGTTTTCCTATTACAAGTGGGCCTTTTTGGGATGTCTTCTATAAGTGGGCCTTTTGGGCCTCACTATTACAAATATGTCCTATTGACTTATGACTATTGTGAGTTCTCTTATTTGTGGGCCAACACATACCCACATGGGTTAGTCTGATGAAACATAGGTCTTATTTCTTTTTTTTCTATTTAAGAAATTTCATGCTCTCATACACACTCAATAATATGATGTTATTATATATTTCCGTTGTGATTTGGGGGGTGAATACGGTTTTAATGAATTTTGTCAATTACATGTTTCGGATGGGACTGTACGTCAAACCTTGTATATAGACACAACTTAACAAAATGATGTTGCCGAAAGGAAACATTGTCATTTGCTGAAACAGCTTGTTCATTCTTATTGTTCGCTCAGGCTCCTAGTATATTTTGGAGGGAAGCAGTCCATACTGTTACCTATGTGATTATATTGCAGTACAAAATTAACTATTAAATCTGCTTAATATGTTTTATTGGGTTATGATGTCAGTCAGAAAAGATATCGTCATTTTGATTTTTGCTAGGAAAAAGATATATGTTGTGTTGTGTTTCTTGAGCATATTCTATATTTTTATGTCCCTTCCAGTTCCCATAATGTTAGCCATATGACATGTCTATACCATCATAACAAGGCTACTCAAGTTACAATATTTGCGTTGCATGTGGAGTCTACCATTTGTCTAAGTGATAAATTTTAATGTACAATTATGATTGTATATTAGATAGCTCAAAATATTGTAAGAGTTTGGAGTTTCTCATTCAACAGTCTTGTGCATAATAGTTATGAAATAAATCAATTTGTTAGAAGTCCAATGAAGATTGTTCAAGCAACAAATTAAAGAAAGAAGACCAATAAAATTATAGAAATTCTCTAACTCTAATATCGTGAAATCTAGAAGAGCTATATCGTGAAGTACTATCAGATTTTACAACCATAAGTCTATCTGGGTTTACGGCTATATCGAGATGTCCAAGTTTTGCCTATGTCGTGAAGTCCAAACTTGAACTAGATCGAGAAGTCTAATTCTGCACTACACCGAGAAGTCTAGAAAAATGCTAAACACCGAAGTCCAGAACCATACTATATCGAGAAGTCCAAAGTAAACAGGATAGTATAGTCAAGTCAAATGGGGTTCATGATATGTTCACTTGACCTCTTCAAAACAGGACAAATGAAGGTACAAATTACCAGAAACGCAGAAATATACCACTACAACATCTTGTAGATGGAGGTGGTACATGTACATGTGTCCTACAACCAAACTTTAAGAGAAAGAAAATAAAGCACGCAGCAAAAGATCAGGAACAAATAACGGATTTAAGTGGTCCTAATAAAGATGCTACATGTCCCCTAACAGGATACAATTGTTTTGTATCAATTAATGTGTACACTAAGTAGTACGATGTTGTATTACTGTACACGTCCCAACTTTAGCTGTGCGAAAATATTGAGCAAAAGATCGGCCCAAATCATGACGAAGTGAGGGCATAGCCCATCTCAAATCATGTATATCGATTTCGTGTTTTATTTGGTTCAAATTTAATATTTTCAAATGGACCGAATCTTAAACTTTTCAAACGTGATATTATGGGTCGGGTACTCCGTCTCATATAATATAGCCAACTAAACATAATCTAGTTGGGTCTATCTAAATCTCATATCTAAATTTTAATATAATACAAATCAGCTAATTTGAGTGTAATATCAATCTCATGATTCGATTTTACTAAACTGTACTCATTTTGTCAGTATTAATACACATGGAAATTATATAATTATTGGTGTAGATACTTTGTTAGGAATATGTTGTATGCTTGATGATAACTTGACAAAACATTCTAAGTAGGTAAGTTAAATGATTATGTAACCATTATTAGATGGAGTAACTTGTGTTAAACAAGTTTGCAATACAATTATGTATGCAACAAACAACTTAGTAGTCTAGAAGTTATAGTGAATTCTGAGTCATGTTGACTACTAGAAAGATATACAAAATAGGTTGGCCAATTGTAAATAGAAGATGTTTTATAATTTTGTATAAGTGATATAGTGTCAACTACCAAAGAATTCATCATCAACAGATAAACTTAAAGTTTCAACAAAGGATTCAAGACACTTACAACGGATAATCCAGTTGAGACTCAATGAATGACTCAATGAGTAGTATCAACGAATAATGTTGGAGTCTCAAAGAACATCATATTCAAATATCAGTTGAAAGCGACTTGACAGTCACATGGGTTGATTATATACAAAAGAAATGTGGCAGCCTGTTTGCAGGTTTTAGAGAACAAAGAAACGTTTCTATTTCCATGCTTAACTGAAGATATTTAAAGATACTGGATAGAGAATTGAATCAACATGTGAAGAGACCTAAATTCTTATTTTTACTGTTTGTCTTATTCACGTATAACTTGGTAGTATATAAACCAAGAGCATCAAGTGTTTTATTTTATCTATCGATCAAAGAAACACGAGTTAAACAGAGAAATAGATAAAACTACATTTGTTATAAATTCTCTCTGTTCATCTTTGTAAAAACACTTGTAAGCAGTTGTGTGCATTCTTACATCGCAGAGTTCTCGAATCTATATATATCTCTGGTGGAAATATCATCCACTAGAAAGTTTTAAAACTGTCTTATTTAATTAATTTGTGTTGAATATCACTTACAGTTCATGCGCACTTAGCATATTCATTTACAACTATATATATATTTAGAAAAAATTAGAATTTTTTCATTTAACACCCTTCTGTAATTATGTTGTTACATTCTTTACATTGTTAAGGGGATAACATATCCTCAACATGCATTATTGTTCTCTAATTTCAAAAAAGTTAACAAATGGTCAAACGTTTAAGGCATGTATACACAATTTCAAATACGTGTCATCGTTTAAAGGAAGCATTTAAAACACATTTTCTTTTTCCTAAATATTTTCTTGAAATTATTTTAATAAATGCTATGGAGGTGAAATAGTGCATTATTAGAAATATATGGTAATTTTTTTGGTATTTTTTTATATTTTGATATAAAATATAATTAAAAATAATAACATTTTAATGAAATTTGATGATGAAACCAATGACCCTTCAAGTGACGAGTGATTTCTAAAAGTATTTTTCATGTGAAAAGACCTTTCAAAAAAGATGTTTCTAATTTTACCAAATATTTTTTTTTTTGCTTTTTCAGTAAAAAAATACGGTTACTTTGTGTAACAGGCGAATGACGATCCCAAATTGGATCTAAATCGAGTGACACATATATTAATTTTCTTGAAGGATATTAGCATATTCTTTTAGAGTATCCCTTTCTTTTTATAAGAAAAATAATACAAGATATATTGAGATTATAAAAGAATCCAAAATAAATCCATATATTTCAAGTATTCAATCTGTTATAAAATCCAGAAAGATCTCTTAATAAAATTGTTGAAAATAATATAAACTAATACAAAAGATGTTCATGAGTATAATATTAGGCTGTAGCTGACACTTTTGAGCTCCCCTATGTTTGTTTTCATTCATGTTCTTGAAGTGTAGATAAACACCAGCTTTTGGCCTGTTCTGTCTTTCTTCTGTAGGCATGACATTATAAAAAAATTTAAAAAATTAAACTGGCCCCACAAATCCTTACCATTCATTGAATCAATTCACCTCATTTCTTCATCCGTACAATTCCATATTTATTATATTAATATTAATTTCCATATTTTCCATTTTTTCTGCATCTTCTCTAAAGCTCTGTACTTTTTGGTCTTAACCACACTTTGGGAACTCACTTTCAACAACTTGGGCTTGCTTGTTTCTCAGATATCAACTTGTATGTGTGTTTTTTCACTGATCAAGGTCATTTCTGTTAGCCCTTTAATTAGTTTTACTAAAAGACTCTTTTTTAACTCTGCAAGATTAAAAAAAGGATCTTTTTTTTTTGTTTGCAGTTATAAAGTTTGGTTCTTTATGTTCAGTGCTTCATGTTCTTGTTTGATTTTTGATGATTAGTGTGTGTGTGTTTTGGTGTTTAATTTAGAGGGGTCTTTTATTTGTTAAAGACTGTTATTTTGCTTGGAAGAAAAAATAGAGTGACATTTTTAAGTTATAAAGTTTGGTTCCTTATATTCACTGCTTCATGTTCTTGTTTGATGTTTATTGATATGTGTGTGTGTGTGTGTGTATTTTGATTCAGAAGGATCTTTTATTTGTTTAAGACTGTTTTTTTTACTTGGTAAAAAAAGCACATTTTTTTGGTTGTAAAGTTTGGTTCTTTATATTAAATGCTTCATGTTCTTGTTGATAACTGATAAGTGGCTGTTTGTGTGTGTGTGTTGGTGTTTAATTTAGAGGGGTTTTTTATATATACTTTTTGTATGATTTTTGTTAGATGGAATTGGTTGTTGCTTTATTTTGATATTTCATTTCTTGAAAATGAGGTTTGATTAGGTGGTGAACTAGGTTTTGATTGTTTATGCATTGTAGATTCAAGAACTATATGGAAGTGTGATTTACATGGAGTAGAAATCTTGGTGATTGATGGAATTGTATGTATAGGCATATAGTTCTGTCAATGTATAAGATTAGTCCTGATTTAGGGGGGTTTTCTGTAAGCTTGGTCCTAGTCATTGTCGGGGAAAAATGGAAGGGAATTTACAATCAGGAAATATGCTTTCGGGAATGGGGTCGTATGGAGGAGGAGATTTGCAAGGGTCTATGCTAGTACATCATCATCAACAACCATCTTTGCTCCACCAGCAACAACAGCAGTCTGATTTTAGACAAGGGACTATTGCTCATCCGTCGATCCATGATAATTTTCCCTGCGCGGCTAGAGGAAGGCAAGACTATGATCCGATGGCTGAATACTCTAGAGTTGATAGGGGCAAGCATTCTGTGAGTGATGAGGAGGAGCCGAGTTTTACAGATGATGCTGCTGAGGGTCACAATTCTGGGAGTAGAGGAAACAATGTCCCACACTGGCATCGTGTGAAATGGACTGATACAATGGTGAGGCTTATGATAACAGCTGTTTCGTACATAGGTGAGGATTTGGCTGCGGAGTATGGTGGTGGGACAAGAAGGAAATATGCAAGTTTGCAGAAGAAAGGTAAATGGAAATCAATTTCAAAGGTTATGGCTGAAAGGGGCCATTTTGTTTCACCTCAACAGTGCGAGGATAAGTTTAACGATCTTAACAAAAGGTTCAAGAGATTGAATGAGATACTTGGGAGGGGAACTGCGTGTGAGGTTGTTGAGAATAACTCACTTTTGGAGGTGATGGATCACATACCGGAGAAACTTAAAGAGGAGGTTAGAAAGATTCTTAGTTCAAAGCATTTACACTATGAAGAGATGTGTTCTTATCATAATAAGAATCGGCTGCATCTGCCTCCAGATCCTGAATTGCAATATTCTTTGCGATTGGCTCTTAGAAGTAAAGATGATCATGAGAGCAATGAAACAAGGAAGCACCCACAGATAGATATTGATAACGACGATCAAGACATTGAAATGGAAGATCGTGGTATTTTTCTGGATAATCATGCATCCGACGGAGATCGCAGGGGAACATATGGGATTCCAGGGGCTTCTATGAAAAGAGTTAAACAATGCCAGGGTCATGAAAGTAATGCCTTTGGTCATTCCTACTCTTCTTTGGACTGTAATACAACCTTCAGCTCTCAGCCACAAGTTGCTCCTGTTGATATGAATCAAGAATTACCAGAAGGTGTGAATGCAAACCTATCACAGACACAATGGATGGAACGTCATACAATGCAGATTGAAAGACAGAAGCTACAGCTTCAGGCGGAGATGTTAGAATTAGAGAAAGAGCGGTTCAAGTGGCAAAAAATATGCAGGAAAAGAGACAGGGAGCTGGAGATGATAAAAATGGAAAACGAGAGGATGAAGCTTGAGAATGAGCACATAGCATTAGAACTGAAGCGCAAGGAGATGGGTGCAGACAGTTGATTGCTCTGTAGTATTCAAAATTGCGACTAGTTTGTGAGGGTTTTGCAATATTATGTGACAATTTATGTTTTGTGGATTACAGAACATTGGTTTGAGACCTTGGGTAGTTTATTTCCATACTTGCTTATGATAAATTATAGTTTATAATATCTGGCATGTATTTCTGTGTTTGAGCTTAAGAAATAAATTTTTCTGTGCCGTATTTGCCCCCCTTTTTTTTAGGTTTGGTTCTGGTGTAACACATGAGCATGTTTTTCTAGACCGTAATTTTGTTTTGCAGTGTTCAAATTTCACTTCTTCACCCTTTTAATTTCTAATCTGTGTACTTAAATTTGATTTGCATATCCTTTCTGTTATATGTTAATAATGCATGTTGTCTGTACTACCTCAAGGGGTACAATCAGTGTTTAACTGTCTGTAAATTATTTTATAATGTTTCTGAAAGCAAAGTCCCAATAATACGCCAAATAACAATCAGGTTTCCTGTAATTTTCTTCTTGAGGTGAGCTAATAACTAGGGCATTTTACAATATATCAAGGCCTCAAGTCGGTGTTCTAGCAGGTAATTGCTCTTCTTTTATATAAGTGTGTCCCAGGTGGATCTTGTTCACTATGAAGCAGAATTTTTTTGCTTGCAAGTTGTTCTGTGTATGCAGTAGGGACTTCTTGACTAAGAAACAACTTAATTTGTTACATGTCTGGCCTTATAAATTTGAGCAAATCTGGCAGGTATCCACCATATGGCTTAAGCCTGCAAATTAGAATTGTGGAACAATGTTTCCCTGATATTTCAGTGAAGTGTTTCATTATCTTTTCCTTCAGGTAGTTGCATGCTATGCGAATTTATGTTCATCAATCCATAATGGTTACCAGAAAACTTACAATCACTCTGCACACCAGTAAGAATGGATTACATTCCTGGGTTCCACATCATGCCGGGATGTAGATATAATGTCTAGTTCACCAATAGGCAGCGGACCTTTTAATTGTCTCCTCCTATCAGTTTATGAAACGATTTGCATTCTATCCATCCTGATAACCACTGATTGGTATCTTGATTTGCACTGCCCCTTTCATATCATCTCAAAACTATGTTTTATACTAATAGTTTCATCCTTCTCTGATAAACTATATTCTCCGGAGCTATCCTGCATTTGTTGGGGGCAAAAACTAATTGTTTTTTTCAGTAGTGTGTAGAATTTGTTTGCTAGAAAGGTTTTAAGTATGCCTAAAAATTCAAATGTACCAATTAGCTTGATTATTGTTTTAAGCCTTTTCACAGTGGCCATCTTGGTAGTGGTGCTGTAAGAAGTAAAGGGAAAGTTAGGGGGTGTTGCAGTGTTCTGTTTTGTTGAAGCTGACTTGATACACAATGGATCAAGTAGTAGCGTTCCTAATATGGCTTCTTTGCTGAATACTGGTGCTACGCAGGCAACCTTTCTATTGGTGTTCTTGTAGTGGAAGCTGCTGACTTGTTCTGTACTCTGAGTTAGATGCCCACAAAGTGTTCATGTTGCATTTTTGCTGTTCCATGGATCATTCTCAATTGAGTTATTATAGTTTAAGAGTTATCATCAACATGCTTCATTAAATATCTATGTTATATAGCTTGCTGTCTTATACGTAAACCTTTCTGCAGTAGAATTGCCGCTTTTGTAATATACTCTGGGCGTCTATATCGTTTGTGCCAATTCTAGAAAGAGTTTAAGTGCCTAGTAGCTGACTTGTTTTGTTTTACGAGTAGCTTCTGAAAGTAAAAACTTGGTTCACACCTATGGTATATGTTGGAAAAACTCAGAGAAAAAAGATATCAACATTTTTTTTGCAGAGAACTTGTACTGCTATATTTCTTGTTATTTCTTTTCTTCTTCTAAAACTCAAGGTAAACTAGCCATTATATAGGCTTTACAAACATATTAAAACTAACTATTACTAAAACTAATCACTACTAATTAATGGGTAAATTACATGTCCATAATTTACTCCATAACTCCACTATCCCACTACTAAACAATTCTAAAATAATATTTTTCTCTAATAATTAATCTTTTGCTAAATTTCTAATAATTAAATAAACAAATAATTAATAACTAAATTTAAGATTATTCCAACATTCATCCCATAATCTTAAATTTACTAAGTACTTTCTCTTCGCCTGTGATGCACTTCTCACCACCATCAATTTTGATGCACTATCTCATCAAAAACATTTTGGAGCACTTTCTCTCCAAAAATACTTTGGAGCACTTTCTCTCCACAACTCTAAAGGAGTGGTTCTCCCTCGATCAATTGTGCCATCCTTTCTTCATCATTCTGAAATCTACAATTCTTTGTCAGATGCCCATATTTTTTGCATTTGTAGCATTGTGGCTTTCCTTTGTACCAGCAGTCTTTTTCTTCATGTCCCATCTTATGACAATGGTTGCGTTGAACTTTGTTACCTGTGCCTTTTGAGGATGAAGCTTTAGCTAATAGCAGTCCCTCATTTTTTCCTCCAATTTCTTCCTCCCTCATTGATCTCCTTTGGTCCACGGCGTGAAGTGAATTGATCAATTCTGAAACAGTTAATTTCGAAAGATCTTTAGTATCTTCAAGTGAGGAAATTTTAGTTTCATACCTCTCAGGAAGAGTCACTAAAAGTAGTTTGATTTGGTTAACAATGGACATCAACCTACTCCCATATTCCTTGACGTCTGCATTATTTTTCATTCTCATCATCTCAAACTCTCTCTTGAGGTTCAGAATTTGCATCAGTTTGGTTTGTTGATTGCCTTCAAATTCTTCCTTAATTTTTGTACATGCTTCTTTAGGAGTATCACAACTCATAATAGTTGTAAAGATCTCTTCCGACACAGCCGAATGTAGACATGAAAGTGCCTTTGCTTCTCTAGCCACTTCTTCATCACGTTTTTTGATTTGGGCAACTGTTGGATTTTGTGGAAGAAGGGTTGGCTCAACATCACTCTCATCACTCTCGATTGCTTCCCACAAACTCATAGCTTTCAAATATGATTTCATTTTGATAGCCCATGAATTATAATGATCTCCTTTGAATAATGGAATAGAGACGGAGAAATTGTTTGATGCCATGGAAAATATTAAGGATAATATATATATGTATATGTGTATTTTTATAAGAGTTTTATAAGCCCTGGATCATATGGCTCTGATACCAATGTTGGAAAAACTTAGAGAAAAAAGACACCTACATTTTTTTTGCAGAGAACTTGTACTGCTATATTTCTTGTTATTTCTTTTCTTCTTCTAAAACTCAAGGTAAACTAGCCATTATATAGGCTTTACAAACATATTAAAACTAACTATTACTAAAACTAACTATTACTAAAACTAACTACTACTAATTAATGGGTAAATTACATGTCCATAATTTACTCCATAACTGCACTACCCCACTACTAAACAATTCTAAAATAATATTTTTCTCTAATAATTAATCTTTTGCTAAATATCTAATAATTAAATAAACAAATAATTAATAACTAAATTTAAGATTATTCCAACAGTATGAAGTATATAGAAATGAATTAGGTGACATGGTAATTCATGCAGAAAGCAGCAGATAAAACAGAATGAAAAATTGGCGATAAAGGCATGAGTTTGTCTGTAACAATATAGAGTACTTAATGTACTTGTGTATCAGCTCAAACATGACCACTTAGACGTCCATGTAGCATGATTCCACCACTTAAACAACATAAGATGTAATATTGTTACCAGTCAGGCACTTTATTGAGAAACATAGACTAATATTTTTAGAATAAGTTACTTATAATTTATAAATGAGGTGGAATGGAGTCGCGTGGTGGTTTATGGTGGCGGTTGTAGTGGCAACAACGGAGGGGAAAGAACCAGATCTGCACAGGGTGGGAGGGAAACGGGGGTGGACTCAAAATGTAAATTACACGGAATGGGCAATGAATCAGACTTTCTACGTCGGCGACTGGCTCTGTATTTATTTAACTCTCTCTGTATCTAACTTGTTATGCTAATACTGGTAGAAGATTTTATTATGTTTTAATACTTGATCATTTAATTACAGCAGAATATCCACCTGAGGTCGTTTTATAAATTTTTGATAAGATGCTTGGTTCAATTTCTAATGTAAGAAGAAAATATTGGAAACTGTTTGTAAACTATTATATGATTTAGATGTTTTGACTCTGCAATAGAAACCTTGGTGGCAAACATGTATTATATATTGTTAACTGTTATGTTTTTAAGTGACTGAAATTGTCAATGTTGCTTCTTGGACTCCATTATTAATTACTAGTATCAATGTGTGTGTAGATTTTGGATTTGACAGGCACATATACAATGTGCTAGAGGTGAACCAAACAAGCTATCAGCAATGTAATGACAAAGGTTTCATCAAGAATATTACAAGGGGTGGCCGCGATGTTTATAATCTCACAGAAGCAAAGCAATTTTACTTTCTCAGCAGCGGAGGCTACTGCTTCCATGGAATGAAACTAGCTGTCAATGTTGTGGAATTTGTGCCCTCTGCGCAACCAGTTCTGTATGAAAGTGGCTCTCCAATACCAGTGACAGCCATATTAGGCAAGCCGTCTCTCTTGCATTTGATCTGCTTTGGTCTTACACTTATTAGAATACTAAATTATTAAAACTTGAACAAAACCTACTCAGCTTATCATAGGTTATCCGGTCTTGGGCATAACTTTGTAAAGAAATTTTAGCCTGAATGAAAATACTACGTGATAATGTTGGTAGTACGGTAAAGTGCAAATTATAAGTAGCAATATAGTTGTTTATGTAAACTTAATATATATCCATATATTATATTTTTTGGTTGAGTATCATTGCTGGTTTATAGTAAGTGTTTGAGGAGCCTGCACCATGCATATCTGGTGTTTCATTCTTGTGACATAGCCACTTCGAAGAATATTCAGAATTAAATCTGGAAACGTTCTGCATGCATGCCAAAAGAAGAACTTTAGTGTGCACAATATAAGAAAATTACTACTGTGGTGATCCTCACATAAAGCTGATTTTAAACTGGCGAAAATGGTTAAGAATAGTCGCAGCAATTTTTTATAATGATATTGTTTACTACTACCATAAAAGGACCTAGAGCTTATTGAGCTTTCTTATCATTTAATCAAGCAAATAAAATTATTGAGCTTTCTTATCATTTAATCAAGCAAATAAATTGGTGGTGAATTGTTGAAGTTTAGTGTGCATTGTTTAGTCTCCTTTCAAGCTTCTAGAGCTACTGTCAGCTTAATGTCATGTCTAAATTTCTTAAGAAAGGTTGTGGTTTTCAAGTCTTACCGCTGGGATGTATTTCTTGATCACCGATTGAAACCCTCTTTATATATTACTTCATGTTCCGTTTTTATTTGTGAAGCATCTTGCTGTCATTGTATCAACTTCAGTTTTTAGGAGCAACAAGTAATTGATGGCTAGTATACGTTAACTTATACTAGCCATCAATTACTAAAAGAAATGGTATCTTAAAGAAACAGTTTCTGGACAAGCTCTTGCAAAACCAGAGCCGTTTCCCTGTTCAAGCAAGATTTTTTAGTTGAACAAAGAAATTGCATGGACTCTCGTATAGGTTTTGATGTTAAGAGTTTATCGCACCTGTTAGGTGAACAATTAATTGCATGGAATTGAATTGTAAAGTGTCAAGTTGAGTTCACATGGAGTCTTTTTCGGGTAGCATTCAATAATGCCAGTTTAGAACACCATGCATGGCACCATCAATCCCCTTGATCTGGTGTTAAGTGTTGGAAATGGGTGCGTTAGTTTAGGGTGAAGTGGAGAGAAGAAAGAAACTTAAGTAAAGAAATAGGTAGAAATGGTGATTTTGTCATAGCATTACTTGTTTAAGACTGTCTTCCATTGTTCCAGACTTGATGTAGCTGAATTGATATGTCTTCCATTGTTCCAGACTTGATGTAGCTGAATTGATACTCACTATGTCCCATAATTTTTGGGTTGTTTGACTTTTTGTGGTCAAATTGACCGAACTCTGACCACAAATTACTTCCTAATACAGACACGCTTGGTTCTCCAATACAGTACACAGTGAGTTTGTTCTTTCAACCTCAATTTATAAAGGCAACGTGACTGTTCATCAGACGTTAATTGTGTTTGCAACTTTAACTTCGATTAGCATATTTTGTTCTTTTTGTCGATTAAGTCTGTATCAGCCAATAGAGTCCGCATTAACATGGCTTTCTCCGCTTTTACAAGATCATTCTTTAATGTCTGCGTATGCCTGTTATTATGTTGGTTATGGAGTTCCCAAATGAAGGTCATTGTCCCTTTCAAGCTGTATTTGCGTAAATTCTATCCAACACAATTATGCTTTCAGACTACATAGTTCCTTTCCTTATGCTGATCACACTTTCATTTACCATGTTTACTAGTATGTGGTATAGAGCATTGAGATCGATGTGAATGTTAGAATATAAGATCCAAGTAAGCCCTTCTTTTAAAACTTCAAGGTTTTCGATGAACTGATTACTTAACAGTTAACTTAAATAGTCACGCACTCTTGCCTCTACGGAGGCTGGACATCTTGTTATCAAGAGAATAAGATATCCAATCTCTACATACATCGATCTCTGGAGTTCTGCGATAATGCAGCAGTTGTGATAATGGCAATGATCACAAGTCACAGTTGAATGGTTTGTTAGCTTCAAGACTGTCAACTTCAGAAAATTACAAAGAGCATCTAATATTGGATCTGCCATTTCTTATGATTGGTAGTAGTAGCATGAGTCCCACTTTTTATGTGGTCACAGTCCTAACTTGCAGATCACCAGTACGTGGGCTTCTGCCTACACATCATACATGACAACTATTTTTCTATATCTGCATATTTGAAATCCATGTATAAATATATACTATATCTTTTTTAAAATTATCCATTCACTTGCATGAATCATGAGGTATGTTCTTCATTTTGTTGAATAATATTAATGACCATAGTCATTATTTAGCATTAAATTTGAATATGTCCTACTCACATACAGAGACATTGCAACTTTTGTTGGTTTGATATGGGAAAAACATTTCTTTTTTCTTTTTGGTTTGGCCAATTGGATAACTATTTGTAGGCAACACTTGGATTCCTCTTATCTACCCCTAAAGTATAATCTCAATTTCTACCACGTTTTGGATCACGAGATTCCAACCTAATTAAATGTAATTTTAGTATCACTTTCAAGTACCTGATTAAAATTTCAAAACTATGGAAGAATTTGGAATATGAATCTTCCTGAACCTCTAAGCTAATTGATGTGAAATTATCTAATGAGAAAAAGTAGAAATTAGGCCACATAATTATTAATCTTTATCAACAAACATTATTGGCGTTAAAGTAAGAAGATAAAGGCTCATCCTTCTTGTTGATATATGTGGATAGACCAACGTCATGGAAGATATCTCCATTTATAGTCTGAAAAAAATTGTTCAAGATAGCCTTTCACCTCTTGTTATACCGTATCTCCCTCGTTTTTTTTACGGATGTTGAGAAACGATGTCAAGAGGTTCACCAACTTCAAACTTGCTAGCTCAGAGTTGGTTTAGGAAAACTTAAAAAATGTCATACAGCCTAAATGTAAAAAAATTATTTTTTTAAACTTATTATTACATAAATAAATACTATATTTTAACTTAAAGTAAAAAATGACTTTAACATCTGTATAACTTAATCAAAGCCAAACCAGGTCTTTATCTCTGCAACTTGCTTACTGATCTTTACAAAGAGATCTGAATTATATTTTTTCAGAAAGTTATCTGCCCTAATGATAAAATCAAAATTGATGTTATACACACATAACACAAGTAGAGATTTATTTTATGTCATGTATGTTTATAAAACATAAAACTTGGTGATCCAAGACAATTAATTAAGGGAGGAGGAATCTACATGTGGGCATAATCATTTTTAGGTGTTTGTTTAACATGTACACATGCTTTCATGTTAGTTGTTAATCTGGTTCCTTTCTTTAATCTGCAGAAAATACATACACTGGTACATTATAGTGTGAATCTGTGCATATAATACTGTATATATAACTGCTAGTGATGTGCTTATGCTAATTAACTTCAGTAAAAGAATAGTAGTAGTACAGCATCAGATAATTGATAAGTTCACTAGCTACTTGATTTTTAGATTCCCAGTCAGTTGCCTAGGAGGTACACTATCAGAATACACAGCTAAGGCCCCTTAATTAAAATAAATATTCCTTCCATCCCGGCAGATTATTACCCCCCTTAATTTATGCTAAGGCTCTTATTTGAAATAATTTAAAAAATTTACTTCTTTCGCCCCAACAGATTATTAACACACTAAGGTAAGTCGGTCCTTTTTTTGAAATTACAGAAAATCAAGGTTTAGAATGCCAACAGACTTGAAATTTATGTAAAAGGAATACAAGAGATTAATTGGATATTAAGATCATGCATAATTTAAGATTGTGGTAACATTATCTCCATTTGAAGGAACACCATATGGAGTGATTAAAACAATCTGCTGAATTCAGCAAAGCCCCCACTAAGCAAGATTATCTGGCTTTTCTTAGCTAGTGCAACATATAAAATTATATCTCAGATAGTTTCCGTTTTGGATGTGTTGGCTCAGAAGATATACTGTATTATTAAAGAGGGTCTGTGGCTGGCATGCATCACTAATCTCCTGTTTAATATTAACTAAATAAAATGTTTATAAGTCTAATTTTTCAGGCTTCGTCATTGAATTAGAGCTTTATGGACATAAATATATAATTTGTGTGAATACTTAAGATCATACAATGAAAAATTAGGAGAACTAAATGAATATACTACCATAACAAAAAAATTAATGTAAAATATAAAGTTAATTAATATTATTACACTGGCAAGTGGCAAAATGCAAAAAAGAACTGCAGGAACAGTCAAAGTTGGTCCCATTTAAAGATAAGGAGTCCAGGAAGCCATTACATTGATTTAATAAAACATTGCAGCAGTAAATAAAAGGGCAGGCCAGTGACATAGAGAGATGTAAATTTATATTTTCTTTCTTCAGTATATTGATAAGTTCAAACATAGAGAAGATAAGGCTTTTTTGTACACAGATGTGATGGTAACAGGAGCTTAAATGTCTCTTTGTTATATACAGATAAGTATATATGTGGACCTGGGTCCCTATGTCACCATTACACTATTTTTAACCAAGTAAGTTTTATAACTTGTTAAGTAGTCTATTTTCCCTAAGATTTTAAGGTGCTCAAGGAAGCTGCTGACAGGATTTTATATTCTTGTAGACGTATTAACATAAATATTATCAGTTAAAAGTATGTTGTAACAATCATCGGATATAAGATATAAGGGTTAACATGCAGAGTGGTAAACTGTGATAGGTATTCCTTACACCCAGATCTCCACCACTCAAGAGAAAAATGGACCCAAAAGGAATAGATGGGGGAGAGACAAAATCATATGGGTTTCACTAGTCATATGTAATGGACCATATGGGTGATGAAACAGCAATTCCCCAAAAGTTGTTTATAATATAAATTCTGGGCTGTCACCATTCATCAAAGTTAGGGATTACTATTAAAAGAATGGGGGTTTACAACTACAATGATGATTATATGCTCTACAATAATTAACACTACTTTGTTTATGTGGAAAGTCAACATATCCTTACTATTACTCAATTTCTTTTAAATCAATACTTCAATTATTATTTCAAGTTAGAAGCTCCTTGTGTAGGACCTTACTTAAAGGTGTTCATGTGATGTTGCCTATTTGTGTGGGTGAATGCTGATGATGGCCCCATTTCTATTTCACATATAAGTAATTGATAGTATTATATTCATGTATTTTTAGCCATTTTTTTAAGTGATTATACTCAACATCAAAGCTAAATATCAAAGTTATTAGAAGAAATGTCAGATTTTTAAGATAGTTAAGAGTTGTTATTATGCCAGTACTTTGATAAAATCAAGTGTACTAGTAGCATAGTAATTATGAAAAAGTAAATAAGTATGCCTAATACAAACGAAAACAACATTCATACACAAGATTACAAAGAAACCGTGATTAAGTATTGTTAATCACTATTTGATTAGAAAAATATTAAACAGGTCGGTGTTCTTTACTAAAATAACAAAATAATTGTATCAACTTGATTATACAGATGTTTGCCTACATTATTTGTGCACAGTTTTACAATGCTGGAAATTCAGTTTAACACAAGAAATTTAAGTTCAAAAACAAGTAATTTAAACAGATTAAATTTTTTCAAAAATTATTAAACAGTTTTATTAGAATCCTTACCATCTCAGTTTCACCGGTGCAAACAAAACATTTCATAAATGTGTGTGCAAGTAATAATTAGATACCTGAAATGATGAAACTTTGAAACAATTCTTCTTTGTTCATTAAAAGAAACAAAACATAAAAAAGCTAGTAACAGAATTCTGACATTTACAACAACAACAAAATAAAAAACAAAATTACACCAACTATAATATCCCCCTCCCTCTTTTATCAACTCATTATTATTCTTTGATAACTCTTTTTCCCCCTCACCCACCCCCAATTTATTTTCTTAGAAAATAATAAATAAAATATATTCTTTAAAAAAAAGTTTTAAATATTATATGAAGAATAAAAAAGAGACAAACATATACTATTACCACTAGGATGAGATATCACCTTACACTTGCACCCCCATGTGAAATTGTCCAGTATTTCAAATTTTCACCACCACCCCCCACCATTATTTTCCCTTGCCGGAGAATCTGCCCCCACTACCATTATTCCGTTCGTCCTTCCGTCGTGACCCCACCACATTTCTCTTACAAATTAATGTTACTTCAATGTCACAATGCATGGCCTTTTCCTCCTCTTATATATGTTTAGTCTCACTCAGCTCTTGTTTTGATCTTGCTTGTTTGTTACTATCTCGAATGCACCTCCATCGTCGTCGTCTTCATCGTCCTCGTAATCATCCTCGTTCATGTTATCGCTCTCGTGGTCTTGTTCTTGGTCTTGATTTTTCTTGGTTTCTTGAAGTGGCCATTGTTGTTCAGGCTGTGCCATTATAGGCATTGCAGCAGGGAGAGGATTTGAGTTGAAAGAGAGATTAATGTTACTGTTAGTAACTTCTGTTTTCGCTTTCTCTTTGTACAAGGCCTCGAGCTGGTGAAAGTACGGGCAAGTCTTGGCATCCTCGGGCCTTTTCTTGTTACTTTCTTTTACCTTCTTGTAGTACTTGTTGATGTTCTCCCACTTCTCTTTGCATCTTTTCGCGTTCCGGTTGTATCCTATTTTCCGCATTGCAGCTGAGATTTCCTCCCAGAGTGGGCCTTTTGGCCCGTTTTCGTGATACTTTGTGTCTAGAGTTGTTCGGAAGTTGATCAAGGCTTGGATTTCGGCTTTAGGCCATCTTGAAGGACTTGGAGACATGAAGTTTGTGTTATCGGATCCGCCATTGTAGTTTGATGATTGTACATTGATGTCGTCTCTTGTACTTTTCACCGGAGCAGGAGCTGCAGGTATAGGAGCTGGAGGTGGAGCCTGAGGTGTGAGTACCATTGCTGGTGCTGGTGTCGGTGGCATTGGATGTGGTTGCGAAACTTGTACAGGAGGCTGTGGAGGTGGAACAACAGGCAATTGAGTTTGCGGAGGCTGAACTTGTGTTTGGTTCGGAGAATTCTGATGTTGTTGTTCAGTTATCTTTTGTAGAAATTGAATGACAGCAGCATCTTTAGCAGCAGACATGGATCTCTCTTGAAGTAAAAGCTCGTGTTCTCGATTCATTTTAGCCATTTCTTGAACTCTCCAAGCCTCTTCTCTAGCTATCCGTTCCTTCTCGCGTTTCTCCAATGTATCTAAAAACTTCTGTTGCAACTCATCTTGTTTCTGAATCACCTCAGTCATCAACCTCCCGAAAAAGTCCTCCCACTTCCTCTTCCTCTTCCCGTACCTCTCTGGCTGCTCATCCGAAGACGTAGAAGATGTTGAATTCGACATAAAACTCATATTCGGATTGTGATTGTTCATTAATCCGATGGGCTTTTGAGCAGGAATCGAAGGACTAATTGTCACTGTAGGCTGTGAAGAAACATTATGAGAAGAAACATTGATGGGGTGAACTGCATTACTAGGAAAAACAGTAGAAATAGGGCTAGGTGTTGATGAAACAGTAACATTTGTAACAACTGGTGAAGAAGTAATAATAGTATTCATATGAGTACTATTATTATTATTTCCCAGCATTGTTGCAGATGTTAAAATTGTCGTCGGATGAGATGCAGGTGGTTGTGATTTCATCGGAGACCATGACATTAAGGAGAGTGAAGGGTGAGTATCAAGTGCCTCTAATTGCTCGAAAAAACGATAAGTCTTGCCATCATTCTTTGTATTCCGGCCATCTTTGGTTCTCTTGTGATACTTGTAAACATTCTCAAACTTTTCTTTACACTTCTTCGCGCTTCGATGATATCCAAGCTCCGATAATTTCCTGATAACAACACTTAAACCATCATGAGTCACCGTAATCATTTGTTTTGCATTGATCTCATCTAGAACTCATTAATAAAACAAAATCTAGAGTTATTAAAACATAAAATAAGCATTAGAACTAACAGTAGTCATTAAAACAAGAAGAGAAAAGTTTAAGCATTTTTTGTTAATGTCAAACAAGAAAGACAAGAAAGCTAGCTAGCACATCAAAGAACTCCAACTTGAATCAAATAGTTTTTTTTTTCTTTTCAATGGAGTTAAAAAACACATCAAAATCATTGAAAATAAAAGGTATGCATAGACTTTAAGAAGTAAGAATTTGGTAGTTGAAATACAAAGAAAACTAAGATTTAAAGAAAAAAACACACACACACATCTATAATCTTGATTTTTCAGAATCATTTCAAAGATTTCGAATATATTCATTCAACAAAAAAAGTTATAATCTACAGATCTCAGATATCTTGAGATGAAAAAATAAATAATTTACGAGATTTTTCGATAAGTACCTGGAGACTTCATCCCACAATGGGCCTTTAAGACTGGAGTCCCGGAAGGTAACATCCATATCAGACCTGATTTTCAACAAAGCAATAGTTTCTTGTCTAGGCCATCTACTTCCACCGGAATTTCTCTCACTTTCTTCACTCCTTCCTTTTTCTTCTTCGTTCATTCCTCCACCACTGCCTCCACTTCCACCACCACCAGGTTCTCGAGTTTCGGCGGCAGCTGCAACACTGTCACCAGAGCTGCCTATAAGGCCTGGAACACCAGCACCACCTTGCTGTTGCAGCATCATGACAACAAGAATATTACAGCTGAGAAACAATGAAAAAAAATAAAGATAAATATGTTGGAGTAGTTTATATGTGTAGCAGTAGTATATATCAAGTTTTATCAAGCCAAAAATGAGGGTGAATTCTGTGGGTTTTTATGAAGAGATGGGGTTGTATGGTGAAAATTATTTAATTTATTTCGGTGGGATCTGCCTGTCAATCTCACACCTCTCAAATTTATAAAAATCACCCCTTTCTCTCTTTTTTAGCTGTGTGAGGAATCTTTTTAATCCTTTTTTCCTTTTTTCCCCCTTGCAACATAAAGAAAACTTTTTATTCTTTGGTTTTTTTTATTTGTAGTTCTTTTCTTGTTTTGATGAATTGGAACTCGATATTCATCAAATAATGTAAATTTTGTCAATGTTCCAGACTTAGAATATGATTTGTAATTTTCTAATTAACATAGTACGCAATTCAGTAAGCTGGCGTAATCAACGTTGAAACTGCGTACAAATTGTGATGCGTACATTTATTGTTACAGATGTATAGATATCATAAAGTTAATCGAGCGATAATGTTGTAACACGTGTATTTCATTGACGGAGATATCAAGTAACTGTAAGCTTAAAGTGTGGCGTATATTTAGCCGTAACGGAAATGTATAGTGATTTGAAGTCAAATTATGATGCATTCATATACGTTACATAGCCGATGGCACAAAATTGCTCATACTTCATTTTTTTTCATAACAAGGTTGTATATTTACTAAGTTGTACCTATTAGTTTCTTTCGAGAGATAAATCTTGAAACAACGAATCTATCTATTGTGTATATAATACAACAACAACGGGGTTTGATGTGCAATTTAATTAATATGACGATTTTACCCTTACATTAATATATATATATATATATATATAATTTATAACACCTCATCATTTATTTATTAAAAATTATTAATTGCTCTATACTTAATATGTGCATAGATACATTAATACATATATACAAGCATACAATAAATATATACATGTATAAATTAATACATGCATACGTACATACATACATACATACATACATACATATATATATATACGTATGCATGTATACACATATACTTACATACACACACATACACACATACATACATAGATACATACTCATATATTTTTATTTATCATCAATTTAACATCGTCCTCCATCCCAATGAAATTATCACATATTATATTACACAAAATAAAATAAAATAAAAATAAATTATCACATATGTACGATTTAACGATTATACCCCTACATTAATATCTATATAATATTTATTTTAAATCATCATTTATTTTTTAAAAATGATTTATTATTTTATAATTAGTATGTGCATACATACATTAATACATACATACATACATACACACATACATACATACCTACACACATATACACACACACACATACATACATACATACACATACATACATAGATACATAATCATATTTTTTTATTTGTCATCAATTTAACATCCTCCAACACAATGAAATGACCAAATATTACATTACATTATATTAGATCAAAAAAATAAATTATTTATACACATATGTACGATTTATATTTTATTATTAATAATTATGTGACTTATATCATATAGTCCCACCATCCCGTAGGTTTTTAAAATCATTAGGGGGTTTGTTGAGCAAATTAATTTATATGAAAATTATACCCCTACATTAATATATATATTATTAAATTCACCTCGTCATTTATTTATTAAAAATTAAAAATTATTGTATAATTAATATGTGCATACATACATACATACATGCATACATATAAACATACATGCATGCATACATACATACATACATTCATTCATACATACATACATATAATAAATATATACATATATATAAATTAATATCGGGACATACACACACATACATACTCGTATATTCTTATTTTTCATCAATCTATCATCGTCCTCCAACATAATAAAATGGTGAAATATTAAATTAAATTCAATGAAATAAAAAATAAAATAAACTATTTATACATAAATGTATAATTTATACTTCGCTATTAATATTTTATGACATATATCATATACGTCCACCGTCCCATAGGTTATTAACATCGTTGTTAGGCATAGAAATTAAAAAAATGAATTATGTTGAAGACAAATTAAGAAAACGGGGGTATATTTTGGAGTCATTATAAATATAATATGCTATTTTAGGAAATGTTAACAATCTGTTGGAACATCCCAAAATAAAAAAATTATTGAGACGGAGAGTATCATATATGTAATATCCCGTAATTTTTAAAATCCGATTAATAATAGAATAATAGAATAAAAAAGATTAAATTAAATAAGGACTAGGATTTAAAATTGAATTAGAGTAATGGGCCTAAAATTTGGATCAAATGCTAATATGGATAACTTGTAGGTTAAGATACAGGGTTTTGTAGCATTTTAAATACACCATATTCGTCTTCCTCGTTTTTATTCATAAAATTCGTAAGGCTCTTTTGTATAAAAATCAGTAGTCTTGTAAAATTCATAAAAAAATCATCGTAAGTCAGAATTCAGTGATCCTGAATTTCTCGGAAAGGTCTTTTCATTCTCTACAACTTTCGTGTTTCGTGTTTTTTAAGAAAACATCGTTTAGATTGTCAAAAGGTTATATTAAGATTCGATCAGGTTTTGAGGTAAGATTTCGATCGATCTTACTAGTATTTTCCAAATTGTGTGTTGTGCGTATATCTTTAATTATCAAAAATTGGGTTAAGTGATAACATATTTGAAAGTATTATGTTTTAGAGTATATGTATTGTTGTGTATGCATGGTGTGTTTCGATGATAATTTTGGATCTTTGATTTGTGTCATGGTTTGTGAAAATATCGAATAAGAACTTAGGACCGTAGTCACCGGATTGTAATGACAGTTTTGTAAAAATTTAGGATCGTTATCACTTATCACCGGGTTATTTCAATATATCATTCAGTGAATAAACTTGATATCAATTGCCAATATAGTATGATTCATTAATCACATTTCTAACATATAAACCCATTAAATAATTAAAAAGACAAATTAATAATTATTTTAACATATTACAAATATCATTTAATTATGAAGTGGCAAAAAATGTATAAGGACATAATTTATTACTTCCTGCGAATGCACCATTGAAAACATACCTCAATCACTCGTACGCATATGCATAAACAAATAAATTAATAATCCACTAGAGCAAGTCTTATGCAATGCTATAAGTGGGGCCATTTCCATAATTTGAAACCAAATGCTAAAAATTGCAACTCCAAAGGAGTTCTATCCTTGGATGCACTATGCATATATGCATTCTTGGTTCTAAATTTGAAACCAATGATGCATTTATGCATCCATGCCACATCATCAAGTAACCATAAATGATATGCATATCGGTAAACTTTAGTTAAGATATAGGATGAAAAGATAAAAATGAGTTAAATTTGAAATTATTTGGTTTCAAAATGCAACTAGTATTGGAGTTGAAGTTCTATTATAGCATCAAAAAAATACCTTTTGATGCCAAATTATAGCAATGACTATAGTCATTTTCATCTAGTATTGGACTTGCTCTTAGGTAAGAATATAAATATATCGTCAATAATTACAGTGAAAATAGTTTCAATTAGCACAATTTAGAGTATGCCCGTGCATTGCACAGGCTATAAAGCTAGTTAGAATTGAAAATGATGATTTAATGTTGAACTCATGGTCAAATATACTTGTATAGTTAAAGTTAAAATTGTTTTGAAATTATGATAATTTGACAAATGTCCATATCACTATTAGAGAGGTTCCAAGTTAAAGTTATGATCCATAACTCAAATATGAGAGGAAAGATTACTCTACACAAACTAAGATGGAAATCTCATTCATTTAATTTTTTTAAGTACATTATTGTTAGGCTTTTAGGTTCTTTGAATATTGAAGAAGCGGGGCAATACAATTAATTCTAAATTTTTTCAACTTAACACATGATTATTTATAAATAAATTCGATTTTACAAAATTATGAGAATTGCTAACAGAGAGCAGTTTGAAAGATAAACGAGTTCATAAAATTAATGATCTAGTTTGGTTTTTGCAAATTGTTACAATAATCTGAAAATTTCGTGTCTACTCTTTACAAATTATACCGTTAAAGGGGGTCATAGACTCATTCTGCCGGGGGCACTCCGTTGTTGGCACAGAGGTGTGGCAAGTGTCATCCAGTTCATCAAAAAGAAAAAGCGCGGGGAAGGGTAACTATATAAGACGTACAAGGCACAACGTCTTCTGAGAATTATGGGGTTGGGGTTGAGTGGCACACTTTATAATGTTCCATTAAGTTTTGAATTGGTGTATTTGTACTCAAGTTATTGGTGTTTTAATGTGTTTTCTAGTGTTTTTGCATTTCAGGCATTAATCCGGGATTCAAGTGAATTAGCATTGATTTGATGCTAATATGGTGTTAGGATGAAGCTTAAGGAATAAAGGTTCGTGAATACCAACTCATTGCAGCAAGAAAAGAAGACAAATCCAGTTTTTCCAGAAGACCGGCGCGGGCCGCGCCAGAGAAACAAAATGTCAGCGCGCCCGCGCCAGGTCGGGAATTCAGTATCCTGTTTAAATTAAAAGACTATTTTTCTGGGCTTTTGGCTTAATTGGAGTGCTATTTAAAGACAATAAAAAGACGTTTTTTTTATAACGGAGCTTAAGGAGAAGACGACAAGAAGACCTATAGCACAATTCAATAAAGGCGAAGAACATCTAGTTTATTCTTGTGAATCTTTGTTCTAAGTTGTAATCTTGGATACTCGTTTCTTGTTTTGTTGAACCTAATACTCTGGATTACGTACTTTGTTTATTATTTGTTTATAAAGGCTACGTTTATTATACCATGCTTTCATCAGAACCCACGTTGATGATAAGTCTGATTATGGGCTAATTGTTATCGTGGGGTTCTAGCGGATTTATTTATGGATTTCATTAGTTGATTTATTTCGATGTCTTAGTGTGTGGTGATTGTATGATAACCTAGTATTGGTTGTGCTTATTCGTCTTATGAGCGTCGCGAACTTCTAAGATAGCGTGTTAATTCTTAATGAAGCGACAGTGAATTTAAGGATTTAGAACTTGTCATGCTTCCATAGGTTCATGTGTTATTTTTATGCATGATTCGTAGGTAATTTTAACCATCTTACTTGCCCTATGTAATTACGATAGATAACTTGTGCATTAAACCGTTATGTTGTCAAATTCTATAGACATATAGGGTCTCAATATAATTGGTATTTATTCAGCTTCTATCTCTTTTGTGGATGTCTGGTAGTATGGTATTCGTACAACGAAAGTTGGCGTTTATCAGTTTCGTGTTATCTTATTAGTGTCATCACCATTACATGATAAGGTTAAGAACGAAAAGGCTATTGAATGAAATACTTAATGAAGTTAGAATCCCATGTCTATGTCATATATTATTCAACTCTCTTTACCTTCTTTAGTTAAAGTTCTCTAGTATAATTCTCAATAGTTAATCGTAGTATAATCAAAACCCAAATTGTTATTCGTCTTAACATTGAATAATAGCCATATCATTGTTGCATAAGTGCATAAATCACAAAGTTAACCTAAACCAGTCTCTGTGGGAACGAACTATAAATAATTCTATATTACTTGCGAACGCGTATACTTGCGTGAATTATTACCTTGTGTTTAACGACTAACAGTTGGTGGTCTCCCGCAGCTACGAGTAAAGCGGTGTCTAAAGGGATGGGATTATCACTAGAGGCATCACTTCCTGTGTCACCTGAAAGGGGAATAAGAGCTTTTCCCAGTTCATCACTGCCGATCATAAAAAGAAGATGTAGGTTGTTTAGATCAAGGAAGGAAGTCCTCCAAAGAACCCCAAATATAATTAGCACAATTGTTCGAATTAAAAAGTATGAAGTTAGAATTAGATAACTTTCAAAAAACAAATTTTCCCAGATAGTCTAGCCATAGCAAAATTGAAACTTCCTCGGGTCCGGAAAAATAGATATAGTATCTTCCTGATCTTAATCCCAACATGTAACATTCGATCACAGAATTAATTGACAGCTACATAAATGGCTAGAATTTATTTTTCAATTGAAAGTAATAAAGTGTGAAAAGTTTGTCTCATGAGTAATATGTTGCTAATATGTTACTAGACTTATATACTAAGTGACAGTATCTTTTACAAACATAGTCAGTATGAACTTTCGTAAAATGTACCTAAACAAGATGGATAACAAATTAGAAACACAGTCATATACACATTTTATTTTGCATTCTTTACAGTATGACTAATAAATACTCTATACTTGTATCTTGAATTTAAAATTTTTATCTTTCATCTATTAATACAATATCGTAGTCTTGCATATGTATAAATACATGTACACCTGTTGTAGAAACAATTATTATTATTTGACTTTAAACTTTCTATCAAAATGCCACTATATGTGATCATATGTTCTTCTTCTTCGCCAAGCTTACTGTAATTCTACCATTTTGTCAAGCATTGTATCCAATTTCGTGAATATGCTCTCAACAACCATGTTGTCATAGTTTTTAAACGCCTAGTTTGCTGTCAACTTTTAGAGCTTCTCGTCCCGTTGAAATTATTGTCATTTTGATAATCTTAATGTCATTTGAAACTTGAGTGTCCACTGATAATATATTTAGATGTAATGTCATGATTGTGTTTTTATTTTAAGTTTAAGCAAATACTTAATTTTTTTCCTATTAAATATTACAAATTAAGTTGTTAGATAATAAATAATATTTCAAACAGTTGTATACAGAGACTAGATGCTCAAATTAATTTTGTAAAAATTTTAGCTAATCTTTTTTATCTTTATATTCTGCAAAATTCTACATAAATTTTTTATTATATTTTAATATGTACACTTTTGTATAAACTTTTTTTCTTAAATTGATATTGAATGACAATGAATCTATATTTATAATATATTAATATTGCAACAGCTTTTTTATATGCATGTATATGACTTGGTCAAAATATATAATGTGTCAACAATTATAACAGGGTAACAAAAATTTAATTTTGTAATTAATTTATCTAAATGTCAATTTATTTTATGCAAATGTGTATATTTATATATATATATATATTATATACATAAATATATATAATTGTATAGTTGTAATTGTGAGAATGAATGTGTACTCGATTGATTATCGTAAAAATACATGTTGTATAGATGTAATCGCAAGGATAAACGTGTTTTATGCAAACATGCAAATAATATGTATATATTGCGTAAAATTTTGTGAAACACATTATTCTACATATCATTTTATATAAACATCACTATTTAAATGAAAATCTTGCAAATCTCATATATGTTACGGGTAGAACATGTATGTTCTGCAATTTAAACATATATATTCTGCAATCTAAACATATTTTGTAGAATAATATGTTTTGTGGTTTTCTACTCATAAACTATATATGTTTTGCATAATTTTCATTAAAAATTGACGTTTACGCAAGATGATTCATAAAATAATATGTTATACATTATTTTACGTAATATTTTAATTAAAAAATGTGTGGGGACTCAATGAGTTCACAAAAAATGAGGATTTCATAAAAGTTATATATATATACTAGATTAAATATCATAAACATACATGATGCATAAATGTAATCGCAATGATTACATTATTTAAATCTATATTTATATAATTTTTTTTATTATTACATATAATTATTGTTTTTAACTCTACATATATTATTATTTAATTATAATGACAATCAATTTAGAAAATCGTGGCAAAAATCAATATAATAAAATATAAATATTTTTTTATATTACTTACGTATATTTAACTTATACAATATTATGAATATTTTATCTCATAGTTATTTTTCTAAGGTCAATCAATCAATATATTTATATAAAGGAAAAGACACAGACGTTTAGGTGGCGCCTCTCAAATCGTCACATTCTATTTTTCTGATTTTTTTTTAAAATTTTGAGTTAATAAATATAAAAAACTACAATTAACTTATATTCTTCTAAAGATATTATCATCATTCGTAATATTCACCTAAAATTTCTACAATATCTTTCATAAATTTTTTTGAAATTAACTTATCATCATAATATTCTCCTAAAACTTGTACTTTCCCTTTAAATAACATAACATCTTGATATTCTCCTGAATTTTATTTTTTATACCATTTCTTTTATTTCTCTTAAAATCAACTTACTATATTATATTTTCTAAATTTTTTCTTTTAATTTTTAGCCTATAAATATTACAAAGACAACAAGTATCTATAAATATTTATCATGATTCGGAATATTCTTCTAAAATGTCTACCATTAAGATTTTTGAAATCAACTCATCATCATACTATTCTCGTAAAACTTCTCCTTTCTTTTTAAATCAACTTATCATCTTAATATTCTCCTATTTTTTTAATATAATTTCTCCTCTTTCTCCTAAAATCAACTTACTATATTATATTTTCCTGCAAATTTTCTTTTAATTTTTAACCAATGAAATATTACGTAGACAAGTGTATAGAAATATACTTTCTCAATATTTTTTAAAATCGTTATATCAATATATTATACTTTGGTAAAGGAGAAGACGACGGCGGTGATGTAGCGACTCTCATATTGTTTCAATTATTTTTATAATTTTCTCAAATTTTTATATTATTAAATCAAAAAAATATTATATTGATTATTAACTAATAAATAATACAATTTTATGAAATTATATTTGTGAATAATGAGAGAGATACTAATTGGAATACACATGTTTAACGAAAAAATGACTTTTTAAACTTTTTGATTTATTATACTTATTTTAGTATTCATAATTTTAGTAGTTAGACTAAGATCAAATAACAAATACAAAAAAACGGAATATTATTTTAGAAGGCCGCGGCAAATCGCGGCTTAATAAACTAGTTGTCTATAGGACCACTACGAAGGAGTTAATAATCAAAATACCACATTTTCAAGCTGATTGGCCTTCCCTACCCACCAAATACGTTGAATTATGTGTAGTATCTGGTTTTTTTAAAACGGATGATGCACTTTTTCCTGATGCATATCAACCGCTAATACGCATCAAGGGCTATTACGCAACTTGAAAATGTGTATCAAGGCTGATGTTGTGGACTAAAATTGCACATCAACCTGCAGCCGATTTAACATTTTCAGCGAATATTTAGGCCATATTTTTGAGATGTGGTAAACATGGCCATAAAAATTAAAAATGAGGTATTTTAATATCTAAGTTCCCGCAAAGGTTAATTAACTAATTTACATGAATTGCATTTCCATGGTTAATTTTTAAAAAAGGTTAATATGTGTTTAGAAAAGTATTTAATAACAATTTGTATAATATATACAACTCACCACTTTTATTTGAGAAAAATATTTCAAAATATGTGCTTGGAAAACGTCGGTGGGTATATGTTATATATCTCTGAATAATAAGTTAAGTTCTACGGAAAACACTATTTCATTTTAAACCCGAAGACCATATGTATTTTGCAAGGAAAATATTATATAAAAAAATATTGTAAATCATGTTTTGTTTGAACAATTTTCTAGATAATTATTTTATTAAAAAACTTGAAAATTTTATAAATTCAGTAAGTAAACTATTACAAAATAGAGAAAAATATTTCTAAAGTAAAATTTAGGAAAATTATCTAAAGTTAATAGCATTTTGCATATAAAAGTTGAATGACGGTTTGGTAATAATAGAATTAACGCCCTTCATTTCTGAAAATACCCTTAATTTTATATTTAAAATTCACTTAATTATATATAATTATTTAAATTTAACTTTGAAATCCTTAATCTCTATAAAATATTATTTTAGAAAACATATTCAAGTTGCAAAACATATGTTGGGTTTGTTGAACATATGTCATTTAGGAAAATGGTACTAATTTTCACAATTTTAAAATAACATGTCCAAAATATGACTATATAAATAAATGGCCCATTTTATAAAAAAAATGTTAATATTATTTGAGTTTACAGTTTAGCATGAATGTTGTTCTTACTCCATTAATGTTGTTCTTGCTCCAGCGGTTTAGCGGTCCATTTTGGAGTTACAGTGCTGAAAAGACAGGGGTTCTAATCCTCTGGTTATGAGAGGTGCACAAAAGATTTACCGGATCGGATTTTGATTGAACCTTAAAATATTCGGGTTTTGATTGGGCCGGACTTTAATTTTGACTGGGCCGAAACGGGCCGGAATTTCCGAAAATATCAGAGCCTGTTTGGACCCTCGAGGCGGGCCTCACCTGACTTTTTTTCGGATCAAACTTCTTTTTAATTTAAATCGGATAGAGTTTTATTAGAAATTCTGAAGACTACATATGTTAGCAATTTGATCATCGTAAAAATTTATTAATTTGTATCATATATTTTATTAAAACATTATTTCGTTGAAAACATTTAAGTTCGGCATAAAATACATGTTTATAAAATAATATGTTTTATCATTGTTATCCAAATATATATAATGTACTTACTATATTTTCTTTCATTAGTCGTGCAATAACGCATATAAATAATATTATTAATCAGGAATATATAAATAAACATGTGTTTAAAGTATTATTTATATTTATAGTAAGTGTAAAATTCATAAATATCTAAAAAAATATATTAGAATAATCAGATTTTAACCGGGTTTTTTGGACATTTAATCGGGCCGAGCCAAAAATCGGGCCGGGTTTTGACCGGATCGGGCCGGGCAAGATTTCCGATTCCAGGCTTTGTGCATCTTTACTTGTTACCGTTCTAAAACCTGTTTTCATGTTTATTTTTATGTTGCCCATTATAATTAATGGAAACACAAATAGATATTGCATTTTTTAAAAGCGCAACTAAAAGATGCGTTTTTATGTAATATAAGGATCATCTTTCGCAAATGTGAGATTTAGGGTCATTTTTCTTTAAATTTGATAAAAATGGTCAACACCCTATAATATAAATGAATTTCAATATGTTTGATAAAATAATAATAATATTTATAAAACATACTTCCTAATTACCATAATTTCTCTCGTAAATTTACATTAAAAATCATTTGCATCTTATATAAGTTAATGTGAGTAATCTATATTATATTATAATAGACGAAACATTAAATTTTTGGTAATTGTTCGGTCAGTACTTGCTGAAATTACTTATTTACCCTTATTTATAATTACTGGGTCGATCAAATCCAATTCTAATTGATATTGAAGTCAGTTTTCTCCATTACTTTACTAATTTCAATTATATCTTATATAGAACTCTATATCATTATAATATATATTAAATTCAACTTCTTCTACCAATTTAAAATTTAATTCATATCGAGTTTTATATTGTTCTAATTTATTACTTTGGGCTAAATTAAATTTAAGCAGACTAAATATAATTTTTATGATTTATTTGATATATAATGTGTCTCGGGTTAAGGTAAAATAATAATACTACGAGTATAGAATAATAGACGAAACATTAAAAGTCGATCGGTACTTGCTGAAATTACCTAATTACCCTTATTTAATTATTTAATTCTAATTACTGAGTCGATCAAATCCAATTGTAATTGATATTGAAGTCAATTTTCTCCATTGCTTTACTAATTTCAATTATATCTTATATCGAACTCTATATCATTATAATTTATATTAAATTCAACTTATTCTACCAATTTAAATTTTAATCCATATCGAGTTTTATATTATTCTAATTTATTACTTTGGGTTAAATTAAATTTAAGCAGACTAAATATAATTTTTAAGATTTAGTTAATATATAATGTGACTCGGGTTAAGATAAAATAATAATATTATCAATCTTATACAGGATTAAAAAAATTATACAATTGATTCAGACTAACACAAAACTAAAAAAAATACAATTCGACCAACAAAAATAAAATCATATATACTAATTATCCAATCTAAAACAAAATTATCTTATTGATCGAGACTTTAAAAAAATAAAAATAAACTAAAAATAATTAGTTTGATTTGGTCGGTGTATTGGGCATTGGGCGAAAATAAAAAAATATAAACCACTGATCCGAGATAAGTCAAATTAATATTACACTAAGTATAATTCGTATCCTATTGACATGAACTAATTTTTTTTATTAAAACATAATTTTTTTAAAATACACATAAAATAATCAATTAAACTATATCGTTCAATCATTAATATTGTCTGTTTCAAATATCTTTTATAGTGTTATAATTAATCGTTTAAGTAATCCTCATACTAAAATACTTTTTTTTATGGTCCCAACATAATGGAGACATTATATTTTTACTCTCAATAAAATTATAATTCGGTATAATAATATTCCCCCTACAAATGTTATTATTTTAAATAAGTTTAAATGTTCTAAAAATATATAAACAAATACGTCTACTAATATAATTATCATTAAGTCATATCATTTAAAATTTTAAATGAATAAAATTAAGAATTGAATTCAATATATTTTTAAAAAAATATGTAATTTTAAAAAAATTCTGTATGATCCGTGGTTTTAAGCTAGTATATTTAGTAGTATAAAACCCTTTATATTTTACACATATCATATTGCGGATATCTAAAATTGTAGAAATTATATAATTAGTCCATCATATATCGACCAGATTTACAGAAGATAACGTAAGTAAATTTTGTTTTATTTTCCAGAAACAACGGATTTGAAATTTCCAAAGTTAAAATTGTGAAGTGTAAAGGAAGGAACAAAGGAAATAAAAGGTGGAGAAAGATAGAGATGAAGGTGATAATAAGTTAGTTTTTTATGTACAGCTAAATTTAGTTAAAAGCCGGCCCCTGTAGGTCACACTTTGCTTTTGTGCGTTTTAGATTTATCTCTATCCCCGTTTCCGTTACTATCCATCTTGGCATTTCTAATTCTACCCCTTCGTATTAAAATTAATTTCTACTTGCACCCCGAATCAATTTTGCAGCCCTGTCACTATAATATCAGTACAAATCGTTATTATACCAATTGTCATGCAAATGCATAGATTAAATGAACTTCTATATTTCAAAAAATAATTAAAGAAAAGCTTATTGGTAATGCTCCATTTTCTTTTCATCCTAGTTAACCCGCAACCGTCGCCTTTAGGGTGCGTACTTGTTAAATCCTACGTATTCACGTAATAACCTGCAAATCACATGAACCGAGTTAATTCGTCTTTAAGCGACAGTTTATGGCTAAGGAGGCATCATTATAAACTTATTACCAAGAGAATAGTTATTCACTTTTTAACCAACCGAACCCCTTTTTTCCTATATATTGCTTGATTTTTTGCACGATATAAACTACATGATTTAATATATTTATTATTCGGCTTATTTAAGATTCGTCATAAAATATTCTAACCTTTTGTCAAATTTGTTGACTTACGTAAATATAAAATCAGTGAAACTCTAAATTATTTTTTCTTTAAAAAAACATGCATTTTATCCTCCTAAAAATTGGAGTTAAGAATTTCTAAAATAGTAAAATTACAATTTTTAATAATAATAATAATAATTGTTAGAACAATAATAATAACAATATTAATATATGTCGTAAAAGTTTGTGAATTACAAATTGAGAGTGGTGCGCATGCAACCACGTAGGTAAAAAATACGGGGGCCTACAAGTGTGATATGTTTGACATTTCATAGTAATTTATTTATTCTGTAGAAATTATACACACTCGTGAAGGTCTATGGGTACAAACTATAGATATACATGTTCATATCGAACATAATTAACTAGTTGGATGCAGGTCATATTATTAGGCAAAGCTATTTATGAATAGAATAATTAAATGGGGGTGTCAAATTCTGTTAGGTTGTGACCTACCGTAATAAATAGTTCTACTACTTGTATGCACTTAATTACAAGAAATAATAAGTCAAATATAATGCTCTTCTATTATTTTTTATATTTATATATTATTTTAGTTAAAATATATATGCATACACCCCGGTGACTATCTGTGACTGTGTGTATATATTCCTCGAAGAATCTCATTCTTGTAACAATGAGCTGGTATTTGCATGCAATTTGAGATGCTTCCCTATTCTAAAATTATATACAACATTCCTGAAAATTTCAAAAGTTAAATTAATCTCAAATTATGTCTTTAAGAAATATATAAAAAGTGTTTATTTGCCGGACAAGAGGATTATGGAAATAAGATAGGCGAGGGATGTATAAATAATTCAAGAAATTTTTAGAAAGAAGTATATATACACATATATGTATGCTATTTTTGTCTCGAATTATTGCTCCTTTTCATACATTAAATGCATGATTAAGTTTTGTTCATTTGTCATATTTCTTCTCATATTACATAATTAATGATACTGTTATATGTTGTTTTTTTCAAAAATGGTTCTATTCAACATTTTTAATGCTACTATTAAACTTTTAACCTATATTTAGCTGTGTTTTATTTTGTAAATCAAAGAGTTTCCCACATGACCAAGTAGGGCTGCACAAAAGTTAAAAATTGAACATAATCAATCCGGACCGGACTGAATAAGGATTTTTTCAAAATTACGGATCACAAATTGGAACGACTTTATACAATCTTAGGACTGGACTAGACCGGAAAAGAAAAAATATTTATATATAATTTATTTTTTTTATAATTTAATTTTGAATTTTCATTCAAATTTATATACACAAAAAAGTTTTTTTACTTGGTACAACAATTAAAATTAAAAATAAGTGCTTATCTTATTATTTTAAAAATAAATATTAATTTTTAATGTATGAATACCAATGATTTATCACATGAAGTACGAAGTTTTGTAATTTAGAGTATATTATCGATCTATTTTATTACATTAATTTATCACATGAAGTACGATATATTATAATTTAGAGTGTAGTGTCAATCTATTTTATTACATTAATTTATCGCATATTAATTTGGTCATTAAAATATAGTATGATATAAGTGAATGTTTAATATTTGTATATGGCCCTTTAAGATATAAAGTTAAGATGAAATAATTATATATATGAATTCAGGTCTATTCATGTCTGCACCGGATTTTTTCAGGTTTTGGACCGTACATGACTGGACCAAAAACTGATTTTTTTTTAATTTTAAGAAGCTGGGAACCAGATCGGTTATGTTCGATCTGGTCTGAATCTTGAATCGGTAGACCCAGTTCGATCCGGGTTACAGGTCCCGACCGAATTATATACAGCCCTATTACCAAATGAACCACACGTTTAGCATTTGCTAACATGACATTTCTTCGTCCATTATTGCTTTTTTAAACAATATAATTTAAAATATATCTAAATATCTTTATAATCATCTTTCGTTGTTTTCTTAACTCATATATATTTTAAATATGTTTAAATATACTTTTAAATATCATTTTAATTAATTAGGGTTTCTGTTCAACTCGAAGATTTTTATCTTGATTGTTTCAGTATTGTATATCATTAACTAGTTTATAAAAACGAGAAATAACTAAAATTATTTGAATTTTTGGTTTTGTATAGGTCATTCTTAATAATAATTTTGAAGAAAAATCATCGACTTTTTTGTGAATTCTTCTAAGATATTATTGTCATCTGAACACTTGATTCTTTGTGTTCTTGGTATTCATAAATTTGATAGACTTGCGTATTTGTGATAACATTAAACATTTTTTTTTTAAAACAGACCTTTAAACAGAACAATAATCTTAATTTATCGATAATTTATCGGACAAAAGTATTTCAAAATAAACGGCAAGACTGGACCTGAACTTGCAAGCGAAACACAAATCACAAAAAATAAACTTCAGTACATTCACAACTTCATTTACAACATTCAATAAAATATAATCAGAAAATTCAAAATATAATTAAAAACAACACTTACAAATATATATATTTATATATTCAAATATATATGAAAAAATGAAAGGAGGCGCTTTGCAACTACTTCAATATGTACAAATTCTTCTACAATAATAAATTACTAGTTTTATAATTTTATATTTTGATATATTGATTTATAAACATGTCTTTGTTATTTTTTAAGATTAATTTTGTTTGACTTGAAGAGAAAATTTAGAAGAATATATAAGATTTTTTGTGCAAGATGAAACATTATTTGATTTGAAGAGCAATTTTAAAACAATATAGGGTAATTGTAAATTTTAATAAGTTTACTTTTTTGGCTTACAGAGAAAGTTAAGAAAATATAAGATAATGATAATTTTTAATTCAAAAAAATGAAAAAAAATCGGAAAATAAAATGAGATCATCTAACCTTATTTTCTTCTTTATCAAAGTATATTAATTTTATATTAACCCGGAAATAAACTTATAGTAAAACTTTGAAAGTGCTAAGAAAATGTATTTAAAGTCCTCCTTGTTCTTTATAAGTTAATATAAAATTTTAATAAGTCTCAATTAATTTGTATAATTATTTTAAATTTATTATTAATTAAGATATACCAAATCCGAAATCATTCCGAACACCTGCTATATGCCACAAATTATCCATTACCACCTTATCGAAAGCTACATACATGCAAGAAAAGTAAGATTAATGGTGTGAAACAGAAGATGATTGCGTAAGTAGAAGAATCAACTCAATTGACCGCAAGTTGTGATAGTTGAGGAGAAGGCAAAATAAAAATAATTTACACCCAAAAAAATAATAATAAAATTATTGAATGGCCCCAACAAAAAACCAATCAATCAGTAACTGTAAGGTCAATAAATGCAGAAATCAAATAATTATCCAACTCTCACTTGTAAACGCTAAACCGTTACTGAGGCATGTCATTTTCTATTGAATATTATTATTATTTTACAACTATGATGTATCTACAATATAATTTACGTGTACAAAACAGATAAGAAAGAACATGGGGTCTTCAATAATGCTACGGGGGTGGTTTTGTCTAAACAAATAAGGCAGGTAAACATATCAAATGCAATGGGCACTGTTATACATTTAGAAAGTTTAAGTGAACAGAACGGAACTGTAATTACAACGCTAATCCCATGTTAATTACCAACTCTCTTCTCTATTCTGTACGTATAAGATTTACAAGTGCGCATGTTTACGCAGCTGTCATTTTTTTCCACCTAAAAAGTAAGAAGGTGAAAATTTGAGTTTGATTAAATCAACTTGCATAAATTCTAACATAGATATATAGAAATCACATTTAAGTTTTTTCAAGGTTTTAAACGCATATTTTGTCTACAGGTAAAATTACTTTTCACCGTACATGAAAAGATTGATACAATAATCGAGATTTTATTTTTTTTGAGAAAAATTAAGAATTTGACACTTATTCGTAGTATGCGCGTCAGTTCACCTATAACAAAAGATAAATATGTGAAATGCTAGGTGTGTATTGTCGTTACCATAAAAATAATGAGGGGATGTTTAGGGGTGCAGTGGCCCTCCCCGGGACAACTCTAAGAGTGAGAAAGAGTTTTTGGCCTAAATTTGGATCGAGGCTCTATTATAATAATTCGGTCTAAATTTTGGCCAAATTTATATATTAATATTTTATTCTTTCAACTATTAATATATTGTTATTTTAATTCATTGATATTAATTCACATACCTATTAATTTAATTGAACGTTGAATCAATAAAATCATCTTAATTTCAAACTTAATAAATTTATTAAATTAGAAAAATATTACACTTAAACAAGAAAAGTGAAGAAAAATTAATATTATATTTAAATAACTAAAAGAAAAGTAACAAATATTAAATTACTCCGAATTAGTTTATTGTTCCCACAAATGCTCGATTAATGAATTTCCAAAAGTAATATGAACTTCTTTATTTTTAATGTATTATTAATTTAAATTAAAACAATTCATGGCGTTTAATATATTTTTTGTTAAATAACTATTATATATATAAGTAAAAATTAAAAAAATAATTAAAAACTACTTAATATATATAATAACATTCAATTAACAAATTAACGAATATATAAAACATAAAAAGATAATATTTTATTATTAAAAATATTTAGGCCGGTAAATAGTGTCAGCCTAAATTTAGGCCAACACTATTAACTGACCTTAATTGGAATGGGGCAATAGACCTCTGTTGGGTAGATTTGGACCGAAATCGGTCCAAATTTAGGCCAATAGACCACTATGGGAGATGACCTTAGTTTTTCTAAAAAATTAAGAAAATATAATAAATTCAATTATATTTTTAAATTCCTTGTTCTATTTTTTAATTACTAATTAGCAACCTGTTTATCACTATATTTAATATTTTTAATATTATGCGGTGTAGTGATATATTTATTGCTACTGCTATTTTAAAATTTGATAAATTATAATTTTGGTTTTGAGTTTTTATTGGTGAGTACGAAATATTTTTTGAAACATAGTATAAGTTACACTCATATTAATGTAGAAATTCTGTTTTTTAAGTAAAAAAATCTTTAAAAAATTAACATTGAATTTAAAAACAGACTATTTAAATACTAAATATGACTGAAAGTGATGAAAAATGATACTCAACCATCACAACTGCTTCTAGTTGTTAAATATACAAGTTAGAGTAATCTGTGTGAAAATAAATTTTTAAAATTAAAATTGATCATTTTTTATCTCAATTCGATTATATTTAATTGATATTGCAATTGACGGCAAAAAATAATCCTTGAAATTTTAAAATTTTCAAGGTCGGCCAAAATATTCTTGAAAATTATTCCTGGATCGGTCACAGACCGTAACACTTGAGAAGCACACGTTTTACGGGTGTGTTAGATATGATTAACAATAACGTGCGATTGTGTGAATGTAAATCCTAAATTAATGAAGTTGGTATATGTATAGTTTTACACCTTTTACTAATATTTTTATGTGGCATTTTCGCTGGCAGAGCTGCCCTTTCACTAGCTGTTTAAGATCATGTCCTCCCACTCTTTACGGCTGGTAATATCCTACAAAGTCTTTCTCCTACCTATTTACTTTCAACTCTTTGCCGTTCCCAATAAATAACTGTAAAATTAACTAATCAGTAGTTAGACGAAATGCGGAACTGGTAATGTTATAACACGCTATGCTTTTAGGTTTTTAACGATAACCGACGGAATCCGGATCATAAAATTGTCATAACTCAAATAAAATACTGCCAATATATTTTGATCATAGTCGGGATTTTATAACAAATTTTTCCTAAAATTTAACTAAAAACTATAACTTGAAAAAAAATTACTAAATCTTTTTTTTTTAAACCGGGACTTCGGCCTATATTATCACCCCACTGATTCCGCCCCTCTCAACACTACAACCTCGAAAATATTTTGTTAAAAAATGCTAAACCTAAATTTTGTTTTGTTTAGTCACGTAAAAGTTGTTAGAGCGATTTCGAAATACGATTAAGTCTCGACAAATGAATACACTATGAACTGGAATTTTAATCATTTATTTAGATTAAAAATACATTGTCTCTAACATGTTGTCAGCAAAAAAAATAATTTGACAAGGTAAATTATTTATCAAAAATTTACAAATTTCTAATTCCATCAAGTACTAAATAACATTTCACACATGAAAAACAAATCGAATTTATCGACCAAGTAACATGATATGTAGCGATTGTTAAAATATATCGTTAAAAATAACACAATTATAATTTTTGATCTTGTTATTAAATTTTTCGGCGCTTAAATTAAAATAATAGATTAATATAGTTATAAAAAACTTGAAAATCTATTTTACTGGGCTACACATTATAAATTTAAGTAATCGACCAATTTTTCAATTAAATATTTTTAATTTTGAATATTACCTTATATAGGAATTTATTTGCATCCAAATTCCGAATACTCGACTCACCGTTGGAAGAACGTATATAAAACAGAGGAAAACAGAGGTGAATTGTATACTCCCTCCGTCCCATTGATTAGTATATATTAGGAGAGTGAATTAAGAAAAAATGTAATTTACAGTTTACGTTGGTTCACTTGATTTGCAGAATATTGCATGAGTCCGTAGGGTTTACCCAGTATGCACCCGAAAGGTAGCGGTTGCGGGTTATTTACAATAAAAAAAATATTATTTAATGAAAAAAATAAGAAAAGTGGATAAAGTGATAAGACCGATAAATATATAATATATAATGGGAATGTAGTGGAAGAAAATAGTGGATATAAATGAGCATAGTTGTATTTTTTATTATAATAATTTACTATTTTTTGAATAATTTACAATTAAAAAAATGTATCAAAAAATAATTATATAGAATTGAATGATACAGATCAAGTACAACAGTAAAATTAAGTACATCAGTAAAATTAAATTAAGTTTTGAAGCGCCGATGTCGGCCATTTGATGAGTCGTTCTTTTATATAAACCGCACATCAATGTGACATTATGTGCCTCATGACGTGCGCGCAGTAAAGTTGCACCCTTCTGCTTTCTGCATGCCACAGGCACAGGGTATGTTCTTTTTAAGTTATTTATAAATTTGTTCTATTTAGAAATGGTTAAAATTATATTACCTGATAAACTAATTGTGGAGAATACTTTGAATTTAATAATATAGTTTAATTTAGTTATTATTTTTTCTCAGATATTCGATTGCTAAAATTATTTATTTATTTCCCATACTTTTTTCAGTATTTTCATTTAAATATATTATAAAATAATATAGATTAATCAGATAACAAAATGACACAAAAAAGTTGTAGGTCCAAGAATCCATTTAGTCTCACAAGTTGGAAAGTAATAGGTGACACGGGTTAATGTTAAATTAATTTTCCTTTTCAATGCATTATTTTTTTACTTACAATTTTACTCCATAAAGATTTAGAATAAATATTATTAAATATATATTTTCAGTTATATTTATAAAAAGTTAATTAAATACTATACATTAAAACAAATTAAGTAACCAGCTTTGCAGACCAGGCACCGCCGCATAACAAATAAAAATAGCACACTAAAGTAAAAATAAAGCATCATACACTAGTGTGCTATTGCTTTATCCAACACTAATAATTCCCGGCAGAAAACGTAGGCGTAACTCCGTTTTCTAATGCATCTTTATAAACTCAATCATCTCCTTACAATGTATATGGCCAGTCTTATGTTAATTTTAATTAATTTAATATCCTAGAATCAAATTATAAAAGTTACCAATTCTTCCTTATAAACTAGTCTATTTGTTTATTAAAGTTATTGTATCTTTGTAATTTAATCTATCTGACAAACACATAATTTATTGGTAAAGACAATTATCCCATTAAATCAGGGGTGTTTAACTATGGTGGCTTTTTACTTAAAAAGTAATACTCCCTCAATCTCATTTTAATAATTCACTTTAAAAATTTCATACAATTTAAGAAATAGAAAATATAATATTTATTTTCTCGTTTTCATACAATAATATAACTTAATTTTTATATATTGTATTAATTACACATACTCTAACAAATAAGTAAATGTGCACATGTATATACACACACAAAAATAATATGCATTTTTAATTTATATATAAGGACATTTATGAGTAGGGTTTTTAATTAATATTGAAACTATAAAATTTACATGGTTAAAGAATATGATAAATATTTTTTTTATTTCACAAAGTATAATATTAAAATGGGATGGAGGGAATATTTTTTATAAAAAATAGTGTTAAGTAAACAACTAATTTAAAGTTCTAAAGTTTGTGATGTTGGAAGAATGTTAAAAAATGCAACTTATTTAAAAAAAATTAGCCAACTGCATGTTCATTTACGAGAATAAATTATCTTCGTGTTTATATTAAATTGTTCAAAATTTTCACAAGTTATATAAAAATGATTCTATTTGAGTACATACCCTTTATTGACATGCAAATGATAATATCCTGATTGTACATATATGCACAAATATAACTCCTACTTTTTTTAAATATTTAAATAAAATAATTTCATCATAATTACATTAAAAAATATGCTCAATATAAATGGAGGGGTACATATTCAACTCCTTAAGACCTTAACTAACTAAAACATAAAACTCGGTACCAAAATGCAAGTAAAAGAAAAAATGAGCTGTATGAAAGGGAGGCAAGGTCCAGTTGGCTCATGAAGAAAAGTTAATTTTATAGAACATGGTAGGCATGTGAAAGGGTGAACATAGTAGCATGTCTCATTACCCTAGCTCCCCCCTCCTTTAGCTAATTCAACAACTCTTAATAATATACATACAACTCATTTAAATAAAAATAATAGATCTCCTATTTTTTCAATTTTTTAATATTCACCATCCACAAGAATAATATTATAAATCTTACATGAAATATATGTAGTGGTTGTGACAAGTAAATAAAGCTTTGAGATGGAGCATGGGGGAATCATCAAGCAATTACAATCAATATTCTGATGGAGCCCATTATATAATGCATAGATATATGGAGATAAATTGTGAAACAACACCCTCTCCAGAAAGGCAATCATCATAAACCACACTGAGTAAAAGTCAAGGTTTATTCAGTAACTATATTTGTAAAAACATGTACTACATTTTTTTTCCAAATGGTTTGCTACGGCTTAACTAAAAACTCTTTTTATGCAATGATTTCGAATTTGAATCATTACAATTTTTAATAACTATTGATGTTACGGATAGCCAAATATGTACTTTACTGGGAAAGTAAAATTTATTTAGATCATTTGAAAATAATTGATAACTTTTTCTATAGTTTGGTTCATTTGATTCCAATCAATTTTAACACAAATAAAAATTAAATTTCAAAATATAAATATATAAATAAGAATCTCATCATCAATTTTGTTGATCAGATTTTAATCAAATAATCTCAGCCATCTAAACTTGTAACGATAATTGATTTTGGACTGAAATTTTGAAGTAGGGGTCCGTGTCGCAACAGTGCGAAGGATTTATGTAAAGTCAATTATTTATTGCACAAGATTTTAAAACGTTTAAGATAGTTCCATATGGAACCTTTATTGAACAATTCATTTATCCACCGTAAAATTCGTTAGTTGTCCAAATGGAGTTTTCAATATTTTTGTTGATTAAATATACAAAAAGTTTGGTCTAATTTATTCAATAATTCTTTCACATGTATATCTGCTGTATATATACAACACATATCTTGAGTGATGAATACGTATAAGAACGTGTTTGTGTCTTGCCGGAAAATAATGAATGTAGCTTAATCAAGTGATCAGGTACTAATTTGTTGCTTATCATAACAAATTTTGACGAATACAGTGAGTCAGTGATTACTATAACAGACTCCTAATCAACTAGTACTAATTCCAGTGAATTATGCAAGAGAACTACTATAATTGTAATTGTAGTATTGTGTGTAACAGTAGCAGTAGCATTCTCAGTTTCTCGCCAGTGGAAAATCTAAATGCATGATATGTGAAGGTGGAGTCCTGTGCAGGCAGATCCAGAATTTTTTATTTAGGTGAACACCGAGTAAATTTTTAGTAATACTAGTATCTTTTTATATTTTAATTCTGGTGGAAATACGTAGAAAAAATTTATTTAGGGGGAGATACACGTCTCCCGTACCCCTTACTTGATTCTTTATACACGAAAAATGCAAAAAAAATTATTTAGGTGAGACGCGTCACGGAGGAAATCATTCGAGCAGGAGCATGTTATACTGAAATTTCGATCGACCTTGTAAAACATTGCCAACAATTGTTTTCTAATCCCAACTGTACGTACTTTTAAGAAAAATACATTTTTAACGAATCATTTAGAATTCTGGTTGCGTCCTTGAAATCACGAACACATGCGATTATATAGTAACTCCTGAATTTAGAATCCAAATATGATTAGATATATCTGACAAGAATATAAATGAAAAGACACTACCTGCCAGATTAGTATCACAAGAGATCATTGATTAGCACTAACTTATTGTCTCTTTAAAGATATAGTGCATTGAAGGGCTTCCATTTGAGTATTCCAATGAAGAAGTGCTTGATAACTTATATATTTCAGAACTGAGTAATAATAGTTGACCAGGGTCCCAGAAATAGTAATCTGTTTTAATGTAAATGTTGTACCCCAGATTACTGATAGCCTCTGCCAAAGGGCTCCTCTTGCCTTTTCTAGAATGTAACCATGTAAACGATGTTCAGGTAGATGACCATTTATATATAGATAGTAGTAACATACTGTTTCTTTTGCATGATTCTTCCCGGAATTGAGTAACTATACATTGCAGAGAACTAGATGATTTAGTTGACAATATCTCGATAAAAAGTCACAATGTGGTTGATTGTTGAACCATTTTGGTGCATCAATCATTATTACTACATGATTCCATCCGCTATTCAAATCATCGTAGCACAGTAGATATATATCTGTATTCTCTCGATAATACACCGGAGGTTGTTAAAAGTATTATGATCGGTTTTAAATGTTCGTTTATGCGTATGAGTGTATCACATTATTATGAAAGTCGTGTATTTTAAAATTAATTTACAGCTCCCCTACCCCGAACATAATGACACAATTTTTTTATTTTCCATGTACAAAAAATATTTCGGAGCATTCGAATTATTTCTCCAGGTCCGCCACTGTATAGTTCCATCCGTAATCACCGGATTCGAACCGGCATGTTATTCTTCTTCGTCTTCTGGTCACATACGATATACATGAAACTAAAGGAGAATTGCACTTCTTATATAAACTTTATAGTCACAACAATTGTGATATGTCTCCTTGATGCCTTCCTGCACCAAAACATTGACTGAAAGAATTTAAAACACGAGTATTTAGTAGAGTAAAATTTACACTCAACCGACGAAAGAAGGGAACATGAACTAAACAAATTACTTGCTCAAGAATTATAATACGTAAAGTGCAATACGGTTTGATTTAGTAGTGAAGTTATGTAATTTGTAACCAATTATAATTCATGACTTTTTCGTTGCCGGGAGTTCAGAAAACCATGATTTAAAACTCTAAATTATCAGTTTATTCATCTTTTATTAATTTATTTTTGGATCAATAATTTATTTTACTGTTTAAGAAAGTATTTTCTGATCTGGGCTGGGCCTAATTAATTAACGAGTTGATGTGGAATAAAAAATAAGGAGTCATAATTAAAAGACACCTCCATAAAGTAATGAACGTCCAACGACACAAGATAGAGTAAAGGCCCATTTTGAAGCTCCAAGAAGAAAACAAAATGACAAAACCCATCCCGTTTTGGGTTGCTGTTACTATATGGTAAAATGTAAATTATTTTTTTCTGAAATGTGTTTTTATTTTTATTTTAAAAACAGAAAGTAGGCTTCTCATTTTTTTTAAAAGGATTAACTTTCGGATTTTCAGAGAGCGAACACAAATTTTAGTATCAAATCTTGTCGATGCAAACTAGAAAGACTATTTCTTGGATAAAAAACAAATTAGCATACAATCTATTCGAGATACGGGTCATTTTCTAGTATAAATTTTAAAGTTTCGAGATGCTGCAATATGTGTGATATTCATATTTTGTTATATTTTAGCTATGTAGTTACTTGGTTATCGATATAAATTATCTATTATTAAAATTTTTTTGAGTTACCAAATAAGTAACCCTGATACTGAATATTTGGTGTGTATAAGAATTTTCGAATTTATTTTATTACACTTAATTTTATTGTTGTTACACATTAGTCTACGACATTGTATACAATATTCATCAAAAGTATAAACTGCCTTAGATTTTTGGTCAATGTATACGAAGTATAAGAGTTAAACTCGATAGAACGTTAATATAGATGACAAAACTGTAGGCAAAGATATTTTTTAGGCACACAAATATAAATAGAAGAGTTATTCCAGCTAACATTATTTCACCCAGCATACCATTTCTGATGTGAAATGAGTATTTGTACATGATTCAGAATATATGATCACTAAGGTTAGTTCATATTATCATTGATCGTGTTCGCTAACTTTTCTCATCTGTACATATGTTGGTGTGTTCGCGATACGCGTCCACAATTTAACAATTGCAGAAATTTAGTTTGCAATTCACTGAAGGTATCCACTATTTTATAGTCTAATATAACGAGCAAGTTTTATCACAAAGGTGTATTTGTTTATAATGGAAATTGCCATAGATTTCACATATTTCTCTCCAAAAATATATTTACCTCCAAAAGCAATTGTGATAGTATAAAAAGCTGACAAAGTGTATACTGTTTTCTAGTGCCTCAAGTTGTAAGAGGCATAAAAAGCTGACAAAGTGTATATTGTTTTCTAGTGCCTCAAGTTGTAAGAGGCACAAAAATACTGTCAAAGTGTATTTTTTTATTTGCTCAAGTTGTAAGAGGTCACCAACATGTCCGTAATTATAGGATCAGCCTATCATACCTCTATAGCTACTGGCCTACTTACTATAAGATATAATAATGAGACTATCATACCTCTGTAGCTTGTGATGTCAACCTTCTTACCGGTTTTGTCCCGATCAAGCTTAGAGGCTGTTGGCATTGGAGTCTTTGCCGGAGTTGAAGCTTCCAGATTGTACTTCTTGAGAAGTTCTCTAATGTACTTGGATTGACAAATGAATATACCATCTTTCCTTTGACTCACTTGTAACCCAAGAAAGTAATTCACTCTCCCATCATGCTTATTTCATACTTACTCTGCATTAGCTTAGAAAATCTCTTGCAAAGATCATCATTAGTAGAGCCAAATATAATATCATCAACATATACTTGAACTAATATTATATCAGATATATGCATTTTATGAAATATAGTTTTATCTACAACACCTCTATTAAAATCATTTTCAAGTAGAAATTCTGAGAGAGTGGCATACCATGTCATTGATGCTTGCCTGAGTCCATAGAGAGCTTTAAATCGAAAGTATACAAAATCTGCCACATTTGGATCTTCAAAACCTGGAGGTTGTTCCACATACACTTCTTATTCTAACTCCCCATTCAGGAATGCACTTTTCATATCCATTTGATGAACTTTGAAGTTTGAATGTGCTGCAAATACCAGAAACATCCTGATTGCCTCAAGTCTTGCTAGTGGAGCATAGGTTTTATCATAATCTATTTCCTCTTCTTGAGAATAACCTTTAGCTATCAGTATAGCCTTGTTTCTCATTAATGCCATATTCATCTAACTTATTTTTGAATGCCCACTTGGTGTCAATCACTGACTTGTCTTTTGGTCGGGGTACCAGCTTCCATGCCTTTTTCCTTTCAAATTGATTGAGTTCTTCTTGCATGAAAATAACCCAATCTGAATCTTCAAATACCTCATCCACTTTCTTAGGTTTCATTTCTGAGAGAAACCCTGAAAAGTGACATGCATTTTGTGTGGTACGTCTAGTTATGACTCCTGTATCAGGATCACCAATGATCAGCTCAAAGGGATGATCTTTGTTCCATAATCTTTTTCTAGGCATATAAGATCTTAATGTTTCCCCTTGTTCAATATTATGTTGAATGTGACATGTAGATCCTCTTCCTGCTCCCCCTGAGTTGTTGTCACCATGACTTGATGGTTCTGATCTTTGAGTAATGATTCTTGTATGGCTTGCTAAATGGCCTGCATTACCACTACCACCACCACCACCACCACCACCACCACCACCACCACCACTTGATTAAGGATCTTTATTGCCACGTACTGTTGGTATAACACGAGAAATCTCAGGTTCTTCTTCATACAAAGGATCATCTGAAAGATTTTCAAATTTTAGAGATTCAGAATCCTTTTCTCTTTGCAGGCTTGCTAACTGGGTGTCGTCGAACGTTACATTAAGACTTTCAATCACTTTCTGATCATCAATCACATAAACCGTGTAAGCTTTAGATTTTAGAAAGTAGCCAATAAATATACCTTCTTTTGCTTTAGCATCAAACTTTCCCAGATGCTCATTTCCTTCCTTAAGCACAAAACATTTAGCTCCAAACACATGAAAGTATTTTAGTATTGGTCCTTTTTCAGTCATGATCTCATAAAGAGTCTTGTTATGATCTTTATTAATTAGGGTACGATTTTGAATGTAACACACTGTTTTGACGACTTTAGCCCAAAAGTAGGTAGGAAGTCTTGATTCACTTAGCATAATCCTTACTGCTTCAACCAAGGTACGGTTCTTCCTTTTTACTACTCCATTTTGTTATGGAGTTCTTGAAGTTGAATACCATCTTGAAATACCTTTCTCTGTGCAGAATTCATTAAGAAATGCATTCTTGAATTCTGTACCATCACCTTATTTGATTTTTCTAACAGGTAGTTTCGCTTTCATCTCAATATTCTTTATGTGATCAACAATCATCTATGGTGCTTCATCCTTTTATTGTAAAAACAACACCCATGTGTACTTTGAGTAGTCATCGACTATCTCTAAAGCATATCATTTCCTTGATAGTGACATCACATTCACTGGACCAAATAAATACATGTGAGATAACTGAAGATGTTCAGTTATACATGTCATTTCCTTGCTTCTGTGTGATGCTTTCTTTGACTTCCCTTTTTCACATGCTTAACAGAGTCCTTCTTGACAGAATTCTGTTAGATATATTTGTGATGTCATATCTAATAATGATTTGTGTTTAGTTTTCAAATCTTGACTAACAGGACAAATCTTGACTTAACTGGAAATCAGTACTTATACTGAAGTCAGAACTTAAGATATCAGAACTTAAGTTATCAGAACTTAAGATATCAGAAGATATTCATTAGAAGATAATATCAGGACTTAAGAAGACTTTCAGATAAGAAAGGCGGCTGATTGAAAGGAAAGAAGATCAAGACTAAAATAAGAAGAGATATGTATGAAGAATAATTTTATGAAGAATAGAAGACTTGGAGAAAAAGATAACTAATTGATATATTTTAGGATGCAGACTTATATTCGATATCAATTAGAAGATTATCTTGTAACTGTGTGTCTATATAAACACATCATAGAGTTTACACTATATGTGTTATCATTATCGAGAATATTATTCATTGTAACCCTAACAGCTCTCGTGATATTTATTCATCACTGAGAGAGAACGGTTCCATTGCAATACTGTTTTATTAATAAGATTTTTCTGTGTTATATACTTGTGTTCTTAATTCGATTTGATTGTACTATACACTGTATTCAACCCCCTTCTACAGTGTGTGTGTCCTAACAAGTGGTATCAGAGCCTATTTGTTAACACAAATACAGTAAAGATCCAAAACAATCATGTCTGAAGAAGAACAAACTCCAACCAAGCCCACCAAAACTGAAGAAACTCCAAAGACTCAAATCCATAATCGATATGAGACTATTAGGGTTCCTATAATGAGACCTTCTGAGTATCCCATATGGAAAGTGAGGATGACTATGTTTCTGGAAGCTACAGATCCAGAATACCTTGACAGAATTAATGAAGGACCACATAAGCCAACAAAGCTCTCTGTTGTAGTTGCAGATCAGCCAGCAAAGACTGTACCAAAGGAGAAAAGTGAGTATACAGCTGAAGATATCTCATCTATTACCAATGATACAAAGGTAAGGCATTTGCTGCATAGTGCCATTGATAATGTCATGTCAAATAGGGTAATTAACTGCAAGACTGCAAAGGAGATATGGGATGCCTTGGAAACAAGATGCCATGGAACTGATGCAATTAAGAAGAACAGGAGGACTATACTCACTCAAGAGTATGAGCACTTTGACTCAAAACCTGATGAGTCATTAACTGGTTTATATGACAGATTTGTCAAACTCTTGAATGATCTGTCACTGGTGGATAAGGAATATGATCTTGAAGATACTAATCTTAAATTCCTTTTAGCTCTTCCTGAAAGTTGGGATTTCAAGGCAACTACTATAAGAGACAACTATGCTATTGATGAAACTACATTTGATGAAATTTATGGTATGCTCAAAACTCATGAACTTGAAATGGATCAAAGAAGCAAGAGACATGGGAGAAAGTCAAGAAAAGTTGCTCTTAAGGCTGAGGAGGAATCCCTCAAAGTAGCTGTCTCAAAGAAAGACAAAGGAAAGGCTCTCATCACAAAGTCTGATACTGAGTCATCAAGTTCTGATAGTGATGAGGATTCAGAAACTGAAAGTCTATCTGAGATGGATGCTGATGAAGAGATGATGAGATTGTGTGCTCTTATGGTGAAGGGCATCACAAAGATAGCCTACAGGAAATTCAGAAGGGGAAAGAAGTTTTCCAGGAAAAGTGGAAATTCTAATAAGAAGGGATTCAGAAAATCTGAAGGCAAAGCAGGAAAGTCTGACAGAGGAGAGTACTCAAATGTTAAATGCTACAGTTGTAGTGAGAAAGGCCACATATCTCCTGATTGCAAGAAAGGAAAATGTGACAAAAGCAAGGCACTTGTCACAAAGAAGAAAAGCTGGACAGACACTTCAGATTCTGAAAATGAGGTGAACTATGCCTTGATGGCAAATGCTGATAGCAATTCGCATGCTGCTGAGTTAAAGGTACCTCAAAAAACTTATGCTTTTCATACTGATGATATTACTGAGTTGAGATCTTATCTTAAAACCATATTCATTAGCTGTAGAGATCAGACTTTAACATGTGATAGGTTAACTTCTGAAAATCTGGCTTTTAAGAAAAGGAATGACTATTTAAAAAAGGAGTTAGTTTTGTTTCATCAAACTCAGAAAGAAAGAGATGATGCTTTTTATGTTAGAGATGAAGTGATAAAATTAAATCAATCTCTAAAAACTGAGTTAGAAAAGGAAAAAGAGATTATCAGAACTTGGACTAACTCTGGCAGAACAACTCAGAATTTACTAAGTAGTGGAAACTGGAAAGAGGGCTTAGGTTATGGAGATGATAAAAGTGAAACATGAACTGAACAAATTAAGCCAATTATTGTTAAACAGACTAATAAGCCAAAGGTAAATCCTGTTAAGTTTGTAGCTAAAATTGTAAAGTCTGATTCTGAAAAGATGGAAGATATTGAGACAGAAGTTAAGGCAGAGTCAACTTCTGATAAATTAAAACAGGATAAAACAGCTGAAGTTAACATAGGCTTAATGACAAAGAAGTAGCTTAAGTATAAGCTGAAAGAGATTAAGAATATAAATAAGGTAAAACCACCTAGGAAAAATAGGAATGGAAAGGAAGGTATGAATAAAAACAATAATTATATGCCTGTTCCTAATGCTCCTAGAAAGAAATTCTATAACTGTGGAAATTCTAACCATCTGGCTTCTTTTTGCAGGAAGAATAAGAATATAAACTCCTTACCTTCTAAGTCAGGAGTTAAGAGTCGGTCTGTTAGGTTTAAGCCATAAAATCCTTGTTTCATTGTGGTAGTTTATGGCATTCCATTTATACTTGTATGGAATATCATAGTTTGTACTATGATTATTATCAAATAAAACCTTCTTTGAAGAAAGTTGCTTTAATTCCTTCTAGTGTAAGTTCTGATGCAAAGTCTGATACTGTAAATTCTGATAAGAAAAATGTTAATATAAACTCTGATGTTAAATCCGCTGTAAATGTTAACAAACTTAATAAGGCCAAAGGATCCAAGCAAGTCTGGGTCCTTAAAACTAATCATTTGTGGTCTTTGTGATTGTAGGGAAACAGAAAAAATATCCTAGTTCTAGACAGTGGATGTTCAGGATATATGACTGGAAATAAAGCCCTGCTATCAGACTTTGTGGAGAAAGCTGGCCCAAGAGTTTCTTATGGAGATGACAACATAGGAAAAACTCTGGGATATGGCAACATCAATCTTGGGAATGTCATCATTGAAAAAGTAGCTCTAGTCGCAGGACTTAAACACAATCTGCTAAGTGTTAGTCAAATCTGTGACAAAGGTTATCATGTGGATTTCTTTGAAGAACACTGTGAAGTTGTAAGCAAATCTACAGGAAAAGGTGTTCTAAAGGGATACAGGCATGGTAACATTTATGAAGCCAAGCTTTCAACAAGTTCTGATAGTTCTGCAAAATATCTGTTAAGTAGAGCATCAATTGAAGAAAGCTGGGATTGGCATAAGAAACTCTCTCATTTAAATTTTAACAATATAAATGAACTAGTCAAGATAGATCTTGTGAGAGGACTGCCAAAATCAGTATTTGCTCCTAATGGCCTTTGTGATTCATGTCAAAAGGCAAAGCAAAGAAAATCTTCATTCAAGAGCAAGACTGAATCTTCAATTCTTGAGCTTTATCACCTACTACATGTTGATCTATTTGGTCCAGTGAATGTCATGTCTATTGCAAAGAAGAAATATGCTATGGTCATAGTAGATGAGTTTACCAGATACACATGGGTGTATTTCTTGCACACAAAAAGTAAAATTGCATCTATCTTGATTGATCATGTCAAACAACTGGATAAATTGGTCAAAGACTCTGTGAAAATCATAAGAAGTAATAATGGCACTGAGTTCAAGAATATGATTATGGAAGAGTTCTGCAAAGACCATGGAATAAAGCAGAAATTCTCTTCTCTTGGAACTCCACAACAAAATGGAGTTGTTGAAAGAAAGAATATAACTCTTATTGAAGCTACACGAACTATGCTTGATGAAGCAAAGTTACCAACCTACTTTTGGGCTGAAGCTGTGCAGACTGCTTGTTTTACTCAGAATGCAACACTTATCAACAAGCATGGAAAGACACCATATGAGATGGTGAAGAAAAAGAAGCCAAATCTAAAGTACTTTCATGTATTTGGATGCAAGTGTTTTGTTCTTAAGACTCATCCTGAACAGCTATCCAAATTTGATCTAAAAGCCGATGAAGGAATTTTTGTTGGATATCCACTTTCCACAAAAGCCTTCAGAGTCTACATGTTAGATATATTTGTGATGTCATGCCTAATATGATTTGTGTTTAAGTTTTCAGATCTTACTTAACATGACAAATCAGTACTTAACTGGAAATCAGTACTTATACTGAAGTCAGGACTTAAGATATCAGAACTTAAGTTATCAGAACTTAAGTTATCAGAAGATATTTATCAGGAGATAATATCAGGACTTAAGATGACTTTCAGATAAGGCAGGCGGCTGATTGAAAGGAAAGAAGATCGAGACTAAGATAGGAAGACATATGCATGAAGAAAGAATTCTATGAAGAATAGAATACTTGGAAGAAAAGATAACTAGTTGATATATTTTAGGAAGCAGAATTATATTCCATATCAATTAGAACATTATCTTATAACTGTGTAGTATATAAACACATGCATAGGGTTTACACTATATGTGTTATCATAATTGAAGTTATTATTCTTTGTAACCCTAGCAGCTCTCGTGATAATTTATTCATCACTGAGAGAGGACAATTCCATATTGTAACATAGTTTATTGTGTTGAATAAAATCTATTTTCTGTTACTTGAGTTCTTATATTCGATTTGATTGTAGTAAACACTGTATTCAACCCCCTTCTACAGTGTGTGTGACCTAACAATTGGTATCAGAGCAGATCTGTTAACACACATACAGTTTAAGATCCAAAAACAATCATGTCTGAAGAAGAAACTCCAACCAAGCCCACCAAAACTGAAGAACCTCCAAAGACCATAACCCATAGTCGATATGAGACTATAAGAGTTCCCATGTTGAAACCTTCTGAGTATTCCATATGGAAAGTGAAGATGGCTATGTTTCTGGAAGCTACAGATCCATAATATCTCGACAGGATTAATGAAGGACCACATATGCCAACCAAACTTTCTGTGGAAGTTGCAGGTCAGCCAGCAAAGTCTGTACCAAAGGAGAAAAGTGATTACACTGCTGAAGATATCTCATCAATTGCAAAGGATGCAAAGGTAAGACACTTGCTGCATAGTGCCATTGATAATGTCATGTCAAACAGGGTGATTCAATGTAAGACTGCAAAAGAGATATGGGATGCTTTGGAAATAAGGTGTCAGGGAACTGATTCAATCAAGAAGAACAGGAAGACTATATTCACTCAAGAGTATGAGCACTTTGACTCAAAGCCTGATGAGTCATTAACTGATTTATATGACAGATTTGTCAAACTCTTGAATGATTTGTCACTTGTTCACAAAGAGTATGATATTGAAGATTCAAATCTTAAATTCCTGTTAGCTCTTCCTGAAATATGGGATTTGAAGGCCACAATAATAAGAGACAACTATAATCTTGATGAAACAACTCTTGATGAAATTTATGGGATGCTCAAGACTCATGAACTTGAGATGGAACAAAGAAGCAAGATGAATGGAAGAAAGTCAAGGACAGTTGCCTTTGTGGCTGAGGAGGAAAGTCCCAAAGTTGTTGCCTCAAAGAAAGGCAAGGGAAAGGCTCTCATCACAAAGTCTGATACTGAGTCATCAAGTTCCGATAGTGATGATGACTCAGAAATGGAAAGTATACCTGAGATGGACCCTGATGAAGAGATGATGAAGCTATGTGCTCTTATGGTGAGAGGAATCACAAAGATTGCATACAGGAAATTCAGGAGAGGAAATAAGTTTTCTAGGAAAGGTGCAAGTTCTGATAAGAAAGGTTTCAGAAAATCTGAAGGCAAAGGAGGAAAGTCTGACAGAGGAGATTACTCAAATGTTAAATGCTACAACTGTGGTGAGAAAGGCCACATATCTCCTGATTGCATAAAAGGGAAGAGTGACAAAAGCAAGGCTCTTGTCACAAAGAAGAAAAGCTGGTCAGATGCTTCAGATTCTGAGGATGAGGAAAACTATGCCTTGATGGCAAATGCTGATAGCAGTTCTGATACTGCTGACTTAAAGGGCAACAAGAAGAACATCCTAGTTCTGGACAGTGGATGTTCAGGACATATGACTGGAAATAAAGCCCTGCTATCAGATTTTGTGGAGAAAGCTGGCCCAGGTGTTTCTTATGGAGATGGCAATATAGGAAAAACTCTGGGATATGGCAATATCAATCTTGGGAATGTCATCATTGAAAAAGTAGCTCTGGTCTCATGACTTAAACACAATCTGCTAAGTGTTAGTCAAATCTGTGACAGAGGTTATCATGTGGATTTCTTTGAAGAACACTGTGAAGTTGTAAGCAAATCTACAGGAAAAGTTATTCTGAAGGGATACAGGCATAATAACATTAATGAAGCCAAGCTTTCAATAAGTACTGATGGTTCTGCAATCTGTCTGTTAAGGAGAGCATTAATTGAAGAAAGCTGGAATTGGCACAAGAAACTCTCTCATTTAAATTTTAACAATATAAATGAACTAGTCAAAAAAGATCTTGTGAGAGGACTTCCAAAATCAGTATTTGCTCCTGATGGCCTTTGTGATTCATGTCAGAAGGCAAAACAAAGAAAATCTTCATTCAAGAGCAAGACTGAATCATCAATTCTTGAGCCTCATCACCTACTACATGTTGATCTATTTGGTCCAGTAAATGTCATGTCTATTGCAAAGAAGAAATATGCTATGGTCATAGTGGATGAGTTCACCAGATACACATGGGTGTATTTCTTGCACACAAAAAGTGAAACTGCATCTATCTTGATTGATTATGTCAAGCAACTGGATAAATTGGTCAAAGATTCTGTGAAGATCATAGTGAAGATCATAAGAAGTGATAATGGCACTGAGTTCAAGAATTTGATCATGGAAGAGTTCTGCAAAGACCATGGAATAAAGCAGGAATTTTCTGCTCCAGGAACTCCATAGCAAAATGGAGTTGTTGAAAGAAAGAATAGAACTCTTATTGAAGTTGCACGAACTATGCTTGATGAAGCAAAGTTGCCAACCTATTTCTGGGCTGAAGCTGTGCACACTACTTGTTTTACTCAGAATGCTACACTTATTAACAAGCATGGGAAGACACCATATGAGATGGTTAAGAAAAAGAAGCCAAATATGAAGTATTTTCATGTATTTGGATGCAAGTGTTTTGTTCTTAAGACTCATCCAGAACAACTATCCAAATTTGATCTAAAAGCTGATGAAGGAATTTTTTTTGGATATCCACTTTCTACAAAAGCCTTCAGAGTCTACAATTTAAGAACAAGGGTTGTCATGGAATCTATCAATGTCTCTTTTGATGATAAGAAGATTACTGAACTTGAAGATTTCAATGATCATGATTAGCTGAGATTCAAAAATAAAGTGTTAAAATCTGATTCTGTAAATCCTGACAGTCTAAATCCTGATTTTCAAACTGTGATGGATTAAACTCTAATATTATTGAAACTGTAGGGACTACGCTAAAGGAAGATGCACCTGTGCAGGGGGAGCATACTGAAGATACAACCACATCTCAAGAAGCATCAGAACCTACAACAGGCTCTTCAAGTTCTGATGGGCCAAGTTCTGATAATTCTGAAAACTCAAATTCTCAAGGATCCAACTCAGAGAGCATAATTTCAGGGGGAGCATCAAAAAATGTTGATGGAGACAGCATGGATTATGGGGGGAGCATCCAGTTCTAGAGATAACCTTCCATCTGCAAGGAAGTGGACTAAAGCACATACACCTGATTTAATTATTGGAAATCCTGATGCAGGTGTCAGAACTAGAACAACTACATCAAATGAATGTCTCTATCATTCTTTTCTATCTCAGACTGAACCAAAGAAAGTGGAAGAAGCTCTTCAAGATGCTGATTGGGTGCAAGTAATGCAGGAAGAGTTAAATAAATTTGAAAGAAATAAAGTCTGGACCTTAGTGCCAAGACCAAAGAACAGATCTGTTGTTGGTACAAAGTGGGTGTTCAGAAACAAAACTAACAGTGATGGCATAATTATAAGGAATAAAGCAAGGATGGTAGCAAAAAGATACTCTCAACAGGAGGGAATTGATTATGATGAAACATTTGCACCAATTACTAGATTGGAAGCCATAAGGATATTTTTGGCTTATGCTGCTCACAAGAAGTTTAAAGTCTTTCAAATGGATGTGAAAAGTGCTTTTCTTAATGGAGAATTGGAAGAAGAGGTATATGTTGAACAATCTCCAGGCTTTGTAGATCCAAAATTTCCCAATCATGTCTACAGGCTTGATAAAGCACTTTATGGCCTTAAGCAAGCTCCAAGAGCATGGTATGAGACTTTAGCTCAGTTTTTTCTGAAAAGTGGATTTAACAGAGGGACTATTGACAAAACACTGTTCTATCTCAACCATGGAAAGGACTTACTTTTGGTGCAAATATATGTTGATGATATCATTTTTGGTTCTACAAATGACAGACTTTGTAAGAAGTTTGCCAAGCTGATGCAGTCAAGATATCAAATGAGTATGATGGGAGAACTTAACTATTTTCTGGGCCTTCAAGTCAAGCAGAATGAAGAAGGAACTTTTATTTGTCAATCTAAGTACAACAGAAATTTGTTGAAGAAGTTTGGAATGCAAGATTGTTCAAATGCATCCACTCCTATGGCCACTGCAATAAAGTTGGATAAGGATACTGGTAAATCAGTAGATATTACTAATTACAGAGGTATGATTGTCTCATTACTCTATCTAACTGCAAGTAGACCTGATATCATGTATGATACCTGTCTTTGTGCATGAATTCAAGCAGATCCAAGAGAACCTCACTTAACAGCCGTGAAAAGAATTTTCAAGTACCTTAAGGGTACAGCTGATCTGGGATTGTGGTATCCTAGAGAATCAGACTTTAAGCTAATAGGTTACTCAGATGCAGATTTTGCAGGATACAAAATTGACAGGAAAAACACAAGTGGAAGCTGCCAATTTCTTGGAGGCAGATTGGCTTCTTGGTTTAGCAAGAAACAGAAGTCAATTTCCATATCAACTGCAGAAGCAGAATACATTGCTGCAGGAAGTTGTTGTGCACAGATTCTTTAGATGAAGAATCAGTTACTGGATTATGGGTTAGAATTTTCTAAAATCCCTATTTACTGTGATAATCAAAGTGCTATTGCTATGACAGGTAATCCAGTTCAACATTCAATGATAAAGCACATCAGCATTAGGTACCACTTCATAAGGGAACATGTGGATGAAGGTACAGTGGAATTGCATTTTGTTCCAATATATCAAAAACTAGCAGATATCTTCACAAAACCAGTAAGTGAAGCTACTTTTACAAGATTGCTAAATGAGCTTGGAATGGTTTAAGGTTCTTTCTCTAAATCTGCTTAGTTTATATTCTGATACATCAGATTTTATGATCAGTATTTACAAATATTACTATCTTTGTGTATTCTGTGCTTAAATTGAAATTTGCTTAAGTGCTGATTGTTGTGTGATGTGAATTTGTAAACTCTAATAGTGATATGAATGTTTATGTGACTATTAAATCCAATGAGGATAACTGTGCTAGATGCTGACCTAGTAGTCTTTAATATACTAAAGATCCCATATTTGAAGTAATTGTTTATGTGGAAATCATTTAACACAAGCAAATTCTGATATTGAGCTTATTTGAAGTTTACTTTGTGTATCTTATTACTAAGTCAAAAACTAGAATAGTACTTTTTATCTGTTAAGCTCTGATGTTAGTAAATATGATGGATGTACTAAGTGCTAATAAGCCTCACTTATCAAAAGAAAAAGAAAAGAAAAGAAATAAAAATCAGGTACTCCTTTGAGATCTAGAGTAAAAATATGGAAGGGAAGACCCAAGTGCATTGCTGGTATTAAGTAATATGCATTAGAAAAGCAAAATAAAAATTTTCTTGGTGACTTTTCACACTCTATGATTACTGGAGAAATACTCTGATAGCAGCATAAATTCTGATAAGCAGTCGTGACTCACTTACACTGAGAAGCCACTGTAAAAAGGAATTTCAAAAGATGCATAAAATGAGCACAAAACAGTTGAGGTGGGCTCATGCATGAACTCATTCTACAGTAGACTTTAGAATAATGACAGATTTTGAGCAAAGTTCTTAGTTATGCCTTATTTCTAAGATGTACTGAAGTGAATCAGACTTTACTCTTTGTCTGATATTTAGCTTAATGCACACACATACACTCCATATGAATGATGAAAATTATTGTGGTGATAAATGTTATTTTAGATGAACAGTTTATGTGTCAGATTGCATAAATTCTGAGGACAAGTTCTGATGGAAGTTCTGATGATTAAGTTCTGATGAAACCATATCAGTATTTGTGTGAAGAATTACAGGAATAAACATTCACTTTTCGAGTTAAGGAGCCATATTCTGATGACTTTTTAATTCTGATAATAATCAAGTTCTGATGCTGACGTGGAAGTATTTATTTACTTGGTTTATTTTTGGTCATTACTTGAACGAAAATATTTTTACAGAATATTGGTTAATGTGAGATAAAATAGTCATAATCATTATGGGTTAGTGGTTAGCGTGTATGTCTTGAAAAACTGCATGTGCATAGTAATTGTTATCATAACCCATCCCCATTAACTCTGGCCTTAGATATTTTACTGACTGTTATTATTACACATCAATCTAGGGAGTCGAGGGGTCATTATTTTTACTTGTAATTGTTACACATTCCTCGCGTCCCTTAGTATTCCATTGCCTATTTAAATGACTGATCATTCATCAGTAAAACCACATCTGTTCATTTCTCACCAACAATGGCACATTTTAGTTGGTATTACTCTTATGGCATAGAAAGTGTGACTATCTTTCAAAATGGAATTCCGATTTCATATCCTATCAACAACATTCTATTTGTCATCTGGATTCAACTTCCATAGAACATTAAAAATGACCTGTTGTCTTTCCAAAGAGAAGCTCATCTTCGTATTCTTAAACAGCAGGAGCAAATCATTTATCTTGCTGTTTTCTTTGTTGAAAGTAGGAAGAAGAATTAATTGTCATCCATCCGTTTCTCTTCACCATCAGCTTTATCAGGCTTCTTAGCTTAGGACTAAGGCTGTTGATGTTAAGAATCGTAGAATAGGACTATCTTGTAATTTTTGCATGTAATTGATAAATTTCATGAAATGTAATCATCTGATATATCAATGAAATTTTCTTTAATTGTAAGATTTGTTCTTTGTTTCTCAAATTATGTGACTGTGCATATTTAATTGCAATTTATTAATCCTTACTTCATCGATTTTTAATTTTATTTTGTGATGAATGTTTTGATTAAATTCTGTTGCTTTGAGGAAACAACTGAGGAACACGTTCCCATATCAGAACCTGTTGTTGTAGAAGCTGAGAAGGTTTCTTCTCAGAAAGATACTGTAACTGGGAGTTCTAGGCCCCTCAAAAGGCTTAAAAGTTAAACTCTGATGATAAAGCTCCTACAGTGTCTCCACCTTTGAAGAAATTAAAAAACAGAGAGCTCACAGGGACATAGTTGAGTCAGATTCAAAGGATGTAGTGGAAGCAGCTAGGGAAGGGGATCAGGAATCTCTGATCTCAACAGAACCAATTGTTATTGAATCACTTCCTTCTGCACAACCAGAAACTGCTCAAGACAGAATACCTACACCTCCTATGTCACCTATAGTTGATCCAGTACATACTGCAGAACCAGGTACAAGTGCTGAAATTGATATTCATAACTTGATTGTGCCTGAGGTTTTGTACTTGGAAGCTCCACCAATTCAACTCACTCCACCAACAACATCAATTTTGGATGTTGATCAGAACCTGGCTGCAGATCAGAATTTAGAGGATGATGTTGAAGCCTCTATAGCCTCATATACTGCTATTTTATCAGAGGATGCTGATCCTGCAGGATCTACAAGTTCTGATGCTGCCAATGAGGAAACTACTAGTGAAGCTGCTACCAATCTAAATGCTGATGCAGCTGGTCCATCAGGACATGCACATCAACAAATAGTTAATAAAGTTGATCTAATCAAGAAGTTTGTTAAGGAAGCACCAGTACCTTGGAGTGAAACTCCTAGAGGAAAGGAGTGGACTAAGGAATGGAACACAGTTAGTTTTGTTCCTTCTGAAAAGATTCTTGCTGAGCATCTGGCAAAAGCTGATGAAATGCTGTTAAATGATGATTTCAAGGCACAACTGAGAGTTACTGCATTGAGTACTAGGCACCTTCAAGGTCAACACTCAACAACTCATGTCAAGGTGAATAAAATTCAAGAAACCTTGATCCCGCAAGATATGAATGTGAAACTTGAAAAGAACAGATTTTTCAAGCCAACCTTTGATAGAATTGCCTACATTGAGAAAACTCAGGAGAAGCAAGAAACTCAGATTGATGAAATTCTAAAGAATCAAGCTTCTCAGCAAACTCAACTCAATGAGATCCAATCCTCAGTGGAATTGCTTGTCTCTCTTCTTTGACCTGCTGATGCCAAAAAGGGGGAGAAAGTGATTAAGTCCAAATGCAAATCTATTCAGACACTGAAGGGAAAGGATGATGGAAATGATGACCAGGGAAACTCTGATAAGGGTAGAGGTCAAGGTCAAGGTCAAGGCAAAGGATTTTCATCAAGTAAAGCTAGAATTACAAGTCAAGTAACAAGTTCTAATACTGGGAGAAGAATAAGTTTTGATACTGGTAAAAGGATAAGTTCTGGTGAACATTTGGAACTTGATGAAGAAATTTCAAAGGAGTTATTTCTTAAAGAAAGTCCAGGAATGGACTTTGAGAGTCTAAAGGAAGAAGAAGCTAGACTCAAAGCATAAGGTGTCAAGACAAAATTTAAAGCTTCTGTTGTTAAAAAGAAATTTCCAAAGCCTAAGGGTATTGTGATAAAGGAAAGAACAAATTCTGAGGCAACCAAAGCCAAATCACAAGTGGAAATTGATCCAAGGTCCAAGGGCAAAGAAAAAGTTGATGAACCTGTAAAGGTTTATATGCCAGTCATGGATGAAGAAATAACTGTTGATGAAGAAGATGCTAGTCTTACTATGATGACAAAGAAGATTTCTCAAACAACCTCTGACATGGCTCATGTTGTTCAGAGTCAAGATGTAGTAAGTTCTGATATGACAGTGAAACAAGCAACCTCTGACATAGCTCAAGTTGGCTTGATATCAGAAGATAAGGAAAAGGAAACCTCTGACATTGCTCATGTTAAACCTTCAAAGATACTCCTACCAGGATTCACTAAAGCTAAACAGACTCAATCTTTGAAGACTGCAACAAGTGGTTTTGAAGCATGAGTTGTTACAGGAAAGGAAGCAATGGATTGGGTAGTTCTGATGAAAGAAGAGTACATAACACTACCAATGATCCAACTTCCTTAAGTGAACCAGGTGTTGGAGCAACTCCTGAAAGATTGAATTGACTTGAATCTATACAAATGGTTTACCATACCTTTTTGAAAGAACATATCTTGTTATATTTTATGACAGATGGAAGGGTATACCATATCAGGCAGAATGCTATACCACTGAAGTATTTTGAAGAAGTGGAACATGTTCTATTCCTACTTTAAGTGAAAGAGAGATTAACAGTTAGTGCTGCAGGTTATTTAAAGTCACAAATTCAAAGACAAAAGAAGCTTTATTCTGTAAAGTCTGACAACACATACTGTCCCAAGTACAGAGATCACAAAGGTGATATTGTCGAAATGAAGCCTAACTCTGCTAAGATCATAACTACTTTTTTGGGTCATAAGGCTGTGAAATTCAATTTAGAGTCTAACAAGGCATATCTGATCAGACTAGATCAGGAGATAAGAAAAGCTAAGATAAATGATCTCAGAGCAGCTATTTTTTAAACTGGTAAAGATACAGCTGAATTGATAAATGCTAAAAGGAGGATGGTCAATGAACTTGAATATGGTGAGAGATGTCTTTTGAAGAACTATCTCAGAATAACTCCTGACATCAAAGAGATCAGAAATTGAAGCCAAGTCAAAGATCTACAACTGCTTCAATTCTAAAGTGTATACAGACTGAAGCTGTAATCAGAAGTTAAAGATGGTAAAGCTATAAGGACTGTAAGTTGTAGTTATCTAGTCAAATTTTCATGCATTTGTACTTAATGTTTTTGACATCATCAAATATCTGTTAAACTTGTATATTATGCTAATTTACAAGTTGGGGGAGATTGTTAGATATATTTATGATGTCATGGCTAATATGATTTATGTTTAAGTTTTCAAATCTTACTTAACATGATAAATCAGTACTTAACTGGAAATCAGTACTTATACTGAAGTCAGGACTTAAAATATCAGAACTTAAGTTATCAGAACTTAAGTTATCAGAAGATATTTATCAGGAGTAAATATCAGGACTTAAGGTGACTTTCAGATAAGGCAGGCGGCTGATTGAAAGGAAAGAAGATCGAGACTAAGACAGGAAGAAATATGCATGAAGAAAGAATTCTATGAAGAATAGAATACTTAGAAGAAAAGATAACTAGTTGATATATTTTAGGAAGCGGAATTATATTCCATATCAATTAGAACATTATCTTGTAACTGTGTAGTATATAAACATAGGCATATGGTTTACACTATATGTGTTATCATAATCGAAGTTATTATTCTTTGTAACCTCATCAGCTCTCGTGATAATTTTTTCATCACTGAGAGAGGACAGTTCCATATTGTAACAGAGTTTATTGTGCTGAATAAAATATGTTTTCTGTTACTTGAGTTCTTATATTCGATTTGATTGTAGTAAACAGTGTATTCAACCCCCTTCTACAGTGTGTGTGACCTAACACTACAATTTAAGAACAAGGGTTGTCATGGAATCTATCAATGTCTCATTTGATGATAAGAAGATTACTAAAGCAAGGAAGTGGACTAAAGCACATACATCTGACTTGATTATTGGAGATCCTGAAGCAGGTATTAGAAATAGAACAATAATATCAAATGAATGTCTCTATCATTCTTTTCTTTCTCAGACCGAACCAAAAAAAGTGGAAGAAGCTCTTCAAGATGATGATTGGGTGCAAGCAATGCAGGAAGAGTTAAATGAATTTGAAAGAAATAAAGTCTGGACCCTAATGCCAATACCAAAGAACAGATCAGTTGTGTACACAATAGGTGTTCAGAAATAAAACTAACAGTGATGGCATAATTACAAGGAATAAAGCAAGACTGGTTGCAAAAGGATATTCTCAACATGAGGGAATTGATTATGATGAAACATTTGCACCAGTTGCTAGACTGGAAGCCATAAGGATATTTATGGCTTATGCTGCTCATAAAAAGTTTACAGTCTTTCAAATGGATGTAAAAAGTGCTTTTCTTAATGGAGAATTGGAAGAAGAAGTATATGTTGAACAACCTCCAGGTTTTGTAGATTCAAAATTTCTTAATCATGTCTACAGACTTGATAAAGCACTTTATGGCCTTAAGCAAGCTCCAAGATCATGGTATGAGACATTAGCTCAGTTTCTTCTGGAAAGTGGATTTAATAGAGGGAATATTGACAAAACTTTATTCTATCTCAAGCATGGAAAGGACTTACTTTTGGTGCAGACATATGTTGATGATATCATTTTTGGCTCTATAAATGACAGACTTTGTAAAAGGTTTGCCGAGCTAATGCAGTCAAGATATCAAATGAGTATGAAGGGAGAACTTAGCTATTTTCTGGGCCTTCAAGTCAAGCAAAATGAAGAAAGAACTTTATTTGTGAATCTAAGTACACCAGAAATTTGTTGAAGAAATTTGGAATGCAAGACTGTTCAAGTGCATCCACTCCTATGGCCACTGCAACAAAATTGGATAAGGATACTGGTACATTAGTAGATATTACTGATTACAGAGGTATAATTGACTCATTACTCTATCTAACTGCAAGTAGACCTGATATCATGTATGCTACCTGTCTTTGTGCAAGATTTCAAGTAGATCTAAGAGAACCTCACTTAACAGTTGTGAAAAGAATTTTCAAGTACCTTAAGAGTACATCTGATCTAGGATTGTGGTATCCTAGGGAATCAGACTTTAAGCTAATAGGTTACTCAGATGCAGATTTTGCAGGGTGCAAAATTGACAGGAAAAGCAAAAGTGGAAGCTGACAATTTCTTGGAGGCAGATTAGTTTCTTGGTTTAGCAAGAAACAAAAGTCAATTTCCACATCAACTGCAGAGGCAGAGTACATTGCTGCAGGAAGCTGTTGTGCACAGATTCTTTGGATGAAGAATCAATTACTGGATTATGGGTTATAATTTTCTAAAATCCCTATTTACTGTGATAATCAAAGTGCTATTGCTATGACAGGTAATCCAGTTCAACACTCAATGAAAAAGCACATCAATATTAGATACCACTTCATAAGAGAACATGTGATGGAAGGTATAGTGGAATTGCATTTTGTTCCAACAGATCAACAACTAGAAGATATCTTCACAAAACCACTATGTGAAGCTACTTTTACAAGATTGGTAAATGAACTTGGAATGGTTTCAGGTTCTTTCTCTAAATCTGCTTAGTTTATATTCTGATACATCAGACTTTATGATCATTATTTACAGATATTACTATCTTTATGTAATCTGTGCTTAAACTGAAATTTTCTTAAGTGTTGATTGTTGTCTGATGTGAATTTCTAAACTCTGATAGTGATATGAATGTTTCTGTGACTATTCAATCCAATGAGGATAACTGTGCTAGATGTTGACCTAGAAGTCTCTAATATACTAATGATCCCATGGTTGAAGTAATTGTTTATGTGGAAATCTTTTAACACAAGCAAATTCTGATATTGAGCTTGGTTAGGTTTACTTTGTGTATCTTATTACTAAGTCAAAAACTAGAATAGTGCTTCTTATCTGATAAGTTCTGATGTTGGTAAATCTTATGGATGTACTAAGTGCTGATAAACCTCACTTATCAAAAGAAAAAGTAAAGAAAAGAAATAAATATCAGGTACTCCTTTGAGATCTAGAAAAAAATATATGTGGAAGGGAAGACCCAAGTGCTTGTTGGTATTAAGTAATATGCATTAGGAAAGCAAAATAAAACTTTCTTGGTGACTTTTCACATTCTCTGATTAATGGAGAAATACTCTGATAATAACATAAATTCTGATAAGCAGTCGTGACTCACTTACACTGAGAAGCCACTGTAAAAAGGAATTTTAAAAGATACATAAAATGAGCACAAAACAGTTGAGGTGGACTCATACATGAACTCATTCTATAGTAGACTTCAGACTAATGACAGATTTTGAGCAAAGTCCTTAGTTATGCCTTATTTCTAAGATGTACTGAAGTGAATCAGACTTTACTCTTTATCTGATATTTAGCCTAAAGCACACACTTACACTCCATATGAATGATGAAAATTACTGTGGTGATCAATGTTGTTTTAGATGAACAGTTTAAGCGTCAGTTGCATAAATTCTGAGGACAAGTTCCGATGGAAGTTCTGATGATTAAGTTCTGAGAAAACCATATCAGTATTTATGTGAAGAATTACAGAAATAAAAATTTACTTTTTGAGTAAAGGAGCCATATTCCGATGACTTTTAAATTCTGATAATAATCAAGTTCTGATGCTGACGTGGCAGTATTTATTTCCTTGATTTATTTTTAAGTCAATACTTGAACGGTTATATTTTATCAGAATATTGGTTTATGTGAGATAAAGACAGTAATAATCATTTGTTTAGTGGGAACAATTTTTTTTTGAAAAACTGCATGTGCATAGTAATCTTTACTTATTTCCCGTGTCCATTAACTTTTGTCTTAACTACTGCATGGCTGACAGGGGCAACGTCTGTTCCACTTCTCAATAACTGTTGTCAAGTGGCGTATTAGTAAAAGAGAGAAAAGATTTTAAATCTTTTATTTACATTTCTTTCTGTACTCTCTCTCTTTATCTTGTTTTCTCATATTCTCTAACGGTTTTCTATCCAGACATTTTGTCAAACACCTTTCAGGCACTCTAAATTCTCACTCATTTTTAATGGCACCCAAGGATATAATCTTTAATGGAGCAAAGTTCGTCCCCAACAACTATGCTGCCATTCTCACTAAGAGTGAAGCTCCTGCGGAACTTCATTTTATTCAGGATTTCTTATCTCATAGTGAAATTGGGTTCGATTTGGTGCAGCCTTCTTATCCTAGATCAAAGAGGACAAAGACTGGACCTTAGACACAACAAAAGATAAGGAAGATGATTCTGAGAGATGAATCAGAAGATGAAGCACAGGTTCAACAATCAGGATATGTTGCTCAAGTAGCTGAGAAGGTCTCTTCTCAGAAAGCTCAAGAAAATGGGAGTTCTAGGCCCCTAAAAAGGCTTAGAAAGCTAAACTCTGATGATCAAGCTCCCAGAGTCTCTCCATTAGCTAAGAGACTTAAAAAGCAAAGTGCAAGGAGGTCTGTAGAATCATCAATCTCTGAAGAAGGAATGGAAGCTGCAGCTGAGGAAGGAGGTCAGGAATCTCTGATCTCAACATACCCAATTGTGATTGAATCTCTTCCCACTACTAAACCAGACTTTACTGAAGCTCACAAATCTCCTATTCAAAAGCCAGAGAATACTCAAGAACACATGCCTACACCTTCCGTGTCTCCTATCATTGATCAAGTACATGCTAATAATCCAGGTACAAGTGCTGAAATAGATATTCACAACTTGAATGTGTCTAAGGTTCTGTACTTGAAAGCTCCAACCATTTCTCAACACACTCCACCAGCAACTCCACTGCTAGATGCTGATGTCCATGCAGATGAATCTTTTATTGCTTCACATAAAATTATTCTATCACAAGATGCTGATACTGAAGATTCTGCAAGTTCTGTTGAAGTAAATGCTGACAATACTGGTGAAGCTGCTACAAATGAAAATACTGATGCAGCTGGTCCTTCAGGACATGCACCTCTACAAACAGTTATTAAAGCTGATTTGATTAAAAAGTTTGTGAGAGAGGATGCACCAGTACCTTGGAGTGAAACTAACAGAGGAATAGAATGGATCAAGGAGTGGAACAAAGTTGATTTTATTCCTACTGCAAATAATCTTGCTGAGCACCTGGCTAAAGCTGTTGAGATGCTGATGAATGATGACTTCAAAGCACAGCTCAGAGTTACTGTATTGAGTACCAGGAACCTTCAAGGTCAACACTCAATAACTCAAGCCAAGGTGGACAAAATTCAAGAAACACTGATTCAGCAAGACATGAACTTTAAACTAAATAAGAACAGATTTTTCAAGCCTGCCTTTAACAGAGTTGAGGCTATTGAGAAAGCTCAGGAGGAACAACAAGCTCAAATTGCTGAAGTACTAAAGAATCAAGCTTCTCAACAAGTTCAACTACATGAAATCCAATCTTCAGTGGAACTACTTCTCTCTCTCCTACTATCCGATGATGCCAAAAAGGGGGAGAAGGTGGTCAAGTCCAAATGCTCTACTGATTTAGCACTGAAGAAAAAGGATGGTGGAAATGATGACCAAAGAAACTCTGAAAAGGGTAGAGGTCATGGTCAAGGTAAAGACTTTTCATCTAGGAAAGCAAGAACTTCTACACAGAGATCAAGTTCTGATGCTGATAGAAGAATAACTTCTGATAAATAAGTTCTGACTAAGCCTGATGTTCTAATACAAGGTGAAAGTCAAGAATCATAGAAGTTTATGCAGACACTGAAGCTCAAGGGGAAGGAAACAAAAGTCTACTATCAAGGCCCCAAGATACAGAAGCTAGATGAAGAAATTTCAAAAAGACTATTTCTCAAAGATAATCCAGGAATGGACTTTGAAAGTCTGAAGGAAGAAGAAGCCAGACTTAAAGCAGAAAATGTCAAATCCAAGTCGAAAGCTTATATTACTGCAAAGAAACCCTTAAAGCCTAAGGGCATTGTGATTAAAGAGAAGACAAACTCTGAGGCAACCAAATCCACATCTAAAGCCAAATCATAAGTGGAGGTAGATTCAAGGTTCAAGGGCAAAGCTAAAGTTGATGATTCTGTAAAAATCTATCTGCCAATCATGGATCTAGAAGCAAAATCTGATGAAGATACTAGTCTGATTTTGAAGAAGAAGAAGAATATTCAAACAACCTCTGAAAGAGCTCATGTTGTTCAAGATTAGGACTTAGTAAATTCTGATATTACAATGAAGCAAGCAATCTCTGACAGAGCTCAAATTGTCTTGATATCAGAAGATAAAGAAAAATTAACCTCTGACATTGCTCATGTTAAACCATTAACAGTTCTGTTACCTGGATTCACTAAAGCTCAACAATCTACTCAACCTTTGAAGACTACATCAAGCGGTTTTGAAGCAAGAGTTATTCTAGGAAATGAAGCTACAGACAAATCAGGATTGGGTAGTTCTAATGAAAGAAGAATACACAATACTACCAATGATCCAACTTCCATAAGTGCACCAGGAGTAGGAACAATTCTTGAAAGATTGAATCAATTGGAGTCTGTACAAATGGTCTACCACTTTGTGCTAAAAGAAAATATCATGTTATACTTCATGACAGATGGGAGGGTATTCCAGATAAAAAAGGATGCTATTCGCTTGAAGTACTTTGAAGAATTACAACATATGCTATTTCTACTTCAAGTGAAGAACATATCAACAGATGGTGCTGCCAGATACATAAGGTCTGATATTGAAAGACAGAAGAAATTATACTCTGTAAAGTCTGACAGGCCATACTATCCTAAGTACAGAGCTCACAATGATGAATTAGTTGAGATGAAGCCTAATACTGCCATAATCACTACATTTTTGGGTATTAAGGGACTGGAATTTAATCTGGAGTCTGACAAAGCTTATCTGATCAAATTGGATCAGGAAATAAAGAAAGCAAAGATTAATGATCTCAGGGCTGCTATCTTTCAGACAGGAGAAGATACATCTGAACTTAAAGATGCTAAAAGGAGGATGATAAATGAACTTGAATATGCTGAGAGAACTCTTTTGAAGAACTATCTCAGAACAACTCCTCACATTCGAGAGATTACACACTGAAGCCAAGTCAAGGACTAAAACTGTTAAATTTTGAGGGATATACAGGTTAAAGCTGATATGAGACTTTAAGGATGGTAAAAGCTACAAGGACTGTGAGTTATAGTTATCTAGTCAAATTCTCATATGCATTTGTACTTAATGTTTTTGACATCATCAAATATCTATTAAACTTGTATATTATATTAATTTACAAGTTGGGGGAGATTGTTAGATATATTTGTGATGTCATGTCTAATAATGATTTGTGTTTAGTTTTCAGATCTTGACTAACTAGACAAATCAAGACTTAACTGGAAATCAGTACTTATACTGAAGTTAGAACTTAAGATATCAGAAGATATTCATCAGAAGATAATATCAGGACTTAAGAAGACTTTCAGATAAGGAAGGCGACTGATTGAAAGGAAAGAAGATCAAGACTAAAACAAGAAGAGATATGTATGGAGAAGAATTCTATGAAGAATAAAAGACTTGGAGGAAAAGATAATGAATTGATATATTTTAGGATACAGACTTATATTCGATATCAATTAGAAGATTATCTTGTAACTGCGTGCCTATATAAACACATCATAGGGTTTACACTATATGTGTTATCATTATCGAGAATATTATTTATTGTAACCCTAGCAGCTCTCGTGATATTTGTTCATCACTGAGAGAGAACGGTTCCATTGCAATACTGTTTTATTAATAAGATTATTATGTGTTATATACTTGTGTTCTTAATTCGATTTGATTGTACTATACATTGTATTCAACCCCCTTCTACAGTGTGTGTGTGTCTTAACAAATTCCATCTGTGGTAAACCTCACACCAACTCTTTCTTTACCAATGAGTTTATTATCTTGAATTCAAGTGCGAGATGTTGTGCAAGACATGCCTGCATAATAATAAGACTAAGTCAAATTGACAACCCTAAGATTAAGTTGTATGATAATTAATATTTATATTCTGTAATTGTATTCCTTGAGTCTATAAGAATGTTAAGTATATTATAATGGGGTATTTTTCTGTGAACAGTTTCATGCTAAGGAATAAACTCTGGAAGAAGATTAAGTTATGATCATGCCTCGGAGAAAAGATATAAAAAATTGGAGTTGAATAATGTCATTCTAGAAAAATGCTCTAAGTCAAGATATCGACAAGTCACAGATCAAGGTATATCGAGAAGTCATTCGAGAAGTCCAAAATGACATGTAGAGAAGTCTAAAATGACTTGTAGAGAAGTCCAAAATGGCTTATGAGAACTCTCAGAGATATCGACAAGTTAAATGAAGACATAGAGAACGGGAGATTTTGACAAGTCATTTCTGCATGTAGAGATCTCAGAGATATCGATAAGTCAAATGAATATGTAAAGAATTAGAGATATCGACAAGTCAATTTCTCATATAGAGATCTCAGAGATATCGATAAGTCAAATGGTGTATATAGAGATCTCAGAGATATCGACAAGTCACTTCTACATGTAGAGATCTCAGAGATATCGGCAAGTCATTTCATACATAGAAAACTGGAGACCTCGACAAGTCAAATATACCTATAGAGAACTCAGAGATATCGATAAGTCATCATACTTATAGATATGTCACTTCTCTATGGAACAATTGGAGATCTCGACATACTATCTCAAATTCAGAATACGAACAAGTTCAAGATTCAAGATTATCATTCAACAAACAATTCATTCACTGAATTGGAAAGTCTACAAAAGCAGCTTGAAGAATACAAGATCAAAAGACAAGATTAATTAGACAAAGGGTGGTCACAGACCTTCAAAATTCTGCACATATTTGCTAACACCAAAAAAGGAAATTCACAAGGTTACTTTCGAATTTGGTTTAGTAAATTTTAGTGCAAGTTTTGTAAACCCGTGCTGCTAGTCTATAAATCATGCACGGCTCCTTAGTTTACAAGTAACAAACATATCTAGATTTTCTTGTAGTCCTCCACAAGAAAAAAGTTGAGTTCTTATTTTCTAAAGAACACAGATTTGTAACAAGACAAACTTGATTAATACAATTAAGTGAGTTTTTGATATATTATGTATGTGCTCATTCTATTAAACAAGATATCTACATTTCTTAAACTGTTTTGTTTAAACCATAATCTATAAAGCTTAAAACCAAGAAAAATCTAAGAAACACATTCACCCCCCCTCTGTGTTACATTTCATAGCATTCAATATCAACACATTATACACCTACACGAGAATTGACAAGCATCAAGATACCTGCTTTTGACAAGATCAACTACACACTATGAAAAAAGAAAATGATGTTGTTCATAAGAATGGCCAACCCCATGTATGTTCAGATTCTCAGGAATGGACCTTTCATTCCTATGGTAAGAGTTTCTGAATCTATAGAAGAAGATATGGTCATACCAGCACATTATATACCTAAAGACCCCTCAACCTACACATAGCCTAAAAAGAAAAAGGTTGCACTGGATAGAAGTTTACAACTCATATTAATTGAGTCTTTTGATAATGTGATGTACAACAACATTATCAACTGTGATACTGCTAAACAGATTTGGGAGAATATTGAGATACTGTGTGAGGGGACAGGGGAAGTCAGATCTAACCAAAGAAGAATCTTGGTGTCATAATATGAGGGTTTCATGGCTAAACCTAAAGAAGGAATTACTGAAGTTTTTGAAAGATTCAAAAAATTGATTAATGACTTGCAACTTCATGATAAATATTATGAAGCTGAGGAGGTTAACCTAATTTTTTTGCTTACCCTTCCTGACCATCTTAAACAGAAGATATCTACTATTAGAGAAGGAAGAAACTTGAGCAGAATGACATTGGAGATCTTATATGGGATTGTGAAGACATATGCGCTTGAGATGTTACAAAGAAAGTCATTGAAAGCAAACCAATGACATGTAATTGATGGATCTAGTGCATTGATGGTTAATGACAGTACAATGCTTGAAGATGAACAAAAGGCTCAAACTCCAGTCACGCATGCTGTCGAGCAAAAGAACAAGGAGCCCCAAAAACAAGTCATATTGGAGCTAGAAGAGGATGAATATAACACCCTTGATGAACTAGATGAGATGGATGACAAGCATGTACCCGACGGATGACAAGCATGTACCCGACAGATGACAAGCATCTACCCGACGGATGATCAAATTCAAATATTTGTTGACAGTGATAACACAGTCACATGCGTCGAGTATTTGCAAAAGGAATGTGGCAGCCTGTTTAGCAGGAAATTGAGAACAAAGAAGCATTACCATTTCCATGCAAGTTATGGAGATTTTCAAAGATGCTGGAATAGAGTAATGAAGCAGCATGGAGTTAGACTTGATAGGTTTTATTTTATTATCTTGTCTTATTACCATGTAAACTTGGTGATATATAAACCAAGTGTAGCTAGTAGAACAAACAACCAAGCAAACACATTTTAGGAGAGAAATATAAAAAGCTGTATTTGTTAAGAATTTCTCTGTAGTTTGTTTGTTCAACTTGTAAAGCAGTTGTGAGCCAATTTGAGCTTCTCAGAATTCTCAAATATATATATATATATATATATATATATATCTGGTGGATACATTCAAATCCACCAGAAAGTTTTAAAGACTTGTGTTTTTATTACTTTGTGTTTGATTTATTTAATCTTTTCATTCCGCACTTTACAAATCAAAACACATATATATCTGTCGAGTTAAGAACTGTTTTTAAATCTTGAAAAAGAAGCCATAATTACATTCAACCCCCTCTTCTGTAATTCTTATTGTATTGTTAGGGAATAACAATTGGTATCAGAGCAAGCTCTTGAAGTACAAAGAGTGTAAAGAAACTTAGCAACCCCCTATTTTCTATTCCTTTTTGTTGACAATAGCCCTTAGCAACCAATCTAGATTTGTTCCTGACTACAAGGAAATTGTAGTCAACAAACCTGTGAGCTATTGTCAACAAAAAGGAATAGATTTTGATGAAAATTTTGCTCCTGTTGCAAGACTTGAAGCCATCAGAATTGTCTTAGCCTATGCAGCTCATGCCAATTTCAAAGTCTATCAAATGGATGTGTTATCAGAATTGTCTTACTTCAGTGAGAACCACTTTGTTGCTTCTTTTATTTGTCACAACACAGGCTTCTGAATTGAAGGTTACTGAATTGCCTATGTCACAAAGATGGCTGATACTCAACAAATTGTGCTTGAGACCATCCACTAGGGCAACCTCTTCAATGATGACATTGTCCTTACACTCTTTGTACTTCAAGAGCTTTCTCTGATACCAATTTGTTATTCTTAACAATACAATAAGAATTACAGAAGAGGGGGTTGAATGTAATTATGGTTTCTTTTTTAAGATTTAAAAACAGTTCTTAACTCCACAGATATATATGTATTTTGATTTGCAAAGTGCGGAATGAAAAGATTAAATAAATCAAACACAAAGTAATAAAAACACAAGTCTTTAAAACTTTCTGGTGGATTTGAATGTATCCACCAGATATATATATATACATATATATATATATATATCTATTTGAGAATTCTGAGAAGCTCAAATAGGCTCACAGCTGCTTTACTGAAAGGAATATGTCCTAAGTCCAATCATGTATGAGGATTTAGGAATAACTTTTATGTAATCTGTTTTGATTTCATTGATATTAATAAAAGACTTGTTTTGTTTTTATTACGGGCTCTATCTATTTAAGTGTTTAAATAAGATATACCATAGTTTAGAGTAAAGCCTTTTATGGATTATGATGAGATCATAATAGTGAGACCTAAAAAGATGATAACTCTAAACTTAAATAGTTCCTGGTCATAGGATTACTAACCGGTAATTAATAATCCGCAAAGATCGGTACATACTATGCTTATTTCATTATGAAGGATGTTTGTTCTCATAGACATTTGTGTGGTGACACTATAGCTAGTATGTAGGTGCTTATTATAGAATAAGTTCACTGAACATGACTCGCCCAGCTGAACAACTGATGGAGTTCACTCACGTGTCAGCAGTTGTTCACCTAGTGATAGTTGTACAAGTATCCTTAGATTGAGGTCATCATAGTCATCTTGTGTACACTGAACTATGCTTTGGTTTAGTTCTTAGTCTCCAGGGACAATTATTAGGGCTCTTCTGGGTATAGGAATTTGTACACGAAGATAGTGTATGATCAATAAAGGATCTACCCCTTCCAGTGAAGGAAGCGAATGTTCAAGGCTGATCCACTTATGCTAGTTCAGGAATCTCTGGCCAGAGTAAATGAAATTAGAAAGGAGTTTCTAATTTGCATAAAACTAAGCATAGTAAATGGTAAGCAAGTGATTGAATTAGATAGGCTTGACACGAGATCCATGCCTTGTATTTAATCGGGACATTGTAGGGTAGAAGGAGTTTATTGTACGGTAACTATCAAGTAGTAATTGGCCAATGATACAACGGGCTTGTGTCGGTCATAGCCTTCCAACATGATAGAAAAGTAGTTCTTATTTTTGAATTATTGTCGGTTCGTGCTACAGCCGAGGGCTTTGATTTCGAAATAAGAAATACTTGTCTATTACATAGAGATGTGTATATTGAATAAGAATCTAAAGGTCGGTACGTGCTACAGCCGTGGGCCTTTGGGGACTGATTCAACTGTACGGAATGTTGGGTTAGACTTGACTTAGAATATTGAGTTTGTCGTGCTACAGCCGAGACTCAATTATTCAAGAGGCTAAAGTTTGATTAGGGAATAACATGAGATGTAATTGACAAGAGTTGTATGCCTATTGAACATTACATGGCGGTTCGTGCTACAGCCGGGGTCGTGTAATGGAATGTAGGATCCCTATTCCCACTAGCATTACGAATGCTTAATTTTTCATGTAGGGGGTTGAATAAATTAGATAAACTAGTGGGAGCCACTTATGAATAAAGACCCGATTCATATAGTGTTTTGAAATAAAATCGATTATTTGCTAAGTGTTGTTATGTGTTTATCATTTACAGATTTACTTTGTACGTTATGTCTTCTGCACTATCACTCAGGAGCATACTAGATGCTCACAAATTGACTGGTCCTAATTATGCTGACTGGCTTTGAAACTTGAGAATTGTTCTCAGGATTGAGAAGTTGGAATACGTGATTAACTCACCTAAGCCTACTGAACCTGCTAGTGATGCACATAATGATGAACATGTTGTGTATCGTAGGTGGATAGATGATGCAAATGTTGCTCAATGCATCATGCTAGCTTCCATGAACATTGAGCTACAGAAGCAACATGAGCATATGGATGCTCACAATATCCTCATGCATCTACAAGAGTTGTATGATGTGGTGGGGAGGACAACTCGATATGAGATATCGAAGGAGCTGTTCGATTGTAGGATGTCTGAGGGATCATCTGTGAATGACCATGTACTTAAGATGATCAATTTGATTGAACGTCTTGGACAACTTGGTTTTGCCATGGATGGGGAGCTGAGCCAAGACTTGGTCTTGCAATCGCTTCCGAGTTCGTTCTCGCAGTTTATTGTGAACTTTCACATGAATAAGTTGGATGTCAGCCTGCCTGAACTCCACAACATGTTGAAGACTGCGGAATCGAATTTTCCCCCTAAGAAGAGTTCTGTTCTTCTAATTGGTGAAGGTTCCAATCCTAAGAAAAGGAAGAGGAACTCTTCCAAGAAGAAGAAAGTAGGTGAGAAAACGCCGGTTCCACCAAAAGCTGAAGACCCCAAGAGCAAAGTTGTTTGCTTTCACTGTAACAAGGTGGGGCACTGGAAGAAGAACTGCAAGGTTTACCTTGCAGAATTGAAGAAGAAGAAGGGTAGTGAGACTACCGCTTCTGATTCAGGTATGTTCATGATAGAAGTGAATATGTCATTAAGCCAAATTTTTACTTGGGTATTAGATACCGCCTATGGTTCTGACATCTGCAATTTGTTGCAGGGACCAAGGAGAAGTAGGACTCTTGAGGAAGAGGAGGTGATTCTACTGATGGGAAATGGAGCAAGAGTTGCTGCTGAAGATGTAGAATCATTTCATTTAAATATGCCTACGGGCAAGACTATTGTTTTAAATAATTGTTATTTTGTTCCCTCGATTGTGAGGAATATTATTCCCATGTTAGACTTGGCTGGATTTTCATTTATTATTGAGAATAATGAATGTTCTATTCTTAGAGATAATATTCTTTATGGACGTGGTGCTTTAAATAATGGTCTGTATATATGTGACATAATTTACTTCAGATTGAACAAACTAATAAAAGAAAAGGGATGATGAAAATCTCACTTTATAGTGGCACTGCAGTCTCCATTTAGTAGACATGGAGAGAGAACTGCAAATTTGCTAGGAATGGTACACACAGATGTATGTGGACCAATGTCTACGCAAGCCATGGGTGGATTTTCATACTTCATTACTTTCATAGATGATAGATCTGGATTCGGATATGTGTTTAATGAAACACAAGTCTGAAGCCTTTGAAAAGTTCAAAGAGTATAAGTATGAAGTGGAAAAACAACCAAACATAGTATTATAACTCTTCGATCAGATCGAGGTGGTGAATACTTTAATGGAGTGTTTCTAGATTATCTCAAAGTAAATGGTATAGTCTCCCAGTGGACTCCTCCAGATTGGTATCTGAAAGGAGAAATCGAACTTTGTTAGACATAGTTTGGTCCATGATGAGCTATGCAAATCTTCCAGTATTCCTATGGGGTGATGCATTGGAAACCTCAGCATATTTACTAAATAAAGTGCCTTCCAAAATCTGTTCCTCAAACTTCGTATGAGATATGGAAAGAAAGGAAACTGAGTCTTAAACACGTTAAGATTTGGGGATGTCCAGCTTATGTCAAGTAAGTTGACCCAGATAAGCTGGAATATCGATCCGTAAAATGTAGTTTTGTGGGATATCCTAAAGAGACTTTAGGGTATTACTTTTATACCGATCATCGGGTGTTTGTCTCCAGACATGCTACCTTCTTGGAAAAGGAGTTTATCCTTGAAGGAAACAGTGGGAGCAAAATTGAACTTGATGAAGTTCAAGAAGCACAAACTACTACAGATCGAGTGGAAACACCTGTTCTGACTGAACAACCTTTTGTGGAACAGCCCATTCATAGATCAGGGAGAGTGTCTCGCCAACCTGAGAGGTAATATGGCCTTGTCATTGAGAATGACAATGAGTTGTCGATCATTGATGATGACGACCCTGTGACCTATAATGAGGCTATGAGTAGTGTTGACTCAGAGAAATGGCATAGTGCCATATAATCCGGAATATAATCTATGTATACGGTATACGAAAGAATGATTGAAGCAGATGACCAGGTGGAGACCTATAAGGCCAGGCTTGTGGAAAAAGAATTCAAACAAAGGCAATGGATTGACTTTGATGAAACCTTTTACCTGTAGCCCTGTTATAATCAGTTCGGATTTTGCTTGCGATTGCTGCTTACTACGACTATGAGATCTGGCAAATAGCCAGATGGTTTTCTTTCAAAGAGAAATGAAAACCTAGTGTGTAAGCTAGTGCGAACCAGATGTGGTTTAAAGCAAGCTTCTCGAAAGATGGAACATTCGTTTTGATGAGACAGTCAAAGAGTTTGATTTTATCAAAAACGTAGATGAACCATGCGTCTACAAAAGGGCTAGTGGGAGCGCGATAACATTTCTTGTGTTGTATTGAAATTAGAGTTGACACACATAACAATATAGCAGACCCAGTCACAAAGCTACTTTATGAAAGTCACTTTGATCGTCATAATGACAGGATGGGTATTAGATACCAGAGTGATTGGCTTTAGTACAAGTGGGAGATTGAAAGAAATATGTCCTAAGTCCAATCATGTATGAGGATTTAGGAATAACTTTTATGTAATCTGTTTTGATTTCATTGATATTAATAAAAGACTTGTTTTGTTTTTATTACGGGCTCTATCTATTTAAGTGTTTAAATAAGATATACCATAGTTTAGAGCAAAGCCTTTTATGGATTATGATGAGATCATAATAGTGAGACCTAAAAAGATGATAACTCTAAACTTAAATAGTTCCTGGTCATAGGATTACTAACTGGTAATTAATAATCCGCAAAGATCGGTACATACTATGCTTGCTTCATTATGAAGGATGTCTGTTCTCATAGACATTTGTGTGGTGACACTATAGCTAGTATGTAGGTTCTTATTATAGAATAAGTTCACTGAACATGACTCGCCCAGCTGAACAACTGATGAAGTTCACTCACGTGTCAGCAGTTGTTCACCTAGTGATAGTTGTACAAGTATCCTTAGACTTGAGGTCATCATAGTCATCTTGTATACACTGAACTATGCTTTGGTTTAGTTCTTAGTCTCCAGGGACAATTATTAGGGCTCTTCTGGGTATAGGAATTTGTACACGAAGATAGTGTATGATCAATAAAGGATCTACCCCTTCCAGTGAAGGAAGCGAATGTTCAAGGCTGATCCACTTATGCTAGTTCAGGAATCTCTGGCCAGAGTAAATGAAATTAGAAAGGAGTTTCTAATTTACATAAAACTAAGCATAGTAAATGGTAAGCAAGTGATTGAATTAGATAGGCTTGACACGAGATCCATGCCTTGTATTTAATCGGGACATTGTAGGGTAGAAGGAGTTTATTGTACGGTAACTATTCACTGAATAGGTTCTTGGTATTCTAAGCAGTGAATTCATATTATCCGGATAGTCGCGATATGCTGAGAAGTATCCCTCACGATGTAGAATAAATATGATTAATTAATTAATCATATTTAATAAATTAGAGAATTTATATAAATAATGATAAAATAGTTTTATTATTATTTATTTCTACTACCGGCTTAATATTGAACCTACAGGGTCACACCATAAAAAGAGAATGATTTAATGGTGGAGTAATTAATTAATAATGGCTGATAATTATTTATTTATGAAATAAATAATTAATTGGCAAATTTAATAATTGATTAAATAAGATTTAATTGATTATAAATTAATTAAGAAAAGTTCTTAATATTATTAATTAAAGGATTTAATTTTTGGAAATTAAATCAAGAGAGAGAATTATTTCTAAAGTGTTTAGAAAAAGGATTAATAATTAAAAGGTGTTTTAATTATTAATAAGAATAATAAATGGGATAATAATAATAATATTTATGGGAAAATTTCAGCTGAAAATTTTGCCTATAAATACACTATTATAGACCCTATTTTATTCTAACCCACATCGAACCCGAAACCCAAAAAGTTTGGAAAACCCAATTCTCTCCACCTCCTTCCTCCTCCTTAACATCGTTTTCTTGGTGGATACCGGTGGAGTGCTTCACACTTGAGGAGCAACTGCTAAGGATCTCTGATCGTTGTCTCCGAATTATTTTTAAAGGTTAGATTCGATCCCTCGAATTTTTATTCATGATCTGTATGCTTTTATTTGGATTTTGTATGTGTAAAAGTGTTTTGCCATGCCCCCGCTGCGTTAAAAATCCAACATTTACAAGTTGAACAAACAAACTACAGAGAAATTCTTGACAAATACAGCTTTTTATATTTCTCTCCTAAAATGTGTTTTCTTGGTTGTTTGTTATACTAGCTACACTTGGTTTATATATCACCAAGTTACATGGTAATAAGACAAGATAATAAAACAAAACCTATCAAGTCTAACTCCATGCTGCTTCATTACTCTATTCCAGCATCTTTGAAAATCTTCATAACTTGCATGGAAATGGTAATGCTTCTTTGTTCTTAATATCCTGCTAAACAGGCTGCCACATTCCTTTTGCAAACACTCGACGCATGTGACTGTGTTATCACTGTCAACAAATATTTGAATTTGATCATCCGTCGGGTACATGCTTGTCATCCGTCAGGTACATATGCATGAGTCGATTTGAAGGTGTTATCACTGTCAACAAAAGGTGTGATTTGAAGAATAGTTAAGGTTAAGCAAGTATGAGTCGATTGATGAGTATATAAAGATATAAAGGCTATGAGAAAGGAATGTGTTATGTGCTATGTGCATATGTGTATAAGCTATACTCGTATATTTGAGTCAAGAGTATAATCGAGCTATCGTATTGAGTGATCGTTCCGGGAACGAGAGTTGAGAAACTGATTAAGGTTTTGGTTTTTATTGTAGATTCGGAGCGTGAGGGCATTCAGGCTAGGAAAGGGAAGGGTATACTAGGTGGCAGTAGTTCAACCTTCAGGAAAGCAAATTTAGGCAAGTAACTCTCATTACTTGTGTAAATGGTTATAGAGAGGTTATTGTTCATACCATGTAGAGTATTGAACTGTTAAAATAATGAACCCCTGTTAATGATTCGAGATACCCTATCTTGATCTTGTTAAACTGTTATTGACAAGCTTATTGATTCAACCCTTTGGTAACCTGTCTTTCCTGTTCAAATTAATTGTCATACTATGAACTGTTATACACCCTATAATTACCCTTACGAACCCCTTGTAATGATACCATATTCCTCGATCACCATATTTCCTATTGATCCTTGAAACAGATATTGATTCTTCTAACTTAAGTACCTTGATATCATTGATTCAAGATCCCTAGAATTGCTCTTTCCTATCCTTGATTCATTTCCTTAACTTTGATTTCTTGAAATTGAATCTAAGAATGAGTTTCGACTTGAAAGAGTCCGAATGATTTCATATTCTTGGTAATGATAAAATGAATTTAGAAAACCTACTTTTTCCAACTCAAGGTTTTCCAAACGAATTCCTGATGGATTGGATTGGACGTAAGAGGCTAGTGGGACTAGTCTAGTCATTGTAAGAGGCTAGCGGGGCTAGTCCAGTTTAAGGCTGAAATTATGCCGTATGGTACCTTAATGACCGGATGGAGGTCGGTACTGGCTGATCACCCGTATTATAATGAAATGAAAGATAAAGTGGTCAAATCAAGGGTTCTATATTGATTTTAAAAAGGAATGGAAACTTCCTACTCAGTAATGAATTCTTTGAAAATGAAAATGGTTTATATTGTGTTGAAAAGAGCTGATTGTGATATTCTAAAGCTTAAAGCTCGTGAACCCTGATTTTAATCTGTTGATCATATAATTATTTCCATATAATGAAAATATTGTCGCTTTCCTTTCTGAAAGATCTGTTTTGATCCTTTAATGATTTGTGATGAATGTCGTCTTTCACCCTACTTTGAGCCTTGTTCCATGAAAGCCCCACACTTTTCCTTCATAAACCTTCCTTAACCCGAAAGATGGAAATCTGCCACCTAGAACTGATTAAGTAGAATGCCCTGAGTTTGGTAAAGTTATTGTGGATTTGATATCATAGAACTGCTTAATAATTACTTGCTGAGTTTTATACTCATATGTTTTGTTTTAATCTAACCATGGCAGTTAAGCAAGAAGATGACCAGGCTTAGGCGCACTGCTCATAAGAGCGTACCTGGTGGTCCCTATCGTGTTGAGGGCTTCCAGTTGCCAGAGCAGGTAGAGATGTTTTTGAGTGAGAAAGCGCTTAGCCAGAAGGTTGTAAATATACAATGGGTTATCTGTCGGTTCCAAGTCGGGATCGAATATGTATATTTTATATTATTTTGCGGTTGTAAGTTATATTTTATGGTTGGTAGTTGTAATCTTGTCTCATACTTTATCCTGTTTGATCATGTTGGTAGTTAATCGGGGTTTATATTTATATAATTATTAGATTAAAGGTGTGTGGGTCCTCATTTCCTAACCCCGAGATTGAGGGCGTCACATGATGCATGCTATCATTTATGTTATAAAATGCTAGATGAAGTATGTCATGATGATAAGTGATTATATTTAGTAGATATAAGTGATTATTTTGAATATATATTTTGAATTTTGCTTAAAAACTCAAAGATATGAAATTGCTATTATAGTTGCTTCATTTAACCTCTTGATAAATGATTTTTGTGTTAAATAAAATGTGATTAGATCTTGGATACTAGAAGTCAGAAGGTATTAGTTCATTATCGGAATTGGTTGTTGAATTGTTGTTTGGTTTTGGTTGATAAGAAGGGAGCTAAGATGGAAGGAGATGCATTAGACACTTAGTGACAGATTTTGCACCATAAGTTTAGAATATTTTAGGTGTGCATTGGTGAGGCCTTGATAGGCCCAAGCTCAGTAGAGTTAGGAATTGGTATATAAATGAATCCAGTAGATTTAGATTGAATAAAAGCATGCATTTGGGTAGGTGCACAAGCACAAAACCGAGAGGAGCCTAGAATAGGGCATATTTGATGTAAGTTCACATTTGAGCCATTATAATCATGTTTTAAGTTAGAAATTCATTAGGACCTAGTTTATATGAGTCTAATAAAGTCTTAGGAAGCTTATAAAGTCATTAAAATCAATAAATGAACTAGATAAGTGAGTATTAAGTTGGTAAAAACATGGCAGTTTGGAAATTAGGGGAGGCAGTTTTATGTCAACTTCCACTTAAGGCCTAAGGAGGCCTGAGTAAGGTCTTTGAGTCATTCCAACTTTGAGAGTCAGTTTAGAGTCTTTATAAATTTTTAGAGTTGGTTTGGAGTGAAGTCCCAAGGTGGAGATACCCCATTTCCACCAAAACACCCGAGAGTCACCATTAGAGTTGCATTTGGAAACATGAGAGGAGTGCATTGCATTTGTGTGTCTTTTACGTGAGGCCTTGATGTCAAACCAAGTTTAGGAGTTAGTCTTATGTCATAAAAGTTTGTGGGATTCAGAATTGAGTGAAGGCATTAGGCGGAAATGAATATTTCTGCCAAGGCACACAAGGGGTGCCAAAGTGAGCATTCAGGAAAGTTTAGTATGTTCATTGGTTTTGTGAGTCATTTGAAGTGGGGGCTAAGTGTGCCTTATGAATTTTAAGTGGATTTGAGGTCTGTAGAGGTGAAGTAAGAGTATTGGTCATAATTCTTGTGTGTTACTTGGTCATTTCATAAGGATCTAGAATAGCAAATAAAGTATAAGTATGCTTTGTTAACTAGATAATAATTGCCATGCCATTTCGTGTTTATGTGTTTATGTGGAATGTTGATGCATATATTACATGTAAATAATTAAGTTTATGTGGATATATATATATATATACTAGTTAATAGGGTAGGCATATGTATATTAAAAGCTAATGATTAGTAAAGAGTTAAGGTATAATTAGTAATGAGGTCTAATATTATGTGTAGGTTCCGGAACTGAGAAAGAGAATACTCGTGCCATTAAAATAGAGTAATTTCCACATCGAATAAGAAGGAAAATACTCCTATCCTCGACTCGTGAATTAATACAATTGCTTATATTTGTAACATATGATGTATACCATGCTTTTATCCGCAAGTACTTCTGACCCTTTCATTGTATTGCAAATACTCCTATCCTCTATTCGTAAATTACTATAAATGCTTTTGTTCGTATCTTATGATGATTGCCATGCTTTTACCCGCAACTTAAAAATATTGCAAATGCTTTTATTTTCAACTTGTACCCTTGCTAGTGCTTTATCCTTGATATATTCCTCATTCCATTAACTCCATTTAGATCTTATGAACTAAATTCCTTGACCATTCCCTAGTGGGAACCGATAGTTGTTGTTACTATACCCTCCCTGACATCCATGTTATAAAAATGAATGATTGTTTAAAAACAAAACAAATGTTTTCTTGATTTAGTGAATTGGATTTAGACGCAAGTCACTTCAATACTTATTGATAGGCTTAAATGTTGCCTAGGGATCCCATTACATTTGAGAATCCAGCGCGGTTCGGGATTACTTCGCGACTGATCACCGGATGTAATCCATAGCATCCTAAAATGAGTTTTGAAGACGTTTTGATTATAAATGTTTATAACATATTGCCATGATGCCATTATGCATACCATGTTCCCTGTTGTTATTATGCCTTTATGATATGATTTCTTGCTATTAATGCCATTTATACCATCTATCCGTCTCTTCAAATTATGCTCTCCTGATTATGAGATTATACCATGTGATGTTGGAACTGTTTAGTACTTGCTGATCACTTTAGCTCATTTTCTGGTATTTAACCCTGATCTACAGCTAAAAAGTATGGTTCGTACCAAGCAGACCGCCCGTAGGTCAACCGGTATGCAAGCTGAAGACTATATGAGGGCTTAGGTAGTTTTGACAACCTAGAAGGATGAGAGCGGCCATCATATATTATGTAATAGATAGAAGGGTTGTTCCATACTCCAAACCTGTAGTGATTCCAGGATTGTTTCTATTTTTTGGGATTGTAATCTAATTACAATTATCTTTTGTATTTTATTATTATGTAGTTCTATTTATGGGCTATATCTGGTTTGTGTGTGTGTGAGTTGGGGGCATGACAAATACTATTATTATAATCTCATTTCTAAGTCACATACGTAGAGATATAGATTTAAATATCATATTCCAAGGACATTTATTAATCTAACATTTTATCGCAGAAAATAAAGATATAATAAATTACTAAAGAATAATCCATAGAATCATAATTAATAATCTAAATGTCTCATAACATAAACATAATAGTGTTGTCTTTAGGGCGCACACACTAACAATCTCCCACTTGCACTAAATCCAATCACCCATGCATCTAATACCCATGGAACTAGTATGACCTTTATGCTTTTGATGTGACAAAGCTTTAGTCAGTGGGCCTGCAATATTATCATCAGTATACACTTTACATATATGTATATCTCCTCTTTCATTAATCTCTCGAAGAAGGTGATATCTCCTAAGTATATGATTTTCCCGGGAATGGGACCTTGGTTCTTTAGACTGCGTGACGACACCATTATTATCACAGTAAAGATCAACTGGATCTGTGATCGATGGAACCACACCAAGTCCCGTTATAAATTTCCGTATCCAAACAGCCTCCTTGGCTGCTTCACTGGCAGCAATATACTCAACTTTCATTGTAAAATCAGCTACTGTCTCTTGCTTTAAACTCTTCCAGCTTACAGCACCTCCATTAAGGCAAAACACAAAACTTGACTGAGATACTGAATCGTCTCTCTCTGTCTGGAAGTTGACGTCAGTGTAACCCTTTACAACCAGCTTCTCATCTCCTCCATACACCAAGAATGAATCTTTAGTCCTCTTCAAGTATTTAAGAATATTCTTGACAGCTGTCCAGTGACCCTCACCTGGATTAGAATGGTATTTACTCATCACGCTCAAGGCATACGAAACATCGGGACGAGTACATATCATCGTACACATTATAGATCCAATTGCCGAAGTATATGGAACTTTGCTCATACGGCCCTTATCATCTAATGATTTAGGGCAATTGTCTTTTGAGATCAATATCCTATGAGACATTGGCATATATCCTCTTTTTGCCTCTTGCATCTCGAAACGATGCAATACTTTATCAATGTATGTACTCTGACTTAGGCCGATTAATTTCCTTGATCTATCTCTATAGATCTTGATCCCTAATATATAGGTAGCACCGCCTAAGTCCTTCATCGAGAAACTATTTTCCAACCAAGTCTTAACAGCCTGTAGAGAAAGTATGACATTCCCTATTAGTAATATGTCATCTATATATAGTACTAGGAATGCCACATGGCTCCCACTAACCTTCTTGTAAACACATGGTTCATCTTCGTTTTGAACAAAGCCAAATTCTTTGTATGTTTCATCAAAATGACGATTTCATCTCCTTTAGGCTTGCTTTAATCCATAAAGAGATCGAAAAAACTTACAGACCATCTTAGCAAACTTGGGATCGACAAAACACTCAGGTTGTATCATGTATACATCCTCTTCAAGGCTTCCATTTAAGAAAACGGGTTTGACAGTCGTAGTTAGCAGCCATTGCTAGCAAAATCCTGATGGACTTGACCATAGCAATTGGTGAAAAGGTCTCATCATAGTCTATACCATGAATTTATTTGAAACCTTTTGCCACTAGTCGCACTTTAGGTCTGTACTTTACCATCCATGTCAGATTTCCTCTTGAAAACCCACTTGCACCCTATAGGTTTTACCCCTTCAGGTGGATCAACTAAAGTCCATACTTTATTTTGATACATGGATTCCATTTCGGATTTCATGGCCTCTAACCATCTCTCGGAGTCTGGATCAACTAGAGGCTCATCATTGTCTATGAGCATTACATCATCATCTTGAGTCAAGAGACATCCATAATATCTCTCTGGCTCATGACGAGCCCTACTAGATCTACGAACAACCTGTGTTTCCGGAGCAAGAATATTTTTATATACTTCATGCCCACTTTCCAACTCTGGTTTAATATTATTTTGTACAACTTGATCTTCATCAAGATATATAGTCCTCCCACTAATTTTCTTCGAAATTAACTCTCTTTCAAGAAATACAGCAGTTCAAGCAACAAACACTTTGTTCTCGGTAGGATTATAGAAACTATACCCTTTAGTTTCTTCAGGATATCCCACAAAATACCATTTATCCGATTTTGGTCCCAGCTTGTCAGACACCAAGCGTTTCATAAATGCTTTGCATCCCCATACTTTCATAAACGACATGTTGTGACGTTTCTCAGTCCATATCTCATATGGAGTCTTTTGAACCGATTTAGTTGGAACTCGATTTAGTGTATATGCAGCCATTTCTAGAGCATAACCTCAGAAACTTATTAAAATATCTGCAAGACTCATCATCGATCACACCATGTCCAATAAGGTACGATTTCTCCTCACGGAAACTCCATTCCATTGAGGCGTTCCAGGAGGAGTAAGCTGTAATACGATTCCACACTCCTTCAAGAAACCTTTAAACTCGAGGCTTAAGTATTCTCCTATACGATCTGATCGTATAACTTTTATACTTTCTTTTGTTTGCTTTTCCACTTCGGCCTTGTATTCTTTGAACTTTTCAAAAGAATCAGATTTGTTTCTTCAAAAGATACACATATCCATATCTACTGAAATCATCAGTAAATGTAATAAAGTAGTAAAAGCCACCTCTTGCCATCGTACGTATTGGGCCACATACATCACTATGTATAAGTCTTAACCGTTCGGTGGCCCTTTCACCTTGACTGGTAAAAGGAGCTTTAGCTATTTTGCTAATGAGACAAGATTTGCATTCTTCGTCTGATTCAAAATCAACCTTATCCAAGTAACCATCTTGATGTAATTTGGAAATATGTTTCTCATTTATGTGACCTAAACGACAATGCCAAAGGTATGTTTGATTTGAGTCTTTCATCTTAATATGTTTATTATCATTATTTATGTTATAGACAGGAGTATCTAAATCAAGAACATATAAACTATTAAACAAACGTGCAACCTCATAGATAACATTATTGAATGAAAAGGAACAACTATTATTCTAAATCATAAACAAAAACCTTTCTTGTCCAAAAAAGAAACCATAATAATGTTTCTGCAAATCGCAGGCACGTAAAAATAGTTATCTAGTTCTAAAACAAGCAAAGTGGGCAACGATAAATGATAATCCCTACAGCTAAAGCAGCAACCTTTGCTACATTGCCAACTCGTAGGTCGACTTCTCCCTTCGCCAATGTCCTACTTCCCTGCAGTTCCTGCGTATTTATACAAATGTGAGAACCGCATCCAGTATCTAATACCCAAGATGTAGAAGTAGACAAATTGACTTCTATAACATAAATACATGAATCTGAAGTAGAAATAATAACCTATTTCTTCTTCTTCAAATACTTCAAATAAGCATGATAGTTCCTCTTCCAGTGACCTGGTTTCTTGCAATAGTGACAATCACCAACCTTTGGAACAGCACCTTTAGGCTTTAAAGCCTTGGTCGGATCAGGTTTTTGATTGGCATTAGATTTAGATCCCATATTTCTCTTGCCTTTCCATTTACCCTTTCCCTTGGCCTTCCCCTTTTCACCATTAACATGGGAGCAGGGGATGCCTTTTAAACGTTGATCTCAGCAGTTTTTAACATAGCCAACAATTCGGCGGGGTTCTTATCTATCTCATTCATATTGTAATTCATCATAAATTGAGAATAGTTGTTGTTTAAAGATTGTAAAATTAGATCAATCTGATGCTCCATAGCAATTGGGGCACCCAACTTGGCAAGGTACTCCACATACCCTATCATTCTTAGAACATGCGGTCCAACCGGATCACGTTCTCCCTGCTTACATGCATGCAACAATTTGAAAGTATCAAACCTCTCCTGACGAGCCTGCCTTCAAACATATGTTTAAGTTGTTTGAATTATTTTCCATTTGATATCTATAATGTTTAAGTGCATAAGATACATTAGTCTACAGATGATCATTAAATTATGTTCAAGTGATTATTCATATATATTGAAAATATATATCTCCCACTATTTTTATCAGATTAATAGCCCTAACTATTAATTCGGAAAGAATATCTTCTATATACTTTCTAGTGAGCCAAGATCCATATTTCATCATATCTTAGGTCAGCTTTGGCTTTTCTCCCAAAATAAGATTATTCAGGTAGACAACATTTGTCGATTATATCAACTATATAACTCTTAGATAGTTTAGTGGAACAATATTTATTCTTATTTATCCAATAAATCTCACCAAACTCTATGCTTCTAAGTTCACAATCCTATTGTGGTAACTTGGTTAAGTCAAACCCAAAGGTCTAAAAAGTATCATATACTCCAACGCGCCGTCCTACGATAGATGGGAGTACTTCGCTCTGGCGAACCCACTCCTTATCGATCTAGGGGTTAACACATTGGACATATTGGAAGGCATCTAAATAACTTAATATAAATTTTAGGGTTTTAATTAGTATTATAACGATCATGATCCCATCATAAAGAGATTCCTAATTTTATCTTGAATAAAAACACTTCAAATCAATATTCGTCAATGGTTTGATTTTTAGGTAGTGGAGAAGTCACATCGGTCTCGCTTAAAACCCACAACCTTATAAGTTCAATGAACTCGTTGTTGATAAAGTCACCCCATGTCAGAAATAAAGAAGATCCGTATTTCATTCCGTGTTTCATAAATACGCGAATCTCATAATCGTTTGTAAATTTTAAAATCTCGAGTCGTTACAGATTTTATCTTGTTTAACAGGCATGGCATGGGTGACGTATCTAATACATACATACATGTATGATTAATCTAATTAAAGCATACATTATTGACTATTCTATACATAAATTCATACATCAATATGTAAAGTGCGGTATGTAAACGTGCTTGGTTATGGACTTTATCCTATGTGATCCTTTCAAGCTAATGAAAGGATCAAGGTCAATCTATGGTCAAAAAATATAAATACAATTACAAATCTTCATTCTCCTTGTCTCGATTGTTTCTTCTCCTCTTGAATCATGCCTTCTTGAAGTTCATATTTCGGCTCACCATGAGCAATTTCAGATACAACAATTTCCTTGATTGTTGAGAAGGGTGTAACCTTGACTTCTGAAGTTTCAGGTTCACTGTTAGGTCCTTAATACAATTGTAGGGGGTGAATACATTTTATGCAAACAATTCGACAACATTTAACAGAATCAATTGTTTTTATATTAACAGATTAAAATTGACTACAAAAGTACTCTCTCAAAGGATGAACAATTATCCATGAGAGCTGCTAGGTTATCAGAGAGATATATCAATTCGTAACACCTATAGTGTAAACCTAATTTGTGCTTTTATAGTGCACAATTACACAATCAATAAGGAATCCTATTCTATTATAATAAGGAAACCTAATAAATATCCATGTATGGTTGCTTCTGAAATAAAGTCCTTCGCCGCCTTGAATTTACAAACCTTTTCCTTCTCAAATATCTACTGAAGTGACTAAATCCTGATAACATCAAATGTTGATCATCAAGTACTGACAGACAAGTACTGATGATGTCATCTTCAGTAAATACTGATATTAAGTCCTGATAATAAACTCTGATAGGTTATATCCTGATATCATCAATTATATCTAACAATCTCCCCCAACTTGTGCATTATGTAATTATGTACAAGTTCTAATTGATGATGTCAAAAACTATCTAAATGCAAAAATCAAATAAACATATACAATCTTGTTAGATATATTTGTGATGTCATAACAAATATGATTTGTGTTTAGTTTTCAGATCTTACTTAATAGAACAAATCAGTACTTAACTGGAAATCAGTACTTATAGTGAAGTCGGGACTTAAGATATCAGAACTTAAGTTATCAGAACTTAAGTTATGAGGAGATATTTATCAGGAGATAATATCAGGACTTATGGAGACTTTCAGATAAGGAAGGTGGCTGATTGAAGGAAAGAAGATCGAGACAAACATAAGAAGAGATATGCATGGAGAAGAATTCTATGAAGAATAGAATACTTGGAAGAGAAGATAACTGATTGATATATATTAGGAAGCAGAATCATATTCAATATCAATTAGAAGATTATCTTGTAACTGTGTAGTATATAAACACAGACATAGGGTTTACACTATACGTGTTATCATAATTGAGAATATTATTTATTGTAACCCTAGTAGCTCTCGTGATAATTTGTTCATCACTGAGAGAGAACAGTTCTTTGTAACAGAATTTATTGTGTTGAATAAAATTTGTATTCTGTTACTTGACTTCTTATATTCGATTTGATTGTAGTAAACACTGTATTCAACCCCCTTTTACAGTGTGTGTGACCTAACAAGTGGTATCAGAGCAATCTAACATACATATAGTAAAGATCCAAAAACAATCATGTCTGAAGAAACACAAACTCCAACCAAGCCCACCAAAACTGAAGAACCTCCAAAGACTCAAATCCATAATCGATATGAGACTATTAGGGTTCCCATACTGAAACCTTCTGAGTATCCCATATGGAAGGTGAGGATGTCTATGTTTCTGGAAGCTACAGATCCAGAATACCTTGATAGAATTAATAAAGGACCACATAAGCCAACCAAGCTCTCTGTTGTAGTTGCAGATCAGCCAGCACAGACTGTACCAAAGGAGAAAAGTGAATATACAGCTGAAGATATCTCATCTATTGCAAAGGATGCAAAGGTAAGACATTTGCTGCATAGTGCCATTGATAATGTCATGTCAAACAGGGTAATTAACTGCAAGACTGCAAATGATATATGGGATGCCTTGGAGACAAGATGCCAGGGAACTGATTCAATTAAGAAGAACATGAGGACTATACTCACTCAAGAGTAAGAGCACTTTGACTCAAAACCTGATTAGTCATTAACTGGATAATATGACAGATTTGTCAAACTCTTAAATGATCTGTCACTGGTGGATAAGGAATATGATCTTGAAGATACTAATCTCAAATTCCTTTTAGCTCTTCCTGAAAGTTGGGATTTGAAGGCCACAACTATAAGAGACAACTATGCTCTTGATAAAACTACTCTTGATGAAATTTATGGTATGCTCAAGACTCATGAACTTGAGATGGATCAAAGAAGAAAGAGGCATGGGAGAAATTCAAGGACAGTTGCTCTTAAGGCTGAGGAGGAATCCCCTAAAGTGGCTGTCTCAAAGAAAGGCAAAGGAAAGGCTCTCATCATAAAGTCTGATACAGAGTCAAGAAGTCCTGATAGTGATGAGGACTCAGAAACTGAAAGTCTATCTGAGATGGACCCTGATGAAGAGATGATGAAGCTGTGTGCTCTTGTGGTGAAATGAATCACAAAGATTGCATACAAGAAATTCAGAAGGGGAAAGAAGTTTTCCAGGAAAGGTACAAGTTCTGATAAGAAAGGTTTCAGAAAATTTGAAGGAAAAGGAAGAAAGTATGACAGAGGAGATTACTCAAATGTCAAATGCTACAGCTATGGTGAGAAAGGCCACATATCTCCTGATTGCAAGAAAGTGAAGAGTGACAAAGGCAAGGCACTTGTCACAAAGAAGAAAAGCTGGACAGACACTTCAGATTCTGAAAGTGAGGTGAACTATGCTTTGATGGCAAATGCTGATAGCAGTTCTGAAGCTGCTGAGTTAAAGGTACCTCAAACAACTTATGCTTTTCATACTGATGATATTACTGGGTTGAGAAGATATCTTAAAACCATGTTCATTAGTTATAGAGATCAAACTTTAACATGTGAAAGATTAACTTCTGAAAATCTTGCTTATAAAAATAGGAATGATTATTTAGAAAAAGAGTTAGTTATGTTCGATCAAACTCAGAAAGATAGAGATGATGCTTTCTATGTTAGAGATGAAGTGCTTAAAATGAATGAATCTCTAAAAACTGAGTTAGAAAAGGAAAGAGAGATTATCAGGACTTGGACTAACTCTGGCAGAACAACTCTGTTAGGAATATTTATATTAGTTTGATGATAAGTTGAACAAAACACTTAAGTAGAAATCCAGTATTTGTAGCCTCAACGGATAAGACCATCTTGGCTATCCGTTGATAGAGTAGCTTACTTAGAAATAAGTTTAGTATTGTAGCACATTTCAGTCTCTGCATTTAAGTTATAATTCTTAGAAGTTGTGGGAAATTATAAGTCATGTTGACAACTAGTGGATATGCAAATAGGAGGGCTAATTGTAAATATTTCATGCCTTGTAATTTTGTATAAATGAAGTAGTATCAACTGATAGATTAAAGGCCTTCAACGGATGAGAAACAAAGCTTCAACGGATGTCTCTAAAGCTTCAACGGATAACATCCATCAACGGATGAGTGCATCAACGGATAAAGCTTCAACTGTTAAAGCATCAACGGATGTCACTAAAGCATCAACGGATAAAGCCATCAACGGATGAAAGCATCAACGGATGCTTAGTTCCATAGCAGTTGACAGTGACAATTCATAAGCTGACAGAGGCACATGGGTTGACAGAGACAATTGGAATGTGGTAGCCTCTTGGAGGAATCAAGAAAAAGCAGCATTTCTATTCTGGTGTGTTATGGATTAAAACTACTATATATATAATTGTTGTATTTAATACTAAGGAACGTGAGCTCCAAGGCTCGATTTGACTGCTCTTGTGTTTCGTGACTCAATCTGCCTTAACAAGATGCCTACGTACCTTGCTGATTGCCAAGGATCAAGTCAAAAAATGTAGTTCTGATTTGTGGGGTGAGACCCCTTATATAGATGTTGGTGGTCCTTGAATTGGACTTGTTATAGGAGACTTGGTGGGCAAGTCTCATAATTAGAATGGACTTTGGAGTCCTAGATAGTAGGAAACTGATTCCTTATCCTTTTAGGTCCCCTTGAGGCTTATCTATAAGGATTTATATCCTTATCAGGACTCTTCTCAACAGCTGATTTTTCCCTTATTAATTAATTACAAAATTAATTAATAATCAGGGCTTTTGGGCCATTTTTATTCGACCAGACCTGATCTGATCCATCAGGCTTAACCTTTCTGGTCTAAATATCATACATCTTTATATTGGGCCTAGCAGCCCATTAATTATAAAATCAGGACTTATTTATCCCTATCATTTGCCCCCCAACTTTTGGGAAACATTGATTAGGTTTCGCAGAAGTTAAATCTATTCGTTCCCTTACAGGGTTTCGTTTTTGCGTAAAGTGTGGAGCGACCTACACATTTACAATGAATCTTCCTTTTATTCAGAAATTATCTTAATTTCCAGGAATTTTTCCCTAATTTTCTGGAATTTTCCCTAATTTTCTGGGATTTTTCCCTAATTTCTGGGATTTATCCTAATCTTCTGGATTTTTCCCTAATTTTCTGGGATTTTTCCCTAATTTCTGGGATTTATCCTAATCTTCTGGATTTTTCCCTAATTTTCTGGATTTTTCCCTTAATTTCTGGGATTTATCCTAATTTTTCTGGATTTTTCCCTTAATTTCTGGGATTTATCCTAATTTTTCTGGGATTTTTCCCTAATTTCTGGGATTTATCCTAATCTTCTGGATTTTTCCCTAATTTTCTGGATTTTTCCCTTAATTTCTGGGATTTATCCTAATTTTTCTGGATTTTCCCCTTAATTTCTGGGATTTATCCTAATTTTCTGGATTTATTCCTTATTTCTGAAAATATTAATATTTTTCAGAAATTATTTAAGGAATTTCCTTATTTTTTGTGATTTTCCAGGATTTTTCTTCCTTTTCTTCTTTTTTTTTTTTTTTTTTTTTATATAATTTTCGACCAGGAATCCATTCGACCAGGATCCTGGTCGAATTAGCCTTTGTCGTGCCTTGGTCGAAGGGAATTCGAGGAGGGTACATTCGACCTCACTTCCTGGTCGAACTTCGACTAGGATTTTTGTTTTGTATTTTTTTTTTTTTTTTTTTTTTTTTTTTGAGCAGAAATCTTCGACTAGGAATTTTTGTCCCTTTCGGTCAGGATTCCTGTGTTTCTGACCGAATTAACCACCTTTCTTTGCCTTGGTCGAAGCTATTTCGAGCAGGAGTGTTTCGAGCAGAAGTCCTGGTCGAATTTCGGCCAGGATTTTTCCTACCTCCTTGTCCTTTTTTCGAGCCGGAAAGTTTCGGTCAGGATGTTGGGTCAGAATTCTATATTTTGACCGAATTAGCCACCTTCCTTGCCTTGGTCGAAGCAATTTCGAGCAGGATTGTTTTGACCAGGGTTTTCAGTTGATTTCTAGTCGAATGAGTCTTAATTCAGGTCGAATTAAGCTTATTTTTCAGCCCTGATCGACAAGATTTCGACCTCAGGAGTTTCGATCAGGATTCCTTTGTGTTTCCTGGTCGAATTGGTCTTGAATTAACTTCTTGCATATATTTCTGTAATTTGGATTTGGGCCCTTAAACCTGGGCTGTATTCTTTTGGGCCATCCCCTTTCTTGGTTTATAACCTGGGCCCATTTCAACTGGGTTTTGTATTTTTAACTAATTAGGCCCTTTTCTGGGCTGTTCTGACCTTGGGGCCCACTATCTTTATTAATCCTGGGCCTGAAAAAATCATTTTGGGCCTCAAATAGGGCTTTTTGTTTTTGGGCCTTGGTACTGGGCCTTGGTACTGGGCCTTGGGTTTTTCAAGATTTTTCTAGAATTGGGCCTCATTTCTGAGCCCAAATTCCAAATTCTTCTAAGGTTATTCTGGATTCTTCCAGAATCTTCAAAAAAATTCAAATTTCTCTCAATTTTTCCAGGGATTTTCTGGATAATTCCAGAACCTTCTTATTTTTGGGCTCAAATGGGCTTTTTTGAGGCCCAAATCCCCTTATTTCTCCTATATATAGGTGGGATGAGAGTGTGCTTCTTCACACCTCTCATTTCATTTCTCTTCATCTCAAACTTCCTAATCTTCTCCTCTCTCAAATCCACTCCTTTCTCCTCCCAAGTCTTTTCCAGTCTTTACTAGATGGCTGACAAGAGTTCCGAGAGGGCGGCCAAGATAGCCTCGGCTTCAAAACGAGGTAAGGATATCGAGATCCGCTCTTCATATATGTCTTTAATTGATATGATTTATACTAGGGGGGATGAATATCCTTCCACTGCACATCTCGACTCCTTTAATCACTGTAATACTTGGCATAACATAGATTTCAATAAACTAAATGCTCGTTATAACGTCCCTCCCCCCTTTAGACTAGTTCCAGTCTCTGGTGGTGACCGTACTTGCCACTGAAGGCCCGATACTCTCTTCATCTACACCGACGCCCTTAATGCTGGGCTTAGGTTCCCTTTCCATCCTTTTATCCCTCATCTTTTGGCTGACTTACAAATCAACCCGTGTCAGCTTCCTCCAAACGCCTGGAGGAATATTCTATATTTTATGGTTTGTTGTCTTAGGGAGGGCTTTCCTCTTTCTGTAGTCGTTTTTAGGAAAGTCTTTCAATGTTACAATAGTTCTTCCAATATTTGTGGCTGGGTTTATGTCAAACAAAGGCCCAAAAGCAAACATATCTTTAACAGCGCCTCTATTCCTGATAATAATCCAAATTGGAGGAATAGTTTCGTTGGGTTACGTTGGGAGAATGGCGACTGGGGCACGCTCTTTCGATCTTCCTTCGGGAAGGTCAGTGATGGTAGCCTCAAATCCATTCACTTAACTCCTGAAGAAACTATCATTTATAATGAGCTCACTCAGGATGATGGCACCACCACCAGCTGGACTCTTTTAGAAGAGTTTTCCCTGATTCATGTGGGACTATCCTCTGTTTCTCAAGAGGGTATTTCTCTTCCCTTCTCAATTTTTCTTTATTTCACGCATTATTAACATCACTTATTTTGTCTTTTGCTTTGTTTCAGCTGCTAAGGAGATTAACGAGGACAATGTCCCCTTGGTCGAGGAAACAGCTAGGATGAAGAAAGCTCGGTTAGCAGGCCTAGACACCCGAGGAAAGGCGACAGAGCCTATCTTCTTGAGAAAGCACAAGGAGCCTATGGGGGAGGCTTCAACTGAAGGAGCTGAGGGCCATAATGCTCCTATCACTGCTGCTGCCCCTGCTGCTGCTGCTACAGGCGCCTTTCAGCCTCTCTGGGGATTCCGCCGAGGGGATACCGTGGTTGGTTCCACGAAGCATGCTTGGGATTGGTCCTACCATAGCGTGACTCCAAAGGACTTTACTGATGTGGTGGCCACCCCTGACCTTGAGAGGATTAAGCTCATGGGAGCCCAATCTCTGGCTTCGGTATGCCTTCTCTTTTTTAAACTTATTTTTCGTTCTTGTAGCACTTTCTTGCCTTATACTTTATTAATTGTTTTGTTTCAGTCTAACGCCTACTTTCAAGGCGCTGTGAGGCAAGCCGAATCATGGAAGCGGGCTTCTGATAAGGCCGATAATGCCCTCAGGAGGCAGCAGAAGAAGTATGCTACCCTGGAGAAGAAGCTCAAGCGCAAGGAGAAAGAACTCGGAGAGTCTAACGCCGAGCTGGTGGTACTTCGGGCGGATAAGGATAAGGCTATAGACAACTATCTGTACTCGGAGGAGTTTGCCCAATCTATGAGGATTAGGGATGATTCAGTCTTTCCCGAGTTTTTTAGGACTGGTTGGGACACGGCCCTTGGGACCGTGAACGGGGCTTGTCCTGATATTAACCCGGCGGACTATATCTGCCCTGATGACGAGGCTTTGCTACAGAGGTTTCGTACCCGAGTAGTTGTCTCAGACCATGTTCCTCAGGATCCACTCCTTCCTCCTCCCGAGTCTTCTTCCAGACCTGCTGAGGACGACAGCTCTTCCTCCTCCTCCGAGACGACAGAGACATCCAGCGAGAGTGGAGAGGACGATGATATGGATGCCGAGGGTACTTCAGCTCCTTAGAGCTTTTTCAGCCCTGCGTGGCTTTTTTATTTTCGAGACTTTATTTATCAAACTTTTGTAACATCTATCAGATCTATTTCATTTATCACCTTTTATGCTTGCATCCATGCATTTGATTTTTATTTGTTAGGCCACAAACATACTTTGAAGAACTTATGAATTTCATAAAATTGTCTGGGATTCGTCCCTTACACAAGTCTTAATAAATTTCGTAATAAAACTAAAACATATAAATCCTAAGCAAGCAAAGCTTCAAGGTGCTTTTCAACCTACTCGTCATCCTGACGAGTGAGAATCGTACTTCGATCATCTCACACGTAGTAAACCTTCAGGTTTTGTGCATGCCAGGTTCTCGGGACTTCAAAACCATCCATAGTCTCCAGCTTGTAGGTTCCTCTACCCTGAACGCTCTTGACTCTATACGGCCCTTCCCAATTTGGGGCAAGCTTTCCTTTCTGTCCGACACCAGAAGCCTCTATTTTTCTCAAGACTAGGTCACCTTGTTTGAAAAACCTCTCTTTAACCCTTAGGTTGTAGTAGAATGAAGCCTTTTTCTGATATTCTACTATCTTTGCGTGTGCTTTATCTCGCACTTCATCGATTAAATCCAGGGCTAACTTCTGCCCTTCCTCATTTTCTTTTTCATCAAAAGCCTGAATCCTTGGAGAAGAATGTGATATCTCCACGGGAACTACTGCTTCCGCCCCATATGCCAACATGAAAGGAGTTGCATTTGTCGTGACTCTACAGGTAGTCCTATAGGCCCACAATATGGGAAGTATCTCATCCACCCAGTTATTTCTTGACTTTTCGATCCTCTTCTTTAGTCCATCCAGGATTATCCGATTTGCTACCTCCGCTTGCCCATTGGCTTGCGGGTGAGCCACAGAGGTGAACCGTAACTCAATTTCATTTTCTTCGCAATACTTCTTGAATTCCTCGTTGTTGAATTGTGTTCCATTGTCAGTGACGAGGATACGGGGAATTCCATATCGGCACATAATGTTTTCCCACAGGAATTGTGCAACCTGCTTAGTTGTGATTTTGGCCAAAGGTTTGGCTTCGATCCACTTGGTGAAATAATCAATGGCTACAATCAGAAACTTCCTTTGTGCTGTGGCCATAGGAAAAGGCCCTAGAATATCCATCCCCTACATAGCAAAGGGAATAGGTGAGTTGATAGAGGTCAGCATCTCGGGGGGTTGTCTGGCGACTGGTGCATGACAACGATCACACTTCTTTACATATTCTTTGGCATCAGCCATCATTTCTGGCCAATAGAAGCCTAAACGAGTTATCTTATGAGCCAAGGCCCTGCCCCCCAAGTGTTGCCCACAAATACCTCCATGCACTTCCTCAAGAGCTAAGCGTGCCTCATCGGGCCTGAGACACCTCAAGTAAGGAACCACGAAAGATCTTTTATATAGAATCCCATCTATCAAAGAGTACCTTAGTGCTCAAACAGTTAACTTCCGTGCCTCAATTGTATCGCTTGGCAACCAACCGGTCTGAATGTGAGCCTTGATGGGATCAATCCATGACGTCCCCAAGCCTACGGGAGCCACAAGCTTAACATCTATGCTTCGTGTCTTCAAAACACGGAAGTACACACTTCCTGAACTTTCTTCAATCTCAGATGAAGCAAACTTTGATAGCGCATCTGCTTTAGCATTTTCTTCCCTTGGAATGTGTTCAACATGGCATTCATTAAATTGGGTCATCACAGCCTTTACTAGGCGAACATACTTTGCCATCGTATCATCCCTTGCTTCAAATTCTCCCTTTACCTGGGATATGATCAACTTCGAGTCTCCACGGACCTTTAAGTTTTTGACTCTAAGTGTCCCAGCTAGACCAAGGCCAGCAATCAGGGCTTCATACTCTGCCTCATTATTTGTGGTTGGGAAGTCTAGCTTCATGGCATACTCAATTAAGAATCCATCAGGGCTTTGCAAAACCAACCCTGCTCCACTGGAATTTGTTTTTGATGCTCCATCAAAATAGAGAACCCAATATTCTTTCTCCTTGTCCCCATTGTCGACTCCCTTGTCTTGAGGTGTGGTATCTTCCTGCCCCCCGACTTCTTGGTTGGGTATGGTACATTCCACCACGAAGTCAGCTAGTGCCTGGGCTTTTATGGCCATACGTGGCTTATACTTGAGATCGAACTCTCCCAACTCTATTGCCCACTTAATCAGTCTCCCACTTGCCTTGGGACTGTGAATGATATTTCTCAGTGGCTGATTTGTTAGCACTTCAATTTGGTGAGCTTGAAAATAAGGACGCAGCTTTCTTGAAGCCATTACCAAGGCTAAAGCGAATTTCTCAATGGCTGAATAATTCAACTCAGCACCATGCAAAATTTTGCTGACATAGTATACGGGTTTCTGGACTTTCAGTTCCTCCTTAACCAACACCGCGCTCAAGGCGCTTTCTGAAACAGCCAAGTACAAGAATAAAACTTCACCCAGAACTGGCTTGGCCAACAACGGGGCCTGGCCCATATACTTCTTTAACTCTTCAAATGCCTTCTGATTTTCCTCACTCCATACAAAGTCTTTAATGTTCTTTAATGACTTGAAGAATGACAAGCACTTGTCTCCTGACTTGGAGATGAATCGTCCTAGCGCAACAACCCTTCCTGTGAGTTTCTGAACATCCTTGACAGTTTTTGGGGGTTCCATGTCCAGGATTGCCTTTATTTTATCGGGGTTAGCCTCAATTCCCCTCTTTGAGACCATCAATCCCAAGAATTTTCCAGATCCTACTCCGAAAGCACACTTCGTGGGATTCAACATCATCTTGTGGTACCTCAGGACCTCAAAAGCTTCCCTCAAATGGGTTATATGATCAGTCTTTACTAGACTCTTGACTAGCATGTCATCAACATAGACTTCCATAGTCTTCCCAATAAGATCCTTAAAAATTTTATTCACCAACCTTTGATAGGTGGCTCCTGCATTCTTGAGACCAAACGCCATAACAAGATAACAATAAACACCAAAGTCAGTGATAAATGATACCTTTGGAATGTCATCCTTATGCATTTTGATCTGGTTGTATCCGCTAAACCCATCCATGAAACTCAGCATCTCATGTCCAGCGGTGGCATCAATCAAAGTATCAATTCTAGGCAGCGGAAAACAGTCTTTGGGGCATGCATCATTCAGATCGGTGAAGTCTATACACATCCTCCACTTTCCATTAGCCTTCTTCACCATTACAGGGTTTGCTAACCACTCCGGAAATTGAATCTCCTCAATGAAACCAGCCTCTAAGAGCTTTTCCACTTCCTGCTTTATAGCCTCTTGTCTTTCCGGGGCAAAATTTCTTTTCTTTTGTTTCACTGTCTTCCGGCTTGGATCCACATTTAACTTGTGGGTAATTAACTCCGGGTCTATGCCTGGCATATCAGCTGCTGACCATGCAAACACATCACTATTTTCTTGCAAAAATTTCACTAACTTCCCTCTAAGGGGCTCCTCTAATGTAGCTCCAATGAAAGTCATCCTCTCAGGATTCTTGGGATCTAAAGGAACCGAAACCAATTCTTCTGCTGGCCTTCCTCTATTCTCATCATTTTCTCGAACATCCATATCTTCAATAGGAAGAACCTGCCCCCCGACTCCATCTGCCCTCAAAGAGGCCACATAACAGCTTCTAGCCATTTTTTGATCTCCTCTCTCTTCTCCAATCCCGTTTCAGGTGGGAAACTTCATGACTGAATGGTAGGAAGAGGGGACTGCCTTGAAGGCATGTATCCCTGTTCTCCCCATTATAGCATTATAAGTTGAACTAGCCTTTACCACCACAAAATCCAGCATCTGCGTTGCTTGCCTTGGCTCCGTACCTATGGTGGTTGGCAATTTAATTATCCCTTCCACAGGACATTCTACTCCAGCAAATCCATATATCGGCATGTCGGTTGGTGTCAACTGGGAGTCGTTATACCCCATCCTTAGAAAGGTGTCGTGGAGCAAGATATCCACAGAAGCACCATTATCCACAAGGACCCTCTTAACCGGGCTATTTCCTATTATCGGCGTTATGACCAGCGGGTCGTCATGGGGAAACTTCACACCCTCTAGGTCAGAATCATCAAAAGCCAATGTTACTTCTGTCCTGGCCCTCTTCGGGGCTTCTCCAACAATATGCATAACCTCTCTAGTATATGCCTTTCTGGAATTTTTGGACAATCCAGCAGCAGTTGGACCTCCAAAGATCGTGTTTATCACAGGCCCTCGAGGTCTCGGCCCTCCATAAATGGTGTTTATAACTGGTCCTCTAGGTTGGGGATTCCGCCCCTGATCATCTTGGTCCCTCCTACGATCTTCAAAGTTCTTCCTTCCATTATTGTTTCTGTCTCCTCCATCTCCAGTATACTTGTTCAGCCTTCCTTTTCGAATCAAAAACTCAATTTCATCTTTCAACTGCCTACACTCATCGGTGTCATGGCCAACATCTTTGTGAAACCTGCAATACTTGCCCTTATCTAGCTTGGCGGGATCAGCCTTCAAGGGCTTAGGCCAGCGAATATCTCTGTCTTTCTCAATCTCCATCAAAATCTGACTTCTGGGAGCATTCAGCTTAGCGTATTCAGTGAACTTTTGCCCAGGTCCTCCCTTCTTGGGGGTTGAATCAGGGTTTTGTTCAGTTCTAGGATATTTATCCTTAGCGATATACTCCAAATCAGTTTTTCGTTTCTTGCCTCCAGTGGGCTCATTACTTACTACGGTCTTCCTCATACTTTCTTCAACCTTGATATACTTCCCTGCCCTCTCTTGGAGCTGCAACATGCTCTCAGGGGGTCGTTTGGCCAAAGACATCTTGAAAAACTCATCCCTAGTTCCTTGTTGCAGTGCTATCATGGCTACCTTATCATCAAGGTCTGGGACTTTTAAAGCCTCCTTTGTAAAACGATTTAGGTAATCTCTTAAGGATTCTTTAGCTCCCTGCACAAGACTCATAAGAGATGCTGAACTTTTCTCATGGACTCTTCCACTGATGAATTGCTTAATAAAAGCCTGACTTAATTCTCTGAATGATCCAATAGAATTTGGGGGTAGGCGACTGTACCATCTTTGAGCCATACCCGACAGGGTTTGAGGGAAGGCCCGACATTTTATAGCATCATTCACGGGTTGCAGCAGCAGTGCATTAGAGAATGTCTTAACATGATTAGCGGGGTCTCCCGTGCCATCATAGGCTTTGATAGTGGGCATCTTAAATTTTCTTGAGATATGGGCATTCATTATCTCTTCTGTGAAGGGTGGAGTTGGATCATCAGGATCTCCAAGGGGAAGGAGATTGCTTGGATCAGTTCTTGGGACAGCAACCCTTCTTCTTACCGGACCATCCAGGTCTATGATAGGAGGAGGATTTCTCCCCCTAGGAGGTATGTGGGGTCTGGTGGCTTGGTGAGCCTCCAAATCACGCCTCAGCCTTTGGATTTCAGCCTCATGAGCCCTGATCTTTTCCTGCACTTCTTGGGGATTCGCCCCTGGGGTGCTTTGGGGGCGTTGCCTTCCATCGGCCATTGGCTCTTTTCCAGGACGCCTCCTTCTCGGGGCCACTTCATCATCCGAAGATTCGGAATCTCTCTCAGTGTATGGACCAGAAAATTCCCGATCCTCAGGGATAGGATCCAAACCTCGTATATAGGGGGGCGACCGCCCTCGTGCTTCACTTCGCCCAGCATATCCGCTTCCTCCAACCTCAGGGTGAAGGGGCATCCCATAAGGGGGGTTAGTAGTAACAACAGTTGAATATTCATACCCGACGGGTCGAGAATTCACAGGTATATGTACTTGTTGAACTTGAGGATTCGTACCTTGAATAGTCGGGGGAGTTGTCCCTTGTGGCTGAGGTTGAGTTGCCCCTGTCTGGGCTTCCCCCTGAGTAGATGCATAAGTTGAATGGGGAGGAACCTCCACGGTTGATGAAATCACCTGGGTTGTCCCTGATGGTGTTCCCTCCTCCAGAGTGCTGGTTGTTCTCCGTGTTCTCGCCATGGTTGTTGTTCCGAGAGTTCCCACAGACGGCGCCAAATGTTATGGATTAAAACTACTATATATATAATTGCTGTATTTAATACTAAGGAACGTGAGCTCCAAGGCCTGATTTGACTGCTCTTGTGTTTCGTGACTCAATCTGCCTTAACAAGATGCCTACGTACCTTGCTGATTGCCAAGGATCAAGTCAAAAAACGTAGTTCTGATTTGTGGGGTGAGACCCCTTATATAGATGTTGGTGGTCCTTGAATTGGACTTGTTATAGGAGACTTGGTGGGAAAGTCTCATAATTAGAATGGACTTTGGAGTCCTAGATAGTAGGAAACTGATTCCTTATCCTTTTAGGTCCCCTTGAGGCTTATCTATAAGGATTTATATCCTTATCAGGACTCTTCTCAACAGCTGATTTTTCCCTTATTAATTAATTACGAAATTAATTAATAATCAGGGCTTTTGGGCCATTTTTATTCGACCAGACCTGATCTGATCCATCAGGCTTAACCTTTCTGGTCTAAATATCATACATCTTTATATTGGGCCTAGCAGCCCATTAATTATAAAATCAGGACTTATTTATCCCTATCATGGTGCAAACAAGGAAGTTTTCAAAGATTCACAGATTATCTTAGATTGCATTGGATAGAGAAATGAAGAAGAAACATGTGAAGAACTATTTTATAATTGTATTTTATCTTTGTCTTCACTTGTAAACTTGGTGATATATAAACCAAGTTGCAGCTAGTAATGAGAGGTGAATTTTCCAGAGCTGTTTAGAAAAACATAGAGAGAAAATTATCTAGTTTGTACTAGGAAGCAGCTGTGATCAATTCTTTGTATCACAAATTTTCTGAAATACACATCTCTGGTGGAACAACAAATCCACCAGAATTTTTTTTAAAGCCTTTGTGTTCTTTACATTTGTGTCTTGAATATACATCTGTCTGCACCTGCTCAAAGCAATTCACACACATCTGTTCATCATACACTTAGCTTTTGAAACTGCTCAAAACTTGAAAAAGTTTTGAGATTTACATGCAACCCCCCTTCTATAAATCTCATTGTTAGTTCCTTGGAAATAACAATTGGTATCAGAGCAAGCTTGTAACACCCCCAGATCCGGGGTCAGGGATCCGGGTCGTCACGGTCTTTCTTTCCACAATATCACTTCACTTAATTAATAATAGTTAACCTTATGATGTGACCCCATACTAACACACACCACAACCCGTTATAGTCTCAGAGATGAAATTGAAATAGGTACAAGTCTTTGAATCCACAATTTAAAAGTTATTACAATCCAAAATGATTACTTAATAAGTTTACAATTAATTGCCATTATCTGCCACAAGTTATAATTATACATAATTGATTCTTAAAAGTAGAAGGTCTGATCTACAGATAGATCTACCTCTGCAGCTATAGCAGCTATGATCTCAACGGGAAGGCGCGGGGCGCTTCCCACGCTCTTGCGCTGGGTCTGCTTGAGTCTGGCCATCTTTCCTAACTGTTGTTGTGTAATGAAGAAATAAAGCAAGAGTGAGCATTACAGCTCGCAATATAATATATGGTGTAAACAATAATGCAAGTATCTAAATGAATAACTTACTAAAATCCTTTATCAAGTGTAAGATAATTACTTACTGGATATAAGCAAAAATAAGGGATGAAGTTACCAAATACTTCACTATACTTATATCATTTATAAAGCTACTTGAACTACCACTGTTCAAAGTATAATGAGCTTTCAACAGTTCATCACATAGATGAGACTACGAGACAAGATTTGAATAGATTAAATCTTTGAAGTATTTTTGAAGGAAATGAAGTTGTGATATACTTCATTAAGTTCCGATATATATATCCACATATATATCTTCTTTATACATTTCCTGAAAACCTCTGTCATGTAAAGTATGAACAGAGTTTGTAACATCCAATGAATTTTTGGAAGGGAAAAGAATTGTGGCATAAACCCGATATCTTGCTGATAAGGCAAAGATACCAATAAGTAACCTTTTCTACTAGTAGATGGACAAATTCCCCACTGGTCATCACCCTGGTCGCAATAGGACCTTATGCTGGACTGCCACTCAGCCACTTACGCATTTGATGAACTCCCACTGAGCCACTTACACTTTCATGGACGCCCACTGAGCCCATGTTGCTTATGCCGACTCAAATAGATGGACTTACTTCCCGAACGTTGGGTAAGTAATCAATTCATTTATCAAAACAACAACCTCGTTGCGAATATAAAATACACCACATAGCCGGATCCCTTAGATTTTTGAGCGATTATTCAAGTCCCCTTCAAAAAGGAAGATCTTAAATTTGAAAACGAGTTTTTGGGATCCGCTCTAACCTTTAAAAATCATTTTGAAGACTCGAAAACACTTTAAAGAGTGTTTGGAGTAATGCTGATTTAATAAAGTAAATCAGTCCCGATATATTAGAAAATATCTGAATATTATTAAATAATATTCCCATAAGGATAATCTCTAGATAAATAACTTGAAGTAGAAGTTGTAAAACTTATACTTGAAATGAGTATTAAATAACCAAAGATATACTTATACGAAAGTACTATCTTTATTTGAATAATCAAAAAATAACTTTGATTATCGACACCTTATTCTTTAATAAAATAAAGAATATATTTCAGTAAATAATCGGAGTCATAGGTCCTCAAATGAATATTCAAAATAATATTCATTAAATAATATAAACTGAGTCATAAGCCCTCGAATGAATATTCAAAATAATATTCATTTAATAAAATTAAAGGAGTTATAAGCCCTCGAATGAATATTCGTAATAATATTCATTAAATAAAATAAAAGTTATCGAATAAACCTTATTCGATTAATGGTTTTGAAAACTATATCAATATATATATATATATATATATTGAAATATATATGTATACAATATACTCGGGAACATCGACTCCCGGTTTTAGAAAATGTTCACCTTTGGGTCCCCTATACTAAGGGTATACACAACTACTGCTTATCTCTAGCATAAGTATTATGCAACTAATAAGCATTTGAACCAATAGATATATAAATCAAGAATACGAAATAGGCATGCATATATACCATATCACATGCTCCAATATATCGCAAGAATTTGCTAATAACAAATATGCATTTATCACAAGATCATGCATATACACATATACATCACAACAACAGTTATACGGGTAGAAAACTTGCCTGAGCGACTAGGGGTTACAAATGGCTCGGGACGAGCCTGGTAACCTATAAACAATCATGTAAGTTGGAATTAAACCAAAGTCACTTGTAAATCTATACTTTAACCAAATTAGACTCTAACGCTCGCTTTGCGCTTACTGATTCTCTTAAGTCGCTCGAGTACCCTCGATTCCACCATTTTTAATAAATTAACCATCACGAGTTTTAAGGCGATTCTTTCGCGAGTACCTTACCAACTGCCTAATCCACTTAACATAATTGTTTCATACTCCAATTAGTCCTTTAAGGTCTTTAACCAAGGTTTCAAAATAAGGCGAGGGGAAATGTTTCGTTCGCGAAACGCCGTTACTTAAAATGGTCGTTTCTTCTAAACCGTACATCGGAATCAAACGAACCACATATCAAAACGAAGCTCATAACATGAACTATCTAAAAATGGCAATGGTCAAAACCTAGCAGGGAGTTCTCGGGTCCTAATGTTATGAACAAAAGCAGTCTAAAGTAAATCAGACATTACGACGGCTATGTTTACGTGATTTCCCAAATTTATACCATTCTAAATCAACCACCAATCAATCCCAATTCATTCATACAACCAAAATCCATCCATATCACACTACAACAGCCCCAACACCTCAAGTTCTCCAATTTATGTTATTCTCAACATGAATTTAAAACTATACTTAAGTCCTTTACTAATCAACAAGATTCAACATTCAATTCACTACAACTCCAACCCAAACTCTAAACCTACAAGCATCAAGCTACTCTTTTACCATAACAATCAAAATCATCCTAATATAAAAAGTAAAGCTAGGGTTTGGAGATGTTATACCTTCCTTGAAGTGATTGGAGTAGCTAGGAAGCCTTAAGAAGCCTTGAGATGTCTTAGGGATGCTTGGATCTTAAAGGAAAAACAAGAAAAATCAAGTTAAAAATCTTGAAATCACTATTCATTATCTTCTTCATTGATTTCTTAGAGAATATTGTGAATGATTTGGAGGCTTAAACTTATAGGATAGCTATATCTATGCATAAGGAGTACTAGATAATTATCTTACCAATTAAGGAAGCTTGGAACTTGAATTTTGAAATTCTTCTTCTTGAAATGGAGAGAAAAGCCGAGAACAATGGTTGAAGAAATGAAATGATTTTGTGTTTGTGATTTGTTTAGCTTAGCTTGGTTGTTTTTTTGATTAGATTTTGGTTAATTACCTTATTAACCTTGAACTTTGTGTGGTTATCATTCATCCACACCTCCTTCCCCCCTATGTCATGCTTATGTCACCTTGTGATGTCATCATCCCTTACTTGCCCTCTTCTTATTGGTTGGATGACCTCATCATCCCTAACCTCCTTGATTAACTTCCTAATTGTTTGCCTAATGACCGCTGATCTATTATACGGTTCGCTTAACTTTCGTTCTCGTTTCTCGTTTGAGGGATCATACCAGGGATCTTATTACTTGGGTTTCCTTAACCTTTCTCGATACATTATAATCCTTTTATGATCCTCTCTTATAATTCTTTAATTTAAATCCTTTTTATCCTGTTACCTTATACTCAATTCTTTCCGTATCTAGTGGATTTCCGGAAAAAAATCAAAGTGTTCGGAATTGGATTCTGACGATCTTTACATTCACTTATATACCATATAGAGTACTAATAAAATCTCAGAATATCCATATAAAAACCGCTACATAGTGTGGCATGAAAAATTTTCTTATTCAGCAAAAACACTATTCATAAGGGTTACAAAAAGTTCAAAATTTTGGGGGTTATTACAAAGCTCTTGATATACAAAGAGTTTAAAGATCTATTCTACTAACATCATGAGTAAGAAGGATATTGGAGTGAAGATTCCAATCTTGGAAAAAGATAATTATCATCACTGGAAAGTGAAGATGCATCTACATCATCTCTCTCATGATGAAAGCTACATTAACTGCATTGAGAATGGTCCTCACATCCCTCACAAGGTGGCCACAGCTGCCACTGCCACAGTTGCTGGTGGACTGTCAATTCCCAAGCCAAAAGTAGAATGGACTGATGAAGATATTGAAGAGGTTCACAAGGACAAGAAGGCCATGAACATTTTGTTTAATGGCCTAGACAAAGATATGTTTGATAATGTCATTAACAACCAAACTTCAAAGGAAATTTGGGATACTGTACAACTTATCTGTGAAGGTACTGAACAAGTTAGAGAAAACAAAATGCAGTTTCTCATTCAACAATATGAATATTTTCATTCTGAAGAAGGAGAATCATTGAATGATACCTTCAATAGATTTCAGAAACTGTTGAATGGATTGAAGCTGTATGGCAGAGTGTACCAAGTCAAGGATTCCAACTTCAAATTTCTGAGGTCTCTACTAAAGGAATGGAAGCCTATGACTATTTCACTAAGGAATTCTCAAGATTATAAGGACTTCACATTTGAAAGATTATATGGAATTTTGAAGACCTATGAACTTGAGATGGAGCAAGATGACCTGTTGGAGAAGGGAAAGAGAAAAGGTGGATCAGTTGCACTTGTAGCGAAAATGAGAGAACTGAAGCCAGGAATGAAGAAAATACAATGCCAAGTCTCAAAATTGGCACAAGTAAATCAGAATCAAGCAAGGGAAAGGAGCAAGCAGCTAAGGTTGAAGACAATTCCAGTCAAGATGACTCTGATGATGTTGATGAACATCTGGCTTTTCTGTCCAGAAGGTTTGCAAAGATGAAATTCAAGAAAAACACTAGAGCCACTAAGCCAAACAAGAACATGGTGGACAAATCTAAGTTCAAGTGTTATAACTGTGGCACAAGTGGACACTTTACAAGTGAGTGCAGAAAGCCAACTTCTGAAAAGAAGAAATTTGAGCAAGTGGATTACAAAAAGAAATATTTTTAATTGCTCAAATAAAAGGAAAGGGCTTTTCTGACTCAGGAAAATGACTGGGCAGCTGATGGAGCCAATGAAGATGATGATATGGAGTATGTCAACTTAGCCCTGATGGCTAATTCTGATGAAAATGAAACTAGTTCATCAAGCAACCAGGTAATCACTACTGACCTCTCTCAGCTTTCTAAAAATGAATGCAATGAAGCTATAAATGATATGTCCAGTGAATTATATCATTTACGTGTTTCCCTTAAATCACTGGCTAAAGAGAACACAAGAATTAAAGAGAATAATTTGTTTTTAAGTGATAGGAATTCTGTGTTAGAGGGTAAGGTAATTGAGCTTGAAAAGATTAAAATCAAATGCTTATCTGTTGAGAGTGAACTAGAAGAGTCTGTTAAGAAAGTAGAAGTTCTTTCTAGACAACTAGAACGTGAGCAAGAGGCAATCAAGGCCTGGAAAACATCTAGAGATGTTTGTACTCAAATTGTCAAGGTTCAAGGAATTGAATCACTTTGTGAGAATGCCTGGAAGAAAAACAAAAAGGAAATAGAATTAATTGATGGACTGTCAACAGATGTGGAATCATCAGATGATGAAAGTCATCCGTTGAAGGAAGAAAAGGAGCATCCGTTGAAGGCTCATCAATTGAAACAGGCAAATGATTCTAAAAGGAATAATTTGAAAAATCTCAATAAGAAGTTTGGTTCAACTTCCAAGAACTTTGTCAAAGAAGAAGCTAGCACATCCAAAGATGCCAGTAAGGTGAATATATGACACATGACTTTAGATCAGTTCAAAAATAGGCTTAAGTTGGTTGAGGATAAAAAGGAAACTAAAAGAAAATCTAATAAAAATGGGAAGGTAGGGATTAACAAATACAATAATTACACACCTGATAAGTATGCTCCTAGAAAAGTTGTGTGCATTGTAGTAGTGTTAATCATCTATCTGTTAACTGCAAATCTGTTAAAAATGCTCCCATGCCTTTAAATCCTTCCATACCTAACATCTCTATGTCACCACTGCATGCTATGCCTGTTATGTCTCAACAGAATCCATATGCACATTTTGCAAACATGCCATATGTTAATAATCCTTATTATGCTGCATTTAGTATGCCTCAAATGCCATACAACATTCCTATGTGGAATAATATATTTGCACAATCTATGCCTTATCAAATTCAATCATATGTGCTAAATGATTCTGTGACTAACCATACACTTCAACCAACTACATATGAGATCAAGGTTGACTCAAAGTTACCTAAGTCAAAAGGTGCAGGAAGTGTGAAGTCTAGGAAAAAGACTAACAAGGCTGGACCCAAGGAAACTTGGATACCAAAATCAACTTGATTTGATTTTGTTGTGTGCAGGGAAAAAGAAGGAATCTATGGTACTTGGACAGTGGTTGTTCAAGGCACATGACATGAGATTTCACCCTGCTCACAGAGTTCAAGGAGAGAGTTGGCCCTAGCATAACCTTTGGAGATGACAACAAAGGGTTCACTATGGGATATGAAAGGAAAATATCATCATTGATGAAGTTGCATTAGTTGATGGTCTCAAACACAATCTATTGAGCATTAGTCAACTATGTGATAGAGGGAATACTATTTCCTTCAATTCTGAAGCCTGTGTTGTCACCAGTAAAAAGGACAACAAAGTGGTTCTAACTGGAGTTAGAAAAGGGAATGTGTACTTGGCTGACTTCAACTCTACAGATGCGGAATCAATCACTTGTATTTTCATCAAAACAAGTCAAGATGAAAGTTGGCTATGGCACAAGAAGCTGTCCCATTTGAATTTCAAGACAATGAATGATCTAGTCAAAAAGGACTTAGTTAGAGGAATGCCTCTAGTGGAATTCTCAAGGGATGGACTGTGTGATGCTTGTCAGAAAGGAAAGCAAAAGAGAGCATCATTCAGTATGAAGCTTGAATCAGCAATTGATGAACCATTACAACTGCTACATATGGATGTTTTTGGACCAGTCAATGTATTGTCAATTTCAAGAAAAAGATATTGCCTAGTGATTGTAGATGATTTCTCAAAGTTTTCATGGACCTATTTTCTTGGATCAAAGAATGAAGCTAGTGAAATCATTATCAATCATATCAAGCAAGTCAACAACCATCCAGATTTCAAATTAAGGAATATCAGGAGTGACAATGGAACCGAGTTCAGGAATTCTACCATGAGGTTGTTCTGTGAAGAAAATGGGATCATGCATGAGTTCTAAGCTCCAAGGACTCCACAACAGAATGGTGTGGTGGAAAGGAAGAACATATCACTAATTGAAGCTGCAAGAACAATGCTTGAAGAGTCAAAACTCCCAACATATTTTTGGGCTGAGGCTATTAACTGTGCATGTTACACTCAGAATATTTCTCTAATCAATCAGGCAAAAGGCATGACTCCCTATCAATTGTTCAAGAGAAGAAAACCAACCTTAAACTTCCTTCATGTCTTTGGTTGCAAATGCTACATTCTAAGGAACCAACCTGATCACAAAGGCAAGTTTGATGCAAAGGCTGATGAAGGGATATTTGTTGGTTATTTTGCTGGAAAATCATATAGGGTCTACAATCTAAGAACCAACATTGTTATGGAATCTGTGCATGTTGTGTTTGATGATAAAAAGATTGATGGACTAACAGATGAGGGACATTATGAAGGACTCAAATTTGATAACATTGAGATATATTGTGATGATAGTGAAGATGAGAATGATGGAGAAGACATTTCAAAAAGGATTCAAAATATGCCTTTGGATAATCCACAAAATGTTACATCAGTTGAAAGTCATAATTCAGCATCCGTTGATAGAAGTAATGCAACATCCATTGAAAGACAAAGTGCATCATCCGTTGAAGTACATAATGGAGCATCCGTTGATCATAGTTCATCAACAGATAATCAATTTACATTATCAGTTGATAGAACTCCCAGTTCCTTACAAAGGACCAATAACACAGCGGGAGTTTCAACCAATCAACACTCTATCTCACATCATGACAATACTGAGGCAACTTCATCTAGAGCTAATCTACCACCTCAAAGGAAATGGACCAAGAATCATCCTTTTGAACTAATCATTGGTGATGCAAAATCTAAGGTGCAAACTAGAAGGGCTACTCAAGATGAATGTCTATACAGTAGTTTTCTATCACAGGAGGAACCTAAGAGAGTGGAAGAAGCTCTATTGGATCCAGATTGGATTTTAGCAATGCAAGAGGAGCTAAACCAATTTGAGAGGAACAAAGTATGGAAGCTGGTACCCAAGCCAAAGAACAAAAGTTATATTGACACAAAATGGGTATTCAGAAACAAGATGGATGAAAATGGCATTGTCATAAGGAATAAAGCTAGATTGGTTGCCAAGGGCTATTCTTAACAAGAGGGAATAGATTTTGATGAGACATTTGCTCCAGTTGCAAGACTTGAAGCCATCAGAATTTTTCTAGCCTATGCAGCCCATGCCAATTTCAAAATCTATCAAATGGATGTCAAGAGTGCATTTATGAATGGAGAATTGGAGGAAGAAGTTTATGTGAGCCAACCTCCAGGGTTTGAGGATCCAAATTTTCCAGACCATGTGTATTATCTGTTGAAAGCACTCAATGGACTAAAGCAAGCACCTAGAGCCTGGTATGAGACTTTGTCAAAATTTCTCCTAGATAATTACTTCACAAGAGGTACAGCTGACAAAACTCTTTTCTTTAGACATGTTAATGGCTCTACAACACTTGTTCAAATTTATGTAGATGATATTATATTTGGCTCTATAGATGATAAACTTTGTAAAAAGTTTGCTAAGTAAATGCAAAGTAAATATGAAATGAGCATGATGGGTGAGCTAACTTATTTTCTTGGTTTACAAGTTAAACAAGTTAGTGGTGGAATTTTCATTAGTCAAACTAAATATATTTATGATCTTTTAAAGAAGTTTGACTTAATGGAATGTTCATCTGCAAAAACTCCCATGGCCACTGCCACTAAGCTTGAATTAAACAAGGCTGAAAAGTCTGTGGACATTACAAGCTATAGAGGCATGGTTGGTTCACTTCTATATTTAACTTCCAATAGACTTGATATAATGTTTTCTACATGTGTTTGTGCTAGATTTCAAGCTGATCCTAGAGAATCTCACTTAGTTGCTATTAAAAGAATTTTCAGATATCTCAAAGGGACTCCAAATCTAGGAATTTGGTACCCTAGAGAGTCTGGTTTTGATCTAATTGGCTACTCAGATGCAGATTATGCAGGTTTCAAAATAGATAGGAAAAGTACAACTGGCACCTGTCAATTTCTAGGGAATAAGCGTGTGTCATGGTTCAGTAAGAAGCAAAATTCTGTTTCTACTTCAACAGCTGAGGCTGAGTACATTGCTGCTGGTAGTTGCTGTGCACAGATATTATGGATGAGGAATCAACTATTTGACTATGGGCTAAATGTTGACAAAATTCCAATATTCCGTGACAACACAAGTGCCATTGTTATTACTGAAAATCCAGTGCATCATTCAAGAACCAAGCACATTGACATCAAGTACCACTTCATAAGGGAATATGTGATGAATGGTACAGTGGAACTTCATTTTGTTCCAAGTGAAAAACAAATTGCAGACATATTCACCAAGCCACTTGATGAATCAATATTCACAAGATTGGTAAGTGAGCTAGGTATGCTTAATTATTCCTAAATTAATGTCCTAATTGTAATTTGTTTTGTAGCCTGAAATGAATTTGTTGCAAGAACAAAGTTGGCTTTAAGTAAAGTTTATTCTGTCAATGAATATTCCCTATCCGTTGAAAGCCAAAATTGTTCTTTCAACGGATGTCCATTATCCGTTGAAAGACAAATACATTTCTGGTAATTTTATTCTTTAACGGATAAAACTGTGTTAATCTTCAACGGATAACTGTTTACCTCATCTGTTGAAGTGTTACATCAATCATTTTGAGTGAGTCACAGTCGTTGATTCTATTTACTTAATCGTTGATACATATATATATACACAGTTGTATGTATTTGTATTAAAGGCAGTTTTTAGAATACATACAGTTTTTCTTTTATTCTCAAACGGCTGTAATTCACTTAAAAATATTGTTTAATCATTCTCTTTATGTTTTAATTTGAGAAAGTATAAAAGCCCCTTTGAATTCTTATTTTCACTTTACGCTTTCTTGTAATTTTCAAAAGCTTTTACTTTCTTTCTCTCCCAAAACTCTCAACTTTTCTCTGCAACTTCTACTCACAACAATGGCACCAGTAGTAAAGATAATGTCCCAATCTGGGTTTGTCTATGAGAAAAACAATTTCGTAGCTTTGGTGGAAAAGAATGAAGCCCACTCAGATTATCACAAGATGATGGACTTCATCAAAAACTGCAAACTAAGCTATGCAATGTCGGAAGCCCCAATGATTTATTGTGAGGTAGTTGAGGAAATGTGGACAACTGCAGAGTTCAACCCCACTGATATGACCATCTCTTTCTCTCTCAAAGGTAAGGATTACTGTATTAACTGTGATGATATACAGTCCTATTTTAAATTACCTGAAAACAATGCCATGACACCACACACTGATAATGATGTATCTAGCATGTTAGATTCCATAAGCTATTCCCTTGATTCTACTAGTTTAGGCAGTATTAAAAGAAAAGGCCTTAGAAAAGAATGGAGTTTTCTTAGTGATGCCTTTATCAAGGTTTTCTCTGGAAAAATTAGTAATTTTGATGCAATAACTTCATCTCTTGTTAATATGCTCTATATGCTGGATTCTGATAGGTACTTTAATTTTAGCAATTATGTTATGCTAGAATTGGGTACTAGGTTAGGTAACAAGGCTAATAGACCTCATAACATCTAATATGCTAGATTCTTTATGGTATTGGATAACCATGTTGCTGAAGGTTTGGTCATAACTAATGAGAGTAATAAACTCAAATGTTGGGCACAAGAAAAGAGGGTCCTTGCAGACCTTTTAAGGATTAACCTCAACAGTAAGGTGCCATTGGTATACTTACCAATCATGGATGCACCTCAGGTAAGTGAGGTAAATACTTCTTCAGCTCCTACTACTTCCAACCCCATCATTTCTTTGCCGTCAAGTGTGGCCATGGAATCTGTGTTAATGTCCCAACAGGTTCCTACCAAGGCCACCAAACCTAAAGTTTCAAAACCCAAGTCAAAGAAAGCCACCTCTGTTGTCTCTCAAAAGACAACAATTGTAACACCTACCATTAACCTTGAGGGGAGTATACAGGGTGTTAGTGGTGAGGGGAGGGGTGAACATCAAGAAAACCCCCAGAATAAGGTAGGAGAAGTGAGTGGTACCCAAGCTAGCCAAGCCACAGTTTCTCAAAAGACTGTGGTGGTTGAAAATGATTCAAACTCATCCCTAGTTGCATCCTCCCAAAAGGGTACAGCTATTGAAAATAGTCCCAAACCAGGGACACAGAACAAAAGAGGGAGGGACACTGAAGCCACACACTCACCTGTAAAAGCCTTCACAAGAAGAAAGAGGGTCAAAACCCTAGTTTCCACACAGGGTGCACACACTGCACAGATACAACCACCTGTATCTATGCCTTTTCAAATTCAGCTTGATGTGACTCCAACAAATGTGGAGTCACAGCCCTATTCTCTCAAAATTGACACACATCAATCACCAAATTCTCCATCACCATCTCTGGATGTGGACATGATATTCACATTAATTCCTGATTCTCACTCTTTAAAACTCAGGGAGGAGCCCCACTCAAATGCCGGTGATCATCATCTTTTAGATAATTTGTTGGATCATCAGCCAATTCTTTCAGACTTAGTTGAAGAATTTGTGTCACCTAAATTAAAATCAATCCACACAGATTCAACAATTATGTCACTTTCAATTTCTACTTCTTTTCCTTCTTCAACGGATATTCCTCATCCATTGACAAGTGGTTGTTCTTCAACGGATAAGCTTAACAGCAATTATCCATTGATACCATCAGTTTCAACTTCAACGGATACCCTTTATCCGTTGATGGTCTCTACACAAACAACTAAATTAACTCCAAGTGTAGAAGACATGGTTACTGTACAATCACTTCTAGGATTGAGGGAAGGGAGTGAAAACTTGAGTGAGAGGCTGGGTTGCTCCTAGGAAAAAGGAGAGCTTGAGAGTCTAAATATGCATGCTATTTCTTCCAGCATGGCAAAATAAAGTGAGAGGAGTACCACCTTAGTAGGTGAAGGTGAGGGTGTGAGGAGTGTGAGCCAGGGGGAGCCCCTGATGCAAGAAAAGAGAGAAATTGAGAGAAAAGCAGGTACAGGAGGTATAAGGGTGGATCCAGCCGTTGCTAGTGAGTCAATGATTGTGGATGATGCTGAAAAGGAAAGACAATTTCAGCAACATTACAAAGCTGTAATTGATAACATTTCCTTGGATGCTGACACTTTTACTCATCCTGTGTCAGCCTATCAGTTGTTGGCTATTCAGGGCAATGAGGAGGTAGAAAAGACTTTAAATCTAGTACATACTTCAGAATCTCTACAAAGGGATAAAGCTGCTGTCAATATGATGCCTTCTACAGCTGGTGAGCCATCTGAAGAATTTGGAGTAAATTCTAATGATGATGACTCTGATTCTTTTGATGGAAGCATGAACTTAGGGGGAGATGAAGGCCCAAGTTCCATTCCAGAGTTACCTGAATGGGCATTGACAAAGGAGTCTACACCAGGGAATTTCAATGTATTCTTAGTCAAACAAGTCATGTCTATCCAAAAGGCCATTCAGGAAACTTCAAATGCTGGTACATCTCATTAAGCTACAACAATTAAGACATATATAGCTGAGTTGAAGTCCTACAATTCTGAGAAGCTGGATTCATTCATGCCCTTTGGTACTATGCAGGAACTATTACTGAGATGGAGAAGAGAGTCAGATGCTGAAAAGAAGATGGCCAAATTGGAGAAAAGAGTTCAAGCTATTGAAAACTCTGTGGTCACCATTCTTCACAATCAACAGTCTCATACTAGTCTTCTAATGCAACTGGCTAAAGCAGGACTTGACCCTTCTCCTTGATGATAACAAAAAGGGGGGGAATAAAAGGGAAGGGGAAGGGGAGCCATCTACACATATACAAATATCAAAAGTGCTAGTTCCAGCCATCACTACTTCTCCAACACTTCAAATCAAAGGAAAGCTTGATAGAATTGATCTAATCCAGCTAGCAGCAGCTGAGATGAAGGTGAAAGAGCAAAGGAGAAAAATTGATGAAAGGATGCAATAAATGTTTGGCTCTTCAACTACAAAATCTTTATCTGTAAAACATAGCACAAAAGTTGAGCCAATCACAATGGAGCACAAGCCAGTAAGGAGGAATAAGGTTGGAGAAACTTCTTTCAGGAACCTGAAGCCTATGGTACTCAAGCCAACCACTAGATTCAACAAGGACTCTACAAAGAACCCTTTAAGCTTTGCTCAACTAAAAGAAGTGGATTTTCCTCTTTCAAAGCCTGATGAAGACAAAGTTTTGGGTGGTAACATCATAAATCACAAAGAGACCAAGGATGTAGTGGAAAGAATGAATATGGCTATCATCTATAGAGAGGGAAAGAGCATCTGTATGATGCAAGGATATCCCAAATTCTCAATAGCCAAGAGGGAAGAGACCAAAAGGCTAAAGGAAGAAGCTAAAAAGCTGAAGGCTGACAAAAGAGCACAAGCAAAGCTTGAAAAACAACTATAGTCAAGTCAAATTGAAGAAAAGAGGAAGATTGAAGACAAGAATGAAGGAGACAAGACTGAAAGCATAAATGTGGATATGGGGAATATGGTTGGTGAGAGTGTGGAGAAAAGAAGTGAGGAAAGAAAGGAATGGCAGAAAGGGAACAGAAAGAAGGCCAAGGCAAAAAGGAAGAATGAAGATGATACTGAGGAAACCCAATCAAAATCTAAACCACTGCCTTCTATTCCTGAACCTGTTGTGGCTGATCCCAGTGTAAATATTTAGGGTGAAACAATCATCCCCAAAGAGGAACCTATTGATTGGGACACCATCAAATTGCCTACCTTCATAACTACTTCTCCACCACCAAAGAAACTGAACAGAAAATCCAAATCAACACCTCCTCTAACCTCAAGTAAATTCACTCAGAAACATAAACCTAAGCCTAAGCCACAAGCCTCAAAGGATGATTATGTTCATATTTGTGACATAAAAGAACATACAGACATTGAACTCTTCCTGGATGAGCTGGAGGAAGTAAGGGGAATAAATGCCTATAGACAGCTACTGGAAAGGCTAGTGTTCAAATATAAAGGAAATGTGGAAAGGACTTGGCCTCTTCAAAGAATTCTAAGTGAGGGCTATTCTATCTTGATTAGAGTCTACTCATCTATCAAAGGGAATACTGGCTTTACCAGGATTGCCAAGACTGAGATTCTCAATAAGATTGCCAGTATAAGGAAGAATTGGTGGGAGTCAAATTCCTTGCCAAGAACATTACTCATCCCTGAGCATGGAATTACAATTCATAAATCACCTCATTGGTTGATGGAGTTCAGAGACAATAAAGGAGTCAGAAGATTTTTCAGACTTGAAGACCAGCTTAAAATTTCCAGTAATGAAACTCTCAAGGACATGCAATCTAAGTTGGACATCAGTGAAGAAGATGAAGCTGAATTCTACAGACTTTTGAATTCTACAGACAACTCCAACTCCAGTACATACACTTGTGAAAATTCGCAGGAATTCTACAGACTTGAATTTTTCAGACTTGAATTTCAACTCATATATTTGTAAAGTGTTTTGTTATCATCAAGTTAACCCTGAATTTATGCCTACAATTCTAGTAGACATAAATAGAGGGAGATTGTTAGGAATATGTGTATTAGTTTGATGATAAGTTGAACAAAATACTTAAGTAGAAATCCAGTGTTTGTAGCCTCAACGGATAAGACCGTCTTGGCTATCCGTTGAGGGAGTAGCTTTACTTAGAAATAAGTTTAATATTGTAGCACATTTCAGTCTCTGCATTTAAGTTATAATTCTTAAAAGTTGTGGGAAATTATAAGTCATGTTGACTACTAGTGGATATGCAAATAGGAGGGCTAATTGTAAATATTTCATGCCTTGTAATTTTGTATAAATGAAGTAGTATCAACTGATAGATTAAAGGCCTTCAACGAATGAGAAACAAAGCTTCAATGGATGTCTCTAAAGCTTCAACGGATAACATCCATCAACGGATGAGTGCATCAACGGATAAAGCTTCAATTGTTAAAGCATCAACGGATGTCACTAAAGCATCAATGGATAAAGCCATCAACGGATGAAAGCTTCAACGGATGCTTAGTTCCATAGCAGTTGACAGTGATAATTCATAAGCTGACAGAGGCACATGGGTTGACAGAGACAATTGGAATGTGATAGCCTCTTGGAGGAATCAAGAAAAAGCAGCATTTCCATTCTGGTGCAAACAAGGAAGTTTTCAAAGATTCACAGATTATCTTAGATTGCATTGGATAGAGAAATGAAGAAGAAATATATGAAGAACTATTTTATAATTGTATTTTATCTTTGTCTTCACTTGTACACTTGGTGATATATAAACCAAGTTGCAGCTAGTAATTAGAGGTGAATTTTCCAGAGCTATTTAGAAAAACATAGAGAGAAAATTATCTAGTTTGTACTAGGAAGCAGCTGTGATCAATTTTTTGTATCACAGATTTTCTGAAATACACGTCTCTGGTGGAACAACAAATCCACCAGAAAAGTTTTTTAAAGCCTTTGTGTTCTTTATATTTGTGTTTTGAATATACATCTGTCTGCACCTGCTCAAAGCAATTCACACACATCTGTTCATCATACACTTAGCTTTTGAAACTGCTCAAAACTTGAAAAAGTTTTGAGATTTACATTCAACCCCCCTTCTGTAAATCTCATTGTTAGTTCCTTGGGAATAACAAACTCAGAATTTGTTAAGTAGTGAAAACTGGAAAGAGGGCTTAGGTTATGGAGATGATAAGAATAATAAAGGAACTGCAGAAATTAAGCCTATAGTTGTTAAACAAAAGCCAAAGTTAAATCTTGTTAAGTTTGTAGCTAAATCTGTAAAGTCTGATTCTGAAAAGATGAAAGATACTGAGACAGAAGTTAAGGCAGACTCAACTTCTGACAAACCAAAACAGGATAAGCCAACTGAAGTTAACATAGGCTTAATGACAAAGAAGCAGCTTAAGCATAAGCTGAAAGATGTTAAGAATGTAAACAAGGTAAAGCCACCTAAGAAAAATAGGAATGGAAAGGAAGGTGTGAATAAAAGCAATGATTATAAGCCTGTTCCTAATGCTCCTAGAAAGAAATGTTATAACTGTGGAAATTCTAACCATCTGGCTTCTTTTTACAGGAAGAATAAGAACATAAACTCCTGACCTTTAAAATCAGGAGTTAAGAGTCAGTATGTTAGATATAGGCCACAAAATCCTTATTTTCATTGTGGTAGTTTATGGCATTCCATTTATACTTGTAAGGAATGTCATAGTTTGTACTATGATTATTATCAAATAAAACCTTCTTTAAAGAAAGTTAGCATTATTCCTTCTAGTGTAAGTTCTGATGCAAAGTCTGACACTGTAAATTCTGATAAGAAAAATGTTAACATAAACTCTGATGTTAAATCCGCTGTAAATGTTAACAAACTTAATAAGGCCAAAGGATCCAAGCAAGTCTGGGTCCTTAAAACTAATCACTAGTGGTCTTTGTGATTGCAGGGCAACAGGAAAAACATCCTAGTTCTGGACAGCGGATGTTCAGGACATATGACTGGAAATAAAGCCCTGCTATCAGACTTTGTGGAGAAAGCTGGCCCAGGTGTTTCTTATGGAGATGGCAACATGGGAAAAACTCCGGGATATGGCAATATCAATCTTGGGAATGTCATCATTGAAAAAGTAGCTCTGGTCTCAGGAATTAAACACAATTTGCTAAGTGTTAGTCAAATCTGTGACAGAGGTTATCATGTGGATTTCTTTGAAAAACACTGTGAAGTTGTAAGCAAATCTACAGGCAAAGTTGTTCTGAAAAGATACAGGCATGGTAACATTTATGAAGCCAAGCTTTCAACAAGTACTGATGGTTCTACAATCTGTCTGTTAAGTAGAGCATCAATTGAAGAAAGCTGGAATTGGCACAAGAAACTCTCTCATTTAAATTTCAATAATATAAATGAACTAGTCAAGAAAGATCTTGTGAGAGGACTGCCAAAATCAGTATTTGCTCCTGATGGCCTTTGTGATTCCTCTCAAAAGGCAAAACAAAAAAAATCTTCATTCAAGAGCAAGACTGAATCTTCAATTCTTGAGCCTTATCACCTACTATATGTTGATATATTTGGTCCAGTGAATGTCATGTCTATTGCAAAGAAGAAATATGCTATGGTCATAGTAGATGAGTTTACCAGATACACATGGGTGTATTTCTTGCACATAAAAAGTGAAACTGCATCTACCTTGATTGATCATGTCAAATAACTGGATAAATTGGTTAAAGACTCTGTGAAAATCATGAGAAGTGATAATGACATTGAGTTCAAGAATTTGATTAAGGAAGAGTTCTGCAAAGACCATGGAATAAAGCAGGAATTCTTTGCTCCTAGAACTCCACAGCAAAATGGAGTTGTTGAAAGAAAGAATAGAACTCTTATTGAAGCTGCACAAACTATGCTTGATGAAGCAAAGTTACCAACCTATTTTTGGGCTGAAGCTGTGCAGACTGCTTGTTTTACTCAGAATGCAACACTTATCAACAAGCATTGAAAGACACCATATGAGATGGTGAAGAAAAAGAAGCCAAATCTGAAGTATTTTCATGTATTTGGATGCAAGTGTTTTGTTCTTAAGACTCATCCTGAACAGCTATCCAATTTTGATCTAAAAGCTGATGAAGGAATTTTTGTTGGATATCCACTTCCCACAAAAGCCTTAAGAGTCTACAATTTAAGAACAAGGGTTGTCATGGAATCTATCAATGTCTCTTTTGATGATAAGAAGATTACTAGACTTGAAGATTTCAATGATCATGATCAGCTGAGATTTGAGAATGAAGTTTTATTTTCTGATTCTCTAAATCCTGACAGTCTAAATCCTGATACTGTAAATTCTGATGGATTAAACTCTTATGTCATTGAAACTGTGGTGACTACGCCAAAGGAAAATGCACATGTGCAGATGGATCATATTGAAGATACAACCACATCTCAAGAAGCATCAGAATCTAGAACAGGCTCTTCAAGTTATGATTCATCAAGTTCGGATGACCCAAGTTCTGACAGTTCTAGAAACTCAAATTCTGATAATTCTGGAAACTCAAATTCTGAAAGATCCAACTCAGAGAGCATAATTTTAGGGGGAGCATCAGAAAATGTTGATGGAAACAGCATGGATCATGGGGTAGCATCCAGTTCTAGAGATAACCTTCCATCTGCAAGGAAGTGGACAAAAGCACATACACCTGACTTAATTATTGGAAATCCTGATGCAGGTGTCAGAACTAGAACAGCTACATCAAATAAATGTCTCTATCACTCTTTTCTTTCTCAGGCTGAACCAAAGAAAGTGGAAGAAGCTCTTCAATATGCTGATTGGGTGCAAGCAATGCAGGAAGAGTTAGCAAGGCTGGTTGCAAAAGGATATTCTCAACATGAGGGAATTCGCAGGAATTCTCCAACTCCAGTACATACACTTGTGAAAATTTGCAGGAATTCTACAGACTTGAATTTCAACTCATATATTTGTAAAGTGTTTTGTTATCATCAAGTTAACCCTGAATTTATGCCTACAATTCTAGTAGACATAAATAGAGGGAGATTGTTAGGAATATGTGTATTAGTTTGATGATAAGTTGAACAAAATACTTAAGTAGAAATCCAGTGTTTGTAGCCTCAACGGATAAGACCGTCTTGGCTATCCGTTGAGGGAGTAGCTTTACTTAGAAATAAGTTTAATATTGTAGCACATTTCAGTCTCTGCATTTAAGTTATAATTCTTAAAAGTTGTGGGAAATTATAAGTCATGTTGACTACTAATGGATATGCAAATAGGAGGGCTAATTGTAAATATTTCATGCCTTGTAATTTTGTATAAATGAAGTAGTATCAACTGATAGATTAAAGGCCTTCAACGAATGAGAAACAAAGCTTCAATGGATGTCTCTAAAGCTTCAACGGATAACATCCATCAACGGATGAGTGCATCAACGGATAAAGCTTCAATTGTTAAAGCATCAGCGGATGTCACTAAAGCATCAATGGATAAAGCCATCAACGGATGAAAGCTTCAACGGATGCTTAGTTCCATAGCAGTTGACAGTGATAATTCATAAGCTGACAGAGGCACATGGGTTGACAGAGACAATTGGAATGTGATAGCCTCTTGGAGGAATCAAGAAAAAGCAGCATTTCCATTCTGGTGCAAACAAGGAAGTTTTCAAAGATTCACAGATTATCTTAGATTGCATTGGATAGAGAAATGAAGAAGAAATATATGAAGAACTATTTTATAATTGTATTTTATCTTTGTCTTCACTTGTACACTTGGTGATATATAAACCAAGTTGCAGCTAGTAATTAGAGGTGAATTTTCCAGAGCTATTTAGAAAAACATAGAGAGAAAATTATCTAGTTTGTACTAGGAAGCAGCTGTGATCAATTTTTTGTATCACAGATTTTCTGAAATACACGTCTCTGGTGGAACAACAAATCCACCAGAAAAGTTTTTTAAAGCCTTTGTGTTCTTTATATTTGTGTTTTGAATATACATCTGTCTGCACCTGCTCAAAGCAATTCACACACATCTGTTCATCATACACTTAGCTTTTGAAACTGCTCAAAACTTGAAAAAGTTTTGAGATTTACATTCAACCCCCCTTCTGTAAATCTCATTGTTAGTTCCTTGGGAATAACAAACTCAGAATTTGTTAAGTAGTGAAAACTGGAAAGAGGGCTTAGGTTATGGAGATGATAAGAATAATAAAGGAACTGCAGAAATTAAGCCTATAGTTGTTAAACAAAAGCCAAAGTTAAATCTTGTTAAGTTTGTAGCTAAATCTGTAAAGTCTGATTCTGAAAAGATGAAAGATACTGAGACAGAAGTTAAGGCAGACTCAACTTCTGACAAACCAAAACAGGATAAGCCAACTGAAGTTAACATAGGCTTAATGACAAAGAAGCAGCTTAAGCATAAGCTGAAAGATGTTAAGAATGTAAACAAGGTAAAGCCACCTAAGAAAAATAGGAATGGAAAGGAAGGTGTGAATAAAAGCAATGATTATAAGCCTGTTCCTAATGCTCCTAGAAAGAAATGTTATAACTGTGGAAATTCTAACCATCTGGCTTCTTTTTACAGGAAGAATAAGAACATAAACTCCTGACCTTTAAAATCAGGAGTTAAGAGTCAGTATGTTAGATATAGGCCACAAAATCCTTATTTTCATTGTGGTAGTTTATGGCATTCCATTTATACTTGTAAGGAATGTCATAGTTTGTACTATGATTATTATCAAATAAAACCTTCTTTAAAGAAAGTTAGCATTATTCCTTCTAGTGTAAGTTCTGATGCAAAGTCTGACACTGTAAATTCTGATAAGAAAAATGTTAACATAAACTCTGATGTTAAATCCGCTGTAAATGTTAACAAACTTAATAAGGCCAAAGGATCCAAGCAAGTCTGGGTCCTTAAAACTAATCACTAGTGGTCTTTGTGATTGCAGGGCAACAGGAAAAACATCCTAGTTCTGGACAGTGGATGTTCAGGACATATGACTGGAAATAAAGCCCTGCTATCAGACTTTGTGGAGAAAGCTGGCCCAGGTGTTTCTTATGGAGATGGCAACATGGGAAAAACTCCGGGATATGGCAATATCAATCTTGGGAATGTCATCATTGAAAAAGTAGCTCTGGTCTCAGGAATTAAACACAATTTGCTAAGTGTTAGTCAAATCTGTGACAGAGGTTATCATGTGGATTTCTTTGAAAAACACTGTGAAGTTGTAAGCAAATCTACAGGCAAAGTTGTTCTGAAAGGATACAGGCATGGTAACATTTATGAAGCCAAGCTTTCAACAAGTACTGATGGTTCTACAATCTGTCTGTTAAGTAGAGCATCAATTGAAGAAAGCTGGAATTGGCACAAGAAACTCTCTCATTTAAATTTCAATAATATAAATGAACTAGTCAAGAAAGATCTTGTGAGAGGACTGCCAAAATCAGTATTTGCTCCTGATGGCCTTTGTGATTCCTCTCAAAAGGCAAAACAAAGAAAATCTTCATTCAAGAGCAAGACTGAATCTTCAATTCTTGAGCCTTATCACCTACTATATGTTGATATATTTGGTCCAGTGAATGTCATGTCTATTGCAAAGAAGAAATATGCTATGGTCATAGTAGATGAGTTTACCAGATACACATGGGTGTATTTCTTGCACATAAAAAGTGAAACTGCATCTACCTTGATTGATCATGTCAAATAACTGGATAAATTGGTTAAAGACTCTGTGAAAATCATGAGAAGTGATAATGACACTGAGTTCAAGAATTTGATTAAGGAAGAGTTCTGCAAAGACCATGGAATAAAGCAGGAATTCTTTGCTCCTAGAACTCCACAGCAAAATGGAGTTGTTGAAAGAAAGAATAGAACTCTTATTGAAGCTGCACAAACTATGCTTGATGAAGCAAAGTTACCAACCTATTTTTGGGCTGAAGCTGTGCAGACTGCTTGTTTTACTCAGAATGCAACACTTATCAACAAGCATTGAAAGACACCATATGAGATGGTGAAGAAAAAGAAGCCAAATCTGAAGTATTTTCATGTATTTGGATGCAAGTGTTTTGTTCTTAAGACTCATCCTAAACAGCTATCCAATTTTGATCTAAAAGCTGATGAAGGAATTTTTGTTGGATATCCACTTCCCACAAAAGCCTTAAGAGTCTACAATTTAAGAACAAGGGTTGTCATGGAATCTATCAATGTCTCTTTTGATGATAAGAAGATTACTGGACTTGAAGATTTCAATGATCATGATCAGCTGAGATTTGAGAATGAAGTTTTATTTTCTGATTCTCTAAATCCTGACAGTCTAAATCCTGATACTGTAAATTCTGATGGATTAAACTCTTATGTCATTGAAACTGTGGTGACTACGCCAAAGGAAAATGCACATGTGCAGATGGATCATATTGAAGATACAACCACATCTCAAGAAGCATCAGAATCTAGAACAGGCTCTTCAAGTTATGATTCATCAAGTTCGGATGACCCAAGTTCTGACAGTTCTAGAAACTCAAATTCTGATAATTCTGGAAACTCAAATTCTGAAAGATCCAACTCAGAGAGCATAATTTTAGGGGGAGCATCAGAAAATGTTGATGGAAACAGCATGGATCATGGGGTAGCATCCAGTTCTAGAGATAACCTTCCATCTGCAAGGAAGTGGACAAAAGCACATACACCTGACTTAATTATTGGAAATCCTGATGCAGGTGTCAGAACTAGAACAGCTACATCAAATAAATGTCTCTATCACTCTTTTCTTTCTCAGGATGAACCAAAGAAAGTGGAAGAAGCTCTTCAATATGCTGATTGGGTGCAAGCAATGCAGGAAGAGTTAACAAGGCTGGTTGCAAAAGGATATTCTCAACATGAGGGAATTGATTATGATGAAACATTTGCACCAGTTGCAAAATTGGAAGCCATAAGGATATTTTTGGCATATGTTGCTCACAAAAAGTTTACAGTCTTTCAAATGGATGTAAAAAGTGATTTTCTTAATGGAGAATTGGAAGAAGAAGTATATGAATTTCTAAACTCTGATAGTGATATGAATATTTCTGTGACTATTCAATCCAATGAGGATAATTGTGCTAGATGCTGACCTAGTAGTCTTTAAATATACTAAAGATCCCATGTTTGAAGTAATTGTTTATGTGGAAATCTTTTGACACAAGCAAATTCTGATACTGAGCTTAATTATGTTTACTTTGTGTATCTTATTACTAAGTCAAAAACTAGAATAGTTCTTCTTATCTGTTAAATTCTGATGTTTGAAATCTTATTAATGTACTAAGTGCTGATAAGCCTCACTTATCAGAAGAAAAAGAAAAGAAATAAATATCAGGTACTCCTTTGAGATCTAGAGTAAAAATGTGGAAGGGAAGACCCAAGTGCATTGCTGGTATTAAGTAATATGCATTAGAAAAGCAAAATAAAATTTTCTTGGTGACTTTTCACATTCTCTGATTACTGGAGAAATACTCTAATAACAACATAAATTCTGATAAGCAGTCGTGACTCACTTACACTGAGAAGCCACTGTAAAAAGGAATTTCAAAAGATGCATAAAATGAGCACAAATCAGTTGAGGTGGACTCATGCATGAACTCATTCTATAGTAGACTTCAGAATAATGACAGATTTTGAGCAAAGTTCTTAGTTATGCCTTATTTCTAAGATGTACTGAAGTGAATCAGACTTTACTCTTTTTTTGATATTTAGCTTAATGCACACACATACACTCCAGAGGAATGATGAAAATTACTGTGGTGACAAATGTTGTTTTAGATGAACAGTTTAAGTGTCAGTTGCATAAATTCTGAGGACAAGTTCTGATGATTAAGTTCTGATGTACTCATATCAGTATTTGTGTGAAGAATTACAGGAATAAACATTCACTTTTCGAGTTAAGGAGCCATATTCTGATGACTTTTAAATTCTAATAATAATCAAGTTCTGATGCTAACGTGGCAGTATTTATTTACTTGGTTTACTTTTAAGTCATACTTGAACGGTCATATTTTCTCAGAATATTGGTTTAAGTGAGATAAAACAGTCATAATCATTATGGGTTAGTGGTTAGCGTGTATGTCTTGAAAACCTACATGTGCACAGTAATTGTTATTATTTCCCGTGCCCACTAACTCTGGCTTTAGATCGTTTAATGACTGTTATTAGTACATATTAGTTTAGGGAGATGAGGTATCATTACTTTTACTGTTGGGCATATGTTGTGTACTTGATGATTTCATAAACAAAATACCTAAGTAGATTTTACTTAGTGAAATAATGTAGCACTCGACGGATAAGAATTTTAGTCCCGACGGATAACTCATTATAGTCCCGACGGATGATGACTTATTATCCATCGAGTGAGTAGCTTATGTAATAATGAGTCTGTAGCACATTTCTGCATACATCTTTGTATAGAGTCTGTAGTAGCATATAAGTCATGTTGACTTTAACTAGATATGCAGAATAGGTTGATTAATTGTACATAAATGATGTCTTGTAATTCTGCATAAGTGAAATGAAGTCAAGTGCCAAAATAGCTACCGACGGATGATTAACAAAGCCATCGACGGATGATCAAATGGCTATCAGCGGATGTTTAATATAGCAGTCAACGGATGATCAATGAAGCCATCAACAGATGATCATAAAGTCGAAGGATGATCATGTAACCAACGGATATAGAATTCAAACATCAGTTGACAGTGACAACTGGTCACATGCGTCGGGATGTATGCAAATGGAATGAGGAAGCCTATTAACTGGGTAATAGAGAACAAAGTAGCAAAGCATAAAAACTGATAGTTTTTATAATGAATCTATCTTTTGACTTTGTAATCTTGGTAATATGTAAACCAAGAAGTAGCAAATAGAAACAAGGATCTGAGATACAAAAAGTGAGAAACATTTGTAAGCAGAATTATTAGCATTTCTCTGTATTCTCAGTAGTTCAAATATGTAAGCAGCTGTGAGCATTCTTGCACACAGAGTTCTCTCGATATAATATATATCTCTGGTGGAATTATTTAATTCCACTAGAAAGTTTTTAAAGACTCTTGTTTTTAATTACTTATGTTTTGATTCAATTAAGTTTTTATTCCGTATTGTGCTAATCAAAACACTTATATTTGTATTCGAGTTTGAACATTTTTATTTTAAGAAAAAGGTTCAAGAATTCCATTCAACCCCCCTTCTGTAATTCTTGCTATATTGTTAAGGGACTAACAATTGGTATCAGAGCAAGCTCTTAATCTACAAAGAGTTTAAAGATCAAAACAATTCAGCAAGATGAACAAGAAGGATGTTGGAGTCAAGATTCCTTTTCTAGATAAAGATAATTACCATCATTGGAAGGTAAAGATGCATCTTCATATGCTTTCTCAAGATGAGGCCTATGTGGATTGCATAGAAAGAGGCCCTCATGTTCCAATGAGAGCTGCAACAGGGAACGAGCCATCCGTTCCCAAGCCAAGGCATGAATGGTCTGATCCTGACATTGAACAAGTCAGGAAGGATAAAAAGGCCATGAATATTCTGTTTAATGGAGTTGATGCAGACATGTTTGACAACATTATCAACTGCAAAACTACCAAGGAAGTCTGGGATACCATATAGATAATCTGTGATGGCACTAAGCAAGTTAGAGAAAATAAGATGCAGCTTTTGATTCAGCAATATGAGCATTTTCATAATGAGGAAAGTGAGTCTCTCACTGACATTTTTAGTAGGTTTCAAAAACTACTAAATGCTATTAAGTTGCAAGGAAGAGTCTATCAGACTAAAGACTCTAATATGAAATTCCTTAGATCTCTTCCAAAGGAATGGAAACCAATGACAGTCTCATTGAGAAACTCACAAGATTATAAGGAGTTTACTTTGGAGAGACTGTATGGCAGCCTGAAATCCTATGAGCTTGAAATAGAGCAGGATGAAAGGATGGAGAGAGGAAAGAAGAAAGGAGGATCCATTGCACTAGTTGCTGATTTGGAAAAGGAGAAGGAAGTGAAGATGGAAGCTGTTGAATCAACTTCTAAGGTCTGTGAGAACAAGGGCAAGGGGCTTGCAGTATAAAATGAAGATTCATTGAGCCAAGATGACATGGAGGACATTGATGAGCACCTAGCATTTCTTTCCAGGAGATTTGCCAAGCTCAAGTTCAAGAAGAACTTTGGAGCAGCCAAGCCAAATGGAAACATGGTGGATAAGTCAAAATTCAAATGTTTCAAATGTGGCTTGGCAGGGCATTTTGCCAATAAGTGTAGAAAGTCAGATTTCAGTAAGAAAAAGTTTGAGTCTGTGTATTATAAGCAAAAATACTTGGATCTACTCAAACAAAAGAAAAGGGCTTTTATTACACAAGAAAATGACTGGGCAGCAGATGGTTTGGATAAAGATGAAGATGTCAGCTATGTCAATCTAGCCTTAATGGCCAAGTCTGATGAGACAGAGACAAGTTCCTCAAGCAATCAGGTAATTACTACAAACCTTGCACATTTATCTAAAGCTGGATGTAATGATGCCATAAATGACATGTCTACAGAATTATATCATTTGCGTGTTACACTTAAGTCTCTTACTAAAGAAAATGTTAAAATCAAAGAAAACAATCTGTTTTTAAATGAGAGGAATAATGTGCTTGAGTCTCAGTTTATTGATTTTGAGAAATTAAGAATTGAGTGAGATTGCTAAGGAGGAATTAACCGAGTCCTTGAAAAAAGAAGAAATTTTAAAGAAGCATCTCGAGCGTGAACAAGAGGTGATTAAAGCTTGGAAAACATCCAGGGATGTCCATGCTCAAATCACCAAAGTTCAGGGAATCGAGTCTTTCTGTGATGAAGCCTGGAAAAAGAACAAAGAGAAACTAGAACCTAATTTGGTAGATGGACTGCTAACAGATGTAGACTCGACGGATGATGAGGACTATCCGTCGGATAACAAAAAGTGTTATCCATCGAATGATGAAAATCCTCATCTATCGGCTGTGAGCAAGCCCATTAGCAAGGACAAACTAGTTAAGATGAATGAGAAGTATGGGTCTATTTCCAAGAACTTTGTTTCAGGAGAGTCAAGTCAAGTTAAGAAAGGGAAAAAGGCTAATGTTGGTCACATGACTATTAAACAGTTAAGTGACAGACTTGAGAAAATTGAGGTAAAAACAGAGACTAAAAGGAAAAATAATAGGAATGGTAAAGTAGGGATTAACAAACACAATAACTACACGCCTGATAAATATGCTCCTAGAAAAATCTGTGTCAAGTGTGGTAGTATAAATCATTTATCTGTTAATTGCAAATCTGCCATGCCTACTCCCATGTCTGTTCAGTCTCAATTTCCTAACATGAATGCCATGCCTCCCATGCCTGTTAATGCTATGCCTACACAGAACATGAATGCACAGTTTGCTAATATGCCATTTGCACCTAATCCTTATTATGCTGCATATAGTATGCCACAAATGCCATTTAGCATGCCTTACTGGAATAACATGTTTACACCAAGCATGCCATTTCCTGTTAGTCATAATATGCATGATAATTCTGTTGCAATGAATGGTTTCAAGGGTCCAATCCAAATGACTAAGGATGAATCTAAAATTCCTAAGTCAAATGAGATAAGGCCTAAGAAATAGAAAAAGAAAGCTAACAAGGCAGGACCCAAGGAAACTTGGGTACCAAAATCAACTTGATTTGATTTTGATGTATGTAGGGAAACAGAAAGAATCTTTGGTACTTGGATAGTGCTTGTTCAAGACACATGACTGGTGATTCTACCCTGCTCACAGAATTTAAGGAGAGAGTTGGCCCAAGTATTACTTTTGGAGATGACAACTAGGGTTATACTGTGGGATATGGCTTGATTTCAAAGGACAATGTCATCATTGAGGAGGTTGCCTTAGTGGATGGTCTCAAACACAATCTGTTGAGTATCAGCCAACTTTGTGACAAAGGCAATTTAGTAACCTTCAACTCAGAAGCCTGTGTTGTGACTAATAAAAGAAGCAACAAAGTGGTTCTCACTGGTGTGAGAAAAGGAAATATGTATCTAGCTGATTTCAACTCATCCAAAGCAGAGTCTGTAACTTGTCTTCTCAGTAAAGCAAGTCAGGATGAAATTTGGCTATGGCACAAGAAGCTATCCCATTTAAATTTCAAGACCATGAATGAGCTGGTAAAGAAAGAACTGGTAAGAGACATTACTCTAGTGGAGTTTTCAAAGGATGGACTGTGTGATGCCTGCCAAAAAGGGAAGCAGATCAAAGCATCATTCAGGAAGAAACTTGATTCAACAATTGAAGAGCCTTTGCAACTGCTTCACATAAATTTGTTTGGACCAGTCAATGTATTGTCCATCTCAAGGAAAATATTTTGCCTAGTAATTGTAGATGATTTCTCAAAGTTCTCTTGGACATATTTCCTAAAATCTAAAGATGAGGCTAGTGAAATCATCATCAATCACATAAGGCAAGTCAACAATCATCCTGATTTCAAAGTTAAAAGAATCAGGAGTGACAATGGAACTGAGTTTAAGAATTCTGTCATGAGAGCATTTTGTGAAGAAAATGGGATTTTGCATGAGTTTTCAGCAGCAAGGACTCCACAACAAAATGGAGTAGTGGAAAGGAAGAACAGATCACTTACTGAAGCTGCAAGGACAATGCTTGAAGAATCTAAACTACCAACATATTTCTGGGCTAAAGCTGTAAATACTGCATGCTACACTCAGAACATTTCTCTGGTTAATCAAGCAAGATGCATGACTCCCTATCAATTGTTCAAGAACAAGAAGCCAACTCTAAACTTTCTTCATGTCTTTGGCTGTAAATGCTATATCCTGAGAAATCAAACTGATCAAAATGGGAAGTTTGATGCTAAAGCAGATGAAGGAATTTTTGTTGGATATGCTGTTGGTAAAGCATATAGAGTCTACAATCTAAGAACCAACATTGTTGTGGAATCTATACATGTTGTGTTTGATGATAAAAAGATTGAAGGACTGAAAGATGGAGATTACCATGAGAGCCTCAAATTCGACAATGTGGAGATGGTTAGTGATGACAGTGATGATGAAAGTGATCAAGAAACAGTGTCTAAGGATAATGCAGACAAATCTACTACCAATGAAGCACAAAACTCAACATCTGTCGAGTTGCATAATGTTTCATCCGTCGGAAGGCAATCTGCGTTATCCGTCGGGAGACAATCTACCTCATTCGTCGGTACTCAAAATTCACCATCCGTCGGGTTATCAAAAGGTGCAGGAAGTCAAGACAGATCACCTACAAAAAGTTCCCCTTTCTCAAATCAAAGATTCACAAACTCAGGGGGAGTTTCTAGCAATCAAAACTCAATCACACATCAAGACAACAATGAGGTCTCTTCATCTAGAGCTAATCTACCTCAACAAAGGAAATGGACAAAAGATTACCCCTTTGAGCTTATCATTGGTGATATTTCTTCTAGAGTTTAAACAAGAAGAGCAACTCAGGAAGAATGTCTATACAACAGCTTTCTGTCAAAGGAAGAACCAAAGAAGGTAGAAGAAGCTCTATTGGATCCTGATTGGATTTTAGCTATGCAGGAGGAGCTAAACCAATTTGAAAGGAATAATGTATGGAAGCTGGTACCCAAGCCTAAAGGAAAGAATCCAATAGACACCAAGTGGATATTCAAAAACAAGATGGATGAAAATGGCATAGTAGTCAGGAATAAAGCTAGATTGGTTGCTAAGGGCTATTGTCAGCAAGGAGGAATTGATTTTGATGAAACATTTGCTCCTGTTACAAGACTTAAAGCCATCAGAATCTTCTTAGCCTATGCAGCCCATGCCAATTTCAAGGTCTATCAAATGGATGTCAAAAGTGCCTTTCTGAATGGAGATTTGGAGGAAGAATTTTATGTCAGTCAACCTCCTGGTTTTGAAGATCCAAATTTTCCAGAATATTTCTATTATCTTCTGAAAGCACTTTATGGACTAAAGCAAGCACTTAGAATCTGGTATGACACTTTATCAAAGTTCCTTTTGGAAAATCACTTCACAAGAGGTACTGTAGATAAAACTTTATTTTTTAGAAATTTTAATGGCTCTAGTATACTTGTTCAAATTTATGTAGATGATATTATTTTTGGCTCTACAGATGAGAAACTTTGCAAAAAGTTTGCCAAATTGATGCAAAGTAAGTATGAAATGAGTATAATGGGAGAACTAACTTACTTTCTTGGTTTACAAGTTAAGCAAGTTAGTGATGGAATATTCATTAGTCAAACTAAATATATTTTTGATCTTTTAAAGAAGTTTGATCTAATGGATTGCACATCTGCAAAAACTCCCATGGCCATAACAACTAAGCTTGAATTAAACACTACTGAAAAGTCTGTGGATATTTCAAGTTATAGGGGCATGGTTGGCTCACTTCTGTACTTAACATCTAGTAGGCCACATATAATGTTTGCTACTTGTTTATGTTCTAGATTTCAGGCCGATCCTTGAGAATCTCACTTGATAGCTATTAAGAGAATTTTCAGATATCTCAAGGGAACACCAAACCTTGGCATTTGGTACCCTAGAGATTCTGGTTTTGATCTAACTGGTTATTCAGATGCAGATTATGCAGGTTGTAGAATTGATAGAAAGAGTACAACAGGAACCTGTCAATTTCTAGGAAACAAACTTGTGTCCTGGTTCAGTAAAAAGCAAAATTCAGTTTCTACCTCTACAGCTGAAGCTGAATATATTGCTGCTGGCAGTTGCCGTGCACAGATTTTATGGATGAAAAATCAATTGCTGGACTATGGTTTGCAAGTTGAGAGGATTCCAATTTTCTGTGATAACACAAGTGCAATTGCCATCACTGAAAATCCAGTGCAGCATTTAAGGACAAAGCACATAGATATCAAGTACCATTTCATAAGGGAACATGTAATGAATGGTACTGTTGAACTACATTTTGTTCCAAGTGAGAAGCAACTTGCAGATATCTTTACCAAGCCACTGGATGAATCCACTTTTTCAAGGTTGGTAAGTGAGTTAAGTATGCTTAATTACTCTTAAATCTATCTGAGCTATTTTGCAAGTTGAAATGCAGCCATAAATTTAATTAATTTTTCAGTCTTGGATGAAATTTTGGCTAAGTCAAAATTTAAATCTCGATGGATGACCCTTATCCATCGAGTTTGGTCATCCGTCGACACACTATTTGCTAATAAAAATCAATTACTTTTCTGGAATATCTTATGTCTCGACGGATAACAGTTTATCCTCATCCGTCGAATTGTCTAAATCTAAGCCGTTAATTCCCTGTACATTATCCATCGAGTATACTTACAGTTTGTAAGCATTACACGACGAATAATGAGTGAAATTTTTACAGTTTATTTTTAAACGGCTATTTTATGCAATTTCTATTGGTTAATTTACTTTACTTTATTTTTTTTCCAGTTATTTTTGAGATAGTATAAAAGCTTATTTCATTGCAATGGTTTTCTTTTATTATTCTCAAATTCAACTGCTCTTATTTCATTCTCTCTCAAGCAATTGTTCTCCTTCTCTTGAAGCTTTTATTCTCTAAACAATGGCACCTGTAATACAGATTATGTCTCAAACTGGGTTCATTTATGAGAAGAACAATTTTACTGCATTTTCAGCAATCAGAGGACTACCACAAGATGATGGACTTTGTGAAGAACTGCAAGCTCAATTACGCTATGCTGGAATCACCCACAATCTTCTGTGAAGTTGTTGAAGAAATGTGGACCACTGCTACCTACAACTCTATAGATAAGACCATCACTCTAACCATTAAAGGTAAAGAATTTTGTATCAATAGTGATGTGATAAAAGCATGTTTCAAAATTCCTGATAACAATGTGACTTCACCACACAATGACACTGATGTTATCAATATGCTTAATTCCATGCATTATGCACTTTCCACTTCTAAAATTAGTGATATTAGGAGAATGGGTCTTAGGAAGGAATGGAGTTTCATGTGTGATGTAGTTACTAAGGTTTTCTCTGGAAAAATCAGCAATTTTGATTCAGTGAATATTTCCATGCTTAACATGCTATACATGCTAGTTACAGATAAGTTTTACAACTTCAGTGACCTTATCATATTTGAGTTAGGATATAAATTAGGAGAGCTAAATAAAAGAGGGAAGATTGTTTATTATGCCAGATTTTTTATGTTATTGGCTAACCACCTCTGTAAAGAAATAGTTCTTGAGAACCCTAACAACAAACTGGATTGTTGGGTTCAAGAGAGGAGATCATTGTAGATTTGAACAGGGCCAATCATCACAAGGATGTGCCAATGTTATACTTTCCTGTAATGCAGGCACCTCAGGTAAGTGAGGTAAGTTCATCCATCCCTACAACTATTCCAACCTCCACAATTTCTTTGAGTTCAGGAGTAGCTATGGCAACTGTACCAATGACCAAACAGTTTCCTACCAAAGTTGCCAAACCTACTACTATTTCTAAATCTAAATCAAAGAAAATCCCCTTTGGTATCTCTCAAAAGATACCAGTTGAAAAATCCACCAAAGCCAAAGAGGGGAGTGTGAAGGAGGGTAAGTTAGGTGAGGGAAGGGGTGAACATCAAAGAAACCCCAAGAATAAGGTTGGAGAGTTGAGTGAATCCCAGCCTAGCCACACTGCAGTTTCCCAACAAACTGCAGTGCTTAAAAAGGACAAAAGCTCACTTCTAGCTGCATCCTCCCAAAAGGATGTAGTTATTGAACAAAGCTCTCAGCCAAGAGCACAGGCCAAAAGGGTTAGGGACACAAGCTCACCCCAAACTTATACAAGAAAGAAGAAATCTAAAACCTCTGGGGATGCACAGGGCACACACAGTGCAAACTAGTGCTAAAGACACATTCCCTGCACTCTCTCAAATTCAGTTTGATGTGGCTCCAATAAATGTGGAGTCACAGCCAAAATCTCTAGTTATAGAAGCATTTCATACACCATACTCACCAACAAACTCTCTGGAAGTGGATATGATAAACACTTCAATTCCTGATTCCCCTTCTTTAACTCTGTTGGGGAAGCCAAAATTCAGTGCAAGTGAGCATCATCTTTTAGATGATTTGTTGGCTCATTTGCCAATTCTTTCAGAAACCATTGTGATATCTGTGCCCCAAATATCCTCAATCAGCACAGAGTCAACAATAGTTTCTCTTCCCACCTCATTCATTTCTACTCTCTCGACGGATATTGCTCATCCGTCGAGTAGTGACTGTATCCCGACGGATAAGCCTAACAGCAGTTATCCGTCCGATAGCATTACCACTCACTCGATGGATATCACTCATCCGTCGAGTATCTCTGCACAACTTCAAACTTCAATTATTTCAAGTGCAGAAGATTTAGTGGTTGTACAGTCACTCTTAGGACTGAGAGAGGAGAGTGTCTTGAGTGAGAGGTTGGGTTGCTCCTAGGCAAAAGGAGAGGAAATGAGTGAAAATCTGCAATCCATTTCTTCAGGATTGGCAAAAGGGAGTGAGAGGAGTCCCACCTTAGTAGGTGAAGGTGAGGGTGTGAGGGTGGGGAGCCAGGGTGAGACCCTGATGCAACAAAAGAGAGAACATGAGAGAAAAGCAGGTATAGAGGGTATAAGAGTGGATCCAGCCATTGCTCATGAGTTAATGATTGTGGATGATGCTGAAAAGGAAAGACAATTTCAGCAACATTACAAAGCTGTAATTGATAACATTTCCTTGGATGCTAACACTTTTACTCATCCTGTGTCAGCCTATCAATTGTTGGCTGCTCAGGGCAATGAGGAGGCAGAAAAGACTTTGAATCTGGTGCATACTTCAGAATCTCTACAAAGGGATAAAATTGCTGTCAATTTATTGCCTCCTACAGCTGGTGAGCCATCTGAGGAATTTGGAGTAAATTCTAATGATGATGACTCTATTTCATTTGATGGAAGCATGAACTTAGGGGGATATGAAGGCCCAAGTTTTATTCCAGATTTACCTGAATGGGCCTTGACAAAGGAGTCCACACCAGGACAATTTAATGTATCCTTGGTCAAACAAATCATGTCTATCTAAAAGGCCATTCAGATGAGCTCAAATGCTGGTACCAAGGCCATTCTTCAAGCTCACCTAGATTCTCTACATCTAATGAAGCTACACCAATTAAGACAGAATCTGAGTGTAGATGAACTCAAAAAGGATATAGCTGACTTGAAGACCTATAATTCTGAGAAACTGGATTCAGTCATGCCATATGGTACCATGCATGATCTATTACTGAGACTGAGAAGAGAATCAGATGCAGAAAAGAAGCTGGCCAAGTTGGAAGACAGAGTTCAAGTTATTAAAAATTCTATGGCCACCATTCTTCAAAATCAACAGTCTCAGACCAATCTTCTCATACAACTGGCTAAAGCACAAGGCCTAACTCCTCAAGTTGATGATAACAAAAAGGGGGAGAAAGGACCAAGTTAGGGGGGAAAACTTCAGATACAAATCACTAAGGTAATTGTGCCATCAATTATTGTCTCAAAGCCACCAGTTGCAGATGGTATAGATCTGATTCAGGCAGCAGCAGCAAATTTGAAAGTTGCTGAGAAAGAAAAGTTGAGTTTGGTCAACTGGGAAAAGATTGATGAGGAGATACAGAAGAAGTTCCAACTTGTCAAGGAGCCAGTTAAGTCAGCCATCCATCACTCTCAAGTCAAGCAAATAAGTGTGAATGAGATGAGCATGAACTATCTGGAAAGAGGACAATCTTCCTGCATCAAGTCTCCAAAGGCTGAAATGATTCTTAAACCAAGGGCAAACTATTCAAAATTATCCTTGAAGAACCCCTTCGATACTGTGTATGAGACACCCAAGCCTGATGAGAAGAAGCTTCTGTCAAGATCAATTGTTTTCTACAAAGATCCAACTGATTCAGCTTCTAAAAAGAGGATTGCTAAGATATTCAGAAATGGGAAGGAGATTTGTGTGGTAGCTGGACATCCTCAATTTGCTCAAGCAAAGAGAGAAGAAAGAGCCAGATTGAAGAAGGAAAAGAGGCAAGCTGCTCTAGATGTAAAGAAGGCTAAATAAAAGAAAGAGCAGATTGTTATCTTAGCCAAGCTACAGGCTGTGAGTTCATCCCAACAAATTCCCTCTCAACCATCTGAAGCTACTGAATCAAGGGAGCAAGTTGAAGAACAGAAGAAATCTCCAAGGAAGAAAAAATTGGCTAAAAGAACAAAGAGGAAACTGGATATTGTTGACAAGGAATTGGAAGATCAATTTCCTAAGGAACCCACACCAGCTACAACTCAAGCATCAAAGCCCTCTGTGGTATTTGAAGATATAAGGGTGGTGGATCCCTACAGGAACATTCATGGTGAACCTATTGTGCCCAAGGATGAGCCAATAGAGTGGGACAACATACCAATTCTTGACTTCAGTCTACCAATCCTTAGCAAGCCAAAAAGGACAAAGTCAAGGGCAGTCAAGAAAGTGAAACTGTCACCCCTCAAATCCAAATCCGTAGTCAAAGCTCAACCCAAAGTCAATAAGGGACACTACTTGTACTTGTGTGACATCAAAGAATTTTCTGATCTAAACCTCTATCTGGATGAACTAGATGAAATAAGGGGAATTGATGCATACAGAAACCTACCTGAAAGGTTAGTGTTCAAGTACAAAGGAGGAAAGGAGATTCAGTGGCCACTTCACAGGATTCTTCAAGAGAGCCAAGCTATATTGATTAAAGTTTATTCATCCTTCAAGAAGAACTTTGGATTCAATGTCACTGCAAGAAGACTAGTATTGAAGAAGATTGAAGAACTAAGGAGTGTTAGAGCTAAAGATGCACTCCCAAAGACACTTATCATCCCATACACAGGGAGCATAGTGCATCTAATGCCCTACTGGCTGATGGAGTTCATGGATGACAAAGGTGTGAGAAGATTCTTCAGATTAGAAGACCAACTGAGCATCTTCAGCAATGAGACTCTCTTGGAAATGCAAGAAAAGCTAAATCTCTCAGAATCTGATGAACTGAAATTCCACAGGCAGCTCCAAAATCAGATTGATGAAAACAACAGAAAGCTTGGAAGAAGATCCAGACCTTTAAGGAACTAGATAAATCTGCTTAGGCTAGAGAAGCATCTTGAAAATGACTGTGAGCCAATATTTGTACATTTTGATTAATTGAAGCACTTTCAGTATTATCTACTTTTCTTTAAAGCTGTATGTTTAGGATGTTTTGTTATCATCAAGTATCTCTTAATTTATGGCTACAATTACAGTATACATAAATTGGGGGAGATTGTTGGGCATATTTTGTGTACTTGATAATTTCATAAACAAAACACCTAAGTAGATTTTACTTAGTGAAATAATGTAGCACTCAACGGATAAGAATTTTAGTCCCGACGGATAACTCATTATAGTCCCGACGGATGATGACTTATTATCCATCGAGTGAGTAACTTATGTAATAATGAGTCTGTAGCACATTTCTGCATACATCTTTGTATAGAGTCTGTAGTAGCATATAAGTCATGTTGACTTTAACTAGATATGCAGAATAGGTTGATTAAATTGTACATAAATGATGTCTTGTAATTCTGCATAAGTGAAATGAAGTCAAGTGCCAAAATAGCTACCGACGGATGATTAACAAAACATCGACGGATGATCAAATGGCTATCAACGGATGTTTAATATAGCAATCGACGGATGATCAATGAAGCCATCAACGGATGATCATAAAGTCGACGAATGATCATGTAACCAACGGATAAAGAATTCAAACATCAGTTGACAGTGACAACTGGTCCATGCGTCGGGATGTATGCAAATGGAATGAGGAAGCCTATTAACTGGGTAATAGAGAACAAAGTAGCAAAGCATAAAAACTGATAATTTTTATAATGAATCTATCTTTTGACTTTGTAATCTTGGTAATATATAAACCAAGAAGTAGCAAATAGAAACAAGGATCTGAGATACAAAAAGTGAGAAACATTTGTAAGCAGAATTATTAGCATTTCTCTGTATTCTCAGTAGTTCAAATTTGTAAGCAACTGTGAGCATTCTTGCACACAGAGTTCTCTCGATATAATATATATCTCTGGTGGAATTGTTTAAATCCACCATAAAGTTTTTAAAGACTCTTGTTTTTAATTACTTATATTTTGATTCAATCAAGTTTTTATTCCGCATTGTGTTAATCAAAACACTTATATTTGTATTCTAGTTTGAACATTTTTATTTTAAGAAAAAGGTTCAAGAATTCCATTCAACCCCCCTTCTGTAATTCTTGCTATATTGTTAAGGGACTAACATTTACCTGTAACTATTAAATACTCCTTGCGTCTCTTGGTATTCTATTGGTTATTTAAACCAACTATTCATGCCATCCAATACATCTTCCATTTTCTCACAAACTCATCAAAAACATGGTTCATTTCAACTTGCTCCTGAACTATGATACTTTTAATATTGAGTTGAGTAATGATGATTGGCGACAGGAGTGGCATGTAACTGTCATTCCCGAAGAGATCTGGAACTCAGTTCCACAAGAGGTTCACACAGACCTCTTATTCTTTTATATGGACTATCATCTCCATTGTGATCGTCTGGAAGAGGAAAGGAGAGAAGCTCTCCGTCAGCAAGAATGAATCATTCGTCTTGCAGTTCTCTTCGTCAGCAGCAGAAGAAGCTAGTCATTAGGTCTTCTTAGACTAGGACTAAGGCTGTTGATGTTAAGATTCTAAGATTAAGTCTATCTTGTACTTTTTGCATGTAATTGATAAATTTCATCAAATGTAATCATCTGTGAATAAAATTTTATTTAATTGCAAGATTTGATCTTTGTTTCTCAATTTATGAGATTGTGCATGTTTTAATTGCAATTTTTAATCTTTACTTCATCAATTTTAAATTTTATCCTGTGATGAATGTTTTGATTTAATAATGGTCAATAATAAATTTTGATGATTTAAGAAAACAATGGAGGTACAGGTTCAACCTATCAGAACCTGTTGTTGTAGAAGCTGAGAAGATCTCTTCTCAGAAAGATACTGAAACTGGGAGTTCTAGGCCCCTCAAAAGGCTTAGATGATAAATTCTGATGATAAAGCTCCCACAGTGTCTCCACCCTTGAAAAAAGTGAAGAAACAAAGAGCTCGCAGGGACACAGTTGAGTCAGATTCAGAAGATGAGGAAGCAGCAGCTAAGGAAGGGGGTCAGGAATCTCTGATCACAACAGAACCAATTGTGATTGAATCTCTTCCTTCTGTACAACCAGAATTTGCTGAAGCCACTGAATCTACACCACCACTATCACCAACTCAAGTTCAAGAAACTTCTCAGGACAGAGTTCATGTGTCTCCTATAGTTGATCCAGTACATGCTTAAGACTCAGGTACAAGTACTAAAATTGATATTCATAACTTAGTTGTGCCTGAGGTTCTGTACTTGGAAGCTCCACCAACTCAACTCACTCTTCCAACAACACCAATTTTGGATGTTGATTTCAATGCCAATATTCTAACTACACCAATTCTGAATCTAGATGATGAAGATCAGATTTTAGGTGGGCATCAAAATTTGGATGTTGATCAGAACTTAGTTGCAGATCAGAATTTAGAGGTTGATGTTGAAGCCTCTATAGCCTCACATACTGTTATTTTATCAGAGGATGCTGATACTGCAGGCTCTGTAAGTTCTGATGCTGACAATGCTGAAATTACTGTTGAAGCTGATACAAATGTAGATGCTGATGCAACTGGTCCATCTGGACATGCACCTCAACAAGCTCCATGCAAAGCTGATTTGATCAAGAAGTTTGTTAGAGAGGATGCACCAGTACCTTGGAGTGAAACTCCTAGAGGAAAGGAGTGGACTAAGGAATGGAACTCAGTTAGTTTTGTTTCTACTGAAAAATTCTTGTTGAGCACCTGTCTAAGGCTGATGAAATGCTGATAAATGATGATTTCAAGGCACAGCTTAGAGTTACTGCATTGAGTACTAGGCACCTTCAAGGTCAACACTCAATAACTCATGACAAGGTGAATAAAATTCAAGAATCTCTAATCCAGCAAGTTATGAATATAAAATTGGAAAAGAACAGATTTTTCAAGCCAGCCTATGACAAAATTGGGTATATTATAAAGACTCAGGAGAAGCAACAAGATCAGATTTCTGAAATTCTAAAGAATCAAGCTTCTCAGCAAACTCAACTCAATGAGATCCAATCCTCAGTGAAATTGCTTGTCTCTTCTTTTACCTGCTGATGCCAAAAAGGGGGAGAAAGTGATTAAGTCCAAATGCAAATCTATTCAAGTACTGAAGGGTAAGGATGATGGAAATGATGACCAAGGAAACTCTAGAATGGGTAGAGGTCATGGTCAAGGCAAAGGTTTTTCATCAAGCAAAGCTGGAACTACAAGTCAAAGAACAAGTTCTGATACTGGGAGAAGAATAAGTTCTGATACTGGTAAAAGGATAAGTTCTAGTGAACATCTGGAACTTGATGAAGAAATTTCAAAGAGATTATTTCTCAAAGAAAATCCAGGAATGGACTTTGAAAGTCTAAAGGAAGAAGAAGCCAGACTTAAAGCAGAAAATGTCAACTCCAAGTCTAAAGCTTTTGTTGTTGAAAAGAAACTTCCAAAACCTAAGGGTATTGTGATTAAGGAGAGGATAAATTCTGAGGCAATCAAAGCCAAATCACAAGTGGAGGTAGATCCTAGATCCAAGGGCAAAGAAAAAATTGGTGAACCTGTAAAGGTATATATGCCAGTCATGGATCTGGAAGAAAAATCTGATGAAGATGCTAGTCTGATTTTGAAGAAAAAGGATATTCAAACAACCTCTGACATAGCTCATGTTGTTCAAGATCAGGACTTAGTAAATTCTGATATTTCAGTGAAGCAAGCAACCTCTGACATAGCTCAAGTTGGCTTGACATCAGAAGATAAAGAAAAAGGAACCTCTGATATTGCTCATGTTAAACCTTCAAAGATACTCCTACCAGGATTCACCAAAGCTAAACAGACTCAACCTTTGAAGACTACATGAAGTGGTTTTGAAGCAAGAGTTGTTCAAGGAAAGGAAGTAAGAGATAAATCAGGATTGGGTAGTTCTAAAGAGAAGAGAATACACAACACTACCAATGATCTAACTTCCTTGAGTGAACCAGGAGTAGGAGCAACTCCTGAAAGATTGAATTAACTTGAATCTGTATAAATGGTTTACCACTCTGTTTTGAAAGAAGATGTTATGTTATACTTTATGACATATGGGAGGGTATTCCAGATCAGGAAGAATGCTATTCCATTGAAGTATTTTGAAGAACTGGAACATGTTCTATTTCTACTTCAAGTGAAAAACAGATCAACATATGGTGCTGCAGGTTATTTAAAATCAAATATTCAAAGATAGAAGAAGCTTTACTCTGTAAAGTCTGACAGCCCATACTGTCCTAAGTACAGATCTCACAGTAGAGAAATTGTTGAAATGAAGTCTAATACTGCTAAAATTATCACTACATTTTCTGGTATGAAGGAACTTGAATTCAATCTATAGTCTGATAAAGCCTATATCATCAGACTAGATCAGGATATAAGGAAAGCTAAAATAAATGATCTCAGGGCTGCTATTTTTCAAACTGGTGAAGATACAGTTGAACTGAAAAATGCTAAAAGGGGGATGGTCAATGAACTTGAATATGCTGAGAGAGGTCTGTTGAAGGATTATCTCAGAACAACTCCTGATATCAAAGAGATCAGAAATTGAAGCCAAGTCAAAGATCTACAACTGCTTAAATTCTGAAGAATATACAGACTGAAGCTGAAATCAGACTTTAAGGATGGTAAAGCTATAAGGTCTGTAAGTTGTAGTTATCTAGTCAAATTCTCATACATTTGTACTTAATGTTTTTGACATCATCAAATATCTGTTGAACTTGTATATTATGCTAATTTACAAGTTGGGGGAGATTGTTAGATATGTTTGTGATGTCATAACTAATATGATTTGTGTTTAGTTTTCAGATCTTACTTAACAAGACAAATCAGTACTTAACTGGAAATCAGTACTTATACTGAAGTCAGGACTTAAGATATCAGAACTTAAGTTATCAGGAGATATTTATCAGGAGATAATATCAGGACTTAAGGAGACTTTCAGATAAGGAGGCGGATGATTGAAGGAAAGAAGATCGAGACAAACAAAAGAAGAGATATGCATGGAGAAGAATTCTATGAAGAATAGAATACTTGGAAGAGAAGATAACTGATTGATATATATTAGGAAGCAGAATCATATTCGATATCAATTAGAAGATTATCTTGTAACTGTGTAGTATATAAACACAGATATAGGGTTTACACTATATGTGTTATCATAATCAAGAATATTATTTATTGTAACCCTAGCAGCTCTCGTGATAATTTGTTCATCACTGAGAGAGAACGGTTCTTTGTAACAGAGTTTATTGTGTTGAATAAAATATGTGTTCTGTTACTTGAGTTCTTATATTCGATTTGATTGTAGTAAACACTGTATTCAACCCCCTTCTACAGTGTGTGTGACCTAGCAAATCTTACAGACAGTGATTATCAGACTTTATTCTTCATTCTAGAACTCTAACACAGTCTATAGCTTCTTCAAGGAACTTCCTTAGTAGATTTTCTTTATAACATCCAAGTACCATTGCATCCTCTATTTGTGTTCTTTTAGCTCATCTTTTGATTCATCATTTTGGTAGATGACTGCCCTGAGGTCACGTAGCTTTGAATTTCCCTGTGATAGATCATCCAGTTCCAGAAATCCAATCTTCTTTCCATCAGGATTAAAGGTTAAGGCTTCCCTTCCTAGACTTATTTCTATTTTAGCTCCACCAACAAGCATATCAACAGCATATTCAGTTTGATCAATGTACTTTGGAATGTAGTTTGATTTATAAGGCATTCCTCTCTGCTTCAACTGTATCAGGTTCTTTATAATTGTAGAGCATCTAGTAGTTACATGATTGGTTACCTTGAGAATTATGGCAACAAGTTCTAACTCCTGCCATGGTTTATCTCTCATATGTTCTTGAGTCAACCTCAATCTTCTCCCAGACTCCAGAAAATAGATCAGTTTCTCCCCAACAAGATCAATAACAATTTGTATAGATATGATCTTCTGCAAGTCTTCAAGCATCACATTGTCTCCAATTTCTGTCAGATTTGCATGCTTCCTTAAAATTAAAGCATAATCCATAGATGGATCAGCAGCTAATCTTCCCAGACCACTTGTGATTCCAGGTTTTCTAGCATGAGAACTCTCATTGTAAATCTTCTTTAATGTTTTAGAGGAATCTCTTCTAGGTGCAGGCTTCTTGCTTCCCCATAGCAACTTCCTCTTCTTTTCAAAAGTAAGCTCTAACTTATCAGCATTTATGTTTTCAAAATCAGGATTTGTTGTCTCAGCTTGAATTGGGTTTGGAGTATCAACAACTTGAGTAGTATCAGAGGTTGTGATTGGTTGCACACCAGCATTTGCTTCTTCATTAACTTGAGCAGTGTTAGGGGTTAACTTCAGTTTTTCAGCCCAGTCATCTCCATAAATCTTTCTTCTTTGATGAGCTTGACTAATTTCATCTTCTTCAACTCTTTCTTCAGTATCAAAGTATTGAGAAACTGTATAGACTGGATCTATCAGTATTTAAGATTTAGGTGCCTTAGATACTGATTTCCTCTTAGCAACAACTTTGGATTTAGGCTTTGGAGGCTTAGACTTCTCTCCTATCTTCTCCTTCCCCTTATGACTCCTGTCAGCATTTAAGATTTCTTGAGACATTAGAGATTTTTCAGCATCTGCTCGACTCACCTCCCTTATAACTACCCCTTTTGTAGGTCAATTAGACGGATCACCTTCATAAGGATCTTGAGAGATAATAACAACATCAACATTTTCTGTCTTCATAGAATTCTTGAACTCTTCCTCCATTTGCCTTAGATGTTCTAGATCAACTCCTAGGTTCTCTTTCTCAAATATTCATCTACTAACCTCATAGTCAAATGCTTGAATTTTTGGGTCCTTGTAGAACAGAGTTGTGTTTTTCTCTTTAACTTTCAAAGTCTATAAATACTGACTTACCCCTGCACCAGCTTCTATCTCTAGAATGCCTTGGTCATCATCAGCAGTTGTGACTTTCAGAGTTTGTTGAGTTGTTAGTCAGTTCCTTTGATTGTTGAACAATTCTTTCACTTCTCCTGTTTCCTCCATCTTGTCTAGATTGAGTTCTAATGACTTTTGATGATCCACTAGTCCCAACTAGATCTTATCCTCTCCTCTTCACAATCTCATTCCTTCCTCCCTTATCTCCACCATCAGGATTTGTGTCATCAGCTCCTTTCAAAGTCAGCTGTTTACATTTAGATTTGGCAATCTTTTCCCCATTTTTGGTATCATCACCAAACAATAGAGAAAGAATCAGCTCCCTTGAATTTTGAACCTCATCGAGTTATCGAAATAGTTGCTCTTGTTTATCTTCCAATCTAGCCTGATTGGCTTCAATCTGAGTCTGGCTTTCAAGAATTGGTCCAATCTGTTTCTGTATCTGATAAGTGACATTTTATACCACTTAGAACGTCTTATAATGGCTTGAATTGATGTCTTGAAATCAAGTATTTTGTGTATTTGATGCATTTTTCTAGTATTTATGCATTCCAAGGTATTACTTGCATTTATGGAGAGATTTCATCAAGAATAAGCCTCAGTATGTGTTTGGCATTGCGAGTGGGAAGATAGGAGCAGAATGCAGCAAAGAACGGGAGCAAAACAAAGTATTTTCCAGAAAGGGTCTGAGCGCCCGCTCAATTCTGCTGAGCGACCGCTCAGGAAGCTGAGCACCTGCTCAGTATTGCTGAGCGGCCGCTCAGGGACGTAAATTAAAATTAATATTTTTAGACTCCTAATTCTGTTGAGCTTCCAACTTCTGAGATAGCTGAGTTTTGTGGGGCTTCTATATAAGTAGTTTTCAGAGACGTTTCACGTGTGTTGAATCGTAGTATTAATCAAGGAGCAAGGAGATAAGGAAGAAGACCGTTTTAGCACATCGCAACGAAGAGGAAGCATAGTTTCTTGTGATTCTTTATTTCGTTGTAACAGTGGATGCTAGTTTTCTTTACTTTGAACCTATTTACTCTTGTGACGTACTCTAGTTTAATATAAGTAGTTTATTTAGTTATTCTTGTGTGTTATTATCATGTTTTCATATGAACCCATGGTGACGATGAGTTCAATCATGGGCTAATCGTGATCATGGGGTTGTAACGGATTTACTATGGAATTCTTTAGTTAGTTGTTTGATACCTTAGTGTGTGATGATTGTATGATATCTAGTATTGGTTGTGCTAATTCGTCTTATGTGCGTCGCGAACATATAATATAGGGTGTTAATTTCTTGTGAAGCGACAGTGGATCTTGAGGTTTAGAACTTGCCATGCTAGCATAGGTTCATGTATGTGTATGCATGATTAGTGGGTAACTCTAACCGTTTTACTTGCCCTGTGTAATCATAAGGAATAACTTATGCTTAAATCGTTATGTTGTCAAATTCTGTAGACATATAGGGTCTCAACATAATTGATGCCTATTCAACTTCTATCTTAATTGTGGATGTTTGGTAGAATGGTATTAGTACAACGAAAGTTGGCTTTTATTAGTTTCGTGTTGTTCGATTAATGTCATCACCGTTACATGCTAAGGGTAATAACAATAACTATTGAAGGAAGTAGTAATGAAGTTGTGATCTCATGTGTGCTTAATATTGTTAATTCAAGTATCAATTAAGTATTTAATTCTCGTAGTTAATTGTAGTTAATAATTAGTTAATTAAATCTAAGTGTTATTGTCTTGACATTGAGAAGTAATTATACATTGGTGAGTCAGTGTTAATTGAATATAATTAGTCTGAGTTTCTGTGGGAACAAACTAGACTATATTACTTGCGAACACGTATACTTGTGTGTATTATTAGCGCGTGTTTTCCGCCCTAACAAGTTTTTGGCGCCGCTGCCGGGGACTCGGCGTATTTGTTTAGTTTATGTACTTACCATCAGTGGTCATTAGGACTCATTGATTAAGACTTGTAACTTATTGTTTCCGGTTGTGTTTCAGGTACCTTAGCGAGCGTTTATGCAAACACGTTCTCGTACTCGCAAGAGGACTTTAGATACGGCTGAGGAGACAGATGAAGTTCTTGGTATTCCGGAGAAGATAGATTTTGAAGATTCGGATACAGAGAGTGAGCAGAAAGAACCAGTAATCATGGGTGATCGTATAGTTCCGGGGGATCCAGCTCTTATGGACTTTTATCGGCCTAAAATTGATGACATTCAGTCAAGCATCCTTCATCCGGCTATTCAGGCTAACACTTTTGAAATCAAGCCGGGCACTATTCAGATTGTGCAGAATTCTGTTTCTTTCGGAGGTGCTGCTACTGAAGACCCCAACATGCACATCAGGAATTTTGTCGAGATCTGTAGTACTTTCAAATATAATGGTGTGACTGATGAGGCTATCAAGCTGAGGCTTTTCCCATTCTCACTGAGGGATAAAGCTAAGGACTGGTTACATTCTGAACCAGCTGGGTCCATAACTACTTGGCAAGATCTTGCGCATAAGTTTCTGGTGAAGTTCTATCCAATGGCAAAAACTGCGGCTATGAGGAGTGCTTTTACTCAGTTTGCGCAGCAGCCTACAGAATCCATGTGCGAAGCTTGGGAGCGTTACAAGGAGATGTTGAGAAAGTGTCCACATCATGGTATTCCTAATTGGATGGTGATCACTGGTTTCTATAATGGTTTGGGGGCCCAATCTCGGCCCATGCTCGATGCAGCAGCTGGAGGTGCCTTGTTGGCCAAAAGCTATACTGAGACTTATAATCTTATTGAGACTATGGCTGCAAATGAGCATCAAAACCCAACTCAAAGGATGATGCGTGGGAAGGTAGTAGGTATTCTGGAAGTTGATACAGCTATAGCTATTGCAGCGCAGCTCCAAGCTGTAACACCCCCAAATCCGGGGTCAGGGATTCGGGTTGTCACGAGTTCCATTTCCCTTATCAATACTTAATCTTAACAGTCAACCAACTACTGTGTACTGTGACCCCACAATATACACACACACACCACAAGTTATAGTCTCAGAGATGAATACCAAAAATAACACAAGTCATTTTATTCCACAATTATAAACCATTACACCTTAAAAGGATTTCTGAATAAATTTACATTTCTTTGCCATTATTACAATTCATATAGATACATAAGTATGGTACATCGGAAGTTGAAAGCCTAGCCTATTGGTAATTTCTACCTCAGCTACAGCGGCATCAACGCTTCCAGAAAACTGCGGAACGTTTCCTAACCGCTTGCGAATTGGAAGCTTGGTCCTGTTCATCTTTTCTATCTGTTGTTGTGTGATGAAAGAAGAAAGCAAGGGTGAGCAACAAGCCCACCAAAATAATATGTATAATAATTAACAATATATGAGCATTCTTATAATACTCATGAAAGTCTTGGTCAAGTAAAAAAATGAACTAAGTTTGATATCTTATCGCGACCAAGTCGCAAAATATTCAGTATATATGTATATATACTTTTCAAAATCTTGGAAGTCCTCTTCCATACATAATATACATAGAGTTCCAGTTTATAACTGTATACAAATATCGTTGCAAGGTAATCTCATATATCTAACCTTGTCTCAACATTTTTGTGAAAATCTTTGTCATGCATAAGATAATCATTAACCAGATATAAGTTGAAAAGATAAAGTTACAAGATACTCTAATATACTTATATCTTTTCCGGATACTACTTGAACTACCACCGTTCAAGGTATCATCAGTTTCAAAAGTTCATCACATAGATGAGACTACAAGAAAAGACTTGAATAGATTCAATCTTTGAAATATCATTATAAATAATGAAGTTACGAGATACTTCATTAAGTCCCGATATATATACACCTATATATATATCTCATACTTTCCTTGGAAACCTATGTTAGGAAAAATATAAATAGAGTTATAATATCCAATGAATTTGGAAAGAAGAAAACCTTGGCATAAACCTGATATCTTGCTAATCAGGCAAAGATACCAATAAGAAACCTTTTCTACTAGTAGATGGACGAATTCCCCACTGGTCATCACCCTGGCCGCAGTAGGACCTTATGCTAGACTGCCACTCAGCCACTTACGCATTTGATGGACTCCCACTGAGCCACTTACACTTTCATGGACGCCCACTGAGCCCATGTTGCTTATGCCGACTCAAATAGATGGACTTACTTCCCGAACGTTGGGCAAGTAATCAAAATGTTTTCTCAAAACAGCAACCTTGTTGCGAATATAAAATACACCACAGAGCCGGATCCCTCGGGTTTTGAGCGAGTATTTAAATCCCCTTTGAAAGGAAGATCTTAAATATAAAAATGAGTTTTGGGATCCGCTTTAACTTTCAAAATCATTATAAAGACTCGAAAACATTTTTAAGAATGTTGGGAGTAATGCTGATTTAATAAAATAATTCAGTCTTGATATGTTGGAGAATATCTGGATATTATTATTATTTAAATAATATTCCCATAAAGGATAATATTTATAAAAATAATTGAAGTAGAAGTTTTAAAACTCATACTTGAAATGAATATTAAATAACCAAAGATATACTTATACGAAAGTACTATCTTTATTTGAATAATCAAAAATAAGTTTGATTATCGAAACATTATTCTTTAATAAAATAAAGAATATTATTTAGTAAATAATCGGAGTCATAAGTCCTCGAATGAATATTCAAAATAATATTCATTAAATAAATATTCATTAAATAGAATAAACAGAGTCATAAGTCCTTGAATGAATATTCAAAGTAATATTCATTAATAAAAATAAAGTTATCGAATAAACCTTATTCGATTAATAGTTTTGAAAACTATATATCTATATATATATATATATATAAATATATATATATAATATACTCGGGAACATCGACTCCCGGTTTAGAAAATATTCACCTTTGGGTCCCCTATACTAAGGGTATACGCAACTACTGCTTATCTCTAGCATAGGTATTATGCAACTTATAAGCAATTGAATCAACAATTAGATATCAAGATTACGAAACAGACATGCATATATACCATATCACATGCTCCAATATATTACAAGATTTGCTAATAACAATCATGCACTTATCACAAGATAATGCATATACATATATTTACATCACAACAACAGTATAACGGGTAGAAAACTTGCCTGAGTGCTCCCGGATAGACTTAAGCTTAGAGTGGGTCCGATAACCTATGAACAACAACATAAGTCGGAATTAAACCCCGGTCGCTTAAGAAACTAGACTTTAACCCATTGAACCCTAACGTTCGTTTTTGCGCTTAATGATTCACTTAAGTCTCTCGAGTACCCTCGGCTCCGCCATATTTAATAATTTAACCATTAAGAATTTTAAGGCGATTCTTTTGCGAGTACCCTACCAACTGCCTAATACACTTTACATAATTGTTTCATACTCCAATTAGTCATTTAAGGGCCTTAACCAAGGTTTCAAAGTAAGGCGAGGGGTATTGGTTCGTTCGCGAAATGCCGTTACTTAAAACGGTCGTTTCTCCTAAACCGTACATCGGATTCAAGCGAACCACATATCAAAACGAAGCTTGTAACATGAACTATCTAATCATGGCAATGGTCAAAACCTAACAGTGAGTTCACGGGTCCTGATGTTAAGAACAAAAACAGTCTAAAGTAAATCGGGCATTACGACGGCTATGTTTACGCGATTACCAAATTTTATACTACTTCTCAATCATGAACTAAAAGCTTACTTAAGTTCATTAACTAATAATAAAGATTTACAACTCCAAAAATATCACAAAACCAACCAATCTCTAAATACACAATAATCATGCCTCTCATGAACTATACTACTTATAATAAGCTCTTAACATTCAATAACAATGCTAGGTTAAGAGATTATACCTTCCTTGTGAGTAGGAGTAAGTAATGAGCTTGAAACAACTTTGGAAAATCCTTACTAAAGCTTTATCTAAACAAAAATACAAGATCAAAATTTCAAGTTCTTGAAAAACACTATTCACTCTCTTATTCCATGAATTATTGGAAGAGATTGTGAAGGAATTGGAAGCTTAGATTCATAGAATATCTATATCTATGTATAAGGAACCTTGGATAATTACCTCATGATTTAACAAAGCTTGGATCTTGGTTTTGGATTTTTTTCTCCTTGAAATGGAAGGAAGGCCGAGAGCTTGATGTTCTTGAAAGTGAAATTCAACTTGTGTTTTGTGTTTTTGATTTGTTTTGGCTTGGTTGCTTTGTTTTTGTTGTTAATTAACCTTTTACCATGGTAAAATTTGTGTGGCTTATAATCAACCAACAATTCCTTCCCATTGTGTCATGCTTATGTCATCCTCTTATCTCATCTTCCCACACTTGTCTTCTTCTTGTTGGTGTGATGACATCATCATCACTAACCTCTTTGATTAACTCCTAATTACTTGGCTAATGATCGCTGATCTGTTATACGGTTCGCTTAACTTTCGTTTTCGTTTATCGTTTGAGGGATCATACCCGGGATCTTATTACTTGGGTTCCCTTAACCTTTATCAATGCATTATATTCCTTTTATGATCCTCTCTTATAATCCTTGAATTTAAATCCTTTTTATCCAGCTACCTTATACTCAAATCTTTCTGTATCTGGTGGATTTTCGGGAAAAATCAAAGTGTTTGAGTTTGGATTCTGACGATCTTTACATACACTTATATATCATATAGAGTACTAATAAGATCTCAGAATAACAATAAAAGAACCCCTACAAAGTGGGGCATGAAAAGTTTTCTTATTTAGCATAATCAGCAAAATCACTATTCATAAGGGTTACAAAAAGTTCAAAATTTTTGGGGTTATTACAGTCTCCCCTCCTTAATAGGATTCCGTCCCGGAATCAGATAGAAAACAAATGGGGGAACTTTTCTAGCATTGCGCTTTCTAGTTCCCAAGTTGATTCTTCCACATTATGATTCTGCCATAGCACTCTGACTAGCTTGATCACTTTGTTCCGAAGCACCTGCTCCTTCTTATCCATAATCTTTACTGGTTTCTCCACGTAAGTCAGATCTGGTTGCATATCCACCTGCTCGTACTCCACTATGTGTCTGGCATCCCGATGATACTTCCTTAGCATTGACACATGGAACACATTATGAACTTGTTGTAGGTTCGGGGGTAAGGCTAGCTCGTAAGCTAACTTCCCAATCCGTCTTAGTATCTCAAAGGGTCCAACAATTCGTGGGCTTAGCTTTCCTTTCTTTCTAAACCACATCCATCCTTTCCAAGGGAATACCTATAATAGCACTAGGTCCCCTACTTCCTATTCTTTGTCCTTTCGTATCAAATCAACATACTTCTTATGTCCATCTTGGGCTACTACCAGCTAGAGCCGGCCAAACGAACGGTTTGGCTCGGCTCGCCAAAAAATCATAAAAGTCGCCCCGTCATGTGCCGATTCAATATTCGGCTCGAACCGGTAAATATAATGAACCGAACACGAATAGAAAAGCTGGAAACCGTAACCGGCCCGGAACCGGACCGACCCGACACGGATAAATTCTTACCGAACTCACAGGCACGAACCGGCACGGCTCATCCCGCGAGTCCCTGCAACATGTTATAATCATCAAGTATCATTAAAGCCTTTCATGAATGAAGTACATCTTGACCCAATTAACATATAAACAAACACCTTATAATTTAGTACAGGGAACTAGTAGGCATGCATTGCAAAAATAAACTAAATTTGGCTACTAAATAAAATTACAATATTAAGTCTTAATTTTTGAAGTCTTTCTTCTTCTTTTTTAACAAAAATAAAATAATTATCATATCGAATTATCACAAAAAAAAATTGTTTTTTTAATCACATAAAACAAATAGTCACACAAATAATTATACATGTAGTTAGTTCATGTTTTAAACTACATGTTGTCATGTTAAAAATGATTAGTTAATCAAATAAAAAAGGAGTAAATTATTAAAAATGTTGAAATGTTAAAATGTGATAAAAATCGAAAATCTTTTTCAATATAAAAAATGTAAAATAAAAATAGAAATCCAAAAAATGTAAACTAAAAATAGAAATGCAAAGTCTGTTTGTACAAAATAAAAAAAAGAAAAAAAAAGAAAAAAAAAAGAAAACAAAAGGTGGGTAGATCAATCAGTTCTGTCCAGCAAGTGGTTATTCATTTTATTCGTTATTCGTGTTATTCGTCCGTTCGCCCCGAACCGCCAGACTCGTCGGACCGTTAAAATCGCCTAATTCGCGAGCCGTTCACGGGTTAACATTCCATCAAATCGGCACGGCACGACACGGCTCGTGCAACTTTACGGGCCGTTCACGAGTTACCTGGCTGATGAACCGGACCGCCGAAAATTCGGCCCGGCACAGTCGGCCCGACCGTTTGGCCGGCTCTACTACCAGCCGTCCTCTGATTAGATCTATTATATCCTTGGTCCTTTGGACTACTGCGGGTCTGAGCATCTTGCGCTCTACAACTTCATCCTAACATATGGGAGATCGACATTGTCTTCCCTCAAGGATCTCATAAGGCGACATCTCGATACTGTCATACAATCTATTATCGTGAGAAAACTCAATCTGTGTTATGTGACCATTCCAAATTCTTTAAAGTCTATGACACAGACTCTCATCATAGCTTCTAGCATTATAGCTTTTTGCTTCTCAATACCCATTCTTTTCCAGTTTGTAATCGTTACTATCTTCCGTTCCTAATATTATACTGGTTATACTTTTGCTCGTTAGCGTTCCATAACCTTTTAATAAACGTGTCAACCTTAGTATCACGAATGTGTTTCCATTCCGAATACCACCATACTCATACTACTCCTTTTCTAACTACTTCTATCTTCGAAAGCTTGACCCATCGTATAGAAGTAAAAGATTTTATTGAGAGATCACTATGATCATGAACACTTGTTACATCGCATAGTTAGTACAGAAGGTGGCCAGCCTTTAGTACTTGACAAGCAATTAAACAATAGATGGTATCCTACTAGGCTTCTATCACACAGATAGATAGTCATTCGGAAATACCTCCCCTTCTGGAAGGGTTGTTCTTCTCAGCTTATACAAAATGAAAAGGAGAGAAAATAACGAATTGAAGAGAATTGTATATGAAAAAGTACTACCACAAATATCTGGCTTGGAATCTAGCTCTGAACTATAGAGGTTTGTCATAGGAGAACAAAACATATGTGTATATATATCAACATTAAGTATTATAACATCGCAATTCATGTGCCTGAATATTTACTATTCCGTCCATCGTCCTATGGACCCATGCTCTTGCTCGAGCTTATAAACAATCACCGTTAAAACTCCCTCGACAGCGAAAATCGAATCTGGGATTTCATTCTAGACCTCCTCGTTACTAGAATTTTATGCTTGCACTGCAACCTTCCTCGTATAGTAATACGACTCTCTATTGATAAGAAGAAATAAATATTCAATAGGTAGATAATAGACTTAATTAGTCTATCAATGATAACTTATACATCACCACGACCCGATTAGTGGTACTTAATCTCAACATCCATTACCATACAATTCTCGCGGTTGTAATCGGCTCATTATTCAAAGAATCGTTGCTGCATTACTATGGTCCATCGCTGACCTACTATAGTCATTTGCTTTCCTCGGAATCTTAATATCTAATCATACGGAGTCCATATCTACCGTATCAAAACCTTTTTAAGGAGTTAACATAATCACCATTCATGATTCATGAAGAACACTCCTGATCCTGACGTACATACATGACATGAAGCAGATAAAATTGCAGAAGAGTTTCAATGAAAGCAACGATAGCAGGCTAATACCATTATTAACCATATATCTTTATTAGTAGACATGTGCTAACATGAATTAAATCTTTACCATACTACTATTACGGTTGATTATCGTACAATCATCAGAAGAAATGTCAATCTTTCAAACCATAATACAACCTTCACGGCTTTAACCATCATCACTATATTCCTCTGGCACGTGTGCTTATAATTGTCCTCTTACACTTAAAGTGTCGGCCACCTCTTTGACCTTTCCTGATAGTAAAATTTCCTTACAATCAATGTCATTTTTTAACCACCTCCAAATAAATTTTCTACCTCATTTCAATCACTGCTTATGTGAAAATGCTTTTCTTAAGTCCTGGTGAGAAGAAAAAAAATTACCATTTTTTTCCATAAGTCATTGCCTTAGTCTTTAGATGTGAACATTGCCACGACTGACTCTCGATCATACTTAGGACGTCTCTTATCTTGGGTCTTCTTGTTTTAACCAATCTCGACCCTCATTGGGTCGATCTATACTTTCTTATGGTTCAACACGTGCCCCACCTGGCATTATTATAATTACGTCATATTTCCTTTATCAAAATTTCTATTCTTGAGAACTTTGAATATTATCTTTTCTCCTTGTAAGACCTCTAAGGTTATCCTTGAATTGTTCCTCTTGTATTCCCTAGATACAGGGCATATCAAAATACCATTTACTAATATTAGAACCATTGTCTATATACTTTTGAAAAATTTCTCCACTGATCCTTAAAGATTATTGTTACCTTAATCCTTTCCAATTCATACTGTCAAAACTCATACTATCCCTATTAAGGGTGAAATGCCAACCTTTATGCATTCCCCTAGGATTCATTTTAAGTTACCGAGGTTCAATCCTTAATTCCACCTTTAAAAAGGTACATGCATCCTTCCATGGATAAATCAAGTCATATATCCTTGATAGATTATCTTATTTAATCATTCCCATCTCGATAGTCTATACCAAATTTCACAATAGCATCCTTGTTCAAAATGAGGTCAACCAATATGGCCTCCAAAAGATAACAACGGTTATCCGCTTTTCTTTCCTGATTTAGTAATGATAAAAGGGATGTTCTAAAAGATATTGGTCATGTTCAACGTGAACTTCTTCTTAATAAAGTCTTATTTACTTTTATTGTTTATCTCAACAGTCATCTCAATGTTGGGATATCTTTCATACCTGGTGTCTCCCTTTCTGGGTATCATGCCCCCGGTCTTACACTTCACTTTCTTGAAGGTCACTTCCTTCATCCAATTTTCCTAATTTCTTACTTTCTTGTCTCCTCAGTCTATCCGTGTCTCCTTGTTTATCCTTCGGACTATCTCAAGGTTTCCTCGAATTCTCCCAACTTAAAGGGGATAAAATATATGTATCTTTCATGTCTTCATCCATCAGCTTTAACTCATGGTGAATCACTCTCATCCTGACGATTACATACTTTTCTATTTCTATTGCTACGAGTCTTTAGGGTTTCCTCATATCTAACTCCCTTATCATTCCTCCAACTCTATTGCCTTTATATTCCTTTCCACTTCAGTTTCTTTTTATCTACCTCTCTCTTGCAATCATTTCACGAACCCACTAATCATTGACTTCAAACATCACGTCATTCTGGGATTCTAGTCCTCAGAACAAATCTTGACAACTTTTACAATCTTAGATTCATAATTTATCATACTCGTCCGCCTTTGTTTCGGCTCTAAAGCTTCTACACTATTTCCATAACCTTGGGAAGTACTTTCCCGAAACAATTGACTGAACTTTAATCAGTTTATTATAACCTCTGGCTCCGTGCCTTTCTTGGTCTTTCACCAGCGGGTGGCCTCTCTCTTAGGAGGGTAAGTGACAAAAACAGTATTTTGTGATTCGTCCATCATTTAGAATCTCAAATGATTCCTATATTTCCTTTAGCCAGGCTCTCACCTCTACTGGGTTTGCTTGTTCCTTGGAACTCTGAGAGCTTAGCGACTTAAAGGTCCTGAAAGAATTTCCCACTGCACTGTCTCCTCAGGGTGGTAGTTAGGGATAATAGTCTAAGTTCTTTTTAGACAGGTCCATGAATTGCCATATAGGAGTACCGTCTTGGGTCTCCTTTCCTTACTCGACTTTCTGTTTCCTTAGTATGAAATGTTTCATCCTTCTCCCATACTTGGGGTTATCTTATACATTAAAATCCTTGTTTTCCACTTCATTATGTTATGGGCTCCTTCTTTCTTAATGACAACCTCCCTGACTATCACATTCGGGGTTTGCCCTAAATCTTATTCCTCGAGCTATAGTTTTCATCTAAGATCCAGTCCTTACGCTCTTAAAAGTTTGGAACCCAAATTCTGTAGGAATACCTCGTTATTCCCTTATCATCTTTCTTGGTATTAATCTTTTCTCCAGTCATTGACTCTCTGCCTTCATTCATCACTTTTTCTTGGCACAATATGATCTTTTTAGATAATTCGGGATGTATTGCAATCTCAAACAGCGTTTCGGTACCGGCTCCGGTTACCTTCACTTCTATTTCCATTTTCTCAAAATCTCTTATCAACTCTCCCAAAGACATTTTCATCTTGAGTCTCTCCTTTATACTAAGGGCATTAGCCACCATTTTGGCTTTCCCTGGATGATAAAGAATCTCATAATCGTAATCCTTGATTAGCTCTAACCACCTCCTCTGGCGCATGTTGAGCTCTTTCTGCGTGAAAATGCACTAGAGCACTTATGGCTTGTGTAAATCTCGCACTTCTCTCCATACAAGTAGTGCCTCCAATATTTAGGGTAAAACTATTGCCACGAGCCCAAGCTCATGGGTGGGGATATCGAATTTTATATTCCCTCAATTATCTTGACGCGTACGCGATTACCTTTCTGAAGAAGCACCCTAATTCCTTATGCGAAGCGTCACTACACATCACAACATCTCCTTTTCCATCCGGCAACGCCAACATAGGAGCCGTCACCAACCTTTGCTTCAGTTCTTGAAAGCTGTTCTCGCATTTCTCTATCCATTCGAACTTCTCAGTCTTATGAGTAAGCCGCGTTAAAGGGGCAACTATCTTTACGAACTTGAACGAACCTCCGGTAGTGACCGACCAATCCTACCTCTGGTAGTTTCCCTAACCATGGTTATCAATTCCGCAGTGGTCCTTTATTCATTCTTTTCAGGATCCCCCACGGGATCCTCCTCAGCAACAATCCCTTCTAGGACAACATCCTCAACCACTACATCCTCAATATGAACATCATCCGGTCCTGCGTTAGGACGCTCTATCGGATCCACAATCTGATCTCCAATAAGTAATAAAACATCATCGCGTTGTTGCTCCTCAACCTCAGGGTTCGGAGTCCCGCTACCATATACGATAACGAACTACGCTTCTATCACGATATTTATAAGGGTTCCCATAAGGGTTTTAACTGTCAGTACTACGTTAGGTAGTCCGACTATGAACTTGGCAAGAGTCCTTATTATCTTAGTGAACTTATTATCTTAACGTCACATCATCTCTGAGGTTTATAACGCTTAGCTCTGATAGCATTTCTGTAACACCCCCAAATCCGGGGTCGGGGATTCGGGTTGTCACGAGTTCCATTTCCCTTATCAATACTTAATCTTAACAGTCAACCAACTACTGCGTACTGTGACCCCACAATACACACACACACATACACCACAAGTTATAGTCTCAGAGATGAATACCAAAAATAACACAAGTCATTTTATTCCACAATTATAAACCGTTACACCTTAAAAGGGTTTCTGAATAAATTTACATTTCTTTACCATTATTACAATTCATATAGATACATAAGTCTGGTACATCAGAAGTTGAAAGCCTGGCCTATTGGTAATTTCTACCTCAGCAACAGCGGCATCAACGCTTCCAGAAAACTGCGGAACGTTTCCTAACCGCTTGCGAATTGGAAGCTTGGTCCTGTTCATCTTTTCTATCTGTTGTTGTGTGATGAAAGAAGAAAGCAAGGGTGAGCAACAAGCCCACCGAAATAATATGTATAATAATTAACAATATATGAGCATTCTCATAATACTCATGAAAGTCTTGGTCAAGTAAAAAAAATGAACCAAGTTTGATATCTTATCGCGACCAAGTCGCAAAATATTCAGTATATATGTATATATACTTTTTAAAATCTTGGAAGTCCTCTTCCATGCATAATATACACAGAGTTCCAGTTTATAACTGTATAAAAATATCGTTATAAGGTGATCTCATATATCTAACCTTGTCTCAACGTTTTTATGAAAATCTTTGTCATGCATAAGATAATCATTAACCAGATATAAGTTGAAAAGATGAAGTTACAAGATACTCCAATATACTTATATCTTTTCCGGATACTACTTGAACTACCACCGTTCACAGTATCATCAGTTTCAAAAGTTCATCACATAGATGAGACTACAAGAAAAGACTTGAATAGATTCAATCTTTGAAATATCATTATAAATAATGAAGTTATGAGATACTTCATTAAGTCCCGATATATATACACCTATATAGATATCTCATACTTTCCTTGGAAACCTCTGTTATGAAAAATATAAACAGAGTTATAATATCCAATGAATTTGGAAAGAAGAAAACCTTGGCATAAACCTGATATCTTGCTGATCAGGAAAAGATACCAATAAGAAACCTTTTCTACTAGTAGATGGACGAATTCCCCACTGGTCATCACCCTGGCCGCAATAGGACCTTATGCTGGACTGCCACTCAGCCACTTACGCATTTGATGGACTCCCACTGAGCCACTTACACTTTCATGGACGCCCACTGAGCCCATGTTGCTTATGCCGACTCAAATAGATGGACTTACTTCCCGAACGTTGGGCAACTAATCAAAATGTTTTCTTAAAACAGCAACCTTGTTGCGAATATAAAATATACCACAGAGCCGGATCCCTTGGATTTTGAGCGAGTATTTAAATCCCCTTTGAAAGGAAGATCTTAACTATAAAAATGAGTTTTAGGATCCGCTCTAACTTTCAAAATCATTATGAAGACTCGAAAACATTTTTAAGAATGTTTGGAGTAATGCTGATTTGATAAAATAATTCAGTCCTGATATGTTGGAGAATATCTGAATATTTTTATTTAAAGAATATTCCCATAAAGGATAATCTTTATAAAAATAATTGAAGTAGAAGTTTTAAAACTCATACTTGAAATGAATATTAAATAACCAAAGATATACTTATACGAAAGTACTATCTTTATTTGAATAATCAAAAATAAGTTTGATTATCGAAACATTATTCTTTAATAAAATAAAAAATATTATTTAGTAAATAATCAGAGTCATAAGTCCTCGAATGAATATTCAAAATAATATTCATTAAATAAAAATTCATTAAATAGAATAAACAGAGTCATAAGTCCTCGAATGAATATTCAAAGTAATATTCATTAATAGAAATAAAGTTATCGAATAAACCTTATTCGATTAATAGTTTTGAAAACTATATCTCTATATATATAAAAATATATATATATATATATATATAATATACTCGGGAACATCGACTCCCGGTTTAGAAAATGTTCATCTTTGGGTCCCCTATACTAAGGGTATACGCAACTACTGCTTATCTCTAGCATAGGTATTATGCAACTTATAAGCAATTGAATCAACAATTGGATATCAAGATTACGAAACAGACATGCATATATACCATATCACATGCTCCAATATATCACAAGATTTGCTAATAACAATCATGCACTTATCACAAGATAATGCATATACATATATTTACATCACAACAACGGTATAACGGGTAGAAAACTTCCATGAGTGCTCCCGGATAGACTTAAGCTTAGAGTGGGTCCGATAACCTATGAACAACAACATAAGTCGGAATTAAACCCCGGTCACTTAAGAAACTAGACTTTAACCAATTGAACCCTAACGTTCGCTTTTGCGCTTAATGATTCACTTAAGTCGCTCGAGTACCCTCGGCTCCACCATTTTTAATAATTTAACCATTAAGAATTTTAAGGAGATTCTTTCGCGATTACCCTACCAACTGCCTAATCCACTTTACATAATTGTTTCATACTCCAATTAGTCATTTAAGGGCCTTAACCAAGGTTTCAAAGTAAGGCGAGGGGTAATGGTTCGTTCGTGAAATGCCGTTACTTAAAACGGCCGTTTCTCCTAAATCGTACATCGGAGTCAAGCGAACCACATATCAAAACGAAGCTTGTAACATGAACTATCTAATCATGGCAATGGTCAAAACCTAACAGTGAGTTCACGGGTCCTGATTTTAAGAACAAAAACAGTCTAAAGTAAATCGGGCATTACGACGGCTATGTTTACGCGATTACCAAATTTTATACTACTCCAAATCAATCCACAATCAACCCACAATCATTACTACAACCAAACTCCATCCATACACTACTACAACAGCCCCAACATCTCAAGATTTCCAATTTATACTACTTCTCAATCATGAACTAAAAGCTTAATTAAGTTCATTAACTAATAATCAAGATTTACAACTCCAAAAACATCACAAAAGTAACCAATCTCTAAATACACAATAATCATGCCTCTCATGAACTATAGTACTCATAATAAGCTCTTAACATTCAATAATAATGCTAGGTTAAGAGATTATACCTTCCTTGTGAGTAGGAGTAAGAAATGAGCTTGAAACAACCTTGGAAAATCCTTACTAAAGCTTTATCTAAACAAAAACACGAGATCAAAATTTCAAGTTCTTGAAAAACACTATTCACTCTCTTCTTGCATGAATTATTGGAAGAGATTGTGAAGGAATTGGAAGCTTAGATTCATAGGATATCTATATCTATGTATAAGGAACCTTGGATAATTACCTCATGATTTAACAAAGCTTGGATCTTGGTTTTGGATTTTTTTCTCCTTGAAATGGAAGGAAGGCCGAGGAAGTAAGGGGAATAACTGCCTACAGACAGCTACCAGAAAGACTAGTGTTCAAATATAAAGGAAGTGGGGAAAGAACTTGGCCTCTCTACAGGATTCTGAATGAAGGCTACTCTACCTTGGTTAGAGTCTACTCAGCCATACAAAGGGATTCTGGCTTTACCAGGACTGCCAAGACTGAGATTCTCAACAAGATTGCCAACATAAAGAAAACTTGGTGGGAGCCCAATGCCTTTCCTAGAACATTACTCATTCAAGAAAGAGGAATTACAGTTCACAAATCACCTCATTGGTTGATGGAGTTCAGAGACAACAAAGGAGTCAGAAGATTTTTCAGACTTGAAGATCAGCTCAAGATTGCCAGTAATGAAACTCTCAAGGATATGCAATCTAAGTTGGACATCAATGAAGAAGATGAAGCTGAGTTCTACAGACAACTTTAACTTCAAATAGAGGAGAATGACAGGAGGCTAGGAAAGAAAACAAGGGATCAAAGGAAAAGAAATTAATCTGCTCTGGCTAAAGGAGCACCCTTGGAAACAATGTAATTCTTCAATTCCATCTCAGCATACACATTTTTGCAGCACTTTTGAATTTCTGCTTTATTACAGTTAATATATTTGTCAAGTGTTTTGTTATCATCAAGCTAAACCCAAATTTATGCCTACAGTTCTAGTAGACATAAATAGGGGGAGATTGTTAGGAATATGTGTATTAGTTTGATGATAAGTTAAACAAAACACTTAAGTAGAAAGCTAGTGTTTGTAGCCTCAACTAATAAGACCATCTTGGCTATCCGTTGAAGGAGTAGCTTTACTTAGCAATAAGTTTAGTATTGTAGCACATTTCATTCTCTGGATTCAAGTTGTAATTCTTAGATGTTGTAGGAAATTATCAGTCATGTTGACTACTAGTGGATATACAAATAGGAGGGCTAATTGTAAATATTTCATGCCTTGTAATTTTGTATAAGTGAAGAAGTATCAACTGATATTGAAGACCTTCAACGGATAAGAAACAAAGCTTCAACGGATGTCTCTAAAGCTTCAACGGATAATATCCATCAACGGATAAGTGCTTCAACGGATAAAGACTTCAACTGATAATGCATCAACGGATAAAACTTCAACGGATAAAGCCTCAACAGATAAGGCATCAACGGATGAAAGCTTCAATGGATGCTTAGTTCATTAGCAGTTGATAGTGACAATTCATAAGCTGACAGAGGCACATGGGTTGACAGAGACAAACTGGAATGTGGAAGCCTCTAGGAGGAATCAAGAAAATGCAGCATTTCCATTCTGGTGCAAACAAGGAAGTATTCAAAGATTAACATCTAAGCCTAAATTGCATTGGATAGAGAAATGAAGAAGAAACATGTGAAGAGCCTTTTTAATTGTATTTTACAGTTTTGTCTTCACTTGTAAACTTGGTGATATATAAACCAAGTAGCAGCTAGTAATTAGATGTGAATTTTCCAGAGCTGTTTAGAAAAATCCAGAGAGAAAATCATCTAGTTTGTACTAGGAAGCAGCTGTGATTTAATTTTTTGAATCACAGATTTTTTGAAATAACACATCTCTGGTGGAACAACAAATCCACCAGAAAAGTTTTTAAGTTCTTTTTGTTCTTTACATTTGTGTTTGAATATATATCTGTCTGTATTAGCTTCAAGCCATTCACACACATTTGCTCACTAAAACACTTAGCCTTAGAAACTACTCAAAACTTGAAAAAGTTTTGAGATTTACATTCAACCCCCCTTCTGTAAATCTCATTGTTAGTCCACTGGGAATAACAATTGGTATCAGAGCAAGCTCTTAACATACAAAGAGTTTAAAGATCTATTCTGCTAACATCATGAGTAAGAAGGATATTGGTGTAAAGATTCCAATCTTGGAAAGAGATAACTATCATCACTGGAAAGTGAAGATGCATTTACATCTTCTCTCTCAAGATGAAAGCTACATCAAATGCATTGAAAATGGTCCTCACATCCCTCACAAGGTGGCCACAGCTGCTACTGCAACAGTTGCTGTTGGACAGTCTATTCCCAAGCCAAAAGCAGAATGGACTGTTGAAGATATTGAAGAGGTTCACAAAGACAAGAAAGCCATGAACATTCTGTTTAATGGCCTAGATCAAGATATGTTTGACAATGTCATTAACAGCCAAACTGCTAAGGAAATTTGGGATACTGTGCAGCTTATATGTGAAGGCACTGAGCAAGTTAGAGAAAACAAAATGCAGCTTCTCATTCAACAGTATGAATATTTTCATTTTGAAGAAGGAGAATCATTGAATGATACCTTCAACAGATTTCAGAAACTGTTGAATGGATTGAAGCTGTATGGCAGAATGTACCAAGTCAAGGACTCCAATTTAAAATTTCTAAGGTCTCTACCAAAGGAATGGAAGCCTATGACTGTTTCTCTAAGAAATTCTCAAGATTATAAGGACTTCACACTTGAAAGATTATATGGAATTTTGAAGACATATGAACTTGAGATGGAGCAAGATGAGCTGTTGGAAAAGGGAAAGAGAAAGGGAGGATCAGTTGCACTTGTAGCTGACAGTGAGAAGGTTGGAGCCAGGAATGAGGAGAAGACAATGCCAACTCTCAAAATTGGCACAAGCAAATCAGAATCAAGCAAGGGTAAAGAGCAAGTAGCTGAGGATGAAAACAATTCCAGTTAGGATGACTCTGATGATGTTGATGAACATCTGGCTTTTCTGTCCAGGAGGTTTGCAAAGATGAAGTTCAGGAAAAATACAAAATTCACTAAGCCAAACAAAAACATGGTGGACAAATCCAAGTTCAAATGTTATAACTGTGGCATTAGTGGACACTTTGCAAGTGAGTGTAGGAAGCCAACCTCTGATAAGAAGAAATTTGAGCAAGTTGATTACAAAAAGAAGTATTTTGATTTGCTCAAACAAAAGGAAAGAGCTTTTCTCACTCAAGATGATTGGGCAGCAGATGGAGTCAATGAAGATGATAATATGGAATATGTCAACCTAGCCCTGATGGCTAATTCTGATGAAAATAAAACTAGTTCATCAAGCAACCAGGTAATTACTACTGATCTCTCTCAGCTTTCTAAAAATGAATGCAATGAAGCCATAAATGATATGTCCAATGAATTATATCATTTGCGAGTTTCCCTTAAATCACTAGCCAAGGAAAACACTAGGATCAAAGAGAATAATGTGTTTTTAAGTGATAGGAATGTTGTGTTAGAGGATCAGGTAATTGAGCTTGAAAAGATTAAACTTAAATGCTTGACTGTTTAGAGTGAACTAGAAGAAGCTGTTAAGAAAGTAGAAATTCTTTCTAAACAGTTAGAAAGTGAGCAAGAGGTAATCAAGGCCTGTAAAACATCTAGGGATGTTAGTATTCAGATTGCCAAGGTTCAGGGAATTGAATCATTCTGTGAAGATGCCTGGAAGAAAAACAAAAAGGAGTTGGAATTAATTGATGGATTGTCAACAGATGTGGAATCAACGAATGATGAAAGTTATCCATTGAAGGAAGAAAAGGAGCATCCGTTGAAGGCTCATCAATTAAAACAGGCAAGTAATTTCAAAAATAAAAATTTCAATAAGAAGGATGGTTCAACTCTCAAGAACTTTGTCAAAGAAGGAGCTAGCACATCCAAAGATGCCAGTAAGGTGAATATAGGACACATGACTTTAGATCAGCTGAAAAATAGGGTTAAGTTGTTTGAGGATAAGAAGGAAACTAAAAGAAATGGGAAGGTAGGGATTAATAAACATAATAATTACACACCTGATAGGTATGCTCCTAGAAAAAGCTGTGTGCATTGTAAAAGTGTTAATCACCTATCTGATAATTGCAAATCTGTTAAAAATGCTCCCATGCCTTCAAATCCCTCAATGCTTAACATGTCTATGTCACCTCTGCATGTTATGCCTGTTATGTCTCATCAGAATACCCATGCACATTTTGCAAACATGCCATATATTAATAATCCTTATTTTACTGCATTTAGTATGCCTCAAATGCCATACAATATGCCTATGTGGAATAACATGTTTGCACAATCTATGCCTTATCAAATTCAATCAAATGTGCTAAATGATTCTGTGGCTAACCCTACACTTCAACCAACCACATCTGAGATCAAGGTTGACCCAAAGTTACCTAAGTCAAAAGATGCAGGAGGAATGAAGTCTAGGAAAAAGACTAACAAGGCTGGACCCAAGGAAACTTGGGTACCAAAATCAACTTGATTGATTTTGTTGTGTGCTGGGAAAAAGAAGGAATCTATGGTACTTGGACAGTGGCTGTTCAAGACACATGACAGGAGATTTCACCCTGCTCACAGAGTTTAAGGAGAGAGCTGGCCCTAGCATAACCTTTGGAGATGACAGCAAAGGATTCACTATGGGATATGGCTTAATTTCAAAAGAAAATGTCATCATTGATGAAGTTGCATTGGTTGATGGTCTCAAACACAACTTATTGAGCATCAGTCAACTATGTGACAGAGGGAATACTGTTTCCTTAATTCTGAAGCCTGTATTGTCACAAGTAAGAAGGACAATAAAGTGGTTCTAACTGGAGTTAGAAAAGGGAATGTGTACTTAGCTGACTTCAACTCTACAGATGCAGAATCTATTACTTGTCTTCTCAGCAAAGCAAGCTCAGTTGAAAGTTGGCTATGGCACAAGAAGCTGTCCCATTTGAATTTCAAGACAATGAATGATCTAGTCAAAAAGGACTTAGTTAGAGGAATGCCTCTAGTAGAATTCACAAGGGATGGACTGTGTGATGCTTGTCAGAAAGGAAAGCAAAAGAAAGTACCATTCAGTAAGAAGCTTGAATCTGCAATTGATGAACCATTACAACTGCTACACATGGATCTTTTTGGACCAGTCAATGTATTGTCAATTTCAAGGAAAAGATATTGCCTAGTGATTGTAGATGATTTCTCAAAGTTTTCATGGGTTTATTTTCTTGGATCAAAGGATGAAGCTAGTGAAATCATTATCAATCATATCAAGCAAGTCAACAATCATCCTGATTTCAAAGTAAGGAATATTAGGAGTGACAATGGAACTGAGTTCAAAAATTCGACCATGAAGTTGTTCTGTGAAGAAAATGGGATCATGCATGAGTTCTCAGCTCCAAGGACTCCACAACAAAATGGTGTGGTGGAAAGGAAGAACAGATCATTAATTGAAGCTGCAAGGACAATGCTTGAAGAGTCAAAACTCCCAACTTACTTTTGGGCTGAGGCTGTTAACTGTGCATGTTACACTCAGAATATTTCTCTAGTCAATCAGGCAAAAGGCATGACTCCCTATCAATTATTCAAGAGAAGAAAACTAACTTTAAACTTTCTGCATGTCTTTGGTTGTAAATGTTACATCTTAAGGAATCAATCTGATCACAAAGGGAAGTTTGATGCAAAGGCTGATGAAAGAATATTTGTTGGTTATTCTGCTGGAAAATCATATAGGGTCTACAATCTAAGAACCAACATTGTCATGGAATATGTGCATGTTGTGTTTGATGATAAAAAGATTGATGGACTAACAGATGAGGGACATCATGAAAGACTCAAATTTGACAATATTGAGATATATTGTGATGATAGTTAAGATGAGAATGATGAAGAAGGAATCTCAAGAAGAATTCAAAATCTGCCTTTGGATAATGCACAGAATGCTGCATCCGTTGAAAGTCATAATTCAGCTTCCGTTGAAAGAAGCAATGCAGCATCCGTTGAAAGACAAAGTGCATCATCCGTTGAAGTTCATAATGAAGCATCCGTTGATCACAGTCTGTTAACGGATAATCAATTCACTTCATCAGTTGATAGAGCTCCCAATTCCTTTCAAAGGATCAGCAACTCAGGGGGAGTTTCAACCAATCAACATTCTATCTCACATCATGACAATACTGAGGCAACCTCATCTAGAGCTAATTTACCACCTCAAAGGAAATGGACCAAGAATCACCCTTTTGAACTGATCATTGGTGATGCTACATCTAAAGTGCAAACTAGAAGGGCTACTCAAGATGAATGTCTGTATAGTAGCTTTCTATCACAGGAGGAACCTAAGAGAGTGGAAGAAGCTCTATTGGATCCATATTGGATTTTAGCAATGCAAGAGGAGCTAAACCAATTTGAGAGGAACAAAGTATGGAAGCTGGTACCCAAGCCAAAGAACAAGAGTTCTATTGACACAAAATGGGTATTCAGAAACAAGATGGATGAAAATGGCATTGTCATAAGGAATAAAGCCAGATTGGTTGCTAAAGGCTATTCTCAACAAGAGGGAATAGATTTTGATGAAACATTTGCTCCAGTTGCCAGACTTGAGGCCATCAGAATCTTTCTAGCCTATGCAGCCCATGCCAATTTTAAAGTCTATCAAATGGATGTCAAGAGTGCATTTCTAAATGGGGAATTGGAGGAAGAAGTTTATATAAGCCAACCTCCAGGGTTTGAAGATCCAAACTTTCCAGACTATGCGTATTATCTGTTGAAAGCACTCTATGGACTAAAGCAAGCACCTAGAGCCTGGTATGAGACTTTGTCAAAATTCCTTCTAGATAATCACTTCACAAGAGGTACTGTTGACAAAACTCTTTTCTTTAGAAATGTTAATGGCTCTACAATACTTGTTCAAATTTATGTAGATGATATTATATTTGGATCTACAGATGATAAGCTTTGTAAAAAGTTTGCTAAGTTAATGCAAAGTAAATATGAAATGAGCATGATGGGAGAGCTAACTTATTTTCTTGGTTTACAAGTTAAACAAGTTAGTGGTGGAATTTTCATTAGTCAAACTAAGTATATTTATGATCTTTTAAAGAAGTTTGACTTAATGGACTGTTCATCTGCAAAAACTCCCATGGCCACTGCCACCAAACTTGAATTAAACAAGGCTGAAAAGTCTGTGGACATTTCAAGTTATAGAGGCATGGTTGGCTTACTTTTATATTTAACTGCTAGTAGACCTGATATAATGTTTTCTACATGTCTCTGTGCTAGATTTCAAGCTGACCCTAAAGAATCTCACTTAGTGGCTATTAAAAGAATCTTCAGATATCTCAAAGGGACTCCAAATCTAGGAATTTGGTACCCTAGAGAGTCTGGTTTTGATCTAATTGGCTACTCAGATGCAGATTATGCAGGCTGCAAAATAGACAGGAAAAGCACAACTGGCACCTGTCAATTTCTAGGGAACAAGCTTGTGTCATGGTTCAGCAAGAAGCAAAATTCTGTTTCTACATCAACAGCTGAAGCTGAGTACATTGCTGCTGGTAGTTGCTGTGCACATATACTATGGATGAGGAATCAACTATTTGACTATGGACTAATTGTTGACAAAATTCCTATATTCTGTGACAACACAAGTGCCATTGCCATTACTGAAAATCCAGTGCAGCACTCAAGAACCAAGCACATTGACATCAAGTACCACTTCATTAGGGAACATGTGATGAAAGGTACAGTGGAACTTCATTTTGTTCTAAGTGAAAAGCAGATTGCAGACATATTTACCAAGCCACTTGATGAATCAACATTCACAAGATTAGTAAGTGAGCTAGGTATGCTTAATTATTCATAAATTTATGTCCTCTATATAATCTACCTTGAAGCCTGAAATGAATTTGCTGCCAGAACAAAATTGGCTTTGAGTAAGACTTATTCTATCAACGGATATTCCCTATCCGTTGAAAGCCAAAATTGTTCTATCAATGGATGTTCATTATCCGTTGAAAGACAAATACATTTCTGGTAATTTTATCCCTCAACGGATAAAATAGTGTTGATCATCAACGGATAACTATTTACCTTATCCGTTGAAGTGTCACATCAGTTACTTTAAGTGAGTCACAGCCGTTGATTCTTTTACTTAACCGTTGATACAGATATACACTGTTGTATGTATTTGTATTAAAGGAAGTTTTCAGAATTTCTACAGTTTTCTTTATTCTTAAACGGCTGTAATTTGTTTAAAAGTATCATTTAATCATTTTATTTACGTTTTAATTCAAGAAAGTATAAAAGCCCATTGAATTCTTATTTTCACTTTACGCTTTCTTGCAATTTTTATTCTCCTTCTCTCCCAAAATTCTCAAGTTTTTCTCTGCAACCTCTACTCACAACAATGGCACCAGTAGTCAGGATTATGTCTCAATCTGGATTTGTTTATGAAAAGAATAATTTCGTAGCCTTGGTTGAAAAGAATGAAGCCCATTCTGATTATCACAAGATGATGGACTTCATCAAAAACTACAAGCTAAGCTATGCAATGCTGGAAGCCCCAACCGTCTACTGTGAGGTGATTGAGGAGATTTGGACAACTGCAGAGTTCAACTCCACAGATATGACTATTGCCTTCTCTCTCAAAGGTAAGGATTATTGCATTAATTGTGATGATATACAGTCTTGCTTTAAGTTGCCTGAGGATAATGCCATGACACCACACACTGATAAAGATGTATCTGCTATGTTAGATTCCATAGGCTATGCTTTTGATTCTGCTAGTTTAGGTAGTATTAGAAGGAAGGGCCTTAGGAAAGAATGGAGTTTTCTTGGAGATGCCTTTATCAAGGTTTTCTCTGGGAAGATTAGCAATTTTGATGCCATAACTTCATCTCTTGATAATATGCTCTATATGCTAGTTTCTGATAGGTACTTTAATTTTAGCAACTATGTCATGCTAGAATTAGGTTCCAGATTAGGTAACAAAGCTAATAGACCACATAACATCTACTATGCTAGATTCTTTATGTTATTGGCTAACCATGTTGCTGAAGGATTGGTTATATCTAATGAGAACAATAAACTCAAATGCTGGGCACAAGAGAAAAGGGTCCTTGTAGACCTTTTGAGAATGAACCTCAACAGCCAGGTGCCATTGGTATATTTGCCAATCATGAATGCACCACAGGTAAGTGAGGTAAATACTTCTATAACTCCTACTGTTTCCAACCCCATTGTTTCTTTGCCTTCCAGTGTGGCAATGGAATCTGTGTCTTTGTCCAAACAGGTTCCTACCAAAGCCACCAAAACTAAAATTTCAAAACACAAGTCAAAGAAAACCACCTCTGTTGTTTCTCAAAAAACAACAGTTGTAACAACTACCATGAACCCTGAAGGGAGTGAATAGGGTGTGAGTGGTGTGGGGAGGGGTGAACATCAAGAAACCCCCCAGGATAAGGTGGGAGAGGTGAGTGATACCCCGGCCAGCCAAGCCACAGTCTCTCAAAAGACTGTGGTGGTTCAAAAGGAGTCAAACACATCCCTAGTTGCATCCTCCCAAAAGGGTGCAACTATTGAAAATAGTCCCCAACCAGGGATACAAAACAAAAGAGCGAGGGACACTGAAGTCATAAATTCACCAATCAAAGCCTTTTCAAGGAAGAAGAAGGCCAAGACCCTAGTTTCCACACAAGGGGCACACACAGCACATATACATCCACCTGAATCTTTGCCTTCTCAAATTCAGCTTGATGTGACTCCAGCAAATGTGGAGTCACAGCCCCATTCTCTCATAATAGAAACACATCCATCATCAAACTCTCCATCACCCTCTCTGGATGTGGATATGATATTCACATCACTTCCTGATTCTCCCTCATTAAAACTCAGGGAGGAGCCCCACTCAAAACCTGATGATCATCATCTTTTAGATGATTTGTTGGATCATCAGCCAATTCTTTCAGATATAGTTTAAGAATCTGTGTCACCTCACTTAAAATCCATTCACACAGATTCAATAATTATGTCACTTTCAATATCTACATCTTTTCCTTCTTCAACGGATATCTCTCATCCGTTGACAAGTGGTTGTTCTTCGACGGATAAGCTTAACAGCAGTTATCCGTTGATACCATCAGTTTCCACTTCAACGAATACTCCCTATCCGTTGATGGTCTCTACACATATAACAGAAACAATTCCAACTGTAGAGGACATGGTTACTGTACAATCACTTTTAGGTTTGAGGGAAGGGAGTGATAATTTGAGTGAGAGGCTGGGTTGCTCCCAGGCAAAAGGAGAGGTTGAGAGTCACCATATGTATGCTATTTCTTCCAGCATGGCAAAAGTGAGTGAGGGGAGTGCCACCTTAGAAGGTGAGGGTGAGGGTGTGAGGGTGTGTGTGAGCCAGGGGGAGTCCCTGATGCAAGAAAATAGAGAAAATGAGAGAAAGGCAAGTACAGAAGCTATAAGGGTGGATCCAGCCATTGCTAGTGAGTCAATGATTGTGGATGATGCAGACAAGGGAAGACAATTTCAGCAACATTACAAAGCTGTAATTGATAACATTTCCTTGGATGCTGACACTTTTACTCACCCTATTCCAGCGTATCAATTGTTGGCTGCTCAGGGCTATGTGGAGGCAGAACAGACTTTAAACATTGTACACACTTCAGAATCTCTTCTCAGAGACAAAGCTGCTGTTAACAGGCTGCCTTCTCAAGCTGGTGAGCCATCTGAAGAATTTGGAGTAAATTCTAATGATGATGACTCTAATTCTTTGGATGAGAGCATGAACTTAGGGGGAGAAGCAGGCCCAAGTTCTGTTCCGGATCTACCTGATTGGGCTTGGGCAAAGGCATCTACACCAGGAGAGTTTGGTGTAACTTTGGTCAGGAAAGTAATGACTATTCAGAAGGCCCTTCAGGAGACTACAGATGCTGGTACCAAGGCAATTCTTCAAGCTCATCTGGACTCTCTGCATCTCTTGCAGTTGCAGCATTTCAAACAGAATCTAAGTGTGGATGAACTCAAGCAGGACATTGCTGATCTGAAATCCTACAATGCTGAGAAGTTAGATTCAGTCATGCCTTATGATACTATGCAAGATTTGTTGGGGAGACTGAGGAAAACATCTGATGCTGACAAGAGGCTGGCCAGGTTGGAAGACAGAGTTCAGATCATTGAAGACTCTATGGTCACCATTCTTCAGAATCAACAAACTCAGACAAATCTACTAATGCAGCTGGCAAAAGCACAAGGCTTGACCCCTACCCTTGATGATAACAAAAAGGGGGAGAATAAAGGGGAAGGGGAAGGAGAGCCATCAACAACAGTTCAAATATCTCAAGTGCTAGTTCCTGCCATCACCACTTCTCCAACTATTCAAATCAAAGGAAAGCTTGATGGAATTGATCTAATCCAGATAGCAGCAGCTGAATTGCAAGTCAAAGAGCAAAGGAGGAAAATTGATGAAAAGATGCAACAAATTTTTGGTTCTACAACTTCTAAATCACAATTTGTGTAGCATAGCACAAAGGTGGAACCAATTATTATGGAGCTCAAGCCAGTAAGGAGGAATAAGGTTGGAGAGACTTCTTCCAAGAATATGAAACCTATGGTTCTCAAGACCAACAACAGATCCAATAAGGACTCTACAAAGAATCCTCTAAGCCTTGCTCAGATGAAAGAAGTGGATTTTCCTCTTCCAAAGCCTGATGAAGACAAGGTTTTGGGTGGAAGTATCATAAAGCACAAAGAGACCATGGATGTGGTTGAAAGGAGGAACATGGCTATTATCTTTAGAGAGGGAAAGAGCATCTGTGTGATGCAAGGACATCCCAAATTCACAATAGCCAAGAGGGAAGAAACCAGAAGGTTGAAGGAAGAAGCCAAAAAGCTAAAGGCTGACAAAAGCGCACAAGCAAAGCTTGAAAAATAGCTAAAGTCAAGTCAAGCTGAAGAAAAGAAAGAAATTGAAGACAAAAGTGAAGAAGAAGGTATGGGGGACATGGTTAATAATGATATGGAAGAAAGAAGTAAGGAAAGAGAGGAATGGCAGAAAGGGAACAGAAAGAAGGCCAATACAAAGAGAAAGATGGTAGATGAGACTGAAGAAACCCAATCAAAATCCAAACCACTACCTTCTATTCCTGAACCCATTGTGCCTGACCCCTTCATAAACATTCATGGTGAAACAATCATTCCTAAGGAGGAACCAATTGATTGAGACACCATCAAATTGCCCACCTTCTTAACCTCTTCTCCACCATCAAAGAAGCAGAAAAGAAGAATCAAATCAATACCTTCTAGAACCTCAATCAAATTCACTCAGAAGCCTAAGCCTAAGCCACAAGCCTCTAAGGATGATTATGTTCACATTTGTGACATAAAAGAATTTTCAGACATTGAACTCTATCTGGATGAGCTGGAGGAAGTAAGGGGAATAGCTGCCTACAGACAGCTACCAGAAAGACTAGTGTTCAAATACAAAGGAAGTGGGGAAAGAACTTGGCCTCTCTACAGGATTCTGAATGAAGGCTACTCTACCTTGGTTAGAGTCTACTCAGCCATACAAAGGGATTCTGGCTTTACCAGGACTGCCAAGACTGAGATTCTCAACAAGATTGCCAACATAAAGAAAACTTGGTGGGAGCCCAATGCCTTGCCTAGAACATTACTCATTCAAGAAAGAGGAATTACAGTTCACAAATCACCTCATTGGTTGATGGAGTTCAGAGACAACAAAGGAGTCAGAAGATTTTTCAGACTTGAAGATCAGCTCAAGATTGCCAGTAATGAAACTCTCAAGGATATGCAATCTAAGTTGGACATCAATGAAGAAGATGAAGCTGAGTTCTACAGACAACTTCAACTTCAAATAGAGGAGAATGACAGGAGGCTAGGAAAGAAAATAAGGGATCAAAGGAAAAGAAATTAATCTGCTCAGGCTAAAGGAGCACCCTTGGAAACAATGTAATTCTTCAATTCCATCTCAGCATACACATTTTTGCAGCACTTTTGAATTTCTGCTTTATTACAGTTAATATATTTGTCAAGTGTTTTGTTATCATCAAGCTAAACCCAAATTTATGCCTACAGTTCTAGTAGACATAAATAGGGGGAGATTGTTAGGAATATGTGTATTAGTTTGAAGATAAGTTAAACAAAACACTTAAGTAGAAAGCTAGTGTTTGTAGCCTCAACGGATAAGACCATCTTGGCTATCCGTTGAAGAAGTAGCTTTACTTAGCAATAAGTTTAGTATTGTAGCACATTTCATTCTCTGGATTCAAGTTGTAATTCTTAGATGTTGTAGGAAATTATCAGTCATGTTGACTACTAGTGGATATGCAAATAGGAGGGCTAATTGTAAATATTTCATGCCTTGTAATTTTGTATAAGTGAAGAAGTATCAACTGATATTGAAGACCTTCAACGGATAAGAAACAAAGCTTCAACGGATGTCTCTAAAGCTTCAACGGATAATATCCATCAACGGATAAGTGCTTCAACGGATAAAGACTTCAACTGATAATGCATCAACGGATAAAGCTTCAACGGATAAAGCCTCAACAGATAAGGCATCAACGGATGAAAGCTTCAACGGATGCTTAGTTCATTAGCAGTTGATAGTGACAATTCATAAGCTGACAGAGGCACATGGGTTGACGTTGACAAACTGGAATGTGGAAGCCTCTAGGAGGAATCAAGAAAATGTAGCATTTCCATTTTGGTGCAAACAAGGAAGTATTCAAAGATTAACAGCTAAGCCTAAATTGCATTGAATAGAGTAATGAAGAAGAAACATGTGAAGAGCCTTTTTAATTGTATTTTACAGTTTTGTCTTCACTTTTAAACTTGGTGATATATAAACCAAGTAGCAGCTAGTAATTAGATGTGAATTTTCCAGAGCTGTTTAGAAAAATCCAGAGAGAAAATCATCTAGTTTGTACTAGGAAGCAGCTGTGATTTAATTCTTTGAATCACAGATTTTCTGAAATAACACATCTCTGGTGGAACAACAAATCCACCAGAAAAGTTTTTAAGTTCTTTGTGTTCTTTACATTTGTGTTTGAATATATATCTGTCTGTATTAGCTTCAAGCCATTCACACACATTTGCTCACTAAAACACTTAGCCTTAGAAACTACTCAAAACTTGAAAAAGTTTTGAGATTTACATTCAACCCCCCTTCTGTAAATCTCATTGTTAGTCCACTAGGAATAACAGTTATACGGTTCGCTTAACTTTCGTTTTCGTTTATCGTCTGAGGGATCATACCCGGGATCTTATTACTTGGGTTCCCTTAACCTTTCTCAATGCATTATATTCCTTTTATGATCCTCTCTTATAATCCTTGAATTTAAATCCTTTTTATCCAGCTACCTTATACTCAAATCTTTCGGTAACTTGTGGATTTTCGGGAAAAATCAAAGTGTTCGAGTTTGGATTCTGACGATCTTTACATACACTTATATATCATATAGAGTACTAATAAGATCTCAGAATAACAATAAAAGAACCCCTACAAAGTGTGGCATGAAAAGTTTTCTTATTCAGCATAATCAGCAAAATCACTATTCATAAGGGTTACAAAAAGTTCAAAATTTTTGGGGTTATTACACAAGCGCTGTCTTTGAAGGTCGATTCTCTAGCCACCTATGGAGTCAATCAGATAGCTATGGTATGTGAGCTTTGTGCAGGTTCTCATGCTATGGATCAGTGTTCCCGTGTTAATGAATCTGTTCAGTATGTGAACAATTATCAGCGACCGCAGCAGCCTGTACCAGCTACTTATCATCCTAACAACAGAAATCATCCCAATTTCAGATGGAGCAATAATCAAAATGCTATTCAGCAACCATATCAGCAAGGCGTAAGTAAACAGTTTAATCTGTAACGCCTCGGAAATATTATGTAATTATTTTTATCAATAAATAATTATTATGTGAGTTTTGTGTGAATTTTGGTGAATTATTTGATGATGGATAATAATATTTGAATGTTTATTTCTGATAAAAATTAGATATTCTAATTTCCAATTATCCAGAATTAAATCTAGATAATTTTAGTATTTTTCTGGTAATTTTTGAATAATCATATGATTTTATAAGGATTTATAGAATTAACAATGATTATTTTTACATAATTATAAAATTACTTTTTAGAATCAGAAATTGTCCCACTTCAATCGTTTTTACGTTTTTACAACCCGAAACTCTTCCGAAAATTCCTTCCTAACCTAATCTGATAATTCTGAACACTTTCCGTGTTTTGACTTTTTTGATCAGGGGTACGGTTTGACCTGTACGAGTCCCAGTGTGAAATTTTCGATATGTAAATCATTTTATTTTTCGATAAGAATCCATATTCTCAAAAGGTGAGACATTATTACCTTAATTTCGTATAAAGTATTTTATAGGAAGCTCTGTTTTGATAATTATCCAATTCTTGTATTAAAATCGTATCGTCTTTTTAGTTACTTAGCGGCTAAGTAACCTATTTTCGGATTCGATATGTAAATATAATTATCGAAATATTAAATAAATAAAATGTGTGATGGTTCTGTCAGCTATGTGTTGTTGTGATATTAATTGTTTGGGATTGTTAGATGTGGAGATTAATTTTGTAATTAATTATCGAGTTGTATGCATTTAACTCATTTTAAAGTGATTTTATTGAATATTTATTCTTAAAAATATTAAAATTATTTCTAAAATTAATTTTATTATTTTATAATTTTATTTATTATTTTTAGGGGTTTATAAAATTTAGAAATCAATATTTTATTAATTAGTTAATTTTAAATGATTTTCTGATTTCACTAAATCGTAAAATCCGTATTTAATTCCAGAATGTTTCAAAACTCATGAAAATTTTATTTTAGTAAGTTTGGAATATTTCAAGAATTTTAAAATTATTTCGGAAACTTTCTGACCTTTATTTAACCACTCGTCTGTTTATTAATTTGCAAAACACGGGTCGGAATGCACGTTCTAAAAACAATTGAAAAAAAATATTGAAATTTTACATTCATAGTTTTAAATTAACCCGAGATTTTTAAAACTACTTTTGTGAATTTTCGGATTACTTTTATTTGTGAATTATTCGTTAAAAGATTGAAATGTCGGCACAAATTTCGGTTATCGGGAAATGAAAGAAAAAAATTATATATATACAATAACCTAACCCCCACCCCCCTGTGTAGCCACCGCCTTTCTCCTCTCCTCTCACAATCGATCTCTTCCTCCAGTCTCATCTTCACTCGATCAATTTCTTTTCTCTCCTCTTTGTATTCCGTTCGTTTCATTCTTCTCGGCCTGGTAAGCCGCTGTTGCTTCAATTTATTTCCCGGTGACTCGCCGCCCCTGCTTCCCTTCCTTTTCCGATTGGTTATTCGGCTCTTCCTGTGTGCTTCATGTGTGTATAGTTGTGTGTGTAGTTGTGTGTGCATGCGTGTAACGGTGTGTGTGTGTGTGTTTGTGACTGTGTGTATCGGTTGTGTTGGTGTGTGTATGGGCGGCGTGTGGCCGCGCGTGTGGTGACTGTGCTAATCTGTTGTGCTTTTCGGTTGGGCTTTCTGTTGGGCTTATGCAGGGCCTTGTTGGGCCAAGTTTGTGCAGTGGATTTAATTGTTATAATCTTAAACTTTTATTTTCTTTTCTGCAGGAATTGTTTGAATAATATTCGTGATATTAATTATTCGTGCGGGAATGATTTTAAAATAATCGGTGGAGTTTTGTGTTGGAAACCCGAGAATTTATCGGGTACCCGCAAAATTTTACCGCCGTCGGCGATGAGCCTCGGCGAGCCGACGGTGGGCGATGATGATTTTTATCTGAGTCCTACAAATAAAATGCAAAATATGAATAAAAATTATAAAATGCGAATTAAAATGAAAAATGCGAGTATTAATTGATAATTGTTTTAATTGGTGTGTGTGAATTTGCGGATTAATGTTGTGAACTGAAATCGGTGGTTGGGGATTGAATTGTAGTTGGTTTGAAATTGGCTGTGATTGATTTGACGTCGGGATGTTCGACGGGTAGACCGATAAACAAAGGAAACGCTGCCCGATTTTCGGGAAACTAATTCCGAAAATACGGGAACGTAATCAATAATTATCGGAGATGTTGAATAACCATATACAATTATATTATATGAATTTGACTGCTATTGAGACAAGATAATTTATAAATAATCGATTACCCTATTTTTCGAAATGACGAGTATACGTATTTTCTGAAAATAAATACCAAACCGAGTTTCGAAGATGTGAACCATAATTGCTATATGTATTTCGATAATACATATAAATATGAATTCGGTGATAAAATTGTATGGGTAGAATAGGATAACGATTTGATGTTAAGCTTAAGCGGTTATCTGAATTAGGGTATTTCAACCCTGTAGGTTTTAGTCGGAAGACCCGAGATTTGACATCGGACTAGGAACGATCTAGTGAGTAGACGTTGAGATCAACGAAGTTCCAACTAAAGGGTCTGAATGTTGGGATCGTATCCAGTATAGGATAGTAGTTTGACGATAAAGCCGAACGATCAAAGTCGAACCAAAGTCAATAGCGGTTAAAGCTTATTGAGGCAAGTATCCATATCATCACTTATTGTTCAAGTGATATTTATTTTAAGTCTTCTTACGCAAGTATTCTGGATTTTTCTTTTAAATACTGCAAGTATTCCTGATTTTTTTTAATACTGCAAGTATTCTTGAATTTCTTTTAAATATTGCAAATATTATTCGCTCCAATTCTAAGTTCAGAATAGTTAAATGTTTTACATTTCGTTGCAATTACTCTGATTACGCATGATCTTTTTATTCTTGTTCCTATAATTTGGTTGCTCTCTTGAGCAAATACCCATTCTTTTGGGTTATTTGCGAACCCTGAATTGGGATGTTTTGAATTCAAAATGATTTGACATCAAAACACTCGACGGGCTGGATAGTGATATTTTGGGGATTGAGTTTTACTTAATCCTGAGGATCGGGTGATGACTGGTGCCTCGAGATGGGCCGTAGTGCCTGGAGACCCGACTAGATCTGTATATTGAGATATAGATCTGCATTATATTCTGACTGATCAGCAGAATATAGATGCGAACTAGTGTCCAGTCTAATTTGTTATTGATCGCCATTAATGGCATTCCTTCTTGAGAAAAAAAAATGTGATTATGGATTATAGTTAGTTTTCCTTAGCACTCAATTTTGGGAAATTATAGTGTTTCTAAATAAATTTGAGGTTCAGATTGTTGCTGCAGCATTAGTTGTTCAGTGATAGTTAGAATCTTGAATGAATTGAGATCTTCTTAATTATTCAACCCGTCCTTATCAGGCTGGTTTAGCAGGCTAAGTCTATGGAAACTAAGTCGATAGTGATGGATACTGAATAGTTAGGAATTTCTTGAACGTCGTTTTATGAATAGTTATCGCATTCGTTGCTCAAGTATGAAGTGTTACCAGAAGCTATTTTGAAAACACGCGATCTCTGAAGCTCTTACAAAAATGTCGTTATTCCCTATGTGATTTATAGCAATGCAAATCAAATTGATTTTAAGTTGATAAAGTATATCCTTTAAATGATTTCATGTTTCGCTCTTCAAAATATTGCATAGATTTTGGCTGATAGTTTTTCTTTGATATTAATGTTTGAAACTCAAAATATATATACTTGCTGGGCATTTTTGGCTCACTCTTGCTTTGTCAATTCTTATTTCTGCCAGAAACGTATAAGGATAGAAGTGAATAGCTTTGATAGACAGCAGAAGTAAGAGAAATTTCCGCTGCGAGAGGTTGAAGAAGTTAGAAGAATAAGATACGAGCAGTAGTTCGAAGGTATTTACAGTTGTTGTAAATAGTGGAAGGTTAGATTCTTGTTTCGTACCATGACCTATAAAAGATCCGGATTCAAGGGGTTATTTGTTTATTATTTTATTTTATGTAAAGATGGTTTAGTGACACCAAATCTTGACCCCGGATTTGGGATGTTACAGTTGGCATCAGAGCTGCAGGTTATTGGTCACTGAAATAAGAATAGGTGAGATTAAGATAGGAATGATAGGTCGTACAGGATAGGAAAAACCCTAGGCATACTCAGGTTAAGTTGAGTTGAGTGCGAATTAGGGTTAGCAGATCTGGTCTGGAGTTGGTAAGATAGGATTACTAAGAAAGTGTAAGGTGAATGTCACAACGCTATAGGTATATTGAATTCTTAGATCCTACAGTAATGAAGGATCGACAGATCGACAAAGATTGGGTATGTTACCCAACTTTTCATGCGGTTTTGAGAAAAATGCGATCGATTCTTGTGAGAATTTGTGTAAGAGAAGCTACGATTTAACTTAGAATTAGGTAGTAGGACGAGCTTCACGCCAGAAGCAACCAGTTGATGGAAGCTGATGAAGAACCAACATTGCACATTTCGAAGGCACCACCGTTGTGAGAAAAATCTTATCACTTATCGGGAGCTGTGCGAGGAATGATATCTACCTTACTAGGTATAGATAAGACTAGCAAGAAAATGTGACCCTATCGATAGACCGAACGTCGAATCGCATGCGTGGTTGCAAGCATAACGTCAAGGACGACGACAAGAATGTCAAAGACAGCACTAAATGTCAGCGTTGCGGTGGAATTGTGAATAAAATGATATACGACGGCCAATGAAGTCTCGTTAACTAATAAGTGTGAGCGGAATCCAAGGAATAGTGGAAGATGTACCGAAGTGAAAAGACCCTTATATGGGCATTCTTTTAATTAGATAGTTCACTGGTAAATCCGGAAAATAGCAAGTAACTTATATAGTAATGACGACCAAATTTTTGATTTTCAAAACTTTAAAAATAAGATTTTGGAAAAGATTTTCTTAATCAACTTTCAAAAGATTTTGCATGAAATAAGTTTTACAATTTGGTTGTCGAGGTACTTCTTAAGTTCTTGTTATTATAAACAGAAAATGACCTAAAAAGAAGAATATAATTAGATTCAGTATTGTTAATTCAAAGGGCCAAGTAGACCCACCAGCAGGGAGAAGGTTTAAGGTTTGCTGTGAAAATGAAAGTAAACGTTGTTTAATAAAATCAATAATTGAATCAACATATTAAAATATTATTTACCCCAATTTATGAAATTATTAAAATTTAACGAGATTCGTGATTCGAATGAACGAAGGATGATTGAAGGAAATGGCAGAATCTTCTAGATGGTGGAAGAAGAATCATATTTTAACGATGAAATTGAGGCGTTGCGTGATCGATAAATTATTTTATGCGAAATAAATAGAATCTAAAGTAATGGTTATAAATTTCGCAAGAACGCAATTATGGTCAAATCATTACAATCTTGGACATGGAGGCATTTCCAGAAGACATTCCGAAGTTATAACATGACGGTGAATCTCTCATCTGAATGGTCCCTGGAGGCATACGTAAATGGAGCGTGGACGGTGACCCATGGTGATCTACAATGTTATTCTTTTACAAATACGATAGCATGTGTTCTTCCCGAGTTTTGAATATGTATGAGCTTCTTCTGTTGATAAATTATATGAGGCGAAAATGAAAGAAAAATTCTTATATTCCTTCTGAATTGTTTCTCTTCTCCAATTTCTTGATTCCTGATTGAGACAACAGTATTGTGGTATGACGCTTTGTCGAAATGACGAAGAGTCGGGTGGGACGCCACCTAATCATGTGTTGTATGCCATATAGTATGAAAGACTGGCCATCTTGAGTACGAATATGGTTGTCTCATTCTTCCCTCATTTTTCTTCCTTCAATTTTCTGATTTACAAATTCTTTCAATTGGTTGTTGCATTGTTATTCCTTATTCCGTTTTTCAATCAAAATCATGTTCACAAACTCTTCTTTTGCGTAAAGTCTGTTCTCTGACGATTTGATAAGAAATTGAACACACGCGATCTCTGAAGCTCTTACAAAAATGTCATTATTTCCTATGTGATTTATAGCAATGCAAATCAAATTGATTTTAAGTTGATAAAGTATATCTTTTAATTGATTTCATGTTTCGCTCTTCAAAATATTTCAGAGATTTTGTCTGATAGTTTTTCTTTGATATTAATGTTTGAAACTCAAAATATATATACTTGCTGGGCATTTTTGGCTCACTCTTGCTTTGTCAATTCTTATTTCTGCCAGAAACAGATAAGGATAGAAGTGAATAGCTTTGATAAACAGCAGAAGTAAGAGAAATTTCCGCTGCGAGAGGTTGAAGAAGTTAGAAGAATAAGATAAGAGCAGTAGTTCGAAGGTATTTACAGTTGTTGTAAATAGTGGAAGGTTAGATTCTTGTTTGGTACCATGACCTGTAAAAGATCCGGATTCAAGGGGTTATTTGTTTATTATTTTATTTTATGTAAAGATGGTTTAGTGACACCAAATCTTGACCCCGGATTTGGGATGTTACAGTTGGCATCAGAGCTGCAGGTTATTGGTCACTGAAATAAGAATAGGTGAGATTAAGATAGGAATGATAGGTCGTACAGGATAGGAAAAACCCTAGGCATACTCAGGTTAAGTTGAGTTGGGTGCGAATTAGGGTTAGCAGATCTGGTCTGGAGTTGGTAAGATAGGATTACTAAGAAAGTGTAAGGCGAATGTCGCAACGCTATAGGTATATTGAATTCTTAGATCCTACAGTAATGAAGGATCGACAGATCGACGAAGATTGGGTATGTTACCCAACTTTTCATGCGGTTTTGAGAAAAATGCGATCGATTCTTGTGAGAATTTGTGTAAGAGAAGCTACGATTTAACTTAGAATTAGGTAGTAGGACGAGCTTCACGCCAGAAGCAACCAGTTGATGGAAGCTGATGAAGAACCAACATTGCACATTTCGAAGGCACCACCGTTGTGAGAAAAATCTTATCACTTATCAGGAGCTGCGCGAGGAATGATATCTACCTTACTAGGTATAGATAAGACTAGCAAGAAAATGTGACCCTATCGATAGACCGAACGTCGAATCGCATGCGTGGTTGCAAGCATAACGTCAAGGACGATGACAAGAATGTCAAAGACAGCACTAAATGTCAGCGTTGCGGTGGAATTGTGAATAAAATGATATACGACGGCCAATGAAGTCTCGTTAACTAATAAGTGTGAGCGGAATCCAAGGAATAGTGGAAGATGTACCGAAGTGAAAAGACCCTTATATGGGCATTCTTTTAATTAGATAGTTCACTGGTAAATCCGGAAAATAGCAAGTAACTTATATAGTAATGACGACCAAATTTTTGATTTTCAAAATTTTAAAAATAAGATTTTGGAAAAGATTTTCTTAATCAACTTTCAAAAGATTTTGCATGAAATAAGTTTTACAATTTGGTTGTCGAGGTACTTCTTAAGTTCTTGTTATTATAAACAGAAAATGACCTAAAAAGAAGAATATAATTAGATTCAGTATTGTTAATTCAAAGGGCCAAGTAGACCCACCAGCAGGGAGAAGGTTTAAGGTTTGCTGTGAAAATGAAAGTAAACGTTGTTTAATAAAATCAATAATTGAATCAACATATTAAAATATTATTTACCCCAATTTATGAAATTATTAAAATTTAACGAGATTCGTGATTCGAATGAACGAAGGATGATTGAAGGAAATGGCAGAATCTTCTAGATGGTGGAAGAAGAATCATATTTTAACGATGAAATTGAGGCGTTGCGTGATCGATAAATTATTTTATGCGAAATAAATAGAATCTAAAGTAATGGTTATAAATTTCGCAAGAACGCAATTATGGTCAAATCATTACAATCTTGGACATGGAGGCATTTCCAGAAGACATTCCGAAGTTATAACATGACGGTGAATCTCTCATCTGAATGGTCCCTGGAGGCATACGTAAATGGAGCGTGGACGGTGACCCATGGTGATCTACAATGTTATTCTTTTACAAATACGATAGCATGTGTTCTTCCCGAGTTTTGAATATGTATGAGCTTCTTCTGTTGATAAATTATATGAGGCGAAAATGAAAGAAAAATTCTTATATTCCTTCTGAATTGTTTCTCTTCTCCAATTTCTTGATTCCTGATTGAGACAACAGTATTGTGGTATGACGCTTTGTCGAAATGACGAAGAGTCGGGTGGGACGCCACCTAATCATGTGTTGTATGCCATATAGTATGAAAGACTGGCCATCTTGAGTACGAATATGGTTGTCTCATTCTTCCCTCATTTTTCTTCCTTCAATTTTCTGATTTACAAATTCTTTCAATTGGTTGTTGCATTGTTATTCCTTATTCCGTTTTTCAATCAAAATCATGTTCACAAACTCTTCTTTTGCGTAAAGTCTGTTCTCTGACGATTTCATAAGAAATTGAACACACGCGATCTCTGAAGCTCTTACAAAAATGTCATTATTTCCTATGTGATTTATAGCAATGCAAATCAAATTGATTTTAAGTTGATAAAGTATATCTTTTAATTGATTTCATGTTTCGCTCTTCAAAATATTTCAGAGATTTTGTCTGATAGTTTTTCTTTGATATTAATGTTTGAAACTCAAAATATATATACTTGCTGGGCATTTTTGGCTCACTCTTGCTTTGTCAATTCTTATTTCTGCCAGAAACAGATAAGGATAGAAGTGAATAGCTTTGATAAACAGCAGAAGTAAGAGAAATTTCCGCTGCGAGAGGTTGAAGAAGTTAGAAGAATAAGATAAGAGCAGTAGTTTGAAGGTATTTACAGTTGTTGTAAATAGTGGAAGGTTAGATTCTTGTTTGGTACCATGACCTGTAAAAGATCCGGATTCAAGGGGTTATTTGTTTATTATTTTATTTTATGTAAAGATGGTTTAGTGACACCAAATCTTGACCCCGGATTTGGGATGTTACAGTTGGCATCAGAGCTGCAGGTTATTGGTCACTGAAATAAGAATAGGTGAGATTAAGATAGGAATGATAGGTCGTACAGGATAGGAAAAACCCTAGGCATACTCAGGTTAAGTTGAGTTGGGTGCGAATTAGGGTTAGCAGATCTGGTCTGGAGTTGGTAAGATAGGATTACTAAGAAAGTGTAAGGCGAATGTCGCAACGCTATAGGTATATTGAATTCTTAGATCCTACAGTAATGAAGGATCGACAGATCGACGAAGATTGGGTATGTTACCCAACTTTTCATGCGGTTTTGAGAAAAATGCGATCGATTCTTGTGAGAATTTGTGTAAGAGAAGCTACGATTTAACTTAGAATTAGGTAGTAGGACGAGCTTCACGCCGGAAGTAACCAGTTGATGGAAGCTGATGAAGAACCAATGTTGCACATTTCGAAGGCACCACCGTTGTGAGAAAAATCTTATCACTTATCGGGAGCTGCGCGAGGAATGATATCTACCTTACTAGGTATAGATAAGACTAGCAAGAAAATGTGACCCTATCGATAGACCGAACGTCGAATCGCATGTGTGGTTGCAAGCATAACGTCAGGGACGACGATAAGATGGTTTAGTGACACCAAATCTTGACCCCGGATTTGGGATGTTACATAATCCACCTGGATTCCAGCAACCACAGCATTATGCTCAAAGGCAATCATATCCTCAACAAGGAGGTGCAGCTCCACCTTCTAGTGCTGATTTCGAGGAACTCAAGTTGTTGTGCAAAAGTCAGGCTGTTTCTATCAACACCTTGGAGAATCAAATCGGTCAAATAGCCAATGTAGTGCTCAATCGTCAACCTGGAACACTTCCCAGTGATACTGAAGTGCCAGGCAGAAAGGAAGCTAAAGAGCAAGTCAAGGCTATTACCTTAAGGTCTGGAAAAGTTGCTGATGCTGAAAAAGCAAAAGACGGAGAAGCTGAAGTTGGTGATGAAGAAGCTAAGCAAAAGGAGAAAGCGGCGGAACCAAGGAAGACTACTGTTGAACACACTCTGCCTGAGGGTAATACAGGGGAGAAACAGCTCTATCCTTCTCCACCTTTCCCTAAGAGATTGCAACAACAAAAGCTGGATAAGCAGTTCGGTAAGTTTCTGGAGGTGTTCAAGAAACTTCACATCAAAATACCTTTCGCTGAAGCTCTGGAGCAAATGGCTAGTTATACAAAATTTATGAAGAGTATTCTTTCAAGGAAGGTGAAACTGGATGACCTTGAGACCGTTGCTCTAACGGAAGAGTGCAGTTTTGTGCTGCAACAAAAATTACCTCCAAAGCTTAAAGATCCAGGTAGCTTCACCATTCCTTGCACCATTGGCAAGTTGTCTTTTGACAAATGCATGTGCGATTTGGGAGCAAGCATCAATCTGATACCGTTGTCTATTTTCAAAAAGTTGAATTTTCCTGATCCAAAGCCCACCTACATGTCTCTACAATTGGCTGATCGTTCTATTACATACCCATGAGACATAGTGGAGGATGTGCTAGTAAAGGTGGATAAGCTCTTCTTTCCTGCAGACTTTGTTATTTTGAATTTCGAGGGAGAAAAGAAGATTCACATAATCTTGGGAGACCTTTCTTGGCTACAGGCCGTACCTTGATAGATGTGCAGAAAGGTGAACTTACTATGAGGGTGCAGGATCAGGATGTGACATTCAACGTGTTCAAAGCGATGAAATTCCCTACAGAAGACGAGGAGTGCTTAAAGGTGGATTTGATTAATTCTGCGGTAACTTCAGAATTTGATCATTTGCTAATGTCTGATACATTAGAAAAAGCCTTAGTCGGGGAGTTTGACAGTGATGATGAGGATGGCAATGAGCAACTACAATATCTAAATACTTCTCCTTGGAGGCGAAAGCTAGACATGACATTTGAATCTCTTGGTACTTCTGACCTCAAGAATGCTGAAGGAAAGCTCAAACCATCTATTGAGGAAGCACCTACTTTAGGGCTTAAACCATTGCCTGAACACTTGAGGTATGCCTTTTTAGGTGATGCATCTACTTTACCTGTTATTATTGTATCTGACCTTTCAGGTAGTGAGGAGGACAAGCTCTTGAGGATCTTGAGAGAATTCAAATCGGCTATTGGATGGACTATAGCAGACATAAAGGGGATCAGCCCTTCTTACTACATGCATAAAATTCTTCTAGAGAAAGGTAGTAAGCCAACGGTGGAGCAACAGCGTAGAATTAATCCTATCATAAAAGAAGTGGTAAAGAAAGAAATTCTGAAGTGGCTGGATGCAGGAATCATATATCCTATTTCTGACAATTCTTGGGTGAGCCCCGTCCAATATGTACCTAAGAAAGGAGGTATTACTGTGGTAGAAAATGAGAAGAACGAGCTCATCCCCACTCGAACAGTCACAGGATGGAGGGTATGCATGAACTACAGAAAGGTGAACAAGGCCACGAGGAAGGATCACTTCCCTCTTCCATTTATTGATCAGATGCTTGACAAGTTGGTCGGTCATGAGTATTATTGTCTTCTGGATGGCTATTCGGGGTATAATCAGATATGTATTGCACCAGAGGATCAAGAAAAGACTACCTTCACTTGTCCATTTGGCACGTTTGCTTTTCGTAGAGTTTCATTTGGCTTATATGGTGCACCTGCCACTTTTCAGAGATGTATGATGGCTATATTCTCTGATATGATTGGAAATAATGTCGAAGTGTTCATGGACGACTTCTCCGTCTTTGGACATTCGTATGATTAATGTTTGAACAATCTTCGTGCGGTGCTCAAAAGGTGTATGGAAACTAATTTGGTGCTCAATTGGGAAAAATGTCATTTTATGGTGCGTGAAGGCATTATTCTTGGGCATAAGGTATCTAGCAAGGGTCTCGAGGTGGGCAAAGCCAAGGTGGGAGTCATTGAAAATCTTCCACCACCTATTTCTGTGAAAGGAATCCGTAGTTTTCTTGGTCATGCGGGTTTTTATCGGTGTTTCATCAAGGACTTCTCGAAGATATCAAAGCCATTATGCAACTTGCTCGAGAAGGATGTGCCTTTCAAATTCGATGATGAATGTTTGACGGCATTCGAGACTCTCAAGAAGAGTTTGATAACAGCACCAGTTATTACGGCACCTGATTGGACAGAGCCTTTTGAGATGATGTATGATGCGAGTAATTATGCGGTGGGCGCAGTTCTTGGGCAGCGCAAGAATAATCTCTTTCATGTGGTCTACTATGCTAGTAAGACTTTAAATGGAGCTCAAATGAACTACACCACTACTGAGAAGGAGCTCTTGGCTATAGTCTTTGGTTTTGAAAAATTTCAATTTTATTTGCTTGGGACAAAGGTGACAGTGTTCACTGATTATGCGGCCATTCGCTATTTGGTTTCCAAGAAGGATTCGAAGTCTAGACTTATTCGTTGGGTGCTCTTGCTACAGGAATTTGAGTTAGAGATCAAGGATCGAAAAGGTACTGAGAATCAAGTAGCTGACCATCTCTCTAGATTGGAGAATCCCGATTCTACTTCACATGATAAGACATTGATCAACAAATCTTTTCCGGATGAGCAGTTGTTCGTAGTTCAGGAGGAAGAGCCATTGTTCACAGATATTGTGAACTATCTTGTCAGTAATATAATGCCTCCTAATATGAATACAACTCAAAAGAAGAAGTTTCTGCATGAGGTGAAGTGGTATATATGGGATGAACCCTATTTGTTTAGACAAGGAGCTGATCAGATCATCAGGAGATGTATCCCATTCTGTGAGACGGAGGGGATATTACGATACTGTCACTCCACAGTTTATGGTGGACATTATGGTGGTGAGAAGACGGCAGCTCGTATTCTGCAAGCAGGTTTTCTCTAGCCTACTTTGTTTAAGGATGCTCACCAGTTCGTTTTAAGGTGTGATCGTTGCCAAAGAGTGGGGAATCTTACGAGGAAGGATGAGATGTCGTTGAATGTGATGCTTGAAGTCGAGGTCTTTGATGTTTGGGGAATCGATTTCATGGGACCATTTGTCTCATCCTGCAATAATCAGTACATCTTGCTGGCAGTTGATTATGTCTCAAATTGGGTAGAAGTCAAGGCTCTACCGACGAATGATGCAAAGGTAGTGTTGAATTTTCTTCATAAGCAGATTTTCATAAGGTTTGGAACGCCACGAGTAATCATAAGTGATGAGGGGTCGCATTTCTGCAACCGTAAGTTCACTTCTATGATGCAGCGCTATAATGTGAATCATCGTGTTGCTACTGCCTATCATCCGCAGACGAATGGTCAAGCGGAAGTGTCTAATAGAGAGATCAAGCGCATTCAAGAGAAAGTTGTTTGTTCGTCAAGGAAGGATTGGTCTTTAAAGCTCGATGAAGCTGTTTGCGCTTACAAAACAGCATACAAGACTCCATTTGGGATGTCCCCGTTTCAACTTTTTTATGGTAAGGGATGTCAATTACCTGTAGAGCTTGAGCATAAGGCCTATTGGGAGTTGAAGAGGTTGAACCTTGATCTAGATGTAGCTAGAAAGAAGCGAATGCTTCAGTTAAATGAACTTGATAAATTTCGGCTCCAAGCGTACGAGAACAACAAAATATACAAGGAAAAAGTGAAAAGGTGGCACGACAATAAGCTATATCCTAAGTCATTCGTGCCGGGGCAGCAAGTTCTTTTATTCAACTCTCGTCTCCGACTTTTTCCGGGAAAGTTGAAATCAAGGTGGTCTGGACCTTTTATTGTCAAAACTGTGTTTCCACATAGAGCGGTGGAAATTTTTGAGAATGATCCGGGCCAAGCATTCAAGGTTAATGGTCATTGTTTGAAGCATTACTATGGGGACATGGCAAACCGGGAAGTGGTTAGTGCCGTTTTATTGTCAACTTGAGCGAAGTACCCTACGTCAAGCTAATGACGAAAAAGAAGCGCTTCTGGGGAGACAACCCATGATTTGTGACTATAGGAACCCTTAGAAGTTAGTAACCTATCCAAAACCACAAAAAAAATTGAAAAACCAGGCCAAGAGAAAAAAATTCCAGAAGGTCCCTGAACGCTCGCTCAGCTCTACTGAGCGCTCGCTCAGCTCTATTGAGCGACCGCTCAGCAAGCTGAGCGCCCGCTCAGCTTTGCTGAGCGACCGCTCAGGGCTCGACTGCCTGAATTTTTTTTTAGCCTAATAAAAAACACAAAAAATCAGAAAATACAAACACAAACCCACTACCCACGAATCCTTTTCCCATAAACCCACGTTTTTAACCCTTAACCCCACTCCTAATCAAATTTTAACCCTAATCTTTACCATATATATACATACAACTATTCCATATACTCCCTCATACACTTTCAACCTTAAACTCTCTCCCATATTCAAAAACACAAATCTTAAGCACTTTTTCTCAGTTTCATTGGCACCCAAGAGATCCGGGATGATTGATAGTAGCAGCACTGTTCCTACTGCTGATTCTTCGAGGGGTACTGCTGTGAGGCCTCGTTTGTTTGATAGGGCTGCTGAGGAGGAGTATATTAGGCTTCTGGGTAAGCCGATTTTGAAGGAGAGGGGATTCTTACCATCGGGGAGGGATGTTGAGTTGTTGCCAATGATTGCTGAAAAGGGTTGGATTTCTTTTTGTGAGTTGCCGGAGGCGGTTCCGATGAGCGTGGTTCACGAGTTCTATGCGAACGCGAAAGCTGAAAAAAATGGGTTTTCTGTTGTGCGGGGGCTGACGGTGGATTATCATCCTGAGGCGATTCGCCGTGTGATTGGGCAGCGCCAGAGGAAGCCCACGGAGGAGAATTGGAATGAGAAGATTGATTTCGACTTGGATTTGATTTGTGCTACTCTCTGTAGGCCGGGCATGGTTTGGACGTTCAAGACTGGGACTAATGAGTATCGTCATTTTCCGATGATTGCGATGAATAGGTATGCCCGTGCATGGAATGCCTTTATTTGTGCTAATATTCTGCCTACTTCACATGCACATGAGATTATAGTTGAGCGAGCACAGTTGTTATGGGGTATTTTGAATGAGGAGTACTATGTGGACCTTGGTGAGTTCATCTACCAAGGAATTATAAAGTTTTTGAGGGGAGCGAAGCACATGAACATCCCTTATGCATCTATAGTTACAAAGCTTTGCCGAACAGTGGGAGTTCAGTGGCCTTCTCACGAGCAGTTGCAGATGTCGACCGCTCCTATTGATTCCGGGACTCTGAATGCGATGCAGGAGTGGACTGGTGGAGAGCCCGAGGAGCATGGGTTGGGTTATCGTCTTCCAGGAGGGTGTCCAGCAGCTGGTGCTACCATGGAGAGACCGGGGCATGATGAGGCAGGCTCTTCTAGAGCTCAGGAGGATGCTGGGATGGCTGATGCCCAGTATAGGAGGCTGTCAAGGAGGATGGATGCCATGTACGGGACACAGAGCAGGTTTGCTCAGGAGCTCACCCTTGCACTTGGGACTGCTTTTAGAGGCCTTGGAGCTGACATCCAGGGGCCCATTTTTGGTGAGGACTCTGCGTATCCGCGTCCTGATACTCCACCCTCTGAGGGTGGTGATGATGATCTTTCCGAGTAGGTATACCCTGTGTTCCTTTCTACTACCTTCAATGGGGACAGTGAAGATTTTAAGTTTGGGGGTGGTAGTTAAGGAATATTTTTGTGTGTGTCATATAGGTGCATATTCATGATAGTTTAGTTCATATAACTGCATATTTTTGCCATATAGTTTTTATTATTTTTATTTTTATAGCTTTATTTATCATGTCATTTAGTTCATGCATTTACCATGATCCCTTTTGCGTTGCTTTACCAATTGATTTGTGATATTGATGTGAGTGTAGTGATAGCGTTAGAGTGATGTTGAGTCTTGTAGGTTGACATGCATGCTAGAAACACTTGTAATTCACTAAGTCTTAGAGAATGCTTAAGGACTAGATTGTTGTCATGGTTTAATGGTTTTTGAGGTTAATCTATTGATTATGCTTAGAATTTATAATAGGTTCTTAGTGATAAAAGGCATGAAAAGAAAAAAATTGGAGTAAAATAAATTGCAATTCATTGCTAAGTGTGGCTAGGCGTCAAATGGCTAGTAGTCGGCTCGTATTTTTATGCGAGTAGTCTAGGGTTGAGCAAGATGGAGCGAAACGCACTTGCTCAGAAATTGAAAAAAAAAAAATAGTTAATGCATAATTGATCACGAGTGGGCTCTTTGGTATTCGAGTTATTAAATTCTTAGGGGACTTTGTGCCTAGTGACCTAAGGCTTTTATAGTCTGGGATCCACTAACCCAACGCTCGCTAAATGAATGCCATTGTATAAGTCTTTTGTGGGCCTCACTCATTGCACGGTCAAATAAGCATTATTGTTGTGTTAAATAAAAAGCATGATTCCGTTATAAGCTCCAGTAATCTTGAAGTGTTATAAGTCATTTTGTGCCTAAAATTTATTCTTCGTATAAGCATGGGATTGCCTTGAGGATAGTCGAGTTATGATAATTGATCTAGTTTCGAAGTATATCTGTTAAGCATTCGCACATACCACGTTTCTGGTTGCATGTTAGTTTGCATGATTTGATTGATCTTTATTCGCCTTATTGCATTTGTTGAGATGTCGTAAGTTGGTTGGTTTAGTCATAGTGAGGGGGATCGCTGCATTTCATATAGATTGCATTCATGCATGTTTTTGTTTTTGTTTTGTTTTTGAGTGTGTGACGCTTGAGGACAAGCATCGATTTAAGTTTAGGGGTGTGATAAGTGGCATTTTATACCACTTAGAACGTCTTATAATGGCTTGAATTGATTTCTTGAAATCAAGTATTTTGTGTATTTGATGCGTTTTTCTAGTATTTGTGCATTTCAGGGTATTACTTGCATTTATGGAGAGATTTCATCAAGAATAAGCCTCAGTATGTGTTTGGCATTGCGAGTGGGAAGATAGGAGCAGAATGCAGCAAAGAACGGGAGCAAAACAGAGTATTTTCCAGAAAGGGTCTGATCGCCCGCTCAGCTCTACTGAGCGACCGCTCAGGAAGCTGAGCGCCCGCTCAGTATTGCTGAGCGGCTGCTCAGGGACGTAAATTAAAATTAATATTTTTAGACTCCTAATTTTGTTGAGCTTCCAACTTCTGAAATAGCTGGGTTTTGTGGGGCTTCTATATAAGTAGTTTTCAGAGACGTTTCACGTGTATTGAATCGTAGTATTAATCAAGGAGCAAGGAGATAAGAAAGAAAACCGTTTTAGCACATCGCAATGAAGAGGAAACATAGTTTCTTGTGATTCTTTATTTTGTTGTAATAGTGGATGCTAGTTTTCTTTACTTTGAACCTATTTACTCTTGTGACGTACTCTGGTTTAATATAAGTAGTTTATTTAGTTATTCTTGTGTGTTATTATCATGTTTTCATATGAACCCATGGTGACGATGAGTTCAATCATGGGCTAATCGTGATCATGGGGTCGTAACGGATTTACTATGGAATTCTTTAGTTAGTTGTTTGATACCCTAGTGTGTGATGATTGTATGATATCTAGTATTGGTTGTGCTTATACGTCTTATGTGCATCGCGAACATATAAGATAGGGTGTTAATTTCTTGTGAAGCGACAGTGGATCTTAAGGTTTAGAACTTGCCATGCTAGCATAGGTTCATGTATGTGTATGCATGATTAGTGGGTAACTCTAACCGTTTTACTTGCCCTGTGTAATCATAAGGAATAACTTGTGCTTAAATCATTATGTTGTCAACATAATTGATGCCTATTCAACTTTTATCTTAATTGTGGATGTTTGGTAGAATGGTATTAGTACAACGAAAGTTGGCTTTTATTAGTTTCGTGTTGTTCGATTAATGTCATCACCGTTACATGTTAAGGGTAATAACAATAACTATTGAAGGAAGTAGTAATGAAGTTGTGATCTCATGTGTGTTTAATATTGTTAATTCAAGTATCAATTAAGTATTTAATTCTCGTGGTTAATTGTAGTTAATAATTAGTTAATCAAATCTAAGTGTTATTGTCTTTACATTGAGAAGTAATTATACATTGGTGAGTAAGTGTTAATTGAACATAATTAGTCTGAGTCTCTGTGGGAATAAACTAGAAAGTATTCTATATTACTTGTGAACACGTATATTTGCGTCTATTATTAGCGCGTGTTTTCCGCCCTAACAGTATCTCTTGATGAGTAGACAGCTTTGTAGCCAAGAAAGATTCTTTGATTTGATTGATTTGAGAAGTGGTGGCTTACTGAGCAGAATGCAAAGATCTTACCAATAGAGTAAATGCTTTCAGATGATTAAGCATATCAGGATTCTGAATGGTCTTCTCAGCTGTATCCAGATGAGTGACATCATAATTCTTTGAAATATGATTGTCAATATCCTTCCATTTCTTGTTCCAGACATCATCAAAGAAATCGTCTTTCTTCTTAGCATCTAACTCTTTCAGCATTTATTGCCTCACATGTTTAGGCATATTTCAGGGAAGAATAGATCATCCTCATGATCTATAATGTCATTCAGATTATGAGTATTGACATCTTCACCATCATTAGATTCTGTCTCATGGACAGATCCTTCATCAACAACTGGAACTGATACTATCTGCTGAACTTCAACACCAGCTTCAACATTTAATATCGAATCAGAAATTAGGGCTTTATGAGAACCAACTGCCTCATAAACTTCCATATCATCAGCATTTAGCTCCACATCTTCAAGAATTATAAATAGATGAGCTGGAGCTTCAGGATTTGTTGTGCAAGACATGCCTGTACAATAACAAGACTAAGTCAAATTGACAACCCTAAGTAAGTTGTATGGTAATCTATGTTTGCATTGTGTATTGTAACACTTAAGTCTGTAAAATGTAAATAGATTAGACTGGAGTATTTTTCTGTAAATAGTTCAAGCCTAAGAATAAACTCCGGAAGAAGATCATGAAGATCATGCCTCAGAGAAAAGTGTGAAGAAGCTTGGAGTTGAATAAATATGTTTTGGGAAAAATATTCTAATTCAAGACGTCTACAAGTCACAAATTTTGTGTTATAGAGAAGTCATTCGAGAACTCCAAAATGACTTATCGAGAAGTCAGGAAAAGCTTATAGAGAAGTCTCAGAGATATCGACAAGCCAAATTGAAGACATGAGGATTGGAGATATCGACAAGTCAAATTATCACTAGAGATCTCAGAGATATCGATAAGTCAAAATATCACTAGAGATCTCTGAGATATCGACAAGTCATTTCTACACTAGAGAACTCAGAGATATCGACAAGCCAAATTGAATACATGAAGATTGGAGATATCGATGAGTCAGTTACATGCAGAAATTTAGAGATCTCGATAAGCAAGATTCTCTTATAGAGAACTTAGAGACTTTGATAAGTCAGAACAACTATAGTTTGATGAGAGATCTTGATAAGCCAATATACTTATCGAGATGTCAAGTTCTCTATATACCAAACTGGAGATCTCGAGGTAAAACTCAAAGTATAAAGTGCAGATTAGTTAAATATCCAAGATTATAAATCAACAAACAATCCAATCAGTTGGATTGACAAGTCAACAAAAAGCAGCTTGAAGAGTTCAAGATTAACTGGCAAAGCAAAGTTACAGGCATGAAAGATTAACAAAGACACACTAAGCCAGAAATAGAAAGATTTGATTATAAAAAAATAGGGTTTAGTACATGCTATTGCATGCTGTGTAAAAACCAGTGTTTACTGTTCTATAAAGTAAACACTGGATGCTTTGTTTCAAAAGTAATAATCTAGATCAGAAATATTGTATTCTCTCAAGGAAGAAGCTAAGCTCTTTATCAACAAAGAGCCTAGAAATTTTATAGTAAGACATTCTTAATTTTAATATAAAATTAAGTGAGTTTTGAAAGATCTGTGTTCACTGTTTCTATCTGTTTAAATTCAGTACTAACACATTTCACTACAAGGTTTTAATTTACTTTGTTCATCACCATAAACACTTCAAAAAAAAGCAGAAAAATACAAAAACACATTCACCCTGTTATTCATTACCTAACAAGTGGTATCATAGCAAAATCTGAAAGTAAACAGATTAAAGATCTTAGAAGAATGAATACACAGAAAATCACTAGCATCAAAATCCCTACTTTTGATAAGATTAAGTACACTCTATGAAAGAAGAAAATGTTGTTGTTTGTCAGGATGGCCAATCCATTATATATTCAGATTCTCAAGAATGGGCCCTTCACTCCTATGGTAAGAGTTGAGGAACCTACAGATGGAGACATGGTCATTCCAGCTCATTATGCTCCTAAAGATCCTTTAGAATACACTGAGCCTGAGTAAGAAAAATTCTCCTTATATAATGGCTTACAGCTAATCTTAATAGAGTCACTTGACAATGTAATGTACAATGACATTGTCAACCATGACACTGCTAAGCAGATCTGGGAAAAGATAGAGATATTTTGTGAAGGAACAGAGGAAGTTAGGTCAAATCAAAGAAGCATACTTATTTCACAGTATAAGGGTTTCATGGATAAGCCAAAGGAAAGCATTACTGATGTGTTTGAAAGATTTAAAAAGCTGATTAAGGATTTGTAGTTGCATGATAAATATTATGAAGCTGAAGAAGTGAAGTTGAAGTTTTTGCTCACACTCCCTGACCATTTGGAACAAAAAATTTCAGCAATCAGAGAAGGGGGAGACTTAAGTAGATTAACTCTGGAAGTTCTATATGGAATCTTAAAAACATATGAATTGGAAATGATTCAAAGAAATCATTAAGAGCTGGTCAAGGGCATGTTGTAGATGGTTCAAGTGCTCTTATTGTTACTGAAAGCCAGATCTCTAATGATGAGCCCAGATTCCAGACTCCAAGTGTCTCAACAGTGAGCAAAGAAATAATGATTCACAGGAACAAGTCATACTGGAATTGGAAGAAGATGAGTTCTACACCCTGGATGAACTTGATGAGCTAGATCAGTTAATGGCCTATCTGGAAAGAAAGTTCTTTTAACATTAGAGTAAAGAAGCCAAGATTCTTCAAAGGAAAAGGACAATCATTCAACAAAGACAGCAGCTGCAAAGAAAAAGGGAAGTACACACCTAATAGCAAAAATGGCTACAAAAATGGATCTTTTGACGGATCAAAGATAAGGTGCTATAACTGTGATGAGCCATTTTGCTACAGAATACAGGAAACCCAAGAAAGCAATGAAAGACAAAGCTTATCTTGAACTGGAAGCAAAGTATGAAGCTCTTCTGAAAAAATAGCAAAGCAAAGCCTATATTATAGAGGGAAAGAGTTGGGATGATTCTGATAATGATGAAGATGAGGAAGTAAGAAATTATGCATTTATGGCCTTAGAGCAAGGAGAGTTATCCTCATCAAAAGCACAGGTACCAACTTTTACTACCATTGATTTAAATGTGAGTCAATATAAGGAAACTGTTGAAAAGATGAGCACAGAAATGTTTCACATTCATACAAGTATGCTTGCTGCTAATGTAGAAGTTAGCAGATTAACAAAGATAAATGAGAAGCTTGAAAATGAGAAATAAGAAACTGAGTTGTTGCTGGTAGAACTTGAAGCTGTGAAATAAGAAAATGCATATCTAAAGAACAAGCTCAAGTGTGCAAATGGGATTGAAGCAGTGTTAAGGGAGAAGCTAGAGAAGAATGAAGTTAAATTGAAGTCCTTCAAGAATGCATCTGAGTTGGTTGGACTATATCATGAGAAAAACAAACAATGTAATAACATAGCTATTGGATTTGATTATGAGGCCTTGAACAGCAAAAAGAAAGTTACAGATGATAAAGACAAGAGCATTGCTAGTGAAGATGTCCTAGTAATACTGAGAAAAGTTAAGTCACCTATGTTCAAGGCTGGTGAAATTTACTTTAGTGAAAATGAGTTGATAATCAAACAGGAGCTACCAGATGAAGATGCTGCAAAGACAAATGAAGAAAGCTCCCATGTTACTGAAGTTAAAATGAAGCTCATGGATAACCAAGATTCCAAGACACCTGTCAAGGAAATAAAAACTGAAGATACAAGAAAAAAGAAGAAGAATAGAAATATGAATATTGAAATAAATAAAAGCAACAATTTTGCATATGTTGCAGATGCTCCAAGGAAGAAATATGAAAAGTGTGGCTCTGTGAATCACCTAACTTACCTTTGTAAAAAGGTGGTTAGCAAGCCAGTTGAAGGAGCCTGCAAGTATAATGAAGCCAAGGCAAATGATCCATATTCATTTTGTGATAAGTTTGACTGCATTCCCTGTAACTTAAAAGTAATGAAAAGTTGCCACAAGCTGAGAGTAGATCTCAAAAAAGTCAGTATTGGATCTACAGCTGCAAGGGAAAATGCATAAACATCTATGAATGATATTCTTTCTGAGACTTCTAACTCTACTTCTACTAAATAAGTTAACAAGAATAAAGTAACCAACACTGCTTGGGTTGCTAAACATACTTAAACTCATTTGTGTGCAGGGAAAAATGAAGAAGGTCATATGGATCATAGACAGTGGATGCTCCCGGTATATGACATGTGATAAGGCCCTGCTATCATAATTTGAGGAGAAGGATGGCCCTTTGGTGACCTTTGGAGACAACAGCAAAGGATTCGCAATGGAATATGGTAAGATTGTTTCTGGAAATATTGTCATTGATGATGTAGCATTGGTAGCTGGTCTTGAAGTAAATCTTTTTAGTGTCAGCCAGTTTGCAGACAAAGGTTTTAAATTTCTATTTGACAAAGAAGAATGTATCTTCATCAACAAGAAAACCAATGAAGTTCTTCTGAAAGGAGCAAGGAAACTTATTTGTTACAGACTTGGACTTAACAAATGAGGATGGAATTTGTTGCTTCTACACCAAGGCATCCATATAGCAAAGCAAATTATGACATAAGAAACTCTCACATCTAAACTACAACGCAATCAACACTCTGGTCAAGAAAGAGTTGGTGAGAGATATGCCAAAATTAAAGTTTGCTCAAATTAAAGTCTGTAAATCCTGTCAGAAAGAAAAATGAAAAGATCAAGTCATAAGTTAAAAACTATGAATTCCATAAGTGCACCATTGCAACTTATTCACATGGACTTGTTTGGGCCAGTAAATGTCTTATCAACTTCAAGAAACAAATATGCACTTGTGATGGTGGATGATTTCTCAAGATATGCTTGGGTAGAGTTTATGCACTCTAAAGATGAAACTCCATGCATCATAATTGAGCACATAAAGAAGATAGAAAAACAAGTTGAAGATCAAAACCGTGTAAAGAGATTGAGAAGTGATAATGGGACATAATTCAGAAATTAAATATTGAGTGAATTCTGCAAAAACAAAGACATTGTTCAAGTATTTTCTGCTGCTAGAATATCTCAACAAAATGGGGTAGTTGAGAGAAAGAACAGAACATTAGTAGAAGCTGCAATGACAATGCTGCAAGATGCCAAACTGACAACTAGTTTTTGGGAAGAAGCTGTTTATACTGCATGCTACACTCAAAACAGATATCTCATTAAAAAGATTCATGGAAAATCACCTTACTCGATTATGTCTAAGAGAAAGCCTACTGTAAAGCATCTTCATGTGTTTGGAAGCAAGTGTTACATTTTAAAAGACAACTCTGAATATGTGGGAAAATTTGACTCAAAGGTTTTTGAAGCAATTTTTTTGGGATATTCATTAGAGAGAACTGCCTACAAGGTCTATGTAATTGATCAAAAGAAAATCATGGAAAGTACATATGTGACTTTTGATGATGACAAGTGTCCAGGCTTGGAATGCCTTGATGATAATGAAGTTGAAGCCCTTGCATTTGAAAATCTCAACATTGGCAGTGGTTCTGATGAAGAGGCTGAAGTCAATGCACAACAGATGATGAATGAAGAGACTACTGAACAAGAAAATCATGGAAATGGAAGCTCATCTCATACACCTGAATTTGATAGCATAAACTCAGGGGGAGAAAGAGAAGAATAATCTACTAGTCATACCAACAATGAAGAAAATGATGAAGGCACCAGTCAACAAACTCACACCAGAAAATGGGATAGGAGTCACAATCCAAATGCAATCATTGGTGATCCCAATGCTGGTATAAGGAATAGAAGTGCAACTGCTAGTGAGTGCCTACATGCATGCTTTCTGTCTCAAGTAGAGCCTAAGAAAACTGAAGAAGCTCTGATGGATCCTGATTGGATATCTGCCATGCACGAAGAGCTTAATCAGTTTGAAAGAAACAACCACCTGGTTTTGAAGATCCAGAATTTCTAGATTTTGTGTACAAGGTACTCAAAGCTCTATATGGACTAAAGCAAGCACCTAGAGCTTGGTATGATACATTGTCAGAATTCTTACTTAAACATGGTTTTACTAGAGGTACCACAGACAAGACTCTCTTCTACAAGAAACATGGTGATGATATGATCCTAGTTCAGATCTATGTGGATGATATTATATTTGATTCTACAAATGAAAAGCTTTGCCAAAGATTCTCTAAACTTATGCAGGGTGAATATGAAATGAGCATGGTGGGGGAATTAAGTTACTTTCTTGGACTTCAAGTCAGTCAAAGAAGTGATGGAATCTTCATCAGCCAAACTAAGTATGTTAAAGATTTATTGAAAAAGTTTGGTATGGTTGATTGTTCACCTGCTTCTACACCTATATCTGCAGCAACAAAGTTGGATGAAGATAAAAGAGTGTGGACATTTCAAGCTACAGAGGAATGATTGGATCATTGCTTTACTTAACTGCACATAGACCAGACATCATGTTTGCAACATGTCTATGTGCAAGATTTCAAGCCAATCCAAAAGAATCACATTTAATGGATGTGAAGAGAATTTTCAGATATTTGAAGGGGACTCCAAACTTGGGATTATGGTATCCTAAGGGAACTGGTTTTGAAGCTGTTGGATACACAGATGCAGATTTTGCTGGATGCGGGGTTGACAGAAAGAGTACTAGTGGAAGCTGTTAGTTTATTGGACAAAGACTTGTATCCTGGTATAGCAAGAAACAATAATCTGTGTCAACTTCCACAGCTGAAGCTAATTACATAGCTGTTGGAATTTGTTGTGCTCAAGTGCTTTGGATTAGAAATCAGCTAATGGACCATTGCCTAGTGTTACACAAAATTCCAATTATGTGTGACAATACTGGTACTATATCTATTGTGGTTAATCCAGTTAATCACTCTAGGACAAAGCACATTGATGTAAGGTACCATTTTATTAGATAACATGCTACAAATGGTACCAATGAGCTTATTTTTGTCCCAACAGAAAAATAATTAGCTAATATTTTTATTAAACCTTTGGATGAAGCAATTTTCACTAGACTTGTAGGTGAAATTGGAATGTTAAATTTTTCATCCTAAGGCAAGAACTCAGCTAATGTGTTGCAGCAGAATAATTTCTAGTAAATCAAAATTAATTTAATTTTATTAGAAATTAAGTGAAATATGAATTATAAATATTTCAGAAATCTCTGCATATTTATTTTTCAAAAATAATTTTTTAGCATGGAATTTTTTAATTCTAAGAAAACTACCAAAATGTTGATTTACATCTTCAAATATGTAAAATAAACACAAGGCAGAATAAAAATAATCAAGAGCATATAGAGAACTGAGTTCTTGATAAGTCTAATTGACTTATCGACAAGTCATATTGAGACTTCTCAAGTGAGTTCTCGACAAGTCAATTTTCTAACTTCTCGAGGGACTTTTCGATAAGCTTTATTATGACTTATCGATAAGTCATTGTAGATTTCTCTATAAGTGTTTATTCACAGAGTTCTCTACAAGTACATTTAGACTTATAAATAACTCAAAACTGAAATAATTTAAAATTCAATAAATTATTTTGGTAAACTGCTCTTGATAGAATCATTCTAAATTTATTTGGATTTATTCAAGTAAAAATTAGAATTAATTCAGTCCATTTTAGGACAAACTGAGTATTTATTTGACATCTCGATAAATTATTTTTAGTTCTTTAAAAGAGTTAATTAAAATGACTTCTCGATATGTAATTCCCTTTCAAAATGACTTATCGATAAATATACTCCAAACGTATATTTTTGAGTCCTAGATAAGTCATTTGCTTTTACTATAAATACTCAGACATCTCGACATACATATACTTATGCCTTCGAGAACTCTAAGTGACCTAGATTTTTTAATTCAAAACTGATTTCTCTCGTTTCAAGCTCTTTCTCACTAATTTTTATGACCCATTCACTCCTACTCAACAACAATGGCACTCAATATTGTTAGAGCTGTAATCCCAGAGAAAGGAACCAACTATCTTGCTTTCACTGATGCTAATCAAGCCCCTGACAGTTTCAAGGGGTTTGTAAAATTTTAGTATGAATCCTATCTTGTAGGTGTTTTAACTGCTAAACAAATCCTGTCATTGGATGTTCTGCATGAATTTTGGACAACAGTTATGGTGAGAACTGTTATGAATGACAACTCTGTGTCTTTGGTGGTAACATGCACAATTGGAGGCCAATAAATAGAGTTCAATGAGCAAGATGTGACTGCAGCTTTGGGTCTTCCAACTATAAATCTAGAGGAGATGCCAATATAGGATGAGCTAGCTGAGTTCATGGATTTCATCAACTATGTGGAAGAATCAACCTGGCAAGTTTGAATAAAAAAACCTAAAGAAGGAATGGTCCTTTGTGTTTGATTCTATAGTGAGGGCCTTCACATGCAGGAAGACAGGATATGACAACATCTCAAGTGTGGTGCAGAAGCTGGTGATCTCAATAGCCCACAATAGAAACTTGAATGTTGGTCTATTGATCTTGGAAGAACTTGCCACCAGGCTAACTATGCCCCAATCCGCTAGAGGTAAGGAAATTTTATTTCCTAGATTTATTATGTCTACTTTAAATCATAAAGTATCAGACTTACATTTGTTGAATGGTATAGACAACACTAAAATAGGCAATTGTAAGCAAGTGTCCAAAATTATATTTGGTTCACTTACTATAAAGAACAAGGTAAATGTTAGTCTAAAAATCACTCCATTTATAATAGAGAGGTTTAAGACTTACCCTTACTCTATGCCTGACATGAGATCAAATGCACAATCTAGTACAGCAATGGTCCCTGAACCTGTAGAAATTCAAATTCAGGAAAACCAACAGGGGCCTTCCCAAGCTGAGACCACTTCTTCAAAACCATTATCAGTTAGGATACAAACCACTTCATCTACTCAAAAGGGTGAATTGAGTAAAAAGAAGAGAAAGGAGATAACCCTTACTGTAATGAATGAGAGTGGTAAGATACAAATACAACCTGAGTCACCCTTGGTTGAAAAATTAAAAAAGGCTAGGAAAACTGAGTTGACCAATCAAGCCACCTATGTATCCTCCCAAAAGGATGCAGTTGTACAAATGGGGTCAAAACAGATTCTAGAGACATCCTCTCAAAAAGGTGTTTCTATTGAAAAGAGAATTCTCCCAAATACATCTTGTAATGAGTCTGCACCTTCACTAGATCAAATTATAGTGTATGAAAGAAGAAATAAGGATGGCACACACAGTGAGAGCACATCTATTGAAGCTCCCTCATTCACTTCGGGGGAGCTGCCAACACTCACTCATGATTAAACTCTACTTATCTCACAAATTTCTTCTTCTCACAATGTGCTTGAATCTAATTCTCAAGTACAATCCCACTCAAGTGACTTGGTTCAAGAAACCTTGCTCACCACCGAGACACCTTATTTAGATGGTGAGAGGCTACTAGCTGGGGTAGACCTAGATGACACCATCAAAACCATGGGTGATTCATCAATTTTTACTGAAGACTCCATGGAGGTCATAAATGCACCTTCATGTACAAATCAACCTTTAGAGGCTGTTAGGTTGAGGGTAGTACTCCTGAGGGGGAGCTATCTAAATCATCTCCAATTAAATTGGAGGTTCTTGTTACAGGAACAACTCCCCTCAAAACCCTAGCTGAAATTGCTCTGACAATTGAAGCGGGGAGTATAATTGCCAATGATCCTGTCATTGAGGAGGCAAGTATAGCATATTTAAATGACAGTGTGTTGCAAGACATTCAAGGGTTTGAGGTTGTTGCAAATGACATTAGTACAGTCAAATCCCCTCCAATTCAAATGGAGGCTCCCAACTGGTGAGGAACAACATACTGTCATAACTGTAGAGCAATCTGTGAGTCAAACTGTGACTTCTATCACAGGTGGTTCTAACCCTACAATTCAACCCTCAACCTCTCAATCTCAACAACCATACCCCATCTCCCAATGGTTGCATACAGTTGAAGCTCAACCAACAATTGTGGATGATCTTCTAGTGGATTAGTTGTTTGGACTTGCTCAAATCTCTCAAAAGTTGCTAACCTCAGATATGTCTAACCAGATTTACCAAGCCATAATGCTCTCATATAAACAAATGTTCAAGAGCAATAAGATAAAATAGTTAATGAAGCTGAATAGGATGGCAACTGTGATGCTTGGCTGAACAAAGACTACAATCTGGAGATGGAGGGTGTTTTAGCCAAATTCAAGGAAGATTATCTAACTATTTTGGGAAGCAATGCTAAAGTCTTAACTCTTGCCGAAGTGTATGATGCAATCAATGAAGTTTCCAAAGCCCAACTCAAAGCTTTCCATCTCTTTGGAAGAGCACTAGAACTCAAATTGATTGGTCATGAAGACAAGGTAAGAAAACTGGTAAATGAGAAGATGGATGAGATTATACCCTCTCAAGTCAAGATCACTTCAAAGTTTAAACATTTTGCTGACCAAATGGCAAGGCTAGATCTGACTTCTATGGAAAAAGATGTCAAAAATCTCAGACAATTTTTCATTGCTCTTCATGAAGTGGTTCAATAACAAATAACAAGTTTAAATGACACAAAACTAAAGTTGAACCAGCTTCACCAAAGCAGATATGAGCATTCTGCAATGCTAATGGAGGGTATCAAACAGGTAGTGGAAGACACATTTGGACCTTATACTTCATCAAGCTCTCATCAACTTGCTTCTACATCTACAAATTTTCAAATTCGGGCTCTCTAACAATAAGTCTCAAATTTGCAGTCTTCAAATAACTCACTCACAGCTCAAGTGCATGCTCTCACCTCCTTGGTGCAAAGTCAACAGACATTCAGACCTTGGTGGACTCTTACAAGCACTTACAAATGCAAAATGTTATGGCTTTGGGAGCTATTATGGGAAAGCTTAACATACCTCTGCCTGCACTTCCAGAACCTGTGAGGCCTAAAATTCCTACTCATCTTCTCATGCCTGCCAACAAGACCAAGGGGGAGATAGAGGCTAGGCTATTAAGATCATCTACTCAAACTATCCAAGCTACTGACAAGAGAAAATCTCAAGAAAGTGATATTGGAATGAAGAGGCTTATCAGAGCAGTTGAGGGACCTAGTCTGAGCAGGGAATTTGATAAATTGCTCAAGGCTATCAGGGCTTCTCTAAATAACAATTTCTTCACTTACAAGAAGGCCTTGGATAGGACAATAACCTCCATAAGGGTGATCTTAGTGATAAAGGACAGTTTTCAGGAGAAAAGAATTGTGATCAACATAAATGACTCAGGGGTAGAAAGGTGTATGCAGGTGTCCCTTAATTATCTTATCTCTAGAAGGGCATCTGAGTTGGACATTCTGATAAACAAAGTCAAAAGAGTGATTCATGTAGACACTCTCTTGCTAACTGAATTAAAAAAATGCTCAAGTGGATGCTTTTCCTGAAATATATTTACAACCAAGCAAGGGAGTGGAATACATCTGTGCTACCACAAAATATTGCAAACACTTCCAGATCCCTAAGCAATATGTTATGGCCAATAAAAAGCTCATCATAATTCTGGAGACTGGTTTGAAAGTCAAGCAAAATAAGACTGTTGAGGATAAAGAAATCATTAAGCTGTTGGGGATATATCTGAGGAATTCTGAAGCCAACTTGCCCAAAACTCAAATTAATAAGGATAACTTGGATGATGATGAGAAAAAGAAAGATGATCAAAAACCTTCTGGCTCAAATCCAAGCAATCCTCTAAGGCAGCTGGAAGCAAAGATAAGAAGAAGGAGGAGAAAAAGAGAGATGATGAGAGAAGAAAGAAGAAGCATAAAGATAGTTCAGGACTACACCAACAAACCCTAAAAATCCAAATTAACCAAAATCAACCCTCTATGCCAACAAACTCAAATACCAAACCACCTCAAAACTCTAAGCCTAAATATTTGTACAAACAGACTACTAGCTCCTTTCTGAAAATACCAATCACCTCAAGCCAAACATTTCTCAAGAAAATCACAAACCTACTTTTTGTCAAGCCATCACTCAAAGTTCACTACAAGTATGTTGGGAGGTAACCTAATAAAAAGCAAGCCACTGAAAGGGCCATCTGGAATTATTTCAAGCAAAGTGATTTTCTACCTCTAAACTGGTGCAACTCAGATGAAAACTACTTTCAACAACAAGCTGAGGAAATAGTCAGAGTTTGGGTTGTAACACTAAGGGAAGTAAGAATCTACTATAAAGATGGGTCCTTCACATTTCTTGGCTACAACTTAATGGATACCTTTTCACCCACAGAAATTAAGAGAGTGATAAGCCAACTAAAGGATAAGGACACTGCAACCAGGGCATGGAGATCTATTCTAGATGAATGGTTGATAGTAAGGGAGGAAAGAAGAGCAAGAAACAAGTCTGAGTATGAGGAGAAGAAGAGGAAGTATAATGAGGATATAGAAATGTACATTAAAAGATCAGAAGAACTCAAGGAAAAAGGGATGAGCAGAATTTCCAAGGATGGGAGATTTCTAAATGTCAAACCTGGCACATTCTCAAAATTTAGGATTGATTTTCTGAATGGTTATCCAAAGCCTGACAGACTCAAACTTGTGAAAGCTCTAAGAGGGACACCAATCAAAGAGGAACTTGAAATTCTTGTTTACTTAAAGGACCTCATTAGAGAAGAAACAGGAGATACAATATTTGTCTGATGTATGTATTTGGTTAACTCATGAAATAACCTACTATATAAATGTTATATTTGTGTCAACTTTTATGTATTAGTCTTATTTTCCATTGTAGCTTGGGGTTAGTCTTGTTAACAGGCATGAATTTCTGATAAGCAATCTTCTCACAAATTGGGGGAGATTATTGTGCAAGACATGCATGTACAATAACAAGACTAAGTAAAATTGACAACCCTAAGTACGTTGTATGGTAATCTATGTTTGCATTGTGTATTGTAATACTTAAGTCTGTAAAAATGTAAATAGATTAGACTGGAGTATTTTTCTGTAAACAGTTTAAGCCTAAGAATAAACTCTGAAAGAAGATCATGAAGATCATGCCTCAGAGAAAAGTGTGAAGAAGCTTGGAGTTGAATAAATATGTTTTGGGATAAATATTCTAAGTCAAGAAATCTACAAGTCACATATTTTTTGTTATAGAGAAGTCATTCGAGAACTCCAGAATGACATATCGAGATGTCAGGAAAAGCTTATAGAGAAATCTCAGAGATATCGACAAGCCAAATTGAAGACATGAGGATTGGAGATATCGACAAGTCAAATTATCACTAGAGATCTCGGAGATATCGATAAGTCAAAATATCACTAGAGATCTCTGAGATATCAACAAGTCATTTCTGCACTAGAGAACTCGTAGATATCGACAAGCCAAATTGAAGATATGAAGATTGGGGATATGGATAAGTCAGTTCTACATGCAGAAATTTAGAGATCTCGACAAGCCAAATTCTCTTAAAGAGAACTCAGAGACTTCGATACGTCAAAACAACTATAGTTTGATGAGAGATCTCGATAAGCCAATATACTTATCGAGATGTCAAGTTCTCTATATACCAAACTAGAGATCTCGAGGTAAAACTCAAAGTACAAAGTGCAGATCAATTAAATATCCAAGATTATCAATCAGCAAACAATCCAATCAATTGGATTGACAAGTCTACAAAAAGTAGCTTGAAGAGTACAAGATCAAAGACCAAGATTAACTGGCAAAGCAAAGTCATAGGCAGGCAAAATTAGCAAAGATACACTAAGACAGAAATAGAAAGATTTGATTATCCGAAAATAAGGTTTAGTACATGCTATTGCATGCTGTGTAAAAACCAGTGTTTACTGTTCTATAAAGTAAACACTGGATGCTTTGTTTTAAAAGTAATAGTTTAGATCAGAAATATTATGTTCTCTCAAGGAAGAAGTTAATCTCTTTATCAATAAAGAGCCTAGAAATTTTGTAGCACGACATTCTAAATTTTAATATAAAATTAACTAAGTTTTGAAAGATCTGTGCTCACTGTTTCTATCTGTTTAAATTCAGTACTAACACATTTCACGACAAGGTTTTAATTTACTTTGTTCGTCACCATAAACAATTCAAGAAAAACACAAAAACACATTCACCCCCCTGTGTGTTGTTCATTACCTAACAGGATTTACCTCCAGAACCTCAGTACCTGTGGAGTTCTGTGGTGATCCTGTAGTGAATAGATCATCATGAATGGACTGTTGTGCTACAACAACTTCAGCAACAACATGGAGAGTAGCAAGTGATGGAATAATAGAGTGAGTGGACCATAGGAAAGTATCAGTACTTAGACCTGCAGGGAGATTATCAGCACTTGGTGCATCAAACTTTATCTAAGGGACTACAGACTGTTGAGCAGTAGCTGTTTCTTTAGTACTCTGTGCACCTGTAAATTGTAAAAATTAACACTTAATCTCTATATTCTTTTAAAGTAGTCTCACTACTCCTCACACCACACGGCTCATAACTTTAAATAGTTAGAGTTCCTCATAAGGATTACTATATCCTGACTCTCATCTACCTCTCCTTTTTCCAGGAAGGATCCTGCCTCTTTTAAATTCTGTTTTTCTCTAAATCTTTTCACACAATTCAGAGAAAAGGCTTACATAAATATGCAATCCTACAGAAATAAGGGGTGGTTAAAGAAAGGTTGTTTGTGGTCATACAACTAGAGGTAGTCCTTAAATAAAGGTCTAGATATAATCATACCAACATGATTTATAGCATGAAAAATAAATACTGATAATATAAAATCAGTATTTAAAATAAATGTTGATAAGGTGAAATCAGTATTTATACCTTGTGAATTTGAAGATACGGCTTCTGTGCAGACATTCAGTGGAGGTACTGATAAGATATCAGCAGATGGTGATGTTGGATGATGTAACGTCAGGGAAATTTACGCCTGTATTATATTATATTTATAATAAATTATGTGTGTTAATGTGTCAGTTATGTGTAATTATCCGTCAAACCCTAATTGTTACATGTTATGTGCATTCTGTGTCATTCCGGTATTTTTAAGATATTTTTTTTAGATATTTTATTTTGCTTTTATCACTTTCATTTCAAACGTTTTACGACCCGAACCATGATTTTAAAGCAAGTATTTCAAATAAAATAATGGGCCTTATTTTTCATCAAACGGCTTTTATCATCGCATTATTCTGAACATCTATGCATTTTATAAACTTTCTCGTTTTGTGAAAAAAGACTTTTCAGGGCCCCATTGGGTGTTAAAAACCCCACAAAAATCACATTTTTATTTTTATAAAATTATAGGACTTTCATTTATATTATTTCTTTGCATTTTTGCATTATTCACAATTTTTGGGAAATTTTGGCATATATATTGTATATAAAAATATTTATAAATTAAAATTTAATACTCAAAAATTATAAAATTAGAGGCCTATTAATTTTAAAAAGTGTAGAATTAGGGCCTTAATTTTATTTAGGAGTATTAATTTTACTACTATAAATAGCCTAATTTTTATTTAATTATTATTAATTATTAACTAAAAATCAGAAATTAATTGATTTTCTCTGCAAACCGGGTCGGGAAGAACCAAGTCGGGTCGAGGAATTAAACTGTGATTTTGATCTGATTTCTTCACCAAAGCAAGCAGTTCAAGTACTCAAATCAAAGGTTTTGATTTGTTCTTTCTATTTTTGATATTAATTTCATATTTTAATGCATCGTTTTTTATTTTCGATTTCTAGGGTTTATGTTCGAATTAGGCCTTTTTGATTTCAGGGTTATTTTGATGTTTTGATGATTGATATAGCTTTGTCAGATGATTTACAGTTGATTCATGGTGTTTAATTGATTAAACGATGTATGTATCGTGATTCACGATTATTATGGTTTATACTGAATTTTCAAATTACAACTCGATGTTTTCTGTGAATCTTTAGTTCCTGAAAGGTTAGGGCTTTGATTGTATATGTTCTTAGCTTTGATTTGCACTATAGAACATTAAGTTTCGTTTACAGAATCAAAAGATAGGATTTTGGCCGGAGTTTAGGTCAGTGTTTGATCGATTTTGGCCGGAGAAGTTGTTACAGGGATGATTTTGTTGAACAAATGGTTGGACTGAGTTGTTGATGTGATTTGCAATGAAAAGGACCCAAAAACCGTACCAAACGGTGCTGATTTGGGCCTGTAGTAATTGATTCACCGGAATCCGGTGAAGTCGCCGGATTCTGAAAAATTCGGTCATGTTCTTCATGACCCGGATTGTGACCCGGTTGACCCGTTTGGTTAACTCGGGTTTCATCTGTTTCTGTCAGGATTTGATTTCTCACAGATGTTTCTGGGAAGTAATTTTATTTTTATTTTATTTTAATTATAAAATCAGTTTTATTTATTTTATAAATTAATTATTTATTTAATTAATTGATTTATATTATAAATAATTCTGAATTAATTTCTAAAAATCAGATTGAATTATTTTCTCAATTATTTATTTATTATTTATTAGTTATTGATTATTTATTAATTATTTAAAATGATTAATTATTTTGATAATTAATCAAATAATTTTCAATAAATCATAATAAATTCATTTTAATTCCAAAAATTATAGAAAAATCATTTTTAATTCTGATTTTCTTAAATAATTATTTAAAAATTATTTTAGGATTTTAAAAATTAGTAATAATTAATTATATTGAATAATAAATTGAATTATCAGTGTTTAATTGATAATAATTAGACCGTTAGTCCGATTCGAGCGAAACCAAAGCCCTTTGACTCAGGAAAATGAATTCTTTCCATTAAAAATAATTTTAAAGCCTAATTTCTTCTAGAAATTAGTTGACCTTGTTACTTGTTTGATTGTCAGTCGAAATCCGTGCCGAGACGAGTCCGAAAAATTTCGGAAAAATGGGAAACGAGTTAGATAACGATCAGTTGAGCGATCAGCGAGTCGATGTTGATTCTAAAAATTATTTTAACTATAAAAATGACTATGTGCTTATGTGCCTATATGTATTATATGGTTAATCGAGTCTTACTTGTTAATAAATAATATATGAGTCAGTCATAAGCACATGGGTAGACGTTAGGAACGGTGTGAAGTCGATTCAAGATGCAATTGAAGTACGAAATGACTAAATCAGTCTATTTCTCTAACAGAAGCTAAGCCAGCAAGACAGGTAGAGTCGGTAATAGATGAAGGTGACGCAGTTGCAATAAGTCGCTCAGAAGGCAAGTTTTTCCCCTATTCTACTTTCAGAATAGTGACATTACTTCAGATGCTTATCACGTTTGCACTCTTTTGATTCTTGTGCATAATCATTGATATACACTTACTATTCCTTTATTTTTTTTTCATTTCGATTCTTTATTTCTCAGTTTCCTTGAATTCTTGATTCATAATTCATTGGTTACACATTGATATTGATATATTCTGGTGATTAGAATATATCAAAGCATACCGATTATTCCGGTTGCTAGCGATGGACTGGATAATGATATTTTGGGGATTGAGTGTGTCTTAATCCTGAGGACCGGAATATGATTGGTGCCTCGATATGGGCCGTAGTGCCTGGGTACCCGACTGGATCTATGTAATAACCCCAATTTTTGGAAAATTTTGAAACCCTTATGAATAGTGATTTTGCAGATTATGCTGAATGAGAAAACTTTTCATGCCACACTATGTAGGGGTTCTGTTATTGATCTTCTGGGATATTATTAGTACTCTATGTGGTATATAAGTGTATGTAAAGATCGTCAGAATCCAATTCCGAACACTTTGATTTTTCCCGGAAATCCACTAGATACGGAAAGAATTGAGTATAAGGTAACAGGATAAAAAGGATTTAAATTAAAGGATTATAAGAGAGGATCAAAAAAGGAATATAATGTATTGAGAAAGGTTAAGGAAACCCAAGTAATAAGATCCCGGGTATGATCCCTCAAACGAGAAACGAGAACGAAAGTTAAGCGAACCGTATAACAGATCAGCGGTCATTAGGCAAATAATTAGAAGCTAATCAAAGGGATTAGTGGGGATGATGTCATCAAACCAATAGGAAGAGGACAAAGGAGGGAGGGTGACATCACTTGATGATGTAAGCATGACATGGGGGGGAAGTGTGGTTGAATGATAACCACACAAAGTCAAGGTTAATTAGGTAATTAACCTAAAACAAATCAAAATTCAAACAACCAAGCCAAACATTTCATTTTTCACCAAACAAATCACAAAACACTTCTTTTCTTCATCTTGCTCTCGGCCCCTTTTCTTAAAAAATGAAGATCCAAGCTCCACCGCTTACTATTTGGCAAGGTATTTATCTAAGCTTCCCCATGGATAGTTACATACTTCCTATAAGTTTAAACTTCTAATTCCAAGCCAATCTTTTTTTATAAATCAAGGAAGAAGATGGTGAATAGTACTTCATGAAATTAATTTTTGTGTTCTTGATTTCTTTGAAAGATCAAGCTTGTAGGAGGTTAGATTAAGGCTTCCATGGGCATTCCAAGGATCTTTCATGGATTAAAAGCTTCAAGGAAGGTATAACTCTTCATGATCTTAGTTTTAGGTTTTGTTGTTTAGATTTCCTAATGTTTAGATGATGGGTTAGTGTAATGGGTGTGTAATCATGTTTAAAGCTTGTTATGAGTAGTTTGGTTGGTGAGAGGCATGATTATTGTGTGTTTAGAGATTGGTTGATTTTATGATATTTTTGGAGTTGGAAATCTTGGTTATTAGTCAATGAACTTAAGTAAACTCTTAATTCATAATTGAGAAATAAGTATGAATTGGTAATATTGATTTGTTGGGGCTGTTGTAGTATGGTATGGATGGAGTTTTGATTGGGTTGTGAATTGGGATTGATTGGTGGTTGAATTGGAATGGTATAAATTTGGGAAATCGCGTAAACATAGCCGTCGTAATGTCCGATTTACTTTAGACTGCTTTTGTTCATAACATTAGGACCCGAGAACTCCCTGCTAGGTTTTGACCATTGCCATGATTAGATATTTCATGTTACGAGCTTCGTTTTGATATGTGGTTCGTTTGATTCCGATGTATGGTTTAGAAGAAACGACCGTTTTAAGTAACGGCGTTTCGCGAACGAAACATTTCCCCTCGCCTTACTTTGGAACCTTGGTTAAAGACCTTAAAGGACTAATTGGAGTATGAAACAATTATGTTAAGTGGATTAGGAAGTTGGTAAGGCACTCGCGAAAGAATCACTTTAAAACTCGTAATGGGTAATTTATTAAAATGGTGGAGCCGAGGGTACTCGAGTGACTTAAGAGAATCAGTAAGCGCAAAACGAGCGTTAGAGTCTAATTTGGTTAAAGTATAGATTTACAAGTGACTTTGGTTTAATTCCAACTTACTTGTTGTTTATAGGTTACCAGGCTCGTCCCGAGCCATTGTAACCCCCAGTCGCTCAGGCAAGTTTTCTATCCGTTATACTGTTGTTGTGATGTATACACTTGTATATGCATTATCTTGTGATAGATGCATGATGGTTAAATTAGCAAATTCTTGCGATATATTGTAGCATGTGATATGGTACATATGCATGCCTGTTTTGTATTCTTGCCATATATATCTGTTGGTTCAGTTGATAATACATATGCTAGAGAATAGCGGTAAATTGCATATACCCTTAGTATAGGGACCCAAAGGTGAAAACATTTTCTAAAACCGGGAGTCGAGGATCCCGAGTAGATTTTATATATATATATATTTATATATATATATGGTTATAGTTTCAAAACTATTAATCGAATAAGGTTTATTCGATAACTTTATATTATTTAATGAATATTATTTCGAATATTCATTCGAGGGCTTATGACTCAGCTTATTATTTATTGAATATTATTTCGAATATTCATTCGAGGGCTTATGACTCATCTTATTTTATTTATTGAATATTATTTGAATATTCATTTGAGGATCTATGACTCCAATTATTTGCTGAGATATATTCTTTATTTTATTAAAGAATAAGGTGTCGATAATCAAACTCACTTTTGATTATTCAAATAAAGATAGTACTTTCGTATAGGTATATCTTTGGTTATTTAATATTCATTTCAAGTATAAGTTTTAAAACTTCTACTTCAATTATTTTTATAAAGATTATTCTTTATGGGAATATTATTTAAATAATAATATTCAGATATTTTCTAATATATTGGGACTGATTTATTTTGTTAAATCAGCATCACTCCAAACATTCTTAAAAATATTTTGCGAGTCTTCAAAATAATTTTTAAAAGTTAGAGCGGATCCCAAAACTCATTTTTATATTTAAGATCCTCCTTTTGAAGGGGATTTAAATACTCGCTCAAAACCTGAGGGATCCGGCTCTGTGGTGTGTTTTATATTCGCAACAAGGTTGCTGTCTTGATAAAAGAATTTTGATTACTTACCCAACACTCGGGAAGTAAAATTCTTGGAACAAGTTAATCCATTAACAGGCATCGCCTGGGAAATATCGGTGAGTTTTCCTTTCCAACTAGATACGACTTCTTGGTGGAGCCGTATCAACAAGTTTCTACTTGGGGAAAGGGGGGACAAGCTTTACGTTTCAGAGTCATGGATTTCATCTGAACTAGGAGTGGCGTAAGTGGTCGAGTGGCGCCGGCCCAGCCTTATTATATTGGTCCAAATGGCCTGGAAGTTCCGTTAAGACGGTCCATTCCTTAGGAGTCCAGTGTTCGGTTGACAAGTAAATCCGACAGGTTCTCCTCTACATGTAGAAAATGGTGGGGTTGCACTACTGCGACTGATCATCGTGAGTGGTCTTCCTGGCGCGGCAAACTCCCGTAATGAGTTCATCATCCAATTGGATATTTCTGCAACATTACCCAGAGCACTTCGATAGAAAGGCTACGGTTGGGCGATTGTTGAGTGTTGGCAGGGTCAAGTTTTCAAAATGATGTTTGCATCAAATGAAGTATCTCGTAACTTCATTTTATTTTGATGATATGTTAAAGATTTAATCTATTCAAATCTGGTCTTGTAGCCTCATCTATGTGATGAACTTTTGAAACTAATTATAACTTGAACGGTGGTAGTTCAAGTAGTATTTGGAAAAGATATAAGTATATTGGAGTATCTTGTAACTTCATCTTTTAAACTTATATCTAGTAAATGATTATCTTATGCATGACAAAGATTTTCAGAAAAACGTTGAGACAAGGTTAGATATATGAGATCACCTTGCAACGATATTTTTATACAGTTATACACTGGAACTCTGTGTGTATTATGCATGGAAGAGGACTTCCAATATTTTGAAAAGTATATCTGTATATATATACTGAATATTTTGCGACTTCATCACATTAAGATATCAACTTGGTTCATTTCTTTTGACCAAGACTTTCATGAGTACTATGAGAAGGCTCATATATTTTTAATCATTATACATATTATTTTGGTGGGCTTGCTGCTCACCCTTGCTTTCTTCTTTCATCACACAACAACAGATAGAAAAGATGAACAGGACCAAGCTCCCGATTCGCGAGCGAATAGGAAACGTTCTGCAGTTTCCTATAGGCGTTGATGTCGCTGTAGCTGAGGTAGGAACTACCAATAGGCTAGGCTTTCAACTTTCGATGTACCAGATTTATGTATATTTATGAATTGTAATAATGGCAAAGAAAATGTAAATTTATTCAGAAAACCTTTTAAGGTGTATTGGCAGATAATTGTGGAATAAAATGACTTGTGATTATTTTTGGATGTTCATCTCTGAGACTATAACTTGTGGTGTGTGTGTTTATTGTGGGGTCACAGTACAGAGTAGTTGATTAATAATTAAGATTGGGTGTTATTAAGGGAAATGGAACTCGTGACAACCCGGATCCCCGACCCCGGATTTGGGGGTGTTCCAGAAGTGGTATCAGAGCCAAGCGTTATAAACCTCAGAGATGATGTGACGTTAAGATAATAACTAAGATAATAAGAACTCTTGCCAAGTTCATAGTCGGGCTACCTAACGTAGTACTGACAGTTAAAACCCTTATGGGAACCCTTATAAATATCGTGGTAGAAGCGTAATTCGTGATCATATACGGTAGCGGGACTCCGAACCCTGAGGTTGAGGAGCAACAACGCGATGATGTTTTATTACTTATTGGAGATCAGATTATGGATCCGATAGAGCATCCTAACGCGGGATCGGATGATGTTCTTATTGAGGATGTAGCGGTTGAGGATGTTGTCCTAGAAGGGACAGTTGCTGAGGAGGATCACATGGAGGATCCTGACAAGAATGAATAAAGGACCACTGATGAATTGATGATCATGGTTAGGTCGACTACCAGAGGTAGGATTGGTCGATCACTACCGGAGGTTCGTTCAAGTTTGTAAAGATAGTAGCCCCCTTTAACGTGGCTTACTCGTAAGACTAAGAAGTTCGAATAGACAGAGAAATGCGAGAACAGCTTTTAAGAACTGAAGCAAAGATTGGTGACGGCCCCTATGTTGGCGTTGTCGGATGGAAAACGGAGATTTTGTGATTTGTATTGACGCTTCGCATAAGGAATTAGGGTGCTCTTATACAGCACAACAAGGTAATCGCGTACGCGTCAAGACAATTAAGGGAATATAAAATTCGATACCCCCACCCAGGAGCTTGGGCTCGTGGCAATAGTTTTGCCCTAAATATTGGAGGCACTACTTGTATAAAGAGAAGTGCGAGATTTACACAAGCCATAAGTGCTCTAGTGCATTTTCACGTAGAAAGAGCTCAACATGCGCCAGAGGAGATGGTTAGAACTAATCAAGGACTACGATTATGAGATTCTTTATCATCCAGAGAAAGCCAAAATGGTGGCTAATGCCCTTAGTATAAAAGAGAGACTCAAGATAATAATATCTTTGGGAGAGTTTATAAGAGATTTTGAGAAAATGGAAATAGAAGTGAAGGTAACCGAAGCCGGTACCGAAAAGCTGTTTGAGATTGCAATACAGACCGAATTATCGAAAAAGAACATATTGTGCCAGAAAAAGTGATGAATGAAGGCAGAGAGCCAACAATTAGATAAAAGATTAATACCGAGAAAAATGATAAGGGAATAATGAGGTATTCCTACAGAATTTGAGTTCCAAACGTTCAAGAGCTTAAAGATGAAATCTTAGATGAAAGCTAGTTTGAGGAATAAGATTTAGAGCAAACCCTGAACGTGATAGTCAGGGAGGTCGCCATCAAGATTAAAAGGAACCCATAACATAATGAAGTGGAAAACAAGGATTTTTAACGTATAAGATAACCCCGATTATGGGAGAAGGTTGGAACATTTCATACTAAGAAAACAGAAGTTGAACAAGATAGGGAGAATCAGAATGGTACTCCTATTGGGCAATTCATGGACCTGTCTAAACAGAACTTATACTTTATTCCCAACCACCACCTTGAGGGAAACAATGTAGTGGAAAATTCTTTCAGGACCTTTAAATCGTTAAGCTCTCAGTGTTCCAAGGAACAAGTTGACCCAGTCGAGGCAAGAGCCTGTCTAAAGGAAATATATGAATCATTTGAGATTCTAAATGATTGACGAATCACAAAAGACGGTTTTTGTCACTTACCCTCCTAAGAGAGAGGCCACCCGCTGGTGAAAGGCCAAGGAAGGCACGGAGCAAGAGATTATAATAAACTGATTTAAGTTCAGTCAATTGTTTTCAGGAAAGTGCTTCCCAAGAGTATAGAGATAGTGTAAAAGCTTTGGAGCTAGAATAAAAGCGGATGAGTATGATGAATTATGAATCTAAGTTGTAAAAGTTGTCAAGATTCGTTTTGAGGACACGAATCCAGAATGACGGGATGTTTGAAATCAATGCTTATGTTGTGTTGGTTCATGAAATAATGAGAAGAGAAAGGAAAATAAAAAGAAACTAAAGTGGAAAGGAATATAAAGGCAATAGAGTTTGAGGAATGATAAGGGAGTTGGGTATGAGGAAACCCTAAAGACTCGTAGCAATAGAAATAGAAAAGTATGTATTCGTCAGGATAAGGGTGATTCACCATAAGTTAAAGTTGATGGTTGAAGGCATAAGAGATACATATATTTTATCCCCTGTAAGTTAGGAGGATTCGAGGAAACCTTGAGATAGTTCGAAGGATAAATAATGAGACACGGATAGACTGAGGAGACAAGAAAGTAAGAAATTAGGAAAATTGGATGAAGGAAGTGACCTTCAAGAATGTGAAGTGTAAGACTGGTGGCATGATACCCAGAAAGGGAGACGTCCGGTATGAAAGATATCCCAATATTGAGAAGACTGTTGAGATAAACAACAAAAGTAAATGGGAATTATTAAGAAGAAGTTCACATTGAACACGACCAATATCTTCCAGAACATCCCTGTTGTCATTACCAAATTGGGAAAGAAAAGCAGATAACCGTTGTTATCTTCTGAAGGCCATAATTGATTGACCTCATTTTGAATACAGGTGTTATTGTGAAATTAGGCATATACTATCGAGGTGGGAATGATTGAATAAGACACCCTTATCAGGGATATATGACTTTAGTTATCCATGGAAGGATGCAGGTACCTTTTAAAGGTGGAATTAAGGATAGAACATCGGTAACTTAAAATGAATCATAGGGGAATGCATAAAGGTTGGCATTTCACCCTTAATAGGGATAGTATGAGTTTTGACAGTATGAATTGGAAAGGATCAAGGTAATAACAACCTTTAAGGATCAGTGGAGAAATTTTCAGAAGTATATAGACAATGGTTCTGGTATTAGTAAATGGTATTTTGATATGCCCTGTATCTAGGGAATACAGGAGGAACGAATCAAGGATAACCTTACAGGTTTTACAAGGAGAAAGGTAATATTCAAAATTCTCAAGAATAGAAATGTTGATAAAGGAGATATGACGTAATTATAATGATGCCAAGTGGGGCACGTGTTAAACCACGAGAAAGTATAGATCGAACCAGTAAAGGTCGAAACTATTTAGGGAAATTAGGACCTAAGATAAAAGATGTTCTAAGTATGATTGAGAGTCATTCGTGACAGTGATTAACCTCTAAAGACTGAGGCAATAACTTATGGAAAAATGGTGATATTTTTTTTTACTCATCAGATTTTAAGGAAAACATCTTCACATAAGCAGTGATTGAAATGAGGTAGAAAATTTATTTGGAAGTGGTTAAAATGACATTGACTGTAGGGAAATGTTACTATCAGGAAAGGCCAAAGAGGTGGCCGACACTTTAAAGGTAAGAGGATAATTATAAGCGCTTGTGCCAAAGGAATACAGTGATGATGGTTAAAGCTGTGAAGGTTGTATTATGGTTTGGAAGATTGACATTCCTTCTGATGACTGTGCAATACCCAACCGTAATAGTAGTTGGTAAAGGTTTAATTCGTGTAATCGCCATGAGCGGGCTATCTATCTCAGAAGATACTATCTTGAGATAAGCCAGGACCATATTTCAAAAAGGACTAGACGAACCTTTGAGTTAAGTCTTCTACTTAAGGCATATGATTAAGAATGGTATTAACCTGCTATCGTTGCTTTGATTGAAACTCTTCTGCAATTTTATCTACTTCATGTCATGAAAGTACGTCAGAGTTTGGAGTGTTCTTCATGAATCATGAAAGGTGATTATGTTAACTCCTTAGAAGAATTTGATATGACAGTTATGGACTCCGTATGGTTAGCTATTAAGATTCCAAGGAAAATGAATGACGACAGTAGGTCAGTGGTGGCCCATAGTAGTGCAGCAATGATTCTGCGAGTAATGAGCTGATTACAACCGTGAGAGTTGTATTGGAATGGATGTTGAGATTGAGTACCACTAATCGGGTCGTGGTAGTGTATAAGTTATCATTGATAGACTAATTAAGTAGAGTATCTACCTATTGAATATTTATTCCCTCTTATGAAAAGAGAGTCGTATTACTATACGAGGAAGGTTGCGATGCAAGCATAGAATTCTAGTAACAATGATGTCTAGAATGAGATCTCAGATTCGATTTTCGATATCGAGGGAGTTTCAAAGGTGATTGTGTATAAGCTCGAGGAAGAGCATGGGTCCATAGTATGATGGACGGAATAGCAAAAATAGTGAGGCATGTGAAATACGATGCTATAATACTTGATGTTGATATAAATACATATATGTTTTGTTCTCCTATGACAAACCTCTATAGTTCAGAGGTAGATTCCAAGCCAGATATTTTATGGCAATATTTTTTTTTTACATATATACAATTCTCTTCAGTTCGTTCTTTTCTCTTCTTTTCATTTCATGTGAGCTGAGAAGAACAACCCTTCCAGAAGGGGAGGTATTGTCGAATGACTATCTATCTTTGTGATAGAAGCCTAGTAGGATACCACATGTTGTTTAATTGCTTGTCAAGTACTAAAGGCTGGCCACCTTCTGTACTAACTATGCAATAGAACAAGTGTTCATGATCATAGTGATCTCTCAACAAATTCCTTTACTTCTATATGATGGATCAAGCTTTCGAAGATGGAAGCAGCTAAAGGAAGTAGTATCAGTACGGTGGTATTCCGATTCTAATGAGTTCGTGATACTAAGGTTGACATGGTTATTAAAAGGTTATAGAACGCTAACGAGCAAAAGTATAACCAGTATAATATTAGGAACGAAAGGTAGTAGAGATTTCGAACTCGAAAAGAATGGGTATTGAGAAGCAAAAGCTCTAATGCTAAAAGCTATAATGAGAGTCTGTGCAATAGACTTGAAAGAAATTGGAATGATCACTTAACACGGATTGAGTTTTCTTACGACAATAGATCATATGTCAGTATTGAGGTATCGCCTTATGAGATCCTTGAGGGAAGACAATGTCGATCTCCCTTATGTTAGGATGAAGTTGTAGAGCGCAAGATGCTCGGACCCGCAGTGGTCCAAAGGACCAGGGATATAATAGATCTAATCAGAGGACGGTTGGTAGTAACCCAAGATGGACATAAGAGGTATGTTGATTTTACTCAAAAGGACAAAGAGTATGAAATAGGGGACCTAGTAATGTTATAGGTATCCCTTGGAAAGGATTGATGAGGTTCGGAAAGAAATGAAAGCTAAGTCTACAATTTATTGGACCCTTGGATATATTAAGACATTTTGGGAAGTTAGCATATGAGCTAGCCCTACCCCCGAACATGTAGCAAGTCATAACGTGTTCCACGTATCAATGTTAAGGAAGTATAATTCGGATGCCAGATAAATAGGGGCATATGAGCACATAGACAAGCAACCCGACGTAACCTATTTGGAACAACCAGGAAGGGTTATAGAGTAAAAAAGAACAAGTGCTTAGGAGAAGGGTTATCAAACTATTCAGAGTTTGATGGAAGAACCACAATGTGGGAAAATTTACTCGAGAGTAAGAAAGTATCCCTATTCATTTTCTATCTGATTCCGGGACGGAATCCTTTTAAGGAGGGGAGACTGTAATAACCCCAATTTTTGGAAAATTTTGAAACCCTTATGAATAGTGATTTTGCATATTATGCTGAATGAGAAAACTTTTCATGTCACACTATGTAGGGGTTCTGTTATTGATCTTCTGGGATATTATTAGTACTCTATGTGGTATATAAGTGTATGTAAAGATCGTCAGAATCCAATTCCGAACACTTTGATTTTTCCCGGAAATCCACTAGATACGGAAAGAATTGAGTATAAGGTAACAGGATAAAAAGGATTTAAATTAAAGGATTATAAGAGAGGATCAAAAAAGGAATATAATGTATTGAGAAAGGTTAAGGAAACCCAAGTAATAAGATCCCGGGTATGATCCCTCAAACGAGAAACGAGAACGAAAGTTAAGCGAACCGTATAACAGATCAGCGGTCATTAGGCAAACAATTAGAAGCTAATCAAAGGGATTAGTGGGGATGATGTCATCAAACCAATAGGAAGAGGACAAAGGAGGGAGGGTGACATCACTTGATGATGTAAGCATGACATGGGGGGGAGGAAGTGTGGTTGAATGATAACCACACAAAGTCAAGGTTAATTAGGTAATTAACCTAAAAAAAATCAAAATTCAACCAACCAAGCCAAACATTTCATTTTTCACCAAACAAATCACAAAACACTTCTTTTCTTCATCTTGCTCTCGGCCCCTTTTCTTAAAAAATGAAGATCGAAGCTCCACCACTTACTATTTGGCAAGGTATTTATCTAAGCTTCCCCATGGATAGTTACATACTTCCTATAAGTTTAAGCTTCTAATTCTAAGCCAATCTTTTTTTATAAATCAAGGAAGAAGATGGTGAATAGTACTTCTTGAAATTAATTTTTGTGTTCTTGATTTCTTTAAAATATCAAGCTTGTAGGAGGTTAGATTAAGGCTTCCATGGGCATTCCAAGGATCTTTCATGGATTAAAAGCTTCAAGGAAGGTATAACTCTTCATGATCTTAGTTTTAGGTTTTGTTGTTTAGATTTCCTAATGTTTAGATGATGGGTTAGTGTAATGGGTGTGTAATCATGTTTAAAGCTTGTTATGAGTAGTTTGGTTGGTGAGAGGCATGATTATTGTGTGTTTAGAGATTGGTTGATTTTGTGATATTTTTGGAGTTGGAAATCTTGGTTAATAGTCAATGAACTTAAGTAAACTCTTAATTCATAATTGAGAAATAAGTATGAATTGGTAATATTGATTTGTTGGGGCTGTTGTAGTATGGTATGGATGGAGTTTTGATTGGGTTGTGAATTGGGATTGATTGGTGGTTGAATTGGAATGGTATAAATTTGGGAAATTGCGTAAATATAGCCGTCGTAATGTCCGATTTAGTTTAGACTGCTTTTGTTCATAACATTAGGACCCGAGAACTCCCAGCTAGGTTTTGACCATTGCCATGATTAGATAGTTCATGTTACGAGCTTCGTTTTGATATGTGGTTCGTTTGATTCCGATGTACGGTTTAGGAGAAACGACCGTTTTAAGTAACGGCATTTCGCGAACGAAACATTTCCCCTCGCCTTACTTTGGAACCTTGGTTAAAGATCTTAAAGGACTAATTGGAGTATGAAACAATTATGTTAAGTGGATTAGGCAGTTGGTAAGGCACTCGCGAAAGAATCGCTTTAAAACTCGTAATGGGTAATTTATTAAAAATGGTGGAGCCGAGGGTACTTGAGTGACTTAAGAGAATCAGTAAGCGCAAAACGAGCGTTAGAGTCTAATTTGGTTAAAGTATAGATTTACAAGTGACTTTGGTTTAATTCCAACTTACTTGTTGTTTATAGTTTACCAGACTCGTCCTGAACCATTGTAACCCCCAGTCGCTCAGGCAAGTTTTCTATCCGTTATACTGTTGTTGTGATGTATACACTTGTATATGCATTATCTTGTGATAGATGCATGATGGTTAAATTAGCAAATTCTTGCGATATATTGTAGCATGTGATATGGTACATATGCATGCCTATTTCGTATTCTTGCCATATATATCTGTTGGTTCAGTTGATAATACCTATGCTAGAGAATAGCGGTAAATTGCATATACCCTTAGTATAGGGACCCAAAGGTGAAAACATTTTCTAAAACCGGGAGTCGAGGATCCCGAGTAGATTTTATATATATATATATATATATATATATATATATATATATTTATATATATATGGTTATAGTGTCAAAACTATTAATCGAATAAGGTTTATTCGATAACTTTATATTATTTAATGAATATTATTTCGAATATTCATTCGAGGGCTTATGACTCAGCTTATTATTTATTGAATATTATTTCGAATATTCATTCGAGGGCTTATGACTCAGCTTATTTTATTTATTGAATATTATTTGAATATTCATTTGAGGATCTATGACTCCGATTATTTGCTGAGATATATTCTTTATTTTATTAAAGAATAAGGTGTCGATAATCAAACTCACTTTTGATTATTCAAATAAAGATAGTACTTTCGTATAGGTATATCTTTGGTTATTTAATATTCATTTCAAGTATAAGTTTTAAAACTTCTACTTCAATTATTTTTATAAAGATTATTCTTTATGGGAATATTATTTAAATAATAATATTCAGATATTTTCTAATATATTGGGACTGATTTATTTTGTTAAATCAGCATCACTCCAAACATTCTTAAAAATGTTTTGCGAGTCTTCAAAATAATTTTTAAAAGTTAGAGCGGATCCCAAAACTCATTTTTATATTTAAGATCCTCCTTTCGAAGGGGATTTAAATACTCGCTCAAAACCTGAGGGATCCGGCTCTGTGGTGTGTTTTATATTCGCAACAAGGTTGCTGTCTTGATAAAAGAATTTTGATTACTTACCCAACACTCGGGAAGTAAAATTCTTGGAACAAGTTAATCCATTAACAGGCATCGCTTGGGAAATATCGGTGAGTTTTCCTTTCCAACTAGATACGACTTCTTGGTGGAGCCGTATCAACAAGTTTCTACTTGGGGAAAGGGGGGACAAGCTTTACGTTTCAGAGTCATGGATTTCATCTGAACTAGGAGTGGCGTAAGTGGTCGAGTGGCGCCGGCCCAGCCTTATTATATTGGCCCAAATGGCCTGGAAGTTCCGTTAAAACGGTCCATTCCTTAGGAGTCCAGTGTCCGGTTGACAAGTAAATCCGACAAGTTCTCCTCTACATGTAGAAAATGGTGGGGTTGCACTACTGCGACTGATCATCGTGAGTGGACTTCCTGGCGCGGCAAACTCCCGTAATGAGTTCATCATCCAATTGGATATTTCTGCAACACTACCCAGAGCACTTCGATAGAAAGGCTACGGTTGGGCGATTGTTGAGTGTTGGCAGGGTCAAGTTTTCAAAATGATGTTTGCATCAAATGAAGTATCTCGTAACTTCATGTTATTTTGATGATATTTTAAAGATTTAATCTATTCAAATCTGGTCTTGTAGCCTCATCTATGTGATAAACTTTTGAAACTAATTATAACTTGAACGGTGGTAGTTCAAGTAGTATTTGGAAAAGATATAAGTATATTGGAGTATCTTGTAACTTCATCTTTTAAACTTATATCTAGTAAATGATTATCTTATGCATGACAAAGATTTTCATAAAAACGTTGAGACAAGGTTAGATATATGAGATCACCTTGCAATGATATTTTTATACAGTTATATACTGGAACTCTGTGTGTATTATGCATGGAAGAGGACTTCCAATATTTTGAAAAGTATATATGTATATATATATACTGAATATTTTGCGACTTCATCGCATTAAGATATCAACTTGGTTCATTTCTTTTGACCAAGACTTTCATGAGTACTATGAGAAGGCTCATATATTGTTAATCATTATACATATTATTTTAGTGGGCTTGCTGCTCACCCTTGCTTTCTTCTTTCATCACACAACAACAGATAGAAAAGATGAACAGGACCAAGCTCCCGATTCGCGAGCGGATAGGAAACGTTCTGCAGTTTCCTATAGGCGTTGATGTCGCTGTAGCTGAGGTAGGAACTACCAATAGGCTAGGCTTTCAACTTTCGATGTACCAGATTTATGTATATTTATGAATTGTAATAATGGCAAAGAAAATGTAAATTTATTCAGAAAACCTTTTAAGGTGTATTGGCAGATAATTGTGGAATAAAATGACTTGTGATTATTTTTGGATGTTCATCTCTAAGACTATAACTTGTGGTGTGTGTGTTTATTATGGGGTCACAGTACAGAGTAGTTGATTAATAATTAAGATTGGGTGTTATTAAGGGAAATGGAACTCTTGACAACCCGGATCCCCGACCCCGGATTTGGGGGTGTTACAATCTATATATGGAGATATAGATCTGCATTATATTCTGACTGATCAGTAGAATATAGATGCGAACTTGTATCCATTTTAGTTCATTTGTACTCTCCAGTGATGGCCTTCTTTCTATTCTCGTGGGGTTATATCTTTGCAGATATACCCGGGATTGCGGTTTCGTTTAAATTACTTTAACACTGTTTATATTTTGTGGACTTGTTGAGCAATTTTTGGCTCACCTTTTTGTTGTTATTCACCTGATTATTTTCAGTTAAGAAGGAATATAAAACCCATCAGGACTCGAGTGGTAAAGAAGCGGGTCAAGCCTCGGGATCCTCTCATAGCCAAGGTGTTGATCCCAATCCAGGAAGAAAGCTTTGAGTTGCCCGAGCAGGTGGAGCATAGATAGTTAGTGTGTGTGTGTGTTTAAATAAAAGATGAACTTAGTTTTAAAATTGAATAGACAATAGTTTGTAATAAAAAGAGTTTGTGAGATTCTGAATTTTTGTTTGTAATTAAGTAGTTAGAGGTTCTTGTTTTCATACTTCAACCTAAAAAGATCATGGTTAGTGTTAAAGGGGTTTAGTTTCATTTCTTTATTAATTATTAATCAGATTGTACAGGTTTGGTCATTAGCTAGTAACCCCCAGACTTATACCCCGGGTCTGGAGGGCGTTACAGATGAATTATGCCTTTAGCATCTACTACCAGACTCACTGTAGCAGGAGTGAAGCCTTCATTGCAACTTTGATGCAATAATTCTTGTGTGGCTGGAGAATCAGGAGTTGTTGGATGACTTTGACACCTAGGTTCTTGTGTACTCATCTCCACAATTGCAGTGTTTGGATCCTGTGCAGGCTCTTTATGAAAATCAGCTGTCTGACTGAATCCTTCATGATTAAATTGCCTACGAAATTCCTTGATCTGAGAGACTTCTGCATGAATTCTGGCAGCTTCAGCTTTATGTCATTCTTGAGTTGACTTCTCAGCAAGAGGTTCAATGTTTTTAATATCTGCTACACCACTTTAAGGTGCAGGTTCTTGTGGGATTGGATCAGAATTTGTATTTGTTGTATTCTTTTGAGATACAGGTTCTTGTATGCTTCATCAAAGGAAAATTCCTCTCCCATATAGCCTCTTGATAGTCTCCTGAACCTGCTCTTGGGAAATCTCCCTTGCTCTCTTGCTTTGCTGCTTCACATGAGAATCAGGTAAATTCACAAGTGCATCATGATTTGATTGAAAAGCAGGATTTGGTGTAAATGCCCCTTATGTCTCCTCAGCAATTTCCTTTTTTATCTTGAGCAAGTTTTGAGCATAATAAACTTTGATCAGCTTCCTTTTCTTTGACCTTGGGCTTATAACAACATCAGTATTTCTGGCACTTATAACAACATCAGTAGATATGCCCTCTTCAGTTGGTAGTACAACTGGTCTTGGAGAAGAATCAGATGAAAGGTTTGGAAATTTAGAAGATAAGGTAGTATTATCCTCATCTGAATCTGATTCTAGTCCTGCAAGCACAAGTTTCCTCCTGACAGATTCTGAAGGTTTAGAAGGATGAGTAACTTATGTTGCATCAGCTTTTGGCTTTGATACATCAGGAATTTGCAGCCCTCTTAGACAATTATTTCTTTCTTTTAACAACATGTATCTTTTGGGAGACATCTGGGGTGGCTGCTGCTTGAGGTTGTGGTAGTGGTTGAGTTTATGTTTGGGTTTGTGTGCGGGTTGTTGTGCTTTTGTTAGCTACATGGGGGTTTCCAATAATTATGGCATGTATTAGGTAATGAATTATACACAGAGGGGGTGAATGTGTTTTAGTATTTTTTTGTGCTTTTCTTGATTTGTTAGAGGTATCTTGTAGTAAAATGTGTTGCTACTGAAATTAAACATGTAACAATAATGAACACAGATCTTTCAAAACTCACTTAATTTTATATTAAAATTAAGAATGTCTTGCTACAAAATTTCTAGACTCTTTGTTAATAAAGAGCTTAGCTTCTTCCTTGAGATAATACAAAATTTCTGATCTAAATTGTTACACCTTAACAAAGCATCCAATATTTACTTTATAGAATAGTAAATACTGGTTATTACACAGCATGCAACAGCATGTACTAAACCCTATTTTTAGATGACCAAATCTTTCTATTTCTAGCTTAGTGTATCTTTGTAAATCTTGCACGCCTGTGACTTTACTTTGCCAGTTAATCTTGGCCTTTGATCTTGTACTCTTCAAGCTGCTTTTGTAAACTTGTCAATCCAACTGATTAGATTGTTTGTTTCTTGATATTCTTGGATATTGAACTGGTCTGCACTTTTTACTTTGAATTTTACCTCGAGATCTCCAGTTTTGTATATAGAGAACTTGACATCTCGATAAGTATATTGGCTTATCGAGATCTCTAATCACTCTACTAATGTTTTGACTTATCGAAGTCTCTGAGTTCTCTATAATAGAATTTGGCTTATCGAGATCTCATATCTTCATGTCTTCACTTTGACTTATCGGTAACTCTGAGTTCTCTAGTGATAAATAGACTTATCGATATCTTAGAGTTCTCTAGTGAAGAAATGACTTGTCGATATCTTCAATCTTCATGTCTTCAATTTGGTTTATCGATATCTCTGAGTTCTCTAGAAGCTTTTCCTGACTTGTCGATAAGTCATTCTGGAGTTCTCTAATGACTTCTCTATAATACTTGATTTGTGACTTGTAGAGAACTTAACTTAAAATATTTTTTCCCAAAACAGATTTATTCAACTCCAAGCTTCTTCACAATTCTTCTGAGGCATGATCTTCTTGATCTTCATCCAGATAGAATTCTTAGGCTTGATATTGTTTATAGAAAAAGACTCCAGTCTGCCCTTGAATATTTTTATAGACTTAAGTGTTACAATACACAATGCAAACATAGATTATCATGCAACTTACTTAGGGTTGTCAATTTGAGATAGTCTTGTTATTGTATAGGCATGTCCTGCACAACAATCTCCCCCAATTTGTGAGAAGATTGCTTAACACAAATTCATGCATGTTAACAAGACTAACCCCAATCTATAATGGAAAATGAGACTAATATATAAAAATTGACACAATTACAATCATTTATTCATTAGGTAAAGACTGTTTTTGCTTCTGTTTCTTCTCTAATGAGGTCCCTTAAGTAAACAAGAATTCAAGTTATTCTATGATTGGTGTCCCAATTAGAGCTTCCACAAGTTTGAGTCTGTCTGGATTTGGATAATTATTTAGTATATCAATCCTAAATTTTGTGAATTTGTCAGCTTTGACATTTAGAATTTTTCCATCCTTGGAAATTCTGCTCATTCCTTTTTCCTTGAGTTCTTCTGATCTTTTAATGTACATTTCAATCTCCTCATTATACTTCCTTTTCCTCTCCTCATATTCAGCCTCATTCATTGCTCTTCTTTCCTCCCTTACAATCAACCATTCAGCCAAAACAGATATCCATGATCTTGTAGCAGTATCCTTATCCTTCAGTAAACTTATCACTCTCTTGATTTCTATGGGAGAGATAGTTCATTAAGTTGCAGCCAAGAAATGTGAAAGACCCATCTTCATAGTAGATTCTTACTTTCCTTAGTGTTACAACCCAAACTCTGACTGTTTCCTCAGTTAGTTGTTGAAAGTAGTTTTCATCTGAGTTGCACCAGTTTAAAGGTAGAAAATCACTTTTCTTGAAACAATTCCAGATGGCCCTCTCAGTAACTTGTACTTTTTCAGCATCCTTAGCTTTTTTAGGTTTCCTCCCAACAGAATTGTAGTGAATTTTGAGTGAAGGCTTGACAGAAGGTAGGTTTGTGATTTTCTTGAGAAATGTTTGGCTTGAGGTGATTGGTATTTTTAGAAAGGTTTTAGAAGTTTGTTTGTATAGGAATTTAGGCTTAGAGGTTTGAGGTAGTTTGATGTTTGAGTTTGTTGGTTTTGAAGGTTGAGCTTGATTTGTTTGGATTTTTGGGGTTTGTTGTGGTTCTGAGCCATCTTGCATTTTCTTGCTTCTCCTTTCTTCTTCTCTCTTCTGTCACCATCCTTCTTTTCATCTTGCTTCTTATCCTTGCTACAAGTTACTTTTGATGATTGACTTGGATTTGAGCCAGAAGGTTTTTGTTCATCATGCTTCTGCTCATCATCATCCTTGTCATTTCTTAGATTTAACTGAGTGGGTGGAACATGGTATCAATATTCACAAAATACCTTTAAAGGATCATGATTATTTCTTTATCTTCAATTTTTTTGTTCTTATATTTTAAGTCAGATTGAATAGTCATGATCAGTCTCATATTCCCTCTCACACAATTCTTGGGCACATTGAGAATTTTGTTCATCTTGGTCTGTGAGCAGATGTAGGACACTCCCTTGATTGGATATAGATAGGCTTCAGGAAAAGCTGCTATTTGTGCATTTTTGAGCTCATTAAGAAGCTGAGTGTCCTCTGTGATGACTCTATGAACTTTGTCAATCACAACATCTAGCTCAGATGACCTTAGAGTTCTGATATTTGAAAGAGAGACTTGAAGGAATCTATCCATACCACCATCATTGATATTAACAATAATCCTCTTTTATAGATAGTCATCAACATTCACCACTACTACCCTGACTTGGTTGATAGTTTTGGCCAATATTCTCTTGTATGTGATGAAGTTATTTTGAAGAGACATTCTCAAGACTTCAAGAAGCTCACTGAATTCTTGATCTTGATTTGGTCCTTCTGCAGCCTTGACGAGTCTTTCTTTTCCAACATCAACTTGAGCACTTGAAGAGCTTTGACCAACCTGAATAGGCTCTTTAGACTTAGCTTTAGCATCCCTGGATTGTTGAATCCTAGCCTCAATCTCCCCCTTAGTCGTGGTGACAGGCATGAGTAGAGGAGTTGGTAATTATGGCCTTATGTCTTCAGGTAGTGAGGGCAGTGGAATGTTGAGTTTCTCCATGATGGCTCCCAAAGCAACATAATTCTGCATTTGGAGATGCTTGTGAGAGTCCATCAAGGTTTTGATATCTGATTGTTGACTCTTGACTAGAGAAGTCAAAGCCTGAACTTGAGTATTGAGGGAGGCATTTGAGGTCTCTAGAGAAGCAACATGTGCCTTGAGATCTTGAATGTCTTGAGTAGATGATGCTGAAGTAGAGGTTGAGGTATGGTCCAAATGAAGCTTGCACATGCTTCTGTATTTCATCAATGACCAAAAGAGAAGGTGTGTATCTTGCAGTGTGCATTTGATCCAACTTTCACCTTGTGTCATTAGAATTTAATATATGATCTTGAACTACCTTCTGCAAGGCTACAAAGGATTTCTTGAGATGTATGACGCTCTTATCCACCCCACTTAGATCATACCTTGACATTTGTTTTGAAAAGGTTTTGAATTGATTCTTGATCTCCGCATTTGAGGGGATTATTTCATCCATCTTTCTTCTCACCATCCCTATTATTTTGTCTTTATGACCAGTCAACTTGATTGCTAGAGCTTTTCCAAAGAGATGGAATGCTTTGAGTTGAGCTTTGGAGACTTCATTTATAGCATCATAAACCTCGCCAGGAGTTAGAGTTTTGGCATTGCTTCCCAAAATGGTTAGATAATCTTGCCTGAATTTAGCCAAAACATCCTCCATCTCCATATTGTAGTCCTTGTTCAGCCAAGCATCACAGTTGCCATCATGTTCAACTTTATTAACAATTTTATCTTGTTGTTCTTGGACATCTGTTTGATATGAAAGCGTGATGGCTTGGTAATCCTGGTTAGACATATCTGAGGTTAGTAGCTGTTGAGATATTTGTGCAAGGCCTCCAAGCTGTTCAACTCTAAGATCTTCAATAATTGAAGGTTGATCTACAGTTTCTTGGATCTATTGGGAAATTAGGTGTGGTTGTTGAGGTTGAGAGGTAGAGGGTTGAGGGTCAGAACCACCTGTGAAAGAAGTCACAATTAGACTCACAGATTTCTCTATGTTTGTGACAAGTTGTTGTTCCTCACGTGTAGTGGGAACCTCCAGTTGAATTGGGGGGGATTTGACTGGGTTACTATCATGTGCACCAGTCTCAAACCCTTGTGTGTCTTGCAACACACTGTCACTTAAGTGTGCTATACTTGCCTCCTCTATGACCGAAGCATTGGCAATTGTACTCCTAACATCTGTTGCTAATGCAATTTCTGCTCGGGTTTTGAGGGGAGTTGTTCTTGGAACATGAACCTCCAATTGAATTGGAGAGGATTTAGATAGCTCCCCCTCAGGAGTACTACCCTCAAACCTTACAGTCTGTGAAGACTGATTTGCACATGAAGGTGCATTTTCAACCACCATGGGGTCTTCAGTAAAAACTGATGAATCCCCCATGTTTGTGATGGTGTCATCAAGGTCTACCCCAGCTAGTAGCCTCTCACTATCTAAATTTGGTGTATTGGTGGTGAGCAAGGTTTCTTGAACCAAGTCACTTGATTGGGGCAACACTTGAGGATTTGATTCAAATGTTTCAGTATAGGAAGAAGAAATATTAGATATAAGATTTTGAAGTTTAGGACTGAGTGTTGGCAGCTCCCCCTGAATGGATGAGGGAGCTTCAAGGGATGTGCTCTCCTTGTGTGTGCCATCCTTATTTCTCCTACCATACACTTGGATTTGTTCAAGTGTTGGCTGTGCAGACTCTTTATAAGCTGCATTGAGGAGAATGCTCTTTTCAATAAAAACACCCTATTGAGAGGATGTCTCTAGAATATGTTTTGACCCCATTTGTACAACTGCATCCTTTTGGGAGGGTGCAGAAGTGGTTTGAGTGGTCAAATCAGTTTTCTTAGCCTTTTTTATTTTTCTGACCAAAGGTGACTCAGGTTGTACTTGTACCTCACTACTCTCATTCATAACAGTTAGGATTATCTCATTTCTCTTCTTTTTACTCACTTCACCCTTTTGGGAGGATGAAGTGGTTGGTTTCCTAGCTGCTATTTGGTTTGAAGAAATGGTCTCAGCTTAGGAAGGCCCCTGTTGGTTTTCCTGTTTGAACTTCTACATATTCAGGGACCATAGTTGTACTAGGTTGAGCATTTGATCTCATATCAGGAATAGGGTAGGGGTAAGTCTTAAACCTCTCCATCATGAATGGAGTGATTTTCAAACTCACATTTACCTTATCTTTGTGGTAAGTGAACCAAATATAATTTTGGTCACTTGTTACAATTGCCTATTTTAGTGTTGTCTATATTATTCAACAAATGTATGTCTGATACCTTATGATTTAAGGTAGACGTGATAAATCTAGGGAAGAAAATTTCCTTACCTCTAGCAGAGTGGGGCATGGTCAGCCTGGTTGCAAGTTCTTCCAGGATCAACAGACCAACATTCAAGTGTCTGTTGCGGGCTATTGAAAACACCAGCTTCTGCACCACACTTGAAATAGTCATACCCTGTCTTCCTGCATGTGAAGGTCCTCACTATAGAATCAAACACAAAGGACCACTCCTTCCTTAGGTTTGTTCTGTTCAAACTTGCCAAGTTGATTCTTCCACCTTAGTTAATGAAGTCCATAAACTCAGTTAGTTCATCCTGGGTTGGCACCTCCACTAGATTTGTAGTTGGAAAACCCAAGGCTGCATTCACATCTTGCTCATTGAACTCTATATGTTGGCCTCCAATTGAGCATGTCACCACCAAGGACACGGAGTTGTCAAGCATAACAGTTCTCAATATTGTTGTTGTCCAGAATTTATGCAGAACATCTAAGTATAGGACTGGGTTAGCTGTTAAAGCACTTGCAAGATAGGATTCAGACAGAAATTTCACAAACCCCTTGAAACTGTCAGGGGCTTGGTTAGCATCAGTGAAAGCGATGTAGTTGGTTCTTTTCTATGGGATTACAGCTCTAACCTTTTTGAGTGCCATTGTTGTTGAGTAAGAGTGAATGGGAAGAAAAATTTGTGGAAAAGAGTTTGAAATGAGAGAGAAATCGGTTTGGAATTGAAAAGGCTAGGTGACTTAGAGTTCTCGAAGGCGTAAGTATATGTGTATCGAGATATCTGGGTATTTATAGTAAAAGCAGATGACTTATCAAGAAGTCAAAAATAGATGTTTGGAGTATACTTATCGAGAAGTCAATTTGAAAAAGAATTACATATCGGGAAGTCATTTTAATTTACTCTTTTAGAGAACTAAAAATTAACTTATCGAGATGTCAAATTAATACCCAGTTTGTCCAAAAAAAATGGACTGAATTATTTCCAATCTTTATTTGAATATATCAAAATAAAATCAGAATAATTTTGCCAAAATAATTTGCTGAATTAAATTATTTTAGTTCTGAGTTATCTATAAGTCTAAAATAATACTTGTAGAGAACTCTGTGAATTAACACTTATAGAGAACTCTACAATGATTAATCGATAAGTTATAATATAGCTTATCGAGAAGTCACTCGAGAAGTTAGTAAATTGACTTATCGATAACTCACTCGAGAAGTCTTAAAATGACTTGTCGATAAGTCAGTTAGACTTATCGAGAACTCAGTTCTCTATATACTTTTGATCACTTTGATTCCGCCTTGTGTTAATTTTTCATATTGAGAATGAAATTAACAATCAGATAGTTTACTTAGAATTTGAAAAATTCCAAGCTGAATTTTTTTTTTGAAAAATAAATATGCAGAGATTTCTGAAATATTTATAATTCATATTTCAGTTAATTTCTAATAGAATTAAATTAATTTTAATTTACTAGAAATTAATCTACTGCAACACATTAGCTGAGTTCTTGCCTTAGGATGAAGAATTTAACATTCCAATTTTACCTACAAGTCTTGTGAAAGTTGCTTCATCCAGAGGTTTAGTAAAAATATCAGGTAATTGTTTTTCTGTTGGAACAAAAATGAGCTCAAAGGTACCACTTGCAGCATGTTCTCTAATAAAATGGTACCTTACATCAATGTGCTTTGTCCTAGAATGATTAACTGGATTAGCCACAATAGATATAGCACTAGTATTGTCACACATAATTGGAATTTTGTGTAACACTAGGCCATAGTCTATTAGTTGATTTCTAATCCAAAACACTTGAGCACAATAACTTCCAGCAGCTATGTATTCTGATTCCGCCGTGGAAGTTGACATAGATTATTGTTTCTTGCTATGCCGGGATACAAGTCTTTGTCCAAGAATTTAACAGCTTCCACTAGTACTCTTGTTGTCCACCCTGCATCCAGCAAAATCTGCATCTGTATATCCAACAGCTTCAAAACCAGTTCCCTTAGGATACCATAATCCCAAGTTTGGAGTCCCCTTCAAATACCTGAAAATTCTCTTAATAGCCATCAAATGTGATTCTTTTGGATTGGCTTAAAATCTTGCACATAGACATGTTGCAAACATGATGTCTGGTCTACTTGCAGTTAAGTAAAGCAATGATCCAATCATTCCTCTATAGCTTGAAATATCTACACTTTTGCCCTTTCTATCTTCATCCAACTTTGTTTCTGTAGACATGGGTGTAGAAGCAGGTGAACAATCAACCATACCAAACTTCTTCAATAAATCTTTGACATACTTAGTTTGGCTGATGAAGATCCCATCACTTCTTTGACTGACTTGAAGTCCAAGAAAGTAACTTAATTCCCCCATTATGGTCATTTCATATTCACTCTACATAAGTTTAGAGAGTCTTTGGCAAAGCTTTTCATTCGAAGAATCAAAGATAATATCATCCACATAGATCTGAACTAGGATCATATCATCACCATGTTTCTTGTAGAAGAAAGTCTTGTCTATGGTACCTCTAGTAAAACCATATTTAAGTAAGAATTCTGACAATGTATCATACCAAGCTCTAGGTGCCTGCTTTAGTCCATATAGAGCTTTGAGTAGCTTGTACACAAAATCTAGAAATTCTGGATCTTCAAAACCAGGTGGCTGTTGCACATAAACTTCTTCTTCTAACTCACCATTTAGGAAGGCACTCTTGACATCCATTTGATACATATTAAAATTTGAATATGCAGCAAATGCTAGAAAAATCCTTATTGCTTCAAGTTTTGCAACTGGAGCAAAAGTTTCATCATAATCAACTCCTTCTTCCTGTGAGTGGCCTTTTGCAACCAACCTTGCCTTGTTTCTGGTAACTATACCATTTTTATCCATCTTGTTCCTGAACACCCATTTTGTTCTAATTACACTTCTGTTCTTTGGTGCAGGAACCAGCTCCCAAAGTTTTTTATTTTAAACTGATTAAGCTCTTCTTGCATGGCAGATATCCAATCAGGGTCCATTAGAGCTTCTTCAGTTTTGTTGGGCTCTACTTGAGACAGAAAGTATGCATGTAGGCACTCATTAGCAGTTGCACTTCTAGTCCTTACACCAGCAATTGGATCACCAATTATTGCATTTGGATTGTGACTCCTATCCCATTTTCTGGTATAAGTTTGTTGACCGGTACATTCATCATTTTCTTTATTATTGGTATGACTGGTAAATCCTTCTTCTCTTTCTCCCCCTGAGTTTGTGCTATCAAATTCAGATGTTTGAGATGAGATTCTATTTTCATAATTTTCCTATTCGGTAGACTCTTCATTCATCAATTGTTGTGCATTGACTTCACCTTCTTCATCAGAATCACTGTTAATGTTGAGATTTTCAAATGCAAGGGTTTCAGCTTCATTATCATTAAGGCATTTTAAGCCTGGACATTCGTCATCATCAAAAGTCACATATGTGCTCTCCATGATTTTCTTTTGAACAATTACATAGACCTTGTAGGCAGTTCTCTCCAATGAATATCCCACAAAAATTACTTTAAAAACCTTTGAGTTAAATTTTCCCACATATTCAGAGTTGTCTTTTAAAATGTAACACTTGTTTCCAAACACATGAAGATGCTTTATAGTAGGATTTATTTTAGACATAATTGAGTAAGGTGATTTGCCATGTATCTTGTTAATGAAATATCTGTTTTGAGTGTAGCATGCAGTATTAACAGCTTCTTCCAAAAAACTAATTGGCAACTTGGCATCTTGCAGCAATGTCCTTGAATCTTCTACTAATATTCTGTTCTTACTCTCAACTACCCCATTTTGTTGAGGTGTTTTAGCAGCAGAGAATTCCTGGACAATGCCTTAATTTTTGCAGAATTCACTCAATGTTGTATTTTTGAATTATGTCCCATTATCACTTCTCAATCTCCTTACACAGTTTTGATCTTCAACCTATTTTTCTATCTTCTTTATGTGCTCAATTATGATGTATGGAGTTTCATCTTTAGAGTGCATGAATTATACCCAAGTATATTTTGAGAAATCATCCACCATCACAAGTGCATATTTTTTCCTTGAAATTGATAAGACATTTACTGGTCTAAACAAGTCCATGTGTATAAGTTACAATGGTGCACTTATGGAATTCACAGTTTTAACTTGTGACTTGATCTCTTCATTTTTTCTTTCTGATAGGCTTCACAGACTTCAATTTGAGCAAACTCTAATTTTGGCATGTCTCTCACCAACTCTTTCTTGACCAGAGTGTTGATTTCCTTATAGTTTATATGTGAGAGTTTCTTATGCCAAAACTTGCTTTGCTCTATGGATGCCTTGGTGTAGAAGCAAAAAATTCCATCCTCATTTGTTGAGTCCAAGTCTGCAATAAACAAGCTTCTTTTCCTTGCTCCTTTTAGAGCAACTTCATTGGTTTTCTTGTTGATGAAGATACATTCTTCTTTGTCAAATAGAACTTTAAAACCTTTGTCTGCACACTGGTTGACACTGAGAAGATTTACTTCAAGACCAGCTACCAATGCTACATCATCAATGACAACATTTCCAGAAACAATCTTGCCATATCCCATTGTGAATCCTTTGTTGTTGTCTCCAAAGGTCCCCAAAGGGTCAGCCTTCTCCTCAAATTGTGATAGCAGGGCCTTATAACCTGTCATATGCCTGGAGCATCCACTGTCTATGATCCATATGACCTTCTTCATTTTGCCTTGCACACAATGAGTTTTAAGTGTGTTTAGCAACCCAAGCAATGTTGGGTACTTTCTTCTTGTTAACTGATTTAGCAGAAGTAGAGTTAGACGTCTCAGAAAGAATAGTATTCATAGATGTTTGTGCATTCTCCCTTGCAGTTGTAGATCCAATACTGAGTTTTTTGAGATCTAGTCTCAGCTTATGGTAACTTTTCATTATTTTCAGATTACAGGGAATACAATCAAACTTATCACAAAATGAATAGGGATCATTTGTCTTGGATTCATTATACTTCCAGGCTCCATCAACTAGATTGCTAACCATCTTTTTATAAAGATAAGTTAGGTGATTCACAGAGCCACACTTTTCACATTTCTTTCTTGGAGCATCTGCAACATAAGCAAAGTTGTTGCTTTTGTTTATTCCAATCTTCCCATTCTTATTCTTTTTCTTCTTTCTTGCATCTTCAGTTTTTATTTCCTTAGGTTTCTTGGAATCTTGGTTATCCATGAGCTTCATTTAACTTCAAAAAACATGAGAGCTTTCTTCATTTGTCTTTGCAGCATCTTCATCTGCTAGCTCCTGTTTGATTATTAACTCATTTTCACTAAAGTTAATTTCTCTAGCCTTGAACACAGGTGACTTAACTTTTCTCAGTATTACTGGGACATCTTCACTAGCAATGCTCTTGTCTTTGTCATCTGCAACTTTCTTTTTGATGTTCAAGGCCTCATAATCAAATCCAATAGTTATCTTAGCACATGGTTTATTTTTCTCATTATATAATCCAACCAACTCAGATGCATTCTTGAAGGACTTTAATTTAACTTCATTCTAATCTAGCTTCTCCCTTAATACTGCTTCAATCTCATTTGCACACTTGAGCTTGTTTTTCAAGTATGCATTTTCTTGTTTCACATCTTCGAGCTCTACCATCAACAATTTAGTTTTTTGTTTCTCATTTTCAAGCTTCTCATTTATCTTTGTCAGTGTTCTAACCTCTTCATTAGCAACAACCATACTTGTATGAATGTGAAACATTTCCGTGCTCATCTTTTCAACAGTTTCCTTATATTGATTCACATTTAAATCAATGGTGGTAAGAGTTGGTACCTGTGTTTTTTATGAGGATGACTCACCTTGCTCCAAGGCCATTAATGCATAATTTCCAACTTCCTCATCTTCATCATTATCAGAATCATCCCAACTCTTTCCCTATGCAATATAGGCTTTGCTTTGATATTTCTTCAGAAGAGCTTCATACTTTGCTTCCAGTTCAAGATAATCTTTATCTTTCTTTGCTTTTTTGGGTTTCCTGCATTCTATAGCAAAATGGCCTAGCTCATCACAGTTATAGCACCTTATCTTTGATCTGTCAATAGATCCAGTTTTGTAGCCATTTTTGCTATCAGGTTTGTACTTCCCTTTTCCTTTCCAGCTGCTGTCTTTGTTGAATGATTGCCCTTTTCCCTTGAAGAATCTTGGCTTCTTTACTCTAATGTTAGAAATTTTCTTACAAGATAGGCCATAGATTGATCGGGCTCATCAATTTCATCCAAGGTGTAATACTCATCTTCTTCCAATTTCAGTATGACTTGATCCTGTGAATCATTGTTTCTTTGCTCACTAGTTGTGACACTTGGAGTCTGGAATCTTGGCTTATCATTAGAGGTCTGGATTTCATTAATAATTAGAGCACTTGAACCATCTACAATATGCCCTTGACCAGCTTCTAATGATTTCCTTTGAATCATTTCCAATTCATATGTTTTTAAGATTCCATATAGAACTTCCAGAGTCAATCTGCTCAAGTCTCTCATTTCTCTGATTGCTGAAATTTTCTGTTCCAAATGGTCAGGGAGTGTGAGCAAAAACTTCAAAAGCACTTCTTCAGCTTCATAATATTTATCATATAGCTGCAAGTCATTAATCAGCTTGTTAAACTTTTCAAACACATCAATAATGCTTTCCTTTGGCTTAGCCATAAAACCCGCATACTGTGAAATCAGTATCCGTCTTTGATTTGACCTAACTTCCTCACTTCACACAATGTCTCTATCTTTTCCCAGATCTGCTTAGCAGTGTCACATTTGACAATGTTGTTGTACATTACATTGTCAAGTGACTCTATTAAGATCAGCTGCAAGCCACTATCTAGGGAGACTTTTTCTTTCTCAAGCTCATTGTATTCTAAAGGATCTTTAGGAGCATAATGAGCTGGAATGACCATGTATCCATCTGTAGATTCATCAACTCTAACCATAAGAGTGAAGGGCCCATTCTTGAGAATCTAAATGTATAGTGGATTGGCCATCCTGACAAACAACAACATTTTCTTCTTCCATAGAGTATAGTTAGTCTTATCAAAAGTAGGGATTTTGATGTTACTGATTTTCCGTATATTCATTCTTCCAAGATCTTGAATCTGTTTACTTTCATATTTTGCTCTGATACCACTTGTTAGGTAATGAATTACACACAAGGGGGGGTGAATGTGTTTTAGTGTTTTTTTGTGCTTTTCTTGATTTGTTAAAGGTAGTGAACAAAATAAATTAAATCTTGTAGTAAAATGTGTTGCTACTGAAATTAAACATGTAACAATAATGAACACTGATCTTTCAAAACTCACTTAATTTTTTATCAAAATTAAGAATGTTTTGCTACAAAATTTCTAGGCTCTTTGTTAATAAAGAGCTTAGCTTCTTCCTTGAGAGAATACAAAATTTCTGATCTAAATTGTCACACCTTAACAAAGCATACAGTGTTTACTTTATAGAATAGTAAACACTGGTTATTACACAACATGAAACAGCGTATACTAAACCCTATTTTTGGATGACCAAATATTTATATTTATGGCTTAGTGTATCATTGCAAATCTTACACGCCTGTGACTTTACTTTGACAGTTAATCTTATCCTTTGATCTTGTACTCTTCAAGATGCTTTTGTAGACTTGTCAATCCAACTAATTAGATTATTTGTTGCTTGATAATCTTGGATATTGAACTGGTTTGTACTTTGTACTTTGAATTTTACCTTAATATCTCCAGTTTTGTATATAGAGAACTTGACATCTCAATAAGTATATTGGCTTATTGAGATCTCCAATCACTCTACTAATTTTTTGACTTATCGAAGTCTCTGAGATCTCTATAAGAGAATTTGGCTTGTCGAGATCTCATATCTTCATGTCTTCACTTTGACTTATCGATAACTCTGAGTTCTCTAGTGACAAATAGACTTATCGATATCTCAGAGTTCTCTAGTGAAGAAATGACTTTTCGATATCTCCAATCTTCATGTATTCAATTTGGTTTATCGATATCTCTGAGTTCTCTAGTAGCTTTTCCTTACTTGTCGATAAGTCATTCTAGAGTTCTCTAATGACTTCTCTATAATACTTGATCTGTGACTTGTAGAGAACTTAACTTAAAATATTTTTCCCAAAACAGATTTATTCAACTCCAAGCTTCTTCACAATTCTTCCGAGGCATGATCTTCTTGATCTTCTTCCAGATAGAATTCTTAGGCTTGATACTGTTTACAGAAAAAGACTACAGTCTGCCCTTGAACATTTTTACAGACTTAAGTGTTACAATACACAATGCAAATATAGACTATCATGCAACTTACTTAGGGTTGTCAATTTGACTTAGTCTTGTTATTGTACAGGCATGTCTTGCACAACAGCCTGTAATTGAGCACTCTGCCTATTAGGTAAGCCATAAGTCACAGGGAGCCTTGCAATGAGCAAGTTCCTAGCAACCAAAGGCAACCTCAAAGGAGCTAAATCATCTTTCTTTTCGTTTTGTGAAATAAGATCAGAAAATGCCATTTTTGTTAATTTAAATACTGCCACAACTTTATTAAAGGGGATAGGGGTTTCAGGGAAACAAACATTAAAAATTAACTGACAGAATCTAGCATAATACACTATATTCATATCATCTTTTAACCTATCACATATAAAAGATAAAACTACTCTACCATAATCATAATTTGAATCATGAATCAGAGAGTACCCTATATATTGTGTCATGATGGGAAGAGCATCAAAATTTGAATATTTGATATTGAAGGCCTTTGTGATGCAGTCTGAAAGGCATATGTCATAGTCTATTTGTTTATTCGAGGATTTAACTCAACTCAAATAAGAATGTAATAAGTAAATAGTGGATCTATCGTCAGAGAGATCTCACAGAGTAACATCTGTCAAAGGGTTAAGAAACATTATTCATCTATAGACTTGAAGACTTAATTCACTGGAAGAAGCTCAAGAAATTGATCAAGCCTCAGTGATATAAATCAAGATTGTGGATTTAATCAAGTGACAGAGATCTCGTCAGGGTATCAATTAATTACAAGGATTTAGTCTGAAGAAAATCAAGAGTATCAAGGTCAAGGCTTGAAGAAACGTCACGGAAGTTAGTCACTCATGAACCAGACAGTACATCGAGTGTCAACATTGAAGTGGTGGAATTGATTCATAATTGACAGTAATTTTCAGAAGATTTTCAGAAGAATGGTTGCTGCTCAAGATTAGTATTAATTCTCTATTAATTAATTAAGTCAAATAATTTAATTAAGAAAATAAATTATATATGCAAAGATTAATTTATTGATTAATTGAATTAATTGATTAATTAATTCATAATTAATATTAAGGATTTTCAGAATTATTATTAGATTAAAATCTATTAATAATTCAGTAAGACAGTATGATTTGAACTACTATGACAATCGGTATGACAATTGATAGTCATACTGAAAGTCTTGCTAGTTCATTCTGATTGTCTTGCTAGCTATTGGGATTGTCTTGCTAGTTCAAAAGGATAGTCTCACTGAAAGTCCTACCAGTTCAAATGGATTGTCATGCCAATTCATTTGATTGTCTTGCCGAAAGTCTTGCTGATTCAACTGGATTGTTTTGTTTACTAAAGCAACGGAAAGCAGAAGACATTCATATAATTCAATCAAACAGAACACACAAGAAAAGAAGAAGCAGAAAAGAAAAACAAGCAGCAATATTTCATCTTTTCATCTGCTTTATTCAAGATCAAAATTCTAGATTGTAAAATTAAATCCAAACCACTAGAATTATTTATCTTGTTCTTGTGTAACAATCTAGCGGATTAAAATCCCTAGAACTTAATCTAAAATCGCATTTAGCATTTGATCTTTTCATTGCAAAAATAGAAAAAGTTCATGTCGAATTTATTCTAGATTTGTAATAATTGATTTGAGATTAATCCCTTGTAAACGATACCGTTGTTGTAACACCTTTCAAGTTTAATAAAAGTTTTATTTAACTTGAATTTTGTTTTACATTTTTATTCCGCATTTTATTCGATTAAACGGTATTGTTTGTATTCAACCCCCCTTCTACAAACAAATTGGGACCTAACAATTGGTATCAGAGCCTTCTGATTAACGTACAAATCAAGATCCTAGACTTTTGTGTTTCTTTCACTCCTTGAATTTTTTATTCACTCAAAAAATTCATAATGACTACACAAAAAGTTGGAACCGTTAAAATTCCACTATTCGATAAAGAAAATTATATCATGTGGAAGAAGAAGATGCTATTGTTTTTACAAGTTGCTAATCCCAAATATCTAGAAGTGTTAAAGAAGGGTCCAAAAATTCCAATGGTCATTGAACCAGAGGTAATAGAAAATGATGTGGTGATCACCAAAGCTAGAACTTATGTGAAAGATCCTGAGGATTTCTCTCCTGCTGAAAAAGAAGAAGCCTCCCTGGATCCTAGCCTTCAATTAATCTTAGTAGATTCCCTTGATCCCTTGATGAATAGACATGTGATGAATTGTAAAGATTCAAAACATATCTGGGAAACTATTGAGGTTATTAATGAAGGCACAGAGGAAGTTAGGGAGAATAAGTTAGAAATCCTAACCTCTGAGTATGAATACTTTAAATCCAATCCAGGAGAAGGAATCACTGAAGTGTTTGAGAGGTACAATGCATTGATCAACAACTTGAACATTAATGGTAAATACTATTCCATCAGGGAGGTCAACAAAAAGTTCCTTTTAACACTGCCAACTCATCTCGAACATAGAATCACTGCCATAAGAGAAGCAAGAGATCTGAGTGAGATCTCTTTGGAAAGGCTCTATGGTGTGTTAAAGACTTATGAGTTGGAGCAGATTCAGCAGAAGGAAGTTTACGGGAAAGGAAGAGTGGTCAGCACGTCTACTGCTCTAGTAGCTGATGAACAACAACAACAACCACAATATCAACAACAATCTCAACAGTCAGAAAGAATGGTACAGTCTTCCAAGGTTGAAGAAAATGTGATAGTAGCAGAATTTGATCCTCCTACTACAAATCAATCAGGAGATGATTTTTATTCCTTGGAAGAACTGGAGCAATTGGAGGATGAGTCAATGGCCCTGATTGTCAAGAGATTCTCAAATGTCAGATTCAAAAGGAATCCCAAGTTCAAGTACAAGTCCAACTACAACAGATTCCAGAAAGGTGGATCTTCATCCTCTAACACCAGCAGTGGTGGGTATAAAACAGGGATGGTTGATCGAAGCACCATTTGATGCTTCAACTGCAATGAGTTGGGACACTTTGCCACAGAATGCAGGAAGCCAAAACAAGTTAGGAAGAACTCTTACGATTCTAATCAGAAGAGTAAATCTGAAAGGGCTTACCTGGCAAAGGGAAGAAGCTGGGATGATACTGACAGTGAAGATGAAGAAGTTGGGAATCTTGCTCTCATGGCTAGTGATGCAAACACCTCATCGTCAAGAAAAGAGGTAAAATTTACTGATGCTGAATTAGTTTATCATCTAGGAGGTTCCTTAGATTGTGCTCATCGTGATAATGAATTGTTAAATCAACAAATCAAAGACCTTGAGAAAGAGGTCAATGAATTAAGACTTGTGCACATTAATCAAGATAAATTAAAAGAACAAGTATCTTTTCTAGAAAATAGAGTTGACTATTATAGACAACTTGAAACTATTCTCAAAGACAAGATCACCGGTCTTGAGGCTAAGGTTAAAGCTTGCTTTAATTCTTGTTCGAAGTCCAAAGAGTTTTACAATAAGCAAGCTGCTAATCAAACATCAGGAATAGGTTATGATTACAATGCTGCTATTGGAAAATTAGGCATAAACTCCCCTCCTCATGTCTGTGTTAAAGGCAGGGAAGTACCACATGTGCTTAAGGGTGTTAATGAACCCCTCTATAAAGAATCAATTGCTGAACCATTTGATGAGACCTCATTTATTATTCAAGAAGAAATTCGTGCTGAAGATAATGCTAATGAGAAAGCTGTCTCCAAGTCAAGTGTGTCAAAAGTTCCAGTCAAGGTTGTGAAAGCAACTGAGACTAACTCAGACACACATGAGTTGGATAACACAAATGCCATGTCTACCATGCATAACTTGCCTATTGTTAATCCCTCTCATAAAGCATGTGGTGTTCCTGATTGTATGTCTTGTGCTTTTAATCTGATGTATGCTTATTTTAATGGTAAGCATGTTGCTAATGATAAGACTACTCCTCGTCAGCATGTGAATAATAGAAAGCATGATAGGTCTAAGACTGTTAGTCCTTCTAAAGCTAGAAAGGAGACATTTGTGCCTAAGCCTAAACAGAAATTTGTTAAGGCTGTTCACAAGGTCAAATGTCTAGTCATTGAGAAAGTTGAGAATATTAAAATTAAGAATGTTGTTTTGCCTGATAAAGGCCAATTTTACAAATATGCCGGACCCAGCCAAGCTTGGGTTCCGAAGAAGGTCTAATCCATTTGTATTGCAGGGCATTAAACAGGTACAATCGGTAGTGTGGATTCTTGACAGCGGATCGTCAAGACATATGACCGGAGATAGAGCCCTACTATCAAATGTGGTTGAGAAAGCTGGCCCAGTGGTTACCTTTGGAAATAACAGCAAAGGTTTAACGGAGGGATATGGCTGTTTGCTAGCTGGAAATATTATCATTGAAAATGTGTATGTTGTGCAAGGACTTGAACACAATCTGCTTAGCATTAGTCAGTTCTGTGACAACGGCTACAATGTTTTATTCGACAAGCTGAAGTGTCAGATTCTGCACAAGAAAAGTGAAAAACCCTCCTTGATGGGAATCCGGAAAGGAAATCTGTTCGTAGCTGACATGAACTCTGGAAGCAATCCTGAAGTCAATTGTTTCTATGCAAAGGCATCGTCAGATGAGAGTTACCTATGGCACAAGAGACTTTCTCATCTCAATTTCAAAACAATGAATTCTCTTGTCAAAAGAGAATTGGTCAGAGGTCTGCCTCAGCTGGAATTCTCCCCAGAAGGACTATGTGAGGCTTGCCAGAAAGGAAAGTCAAAGAAAGCAAGTCACAGAGGCACTGACACATCTTCCATAACTGGTGTTCAGCAATTATTGCACATGGATTTATTTGGACCAGTTAATGTCCTTTTGATGTCAAAGAAGTGTTACTGTCTTGTGATAGTTGATGACTATTCCAAGTATACGTGGGTTTTATTTCTTCACTCTAAGGATGAAACACCACAAGTTGTGATTGATCATATCAAGATGATTGAGTTAGATTCTAATGTCCCTGATAGAGCAATAAGGTCAGATAATGGAACAGAATTCAAGAATTCACTTCTCAATGGATTCTGTACAGACAAAGGGATTACCAGACAATTTTCAGCTCCTAGAACCCCTCAGCAAAATGGAGTGGTAGAAAGGAAGAATCGTACATTGATTGAAGCTGCAAGAACGATGTTAAGTGAATCAGGTCTTCCAATGTACTTTTGGGCTGAAGCTGACAATACTGCATGTTATACTCAGAATCGAACTCTAATCAACAAAGACTTCATGAAAACTCCTTATGAGATTTTGAATGAACAGAAACCTTCTATCAAATACTTTCATGTATTTGGTGCCAGATGCTTCGTGCTCAAGGATGGAGATGATCGTCGTGGTAAATTCGAGGCAAAGGCATACGAGGGTATTTTTGTTGGATATGGAAGAAGATCATACAGAGTGTATATCATTGATCAACACAAAGTAACTGAAAGTGTCAATGTTACATTTGATGACACTAAACTCCCTGGTATCCAAACTGAAGATCCTTCTGAGAAACTGAAGTTTGATGATATGTCAGATTCAGAATCAGAACATGGTCAAGAACCTGAGTTTGTTGCTGGTGAAGAACCTGTTAATCATGATGATACTCAAGGTAATAGTGATGGAAACTTTGGCAACAATGGAGATACCACTGCTACTGACGGAGAATCTTCAAGTCAACATGGCAACAACTCAGGGGGAGATGCTGAAGGATCATCTAGTAGGACACAACATCCCAATGAATTTCAAGGCGAATCATCAAGATCAAATCTTCCAAGACAGACTGTCTGGAATAAAGCTCATCCTTTTGAGTTGATTATTGGTGATCCAGATGTTGGAGTCAGAACTAGACGTGCTACTTAAAATGAGTGTCTGTTCTCAGGATTTCTTTCTGAGATGGAACCTAAGAAGATTGAGGAAGCACTGACTGATCCAGATTGGGTGATTGCTATGCAAGATGAACTCAATCAGTTCGAAAGTCAACAAGTCTGGAAACTGGTACCTAGACCTACACACAAGAAAGTTGTTGGTACTAGGTGGGTATTCAGGAATAAACTAGATGAAGATGGTGTGGTTAGAAGAAACAAGGCAGGACTGGTAGCAAAAGGGTATTCACAAGCTGAAGGCATTGATTATGATGAAACCTATGCTCCAGTGGCTAGACTAGAGGCCATCAGGATATTTTTGGCATTTGCAGCATTCTCTAACTTTAAAGTTTATCAAATGGATGTCAAGAGCGCCTTTCTGAATGGAAAGCTGGATGAAGAGGTATATGTAAAGCAACCTCCTGGTTTTGAAGATCCAGATCATTTGGATTTTGTCTTCTTTCTTTTCAAGGCTATCTATGGGCTCAAACAGTCTCCAAGAAAATGGTATGACACTCTCTCTGAATTTCTTATTGAAAATAGCTTTATTAGAGGTGTCATAGACAAAACTCTCTTTTCTAAAAAACATAAGAATGATACTATATTAGTCCAAGTCTATGTGGATGATATAATATTTGGGTCTACTAATGATAATCTCTGTAAGGGATTTGCTAAGTTAATGCACAGCAAGTTTGAAATGAGCATGATGGGAGAGCTGAAGTTCTTTCTTGGATTACAAGTAAATTAAAGGTTAGATGGAACATTTATTTGTCAATCCAAGTATCTCAAGGAATTCCTCAAAAAGTACAATCTAGAGGATTCTGCATCAGCAAAGACTCCATCAACTACAGCTGTCAAGCTTGGACCATGTGAAAACTCCATTAAGGTAGATGTCACAAGCTACAGAGGTACGATTGGCTCGTTACTCTATCTTACTGCAAGTAGACCAGATATTATGTATGCTACATGCTTATGTGCAAGGTTCCAAGCGGATCCTAGAGATATTCATCTCGTTGCTGTTAAACGAATCTTAAGATATCTTAAGGGAACACCAAATCTAGGTATTTGGTACCCTAAAGAATCTGGTTTTAACCTTGTTGGATATACAGATTCAGATTACGCAGGAAGTGTTGTTGATAGGAAAAGCACCTCAGGGAGTTGTCAATTCCTAGGTAGCAGGCTAGTCTCATGGTACAGTAAGAAACAGCAAACAATTTCCAACTCAACGGCCGAGGCTGAATATATTGTTGCTGGAAGCTGCTGTGCTCAGATCTTGTGGATTAGGAACCAGCTACGAGACTATGGCTCTGTATTGAACAAAATTCCTATTTTATGTGATAATACAAGTGCAATAGCCATCACCAACAACCCTGTGCAGCACTCGAGGACAAAGCACATTGACATCAGGTATCATTTTATTAGAGAGCACGTCATGAATGGTACTGTTGAACTATTTTTTGTTCCAACAGAAGAACAAATAGCAGATATTTTCACTAAACCACTTGATGAATCCACATTTACCAGATTAGTTGGTAAATTGGGTATGTTGAATAGTTTTAGTGATTAATCTAGTTAATATCTGAGATCTGTTCTTGAATGAATTTACAAATGAATTTTTCATAAATGAAAAATTCATTTGCAAATTTATTTTATCATTTTATCATATTTCTTGCTTATTTCTATGTAATTTCTATTATCTTATCTGTTTTATTTACTCTACTTGTTAACTTCAAATATCTCAGAATATTTTATTTTCTCTAAAAATATTTTTCTATGAATTTTATTTGCTAAAATTCAACAGAAATCTATTTTTGGAATAAAAATAATTAATTCTGAAATATTGTCTTTGTTTTTTTTAATATTTTCTGTAAATACTTAATTGTCTCTCTACTGAAATGACAATCGGCAAGACAATTGAAATTGTCTTGCTGAAAATCATTTCAGTACATATATATATATATATGTGTGTGTGTTTTTAACAGTTTTTATGTTAATTTTTCAGTATATGTAAATACTTAATTTATCTTATACTAGAATGACAATCGGCAAGACAATTGAAATTGTCTTGCTGAAAGTCATTTCAGTAATAATGCTTGCTTATTTTTAAATCAGTTTAATTTTATAACTGGCAAGACAATCGGTATGACTATTGATTGTCATGCCAGTAATAAAATTAATATCAGATATATTATGTTTTATTTTGTACTGGTATGACAATCGGTATGACTATCAGATTGTCATACCAGTTATATATTGTTATTTGTTTTGTTTTTTGTTTTTTCTTCAAAATTGCCTTGTATGACTATCGGTATGACAATCGGTATGACAATCGGTAAGACTATCCCGAATTGTCATACCAATTGTCTATTTAGTGTTTCTTTGTCTTGTTAAAATCATTCACTTCAGTTTTTCAAAAAATCCAATAGTCTTTCTCTCTTATTTCTCACTCTCTCTCTCTATTCGAACAGATCTAAACCTCCATTGTCTTTCTTGCTCGAGTTTTTACTCAGCAATCTAAATCATCACTCCTGTGATATATACATACAAGTATATACATACAGAAGTGCTGTTGAATTTTTGTTAAAAAAAAAATCAGTTTGTGTTTGTTGATTTTGGGTATTTTTAATTTTAATTTTAATTTCTGTTTTGTGTCTTTTGGCTTTTCAAATCTGTGTGTGTGAGTTAAGAATTTTAACGAGATACATTTCTGTCTAAATTTTTCGATTATAATTAATTTAATTCGAATTATTAAATTAATTTAATTAATTCAAATTTCCTTAATATTATTCTTAAAATTCTGAAAGTGTGTGTCGTATTATTATTTTTAAATGGCTCTCAATTTCCAAATTGTTTCGCATAATCTTGTTGGTTATTTTAATCCAGAAAAATGTGATGTGGAAAAATTTAAGCCATGGATTAGATTTTTAAATGACCATTCGATTGTTAGCTCTGCGATTAAATCAAATGTGATTTTAAATGTCGATCTGCTTAGACTGATTTGCACAACCTCTACTGTGGCCGATGATTCAAAATCTTTTTCATTCACCATGGCAAACACACAGTATGTAGTTGATGAAACAGTCATCAATCAAGCTTTAAATTTTCCTATGGACAATTTCTGTAATTTACCCTCTGAAAATGATATCACAAACTTTTTCCATGCTATTCACTATCAGGGGGTGATCAATTTAACCAAACTTTCAAAATCCAATTTGGTGTCTGAATGGGACATTTTCTTCGATACACTTTCTAAAGTGTTTGCCAACTGCACTAAATCCAACTTTCACAACATCACTTCCACTCTGCAGTATATTGGTCTTACGGTTGTTTTCAATCAAAGGATCAATTTTGGCAAACTACTTTTTCCCATTCTCTTGAGACGTCTCACTACTGCTTTACGTGATCATTCTACAAATCGTAGGGTCTCGTGTTACTATGTTCGTTTTCTCATGCTTATAGCAGATCATCTTCTCACACCTGAGCACAAAGCCCTTTTTGCTAACTCTGCAGTAACCGAACCCCCTCCTGTAAGCAAAAAGATTTACACCCGCCAAGACACAACCTTTAAATTCATGCAAGTTCCAGTACTTGTATCTGCTTTCATGGCCACTTATATTCCCTTACCTATTTTCAATCTTCCCGGTCATGAACAGCAACCTCAACCTCCAGTGGTTCAAGCCACCCAGGCTCCTCCAACATCAGATGCTCTTCCATTACAGGTAGTAATTCCTCACTCTCACTCCATTCCTACTTCTGTTGAAAGACCCCCAGTGATCGATAGGACTGACCATGAAGTTGTAGAACCACAGCTTCAATCCCAGGTCATAGAGCCAAACACAGAGTCACAACCTATCTCAACCTCTCCCCCCTAAAATGTTACCCAGAAGGTTAATAGGAAGTAGTGTATTGTTGAATGTGAGTGAACCCTCAGCTCTGCCTCCTCCCAAGAAAAGAAGAACATATACTGAGGCATCTGAAAGCCCATCCTTGTCCTCCCAACAGGACATGGACTTTGAAATGGCCAATGAACAGTTACTAGAGACATTCTCTCAACAGGATGAATCTATTGAAATTCGCCATAGGGCCATGGCATCCTGTACTGAGTCAAGCACAATTCTATTACTCACAATGGAACCATACATACCAGTAGATGATACTCAGGACACGGAGCGAGGAGTGCACATAGAGTCTGTTACAGTACCTGCCATAGTTACTGCAGAAGAGCAGTCACATGCTTCTGAGGGAAAATCTGACTCTCAGCCACCATTAATAGAGTCATTTTCTCCCCTCCCAGATCCAACACCTCTGGCTCCCTCACGGGATTCTCCACTCACATATTTATCTGGAGAAAGTGGAGGGCAACTCGGTCAATCTATCCCTGAAGCAATTCAGACATCTATTTCATATGAAATGATAGGTTTGACTGAAGATCGGGACTCGCAAATTCCCATTGCACCACCATTGACCTCTCTTGAAGAGGCTAGGGTGATTTTAACTGCAGGTACAGAAGAACAACAACAGGAAGACTCCTCACGAGCAATTATATTGAGAGAAACACAAGCACGTGAGGTGAGTGAACCAAACACGAGTGAAATTCAGGTGAGAGCACACACAGACACAAACACTAAAAACCTGTTAGCTCAAATTGTTGCTTTAAAAGAAGAACTTGCTAAAAGCCAAGCTGAAGCTAAATCATTCAAAGCACAAGTGGTTGAACGGTCTTCTTCTTCCACCTCTGTCAACAATCAGCTGGCACTCATCAGGAATGATATCTCAGATCTCAAGACCACTGACATACCAAAGCTCAATTCCATTCAGGAAACTCCAACTTTATCAGCTGATGACATTTCTAACTTCTGCTCTCTACATACAAGAATGACTTCTCTTGAAGACCTGGTTGAAATGAATAATGTACTGGACTCCTCCAGATTTCTAAAGATAGAAACGGGCATGGAACATCTTAATGAAGGAATGAAACACTTATATTTCATGATCAAGAATTCTCACTGCCCTAATGAAGAACAAAGAACTTACTTTGAAGGGCCATCTGGTGGAGGCTCAGGCTCTGGAGGTGATGGAGGTCATGGAGGTTCTAAAGGAAAGTCAGTAGAGGATCCCTCAACTAAGGGGGAGAAGAAAGGGAGTAGTGGAAAGGGAAAAGAAAAAGATACCTCTGCTGGAGACAAAGGAAAGGCTGATGATGTATACTACAGTGGAGAACGGGATGACTTTGATATTTTTGACATTCCCACTGAACCAGTCTTGGAAGATAAAGATGGTTTATTTGAAGCTGAAGAGGATAGTGATTTTGGAGAATGGGAAGAGGAAGCTACAGTGGATCCTATCTTTGAGAAAGAGTTTCAGCAGTAGCAGTCAGAGATAAAAAGAAAAGAAGCTGAACTCAAAAAGGTCTCCCAGATCATTGACATGAGGAAAGACATACAAAGAACAGAAACTCTTCAAAAGCAACGTCTTCATGACATTAAGGCTCAAGAAAGGAGAAGAGATGTCAGACTGAAGATTGGTAAAAAATGGGATGAAGCTAGGAGAGTACTTGATATGCCTCAGCTGAGCACTAACAATGATAGGCAGTTCCTACATCTTCTTGACAAGCTGGAAATCTCAAATCCTAACAATGACATGTACATGAATGCTATCAAGACTGAAGTCTCAAGGATCACAGCTGCTTTTGACAGATCCCTAAATGAGATGAGCATTTTTGTATATTGTCAGAGTGAAGGATCTTTCAAGGTGTCACTTCATCTGTTTGAGAATCGTTCTTTGTCAGAGATTTGGGTTCTTCTCAACAAAGTAAAAAGAAGCTCAGAATTGAATGAAGTTCTTCGAGAAAGACTTAAAGAGTTTGCCAGCAGGGCTAGTCCTCAAGTGGTCAATAATCCTCATCAGGTGAGATTCTTTAAGTCTGATTGTCTTTAAATCTGTCAGCTAGATGTATAATCTCTTAAAGACTACTCAGCTAAGCATCTGGTCTGGATGGAACATCATTTAAGAACTGCTGGATACTCATCCATGTTGAAGACTCAAGCTGCTGATTTGATTCAAGCTTATTGTGAAAAGAATATTAAAAGGTACAATCAGTTCAAGAATAAGCTGAAGTCAGTTGGAGTTCAACCAGTCAGACCAGCAAGCTTCACTTCAGAAAAGGATCGTGTCTTTGACAAGGAGTTGCTTCAAGATTTAGAAGAAGGTGAAGTCAGAAGAGAAGACAACTGAAGTCAATTAGCTCAAAACTCAATGTAATATGATTAGAGCTTTATGAATCAATATAGACTAATGTAGTTATATGTTCAGGCTAGAGGAACATCTATCTTGTATTCACTTGTAAATTTCTTTTGGAATCTGGAAAATGTTAAATATAATCCAGAACTTTTCTGCTATTTACTTTGCATTACTGTTTATATCTTTTTCTTATTTGTTAGTTGAGTTATCCTCTAGGTATTTGTTGTTATTGTCTAACAAGCAAATAGGGGGAGATTGAAAGGCATATGTCATAGCCTATTTATTTATTCGAGGATTTAACTCAACTCAAATAAGAATGTAATAAGTAAATAGTGGATCTATCATCAGAGAGATCTCACAGAGTAACATCTGTCAAAGGGTTAAGAAACATTATTCATCTACAGACTTGAAGACTTAATTCACTGGAAGAAGCTCAAGAAATTGATCAAGCCTAAGTGATATAAATCAAGATTGTGGATTTAATCAAGTGACAGAGATCTCGTCAGGGTATCAATTAATTACAAGGATTTAGTCCGAAGAAAATCAAGAGTATCAAGGTCAAGGCTTGAAGAAACGTCACGGAAGTTAGTCACTCATGAACCAGACAGTACATCGAGTGTCAACATTGAAGTGGTGGAATTGATTCATAATTGACAGTAATTTTCAGAAGATTTTCAGAAGAATGGTTGCTGCTCAATATTAGTATTAATTCTCTATTAATTAATTAAGTCAAATAATTTAATTAAGAAAATAAATTATATCTGCAAAGATTAATTTATTGATTAATTAATTTAGAATTAATTGATTAATTAATTCAGAATTAATATTAAGGATTTTAAGAATTATTATTAGATTAAAATCTATTAATAATTCAGTAAGACAATATGATTTGAACTACTATGACAATCGGTATGACAATTGATAGTCATACCGAAAGTCTTGCTAGTTCATTCTGATTGTCTTGCTAGCTATTGGGATTGTCTTGCTAGTTCAAAAGGATAGTCTCACCGAAAGTCCTACCAGTTCAAATGGATTGTCATGCCAGTTCATTTGATTGTCTTGCCGAAAGTCTTGCTGATTCAACTGGATTGTTTTGTTTACTAAAGCAACAGAAAGCAGAAGACATTCATATAATTCAATCAAACAGAACACACAAGAAAAGAAGAAGCAGAAAAGAAAAACAAGCAGCAATATTTCATCTTTTCATCTGCTTTATTCAAGATCAAAATTCTAGATTGTAAAATTAAATCCAAACCACTAGAATTATTTATCTTGTTCTTGTGTAACAATCTAGCGGATTAAAATCCCTAGAACTTAATCTCAAATCGCATTTAGCATTTGATCTTTTCATTGCAAAAATAGAAAAAGTTCATATCGAATTTATTCTAGATTTTTAATAATTGATTTGAGATTAATCCCTTGTAAACGATACCGTTGTTGTAACACCTTTCAAGTTTAATAAAAGTTTTATTTAACTTGAATTTTGTTTCACATTTTTATTCCGCATTTTATTCGATTAAACAGTATTGTTTGTATTCAACCCCCCTTCTACAAACAAATTGGGACCTAACACAGTCAAAGAAGAAATTTCATTCCTTCTTGAGCCCACTCATCTTCAACTGACCAAGGTTCTTCAAATCCTTGTCATAGCCTATCTTAGTAAAGAACCTCCTCATTTCAGTATCTCCCATGAATCTAGTGTAGGAAGTATGAGTAGGCAACTGTAATGCATCTCTTACAATTTGAGGAGTTACTACCCTTTTCTTCCTATAAAACTCAAACACCAAGCTTGGAGTTCCACTTGCACCTCCATCATCATAGACACCAGTTTTCGGGATAGAGAGTACCTGGTCAGCTAAGATAGTGGGTGGAGATGTGAGAGCAAACCCAATCTCACTGGTTCTGAGAAAGTCCTGAAAATGTGAAAATCGATATTCACACTATTGTTATCCAGACTAGCAGAGTAGTTATAAGACACAAACTTTGTACCACCATAATTAAACGGTTTAGAAGTAACTGGTGAAGTCATTTTGAATTTGCAAGAAAAAAAATTCGAATAGAAATCAGGGTTTCAGAGTTTACGGGTGAGAGAGAGTAAAGTAGCAGATTAGAAAATGATAGAGATAAGTAAAATGTTAATTTGAAATCAAAAATTGATTTTGTATAACACATCACGCCATTAACTCAGAAACATTTCAGTTTAGTGGACACGTGGCAACATATAATTGACTGTAAAAGCGATCATGTAAATGTGTAGTAATGGTAGTTATTGCGCGCACAATTCCCTAGAATAATGTTTTTTGAATACTCAAACGTCTTCCATATCCTCACGCCATCAATAAACAACTGTAATCATGCAAATAACTTCACACATGTAATTAAAATACTGATTAAAATAAAATTTGAATAAATTCAAAAATTATCATCAGAATATAATGGTCATTCAGAGTTTGACTAACATCAGTATTTAATTAACAACTATCAGGATTTATCAGTCAACTAGAGTTTGACCAACATCAAAATTTAATAACTACTGTCAGGATTTATCAGTCAACACAAGTTTGACCAATATCGGAGCTTATACATATAATCAAAGTTTAACATGCACCTACTGGTTGGGATTAATAGAAGCTAATTACATGATTTCATGACATCAAAGTTTATAATCAGTATTTAACAAGTACTTATACATAATTATAAGATATCACATTCTAACTATCAATAGTTATTCCAAATTATCAGAGTTTGAGAAATGTCCTGATATCATCACCAATTCATTCACCAATCCTGTAAAGATTGCTTCACAAAGAGGCTTGGTGAATGTATCTGCTAATTGCTGATCTGTTGGAACAAAGACCAATTCCACTGTACCTTCTTCCACATGTTCCCTTATGAAATGTTACCTAATACTGATGTGTTTAGTCATAGAATGTTGTACTGGATTTCCTGTCATTGCAATAACACTTTAATTATCATAATATATAGGAATATCAGAATACTCTAACTCATAATCTAGTAACTGATTCTTCATCCATAGAATTTGAGCACAACAGCTTCCTACAGCAATATATTCAGCTTCTGGAGTTGATGTGAAAATTGACTTTTTATTTCTTGCTAAACTAAGAAACCAACCCGCCACCAAGAAATTGGCAGCTTCCTGAAGTGATATTCCTGTCTATTTTGTATCCTGCAAAATCAGCATCTGAATATTCAATTAGCTTAAAGTCTGAATCTACAGGATACCATAATCCAAGATTCATATTGCCTTTGATATATTTAAAAATTCTTTTCACAACTAATAGATGTGGTTCCCTCGGATCAGCTTGAAACCTTGCACAGAGACAGGTAGCATACATGATATCAGGTCTACTAGCAGTCAAATATAAGAGTGATCCAATCATACTTCTATAGTTAGTTATATCTATTGATGAACCAGTATTTAAATTTAACTTGGTTGCAGTGGCCATTGAAGTTGTTGTGATTGAACTGTTTTGCATTCCAAATCTTTTGAGCAAATTCCTAGTGTATTTGGATTGATTTATGAAGATCCCTTCATCAATCTATTTTACTTGTAAACCCATAAAATAACTTAATTCTCCCATTATACTCATTTGATATCTAGACTGTATTAGTTTTGCAAATCTCTCACAAAGTTTGTCATTTGTAGAACCAAATATTATATCATCAACATATATCTGTACTAATAACAAGTCCTTACCATGGTATTTATAAAGGGAGTTTTGTCAATTGTACCTTTTGTGAAACCACTTTCTAACAGAAATAGAGCAACTGTTTCATACCAGGTCCTTGGAGTTTGTTTTAGTCCATAGAGTACTTTATCCAGTTTATAGACATGATGAGGATATTTTGGATCTATAAACCCTGGAGACTGTTCAACATAAACTTCCTCTTCAAGTTCACCATTCAGAAAGGCACTTTTCACATCAATTTGAAACACTTTAAACTTCTTGTGAGCAGCATAGGATAGAAAAATTCCGATTGCCTCAAGCCTTGCAACTAATGCAAAAGTCTCATCATAATTAATGCATTTTTACTGTGAATAGCCCTTTACAACCAGTCTTACTTTATTTCTTATAATAATGCCCTCGCTGTCAATTTTGTTTCTGAACACCCACTTTACACCAACAACTGATCTGTTCTTTGGTTTTGGCACAAAAGTCCATATTTTGTTCCTTTCAAATTCATTAAGCTCCTCTTGCATTGTTGTAACCCAGTCAGCATCTTGAATAACTTCTACTTTCTTTGGTTCAATTTGAGATAGAAAAAAATGATAGAGACATTCATTTTTAGTGGCTTTTCTGGTCTCTACACCACTGTCATGATTATTAGGTGTGTGTGGTTTAGACCATTTTCTTGCAGATGGGAGTTGACTTCTTGAAGTAGAACCTCCCCTTGATCAATGAACTCTCTATTATTTCTTTGACTTGTACCACTATCATTTCCTGATGTTCCCCCTGAATTAGTATTTTTAGTGCTATCAGAATTTGATCCATCAGTATTTGAGGAATTAGAGTCTGATGAATTATTTACAGATGTTCCTTGAGTTGAATCACTTGTAGAAGACTCTGGATTTGAATCATGTTGCTCCCCCTCAACATGTGATTCATTATTTATAGAATTTCCATTGTCATACGGGTTATGTGTGTATGTTGCATGTGATGCTAGTCTATTTGCATTTGTTGCCTCTCGGATATAATCTATTAATTTGCAGAATTATATATTGCGGAAATGTGAAGAGATTCCCATTGAGAAACAGTTTGGTTCGGCAAAAGACTTTCTGCGGATTATACTCACAAATATAGATTTGACAAAGTTAAATACTAAAGAATCTGTCCCCCCCCCCAAACTAATGCACTATTTGGCATATCGTTACTTTAGAGGTGTTTATAAGAATCTACATATTGTGTTTGACTTTTCAAAACGAAAAGCAACAATATTTAAGTGCATAGGGGCTAAACATGTTCATGATTTTCTACTAGTTACTTCTATAAAAATTTTAGGACAACGTATGACGCCAACTGAGTATCAGATAATTTTGCAATACATACTCACGATCCCCTTATTTCCAGAGGGTGGACATTTTTATACTTATCTCGCATGGATATATCTGGAGAACTTGTTGTTCAAAGTAAAAAATTAATAATGGTTTAAATATAGTCATGACATGGTCAGAGATGTGTTGTATGATATTCTTTGGAGATTATGAATTTCAGCTAAGAAAGAGATACTGATGAACTTTCTTACCCATTCAGGGGAAGTTAGATCGACTCTTAGACCGACTGATGTTTGACATACAGCTGGAATGCAGGATAACATACTTGCATTGATCTTACAGGAGTTTCTTCGCTCTACGGTGTTGGTAATGGGGTATTTATAGTTGGCCAAACGGCAAATAAGACAACTGAAGCAAAAGTTAACAGCATGATCAGGCGTGAAAGGATAATCCATATAGCTTTATACCGTTTGCTTTTGACACATTTGTAATGAGGGTCGGCTGAATACGTGTTTCGATAATTAGATTTTGCGATTCAACGAGTTCTGGCGGCGCAACTTGTTGCCCGTTCATCTTGCATGTTTGTAACTTGATTGCTTGATTTTTTATTTGACCAATCAATCATACAGGTCTACTTCCTCTGACCCATTACATATGGCGTTTGACTTTTTTCACGTATTTTTAGGAGTTTTGAAAATATAGATAAAATTAATATTTTTTAAAATTTTATTTTTCTAAATTAAAATTTAACATATACTACCTCCGTTCCCCTCATATATGTACAGTTTTTTCACACGCATTTTAAGGCAATTATAAAGTATATTTTGGTAATTTATTTTTGAAATTTTCTTTTTTCTTTTGTATAAAATTTTGAACATTATATTTTTATTTAGAAGAAAAATAAATTAAAAAATTTATATAATAAGATCATTAAAGTGCATGTCGAGCCCCCGTCCCCCAATGTAAAGAATTGAAGGGACGGATGGAGTATATTTTAATTAAAAAAGAAAAAATTAAAAATTATTATTTTTAGCTATACAATTGAATCACATTGAGATGTGTGCAAAAAATCAAACGACCTATATTGTGAATTAGAGGGAGTACAATTTTTTTTAAAAAATAAAATATCCAAAAAAATAATTTATGCCCTTTACACAATTTAGTAAATATTAATAGTTAGCGTCAAAAAAGAAATATAACCACTTTTACAATATCATAACTCCTAGCATAGAGCCATAGATATGCCTGTATATTATTGTAAAAAAATAGACATGCCTGTATCAATCAGAATAAATTAAAATTTAGATTAGCAAATCTTTGAAACTAAGTTTGTATAATAAATAAAATTTAAAAAATGCAAGAAGTGAGTAGTAAATGCAAGAGATCAGAGATAAATCCGTGTAGTAGTTTGGTGACATGAATTTAATAAAAGTTTTGAAATCCGGGTCTTCAGACATGTGACATATACACACACTTACCTAAAAGGCCGCCTTTCAGAAACCCGCAGAGTCAGTTGAGTATATACACACATATATATGCATACATACACCAAAGTAAACTCATAGACTTCAACTACTTCAAGGTCAGACTTTTACTTCTTGCTTCAATCTCTTTTGTACTTGTGTTTTTACATGTCTATGTGGATTATTTTTGTGGGTTTTGTTTTGTTTTGTTTTGCTAAAAGATTGATTTTTGTTGTGTGTTCTTGATTTTTTTTTAATGGGGTTTTGTTTATTCTTTGAATTTCAAGATGTGTTTTATAAAATGTTCTTGAACTTGATTTTTGGTTAGTAAGTTGGTGTTTTTTCAGGGTTGTTTTTATTTTGTTATGATTTGATTAATTTGTTGTTATTGAATTTTTATTTGAAGTTGATTTAATTTGTTGAAATTGGTAGATAGGTTTTTTGTAAATCTTCTTAAAATTTGATTTTTGATTAGAAAGTTGCAGTCTTTGGGTTAAATTTGTTGGTGTTATGGTAGTTTAGGGTAAGAGTTGAAGTTTAGGGATGTTTGGGGTTTAAAAGATTGGGGCTTTTTGTAATTACAACTTAAATTTGTTGTTTTTTGTGTTATGTTAGTGTTGCAGCTTACTGATCATCTGTGCAATTTGTTTTTTGATTAGAAAGTTGTAGCCTTTGGGTTAAATTGTTGGTATTTTGGTAGTTTAGGGTAGGAATTGAACTTTAGGGGTGTTTGGGGTTTAAAAGATTGAGGCTTTTTGGTATTTACAAATTGAATTTGTTGTTTTTTGTGTTATGCTGATGTTGCAGCTTACTCATCATTTGTGCAATTTGATGATTGTTTCTAGGTTAGGAAAATTGGAAAAATTTTATCTTTAATGTTTTCGATCATGTCCTGTCATGTATAGATTGTAGCTGGTGATTTATCGATTGAGTAAAGATTCTGTCTGCTAAAATGTTACTTGGATCATTTGATTTTATCCTCTTCTCATGGATATCTGTAGTTACTAAGCTCAGTTGTTTTAGAATCTAGGGTTTTCTAAGTTTTGGATTCGTTTCCTCTTTTGTCTGTCAATTATATCTGAATTATATAAATTTAAGAGGTTTTTATTGTAATTGATAAGTGTTTCCTTTAGTTGTATTTATTTGTTTTCTCCCTTTTCAATAGCTTGTAGAAATAGACATTCTTGTTACATTCCATGAATTGTTAAGGACAAAGGAAGTGAGACTTGAATATAGATCACTTATTGTTTATGTAGAGGAAAAGTTGTTTCTGATTAAAGTCTGGAATTTAATAGTTCTTTAGGTAGTTCAGCAGGTTTTCTTTAAAGGGGATCTTCTTCCTTGCTTTGTGCTTTTGGTCCATTATATTTCCCTTTATTTTCCTTAGTTCTTAAGCTACATGGAAGAAACTTTAATAAATTACCGATTTAAATGTGTGCAATTATTGTTGTGAAGAAATGACTGATATTCAATCAATGTTTGTCCTGATTAAAACTAGTGGATTGTTATTTATGTACCTGTAACAGAACCATATATAACAGTTCTGCTGGTCGTGGACAAGTGCCCGTGGCAGAGTAGATGTCATTTCGCAGTATTGTACGTGATGTAAGAGATGGTTTTGGGAGTTTATCAAGAAGGGGTTTTGAGGTGAGACTTCCTGGTCAGCATCAAAGGGGAAAATCTCATGGTGCGGTTCATGAGTTGCATGACCAGCCTGTCGTCATCCAGGACAGTTGTTGGGCTAATCTTCCACCTGAGTTACTAAGTGACGTGATCAAGCGGTTGGAGGCAAGTGAGTGTACTTGGCCTGCTAGAAAGCACGTTGTTGCTTGTGCTGCTGTGTGCAGGTCATGGAGGATAATGTGCAAAGAAATAGTTCAATGTCCAGAAATCTCAGGAAAGCTTACTTTCCAAGTCTCTCTTAAACAGGTACGATATTTGTGCTTCCTGGTGTTTCTTTTGCTATATAGATATCCTGTAATGTGTGTCTAGAACATTAAATTATAGAGTAATGCTCTTGTGAAATATATGTAAATTGTACATGTCTAACTTTAGAAGCTTTTTTTTTTTATAGAATTCAGCAAATGACATTCTAGTTTATGTAAGGTATGTGTACGGTCATGGCCCAAGGGGAGTCATTTGTGACTCGAACTCTTGGAGATTCAGTCAGAAGCATATGTGATAGTGTCTCTAAGCTAGCTAGAGTTACCGTTGCGTATCATGAACTTTACACAGTTCTAGATATTACAACAGAACTGGAATAGGAATGGCGTTAAATGAGTTAAATCTAATGAAATAATTTCACCAGATTTTTGTTTGAGAACTCGTACCTCTATAAATTTATTATGGAAAGTGCATTTTGAGCAAATAATCATACTATATTCTAGCACAAGATATTCATATATATGGAGGAATTTAGAAAAACTTTAATAGAAGGGTAAAATGTTGTACTGTTTTTTGTATGCATTGAATAATAGAGTAACAGTGTCCAATTTTTTTATTTGTATTTTAAATGTATTTGTTATATATGTAAATTTGATTGGAACTGTGAAGCTTTCAATGAATTACCTTTCATTATTCCAATATTAACATGAATTAGTGTCTATTGTCTTTACAGCCAGGATATCGGGATGGCAGCATTCAGTGTTTCATCAAGAGAGACAAAGCTAATTTGACCTACCGTCTGTTCCTTTGTCTAAGTCCTGGTAAGTGTGTTTCAAGGTTATATACAAGTTACTAATTGCACGATATTTTCAAGTTTCTTGCATGTGTTCCGCCCATATTTAAAAAAATCTTTTTATGCTCTAGTGCAATCAACTTACAAGTGTGTATGTGGTACTATGATTTTAACAGTGCAATCTATTATGTTTCTGTCTTTCTGATATGGCCGTATTGTCTTGAATAGATTCAGTGTTTTCATTGTCCGTATGGCCTCAGCCTTGTTTTGCATGTCCTCTTGTATCAATTGAATTCACAATTTAGACCAAAAAACAATCTCTTTACTGATTTGTTTTACAAAAAGTGCGACCTGATATATTTTAATATTTTTGAATGCCCACCCCTATTTTCGACAGAAAGTTGATTTAAGCTGCTGACCTTGTATTTGGTTACCTTCTTTCTTATAATTTTTTTGGTGATCATATTTTATTGTTTTACTAGAAGAAGGACCAATTCTCATCTTAAAAAGAAATGGTGGAACAAAGAAGACACTTTTAAAGCTATCCAGGAGTTTTATTATCTGTTTTAATAATTTATATAAGATAATAAACCACAAAGTAAATTGAGTTCATATGAAAAAACAGCCCACAAACTAATCTGAGAAGCAGGAAAATTATGCATACTCATAATCTCATATACCACCTAGGACTGATCTATTAACTGATATATCCGGGGGTTAAAAAATTTCTTACTTCAAACCAGATTCTATAGTTTTAAGAACATAGGTGAAGATGGTGGATATGTGGTGGTTAGTATTTTTGGTGCATGTTTGAGTTTGATCCAATTTTTTGGAAATTTACTGATACATATATCACTGTCTATTTGCATCCAAGTACATGCTCCCTGTACTATAGTCTATGGCTCACTGTCCCTGTGTTTCTCAACTAAGAAATTGTATGCACTTTGCCTACGTTAATATCGATGGCTTGTGCTTCTGCTACTAGTAAGATAACTTGGCTTGCCCTAGTAAATGACAAGAATAAATGTAGTTAAATTGATTCTGTTTATGATGACTGATTAAACATTTTAAGGCCATATAAATCAGGTTTACTAGAAGGATTAGCTAGAGTTATTATACTTTTACCTTCCAAGTAATGTGAATCAAATTAAATGCTCGTACAAACACATCTTCCACAGAATCTGTCATAACCAAAGTAACAGTTCTGCGAAAAGAAAACGTAATACAAAGAACTAGATGCTTAAATGATCGTGGAGGTTCAAATGCAGGGTGCCCTCAGTTTACTATATTGGTTCAGGATTTGTGTTCTCTAAATCTATCATTTTTTTATGGATGTTATCACAGCATCTAGTTTAAAGTTCTATTGCCTTCTTGTACCAGTGCACTTTGACCTTGGTCGCCATCCTATTTTTTAAGTTATTTAATTTTGCTCGACGTTATATAGGCTTTAATTTTATTTGCATTCTAGTCTTTGTAATGTGCAGCTTTTTTTGCTTTCCACTAGTTATTTTGTTTGTTCGATGTGATCACCTCATAGGTGTCTTGATTTTCCTTTCCTTTTTTTCAGTTAATGTTTTATCCGCAAGTACTCTTACATTTTCTCCTCTGACTAATTTGTTTACTTATATGCTTCTTTGCAGTCTTGCTCGTCGAGAATGGAAAGTTCCTTCTTTCTGCAAAACGGACTAGAAGAACCACCTGCACAGAATATGTAATCTCAATGGATGCAGATGACATATCAAAATCAAGCAGCACTTACATTGGAAAATTGAGGTAGGATTTACTCTAAGCTGTCATAGTTGATGATAATAATTAATAGTGCCCTTTTCTTAAATTTGGTATGAAAATTATTCGCAAAAAATAAAATTAAATAAGCTCTATAGCATCTCTTTTTGTTACCCTTGACCTTGCCTCCTTTATCCGTTTCTGTTTTCTCGATGCTGTAAACGATCAGATATAACAAACAGTTGAAAATATCATATAATAGTATAACGCTCCTTGTATAAAGGTCATTGTAAGCTGGACTTAGCAAAAATAGTATTGACTGTAAGAGATGAGGCATTACTTGGATAATTAAAATGTTGCTTAACCTTTTCTATTGAACATTACTCTGAGCCTTTTCTACTTGGTTTTGCTATGATATGTGTGCATTTGTCTCGTTTCATCAGAGTTCTTAGTTTCATTTACTTTACAATGTCCCCATCCCAATCTTATAATATAACATTAATACAACATTGATTTGATTAATGTCTTGTTATCCTAGCTGTCCGAACGTTCAAAAGTTAAGTAACCTATCTTAAATTCTAGCCCTACCACTTACTTATCGTGCTTATTATTCCTCAATCCCGAATTGTATTGTTGAAGTTGCAGAATTAAGTTTAGTACTTTCTTTCTACATGCTTGATGCTTACAATAATCATTTGCATGTCATTTTGTTCTTTTCAGGTCTAATTTCCTTGGCACAAAATTCATAATCTATGACACACAACCTCCACATGATGGTGCTCGTGTATCCCCACCTGGTCATTCAAGCCGTCGATTTTACTCGAAAAAGGTTTCACCAAAAGTCCCTTCTGGGAATTATAATATTGCCCAAGTTACCTATGAACTTAATGTTCTAGGCTCAAGAGGCCCACGCAGGATGCACTGCGTCATGCACTCTATCCCAAACTCAGCTCTTGAGCCAGGTGGTTCTGTAACAGGCCAGCTCTGCCAGCCAGAGCTCTTCCCGAGTTCCCTCGAGAACTCTTTCAGGAGCATATCCTTTTCAAAATCAATCTACAACTCGACTGAGTTCAGTAGCTCTCGGTTCTCTGACATTGTTGGCCCATGCGCAGAAGGTGAAGAGGGCAAAGAAAGACCTTTAGTTCTTAGGAACAAACCACCTCGATGGCATGAACAGTTACAGTGCTGGTGCCTTAATTTCCGTGGAAGAGTAACTGTTGCATCGGTGAAGAACTTTCAACTGATTGCTGCTACACAGCCTGCCGCTGCTGGGGCACCAACACCATCACAACCCGCACAACCAGCTCAACCTGATCATGACAAGGTTATACTGCAGTTTGGCAAGATTGGAAAAGACATGTTTACCATGGATTATCGCTACCCTCTTTCTGTGTTTCAGGCCTTTGCTATATGCCTGAGTAGCTTCGACACAAAACTGGCTTGTGAATAGTAAAGATACCGTAGGTATATCAATCACAATGTGGTCCTTTTTCTTCTTCCTTTGTAGATTGTTGACAGTTGGTATGCAGTCAGCCAGTACTGGCAGGTATAGGAAACATTGTCCTTGCTGTTATAGGGCTCTTTCTTTTGTTATTTTGCGATGACTAAATTTTACTTTGTGGTTGAGTCACCGACCAATGTGTTGTTGGAAATTTAACTTGTCTTTTATTTGCTGAAAGGAACATTAGAGATTGTCCGTTGAAGGATAGCAACTGCTTCCTATCTATTGATCTTTTCGTCTATGTTTTTTACATTGCTCATACTTTGCATCTGCAATTGGTTGAAATGGGATTTAAGTTTAAGTTTAAGTTTTTGGCATCTTCACTGAAGCATATACGCGGCTAAGACCAGTCACTCACGTTAGGGAAAGCATCACCTAACTGTAAGATTCTTACAAGTTACAAGCATGTACTTCACTACAAATTGAAGATCATTCATATAAGTGAATATAAGCTTGTATGAATATCACATTTGTTTCCCGGAATCTCTTTTATTTGATAAGGATTTTTATGAGCAAATTATTCAAAGTTTAAACTTCCACTTTCTAACCCAACTTACGGGGCTGCTTTTGTTTCTTTTCTTTTTTTTGACTAATATAGCTTATAGCCTTACAAGTATACGTTTCAAAGAAATTCTCGAGATGTGTCATAGTCGAACTCAGGATAACAGAGGATAATCTCTTGACGAGTAATGCATGTTTCTTTGAATATTACGAAAAGAAAAATATATCTGGGCTTGCTACTCATTTGAATTCAGTCTAATAAGAAATAAACTGGCCTACCTATGTTTAATTTATCAACCCAGTAAACAAGCTTATCGGTGTTCCGAAAGTGCATTTTCGAAGTCCTGGACATGAAGATGCATCCTGACTCAGTAAAACAGTAAAACTCCTGTTTCGATCCGGTTAGTACATGTTGTGATTCTGTTTCATGTTATATGTATTTTATCTAAATATAAGACAACAAATCAGAGTGGCGCAGCGGAAGCGTGGTGGGCCCATAACCCACAGGTCCCAGGATCGAAACCTTGCTCTGATATGTTTATTCGCATTCAGTGAATTAAGTAAAATATTAAATTGCTGTATTGTCGTTATAGACACAATGGGGATGTAGCTCAAATGGTAGAGCGCTCGCTTTGCATGCGAGAGGCACGGGGTTCGATCCCCCGCATCTCCATTTTTTATAAATAGTCATCAGGGTGCCTCGTTCCCTTCCCCCATTTTTTTAGCCCAAACCTCTCTCTCTCCCTCTGAATTCTACTTGACTGTGGGAGTATTCTCTTTTCACCCCTAATTACTCCATTTAAAAGTGAAAACTACTCCGGTGGGCCCTTTGGTCAAACATAAAGGACAAGGTCACAAACTTTTCCATAAATGTTTGTAACTACTTTCGGCAGTTAGATAGTGGTGGTTGAATACTTCCAAAATCATCTGGATTTGTCTGCACCCCGCATATCCGCAATTAATGCCGTAACATGACAGTGTTCCTTGCTCCTCTTCCACGTAGTATTTCAGAAATAAGAAAAATTTGACAACAAATTATTCAAACACAATTTAAAATAATAATTAATTGACTTTAAAGAATTAGTTCTTCAAAGTTTATGACGTAACTAGCATGAATGTCTGTGCAAAACATGACTCACATATTATTTTTATAATAACTAGCATAAAAACTCGTGTTAGGCACGGACATGTGTATATATATTTAAATATTATCTCGAACAAATTTTCATCAATAAAGAAAAAAAATTGAATACTATAAATAATTATTTTAACTTTATTTTATATTCACATAGCAATTACTTAATAATAAATAATATATTTTTATAAATATGATTACATATCGTAAATTTAAATATATAAAAATGTGATGACATAAAGTTTAACGCTAAATTGACTTATTTTTTTTCTTTTCATACATCTGTTAAAGTTGGATAAGGTAATTTAGGTGGTGAGAGTTTATTTTTTGTTGTAGAGATTGATTATCGCTCACCCCGTGAATTTTGAGATTAAATACTTATTATAAAGTATATAAGCCTTATTACTAAAAAAAGAAGCAAAACTATATTATTATAAAATAAATATTTGAAATTTGTTTGTAGGGATATGCATCAGGTCATTTCGGGGTCGAGAAGTATTATCACCGCCCCCGAACCCTGAACGATGATTCTTTTCCTCTACGCTCCCCGCCCGAACGGGAATTCCCGCAGGATTCGAGAAATAAATAAAAATAATAATTTTATATTTTTAATAAGTTTTTATGACAACCCACTAATTCGTTTTATATAAAAACATTAATAATATCTTAATTTTTTAACATCAAATCATATTAAAATTAATTTATAATATAAAAAATGACAAATTAAAAATTAGAAAATATATATAATATTAGATTGTAAAAAATTGATTAAGAAAAGTATAGATTATTTTAAAAATATAATAATAATTTAAATCCTATTATATTCATATATACACACACACAATCGGGGTCGGGGAGACACTAATCTTAGACTATGCCCCGATGCCCAAAACTTTTATAAAAAAAAATTCGTTCCTCGCCCCTAAGAATTCCCTAAATCCCCAATCTGAATAGCGCGGGGGATCGTATCGGGGTAAGGCGGGATGAGATTGATACTCATCCCTATTTGTTTGGTTGTGACTAACAAATGAGGAGTGAAAAAAAAGCGAGTATATTAATTACTAATTCGTCTCACACCTCAATTGTTAACACTTAGGTTGACTAAGTGAATTTTGTATACGTGATTTGAATGAAATAAATTGGGAAAATATTAGGTAAATTATTAAGAGTGCAAGACATATTAAAACTAATGAAAAATGACATGCTCTCTTAAAATATAATAATAAATTAAGTACATTCAGAAAAGTAGGGATGACAACTTGTACCGATTCATACCAATTCGATCGATTTTTACCGAACTCGAATATTTTAGGTTTGGATTCGGGTTTGGGTTTGATTTTTAAACACGAACCATTTTCAGTGCGGGTTTGGGTTTAAGGCATACTGTTTCGAACCCGTCCCAAAAATCCGAAACCCATTCCATTATCACCCGAACCTGATCTGAAACTCATGTTAATATCTAAATAATATTTTATATTATGAAAGTATTAATGTTAGGTCACACAACACTGTAGAAGGGGGTTGAATACAGTGTTATTACAATCAAATCGATCTTGAACACAAGTAACAGTATACATATATATTCAATATAATAAATTCTGTTACAATGGAACTGTTCTCTCTCAGTGATGAACAAATATCACTAAGAGCTTCTAGGTTACAATGAATAATGTATCTCGATAATGATAACACATATAGTGTAAACCTATGTCTGTGTTTATATACTACACAGTTACAAGATAAATTCTAATTGACATGGAATATAATTCTGTCTCCTAAAATATATCAATCAGATATCTTATACAAGTCTTTCAGTCTTCTAATTCTTTCCATGCATATCTTCTTTTGTTCTAGTCTCGATCTTCTACTGTTAATCAGCTTCCTTCCTTAACTGTAAGTCCTCCCGTACTTAAGTTCTGACATGACCTTAAGTCCTGATATTATGTTCCGACTTCCAGTAAGTACTGATTCTAGTAAGTACTGATTCTAGTAAGTCTTGATATTTCCTGTTTGTTAAGATCTGAAAACTAAATATGAAATATATTAGACATGAAATCTCAAATATATCTAACAATCTCCCCCAACTTGTAAATTATGCAAAATATACAAGTAATAGATTTGATGATGTCAAAAACATTTAAGTTCAAATGCATAGAGAATTTAACTGAGTAACTAACTACAACTTACAGTCCTTGTAGCTTTTACCAATCTCACTGAGTCAATCTGAATCCATAATGATTCTTGTTGTGCAAGACATGCCTGTATCATAACAAGACTAAGTCATACTGACAACCCTAAGATTAGTTGTATTGTAACCTTAATTTGTAATTCATACTTGTAACATTTAATGTCTGTAAAATGTAAATGGAGCAGACTGTAGCATTTTTCTCTAAACAGTGTCAAGCCTAAGAATTCTATCTGGAAGAAGATCAAGAAGATCATGCCTCAGAAGAATTATGAAGAAGCTTGGAGTTGAATAAATCTGTTTGGTGTAAAACATTCTAAGTCAAGATCTCTACAAGTCACAGAATTAGTGTTATAGAGAAATCATTCGAGAACTCCAGAATGACTTATCGAGAAGTCATTTGAACTCCAGAGAGTACCGACGGATGAGTAACATCTACCCGACGGATGAGCAATATCTACTCGACGGATGAGGAATGTCTACTCGACGGATAAACCATCACTACTCGACGGATAAGCAACATCCACCGGGTGTAGAGAACTCAGGAATTGTCTGTCGATAACTCAGAGATATCGACAAGTATACATTCGTTAGAGAACTCTGAGTTATCGATAAGCCAAAGTCCATTAGAGAACTCTGAGTTATCGATAAACCAAAATTCACTAGAGAACTCAGAGTTGTCGATAAGTCTAGGCAACAATGAAGTTTCAGAGATATCGACAAGCCAACATGTCTATCGAGATGTCGAGTTCTCTACAGCTTAACTGGAGATCTCGGAGTGAAGAAATTTTTCTAAGTACAGAATTGCAGAACAGTTCAATATCCAATATTGCAAATCAACAAATAATTCACACAGCTGGATTGACAAGTCTACAAAAAGTAGCTTGAGAGATGTACAAGATCAACGACAAAGATTAACTGACAGAGAAGATTAAAGTAATCATGGGATGCTAAAGATATGCTAAGTTAGAAATGGAAGATTTGCTTTTCTATAAATAGAAATGACAAGTGACAGTTTAGAAAAGCTAATAGCATGTTTATTATCCACTGTGTAAACCAGCAGTTAACTGAGTTATAAAGTTAACACTGGTCCTCTAGTTAAGTTAAGTTAAGAAGAACAATCAGATTAGAAAAATTGTGTTCTCTCTCAAGAAAGAAGCTAAGTTCTAAAACAAGAACTTAGAGATTTTGTAGCAAAATACTGCTTGATTTTTAATATAAAATTAAGTGAGTTTTGAAGATCTTTGTTTTACATATTTGCACAGCTATTTATGTTTAACATCCATTCTACTAAATCATTAACAACTACAAACTGCTAAAGCCTAAGTCGATCAAAAATCAAACATTTAAGCCAAAACACATTCACCCCCCCCCCCCCTCTGTGTTGTATTCATACCTAACAATTCTTAAAAAAGTGTGATATCAGCTTTTCTTCTTTAATCCTCAGAACCTGAGAGAGTGTAGTCTTGACTTGCTTCATCTCTTCATTCTGACTCCCAATCTGATATATTGCAGTCCTTATCGCAGAGATATGGTTTCTTTCGAAACCATTGTCCAGTCCTATTACCCTAGGATGAGAAGAATCTTCATTGTTGTATAGACATTTCTCTTTCAGTATTACCTCAAGCTTAGCAGAATCCTTCTTCATAAAAATTTTACTTCCATCATCTTCAACAATATATGGAATGAATTCTGTAAATCTTGAACCAGAAATTCTTACTTTATCTCTGATGGTCTTTAATATGAAGTTTGACCATCTCCTGGTAATATTAGACTTTACCTCCAAAAGGTAATGAAAGAATTGAAGTTATTTCATAGTTTTGTTCAGTACATCTGATTCTGACATCTGATATGTCCTATTTTCAAGAAATAGAATCAGATTTTCTTTGATGTTATTTCATAGTCTATTTACAGACTTCTCGAATGACTTCTCGATAAGCTCTATTATGACTTATCGATAAGACCATGTAGAGTTCTCTAATAGTGTTAACTCACAGGGTTCTCGACAAGAATATTTTGAGACTTATCAATAACTCAGAACTAAAATAATTTGATTCAATGAATTATTTTAGATAAATACTTTTGGAAAAGTTATTCTGATTTTAATTTGATTCAATTCAAATAAATTAGAATTATTTTTAGTCCATTTTCGGACAAACTGGGTATTTATCAGAGTTCTCGATAAGTCATCTTTGACTTCTCGATAAGTATTTTACTTTTTCTATAAATACCCAGACTTCTCGATAAACACACTGTACTTACACCTTCTCGAGATCTCAAGTGACCTAGCTTTCAGACAAAAGGCGATTTCTCTCTCGTTTTTACTCCTTTCTCAAAACTTTTTCTTACCCACTACTTCTAAACACTACAATGGCATAAAACATTGTTAGAGCTATCATTCCAGAGAAGGAAACTAACTTTATTGCTTTTCTTGATGCTAACCAAGCCCCTGATAGTTTCAAGGGGTTTGTGAAGTTTCTTTATGAATCCTACATTGCAGGTGCTTTAACTGCAAGTCATGTGCTGTATTTGGACGTTCTTCATGAATTTTGGACATCAGCTATAACTAGGACAGTTGTTCTAGAGAATGTCACTTCTATGGTGGTCACATGCACAATTGGAGGCCAGGAAATTGAGTTTTCAGCTGCTGATGTGAATATAGCCCTAGGATTGCCAACTGAGAATTATGGAGAGATGCCAACTGCAGATGAGCTGAGTGAATTCATGGACTTCATCAACTACAGTGGCTCGATCAACTTGGCAAGCCTGAACAGAACAAACCTTAGGAAGGAATGGTCCTTTGTGTTTGACTTTGTAGTGAGGGCTTTCACTTGCAGAAAAACTGGCTTTGACAACATCTTAAGTGTGAAGCAGAAGTTGGTGTTCTCAATAGCTCACAATAGGCATCTGAATGTTGGAGGTCTAATTCTGGAGGAGCTGGCTACCAGGCTTACTATGCCTTTGAAGAATAGAGGTAAAGAAATCTTTTTGCCAAGGTTTATTATGTCTACTTTAGCTCATAAAGTCAATGACATACATTTGTTAGCTGGTATTGATAGTAGTAGAATTGGCAATTATAAGCAAGTGTCCAAAATTATATTTGGCTCACTTACTTCAAAGAATAAGGTGAGTGTAAGTCTCAGAATCACTCCATTTATGTTGGAGAGATTCAGGACTTATCCTTACCCATGCCAGACATGAGGGCTCCTAAATTTGCTAGTTCAGCCATAGTTCCTGAGCCTGTGGAAGCACAAACACAGGCACACCAACAGGGACCTTCCAAGGCTGCAACCCCTTCTTCTAAACCACTAGATGTTAGCAAACCAACCACTTTAGTCTCTCAAAAGACTAAGTGAGTAAAAAGAAGAGAAAGGAACCAACCCTTGCTGTTGTAAATGAGAGTGAAATGATACTTACTGAACTAGAGTCACCCTTGGTCAAGAGACCAAAGAAGAGTAAAATACCTGAGCTGACCACTCAAATCACCTCTGTGTCCTCCCAAAAGGGCATAGTTGAACAAATAAGGAGTAAACAGTTACTAGATGCATCCTCTCAACAGGGTGTATCTATTGAAAAGAGCATTGACCCTAATGCATCCTGTACTGAGTCAGCACAACCTGCACCTAGAGTGTATGGTAGAAGAAATAAGGATGGCACACACAGTGAGGGCACATCACTTGAATCTCCCTCATCCATTCTGGGGGAGCTGCCAACACTCACAACTGAGCAAACTTCTCTAATCTCCCAAATTTCTTCATCATATAGAGCACTTGAATCTGATTCCCAAGTGCACCAACACTCAAGTGACATGGTTCATGAAATTGTGCTCACCACCCAGAATCAACATCTAGGTGGTGAGAGACTACTAGCTGGGGTAGATCTTGATGACACCATCATAAATATGGGGGTTTCATTAGTTTTTACTGAAGACCCCATGATCACTTTTGTACCTTCATGTGCACAATCATCTTCACAGATGAATAGGTTTGAGGGTAGTACTCCTGAGGGGGAGCTATCTAAATCTTCTCCAATTCAATTGGAGGTTCCTCTAGAAGGAACAACTCCCCTCATAACCCTAGCTGAAATTGCCTTCACAGTTGAAGCTAGGAGTACAATTGCCAATGACCCTGTTATGGGAGAGGCAAGTTCATCACATTTATGTGACAGTGCTCTGCAAGGTGCACAAAGGTTTGAGGCTGGTGTACATGACAGTGACCCAGTCAAATCCTCTCCAATTCCAATGGAGGTTCCTACTACATGTGGTGAACAACAAACTGTCAAAACCACAGATCTATCTGTGAGTCAAACTATGACTTCAGTCACAGGTGATACTGTGAATATTTCTCAACAGTCATCCACATCTCAACCCAACCAACCACATGTCATGGCACAATGGCTACAAGATATGGAAGCTCAGCCTTCTACAGTTGATGACATGTTGGTAGATCAAATCTCAGGCTTGGCCAATCTTTCTCAGCAATTGCTCACTTCAGACATGGGGAACCAGGACTATCAAGCTATACTTCTATGCTTCAATGAAGAGATTGAACAACAGAATGAGAAGATAGTAGATGAGGCTGAAGAGGATGGAAATGTAGATGCCTGGTTGTCTGGTGACCATGTGGCAGAAATGGATGAAGTTTTGGCTAGATTCAGGAGAGAATACATAACTATCTTGGGAAGCAATGCTAAAACTCTCACTCCTCCTGAAGTCTATGATGCCATTATGGATGTGCATAAAGCTCAACTCACGGCTTTCCATCTCTTTGGAAAGGCCCTTGAAGTAAAATTGACTAGACATGAAGATAAAATCAGGAGGTTGATCAAGGAAAAGATGGATGACATTGTGCCTTCTCAAAAGGACATCAAAAATCAATTCCAGTCTTTCACTAAGCAAATGTCAAGAATGGATCTGGCCTCCATTGAGAAGGAAGTATCAACAATGAAGAGTTCTTTCAAGGCCCTGTTTGATCAAGTTCAAACTCACATTAAAAATTCAAATGATACCAGGGTCAAGCTACATCAAATGTATACTGCTAGGTATGAGCCTTAATTTCTTCTCATGGAGGGTGTCAGAAAAGCTGTTGATGAACACTTTGGGTCCTTCTCAGCCAAAACCTCTACTCCTCAGATACAAGAACTTCAAGATCAATTTTCTTCACTTCAAAATTCCAACTCAGATTTATCTTCACAAGTCCGGGATCTAACTACACTGGTTAAAAGTCAACAGCATGATATGCAGGCCCTAGTGGAGTCCCATAAGCATTTACAAATGCAGAATACAGTTGCTTTGGGAGCCATTATGGGAAAACTCAACATACCACTGCCAGCATTGCCTGAAGCTGTAAGACCTGAGATTCCTACTCCCCTACTCATGCCTGTCACCAAGACTAAGGGGGAGATAGATGCAAGGCTAGCACAATCAACACTCAAAAGTCAAGAACAAGGTCTCGAACAAGAGAGGCTCCTTATGGCTGCTCAAGGTCCATGAATGACACAAGAGTTTGACAACTTGCTCACTGGATTAAGGAACTCTCTCAACAACAACTTCTTCACTTACAGAAAGACATTGGAAAAGATTATCAATTATATCAGGGTGCTGCATATCTCAGTCAAGGACCAGTTTTTGGAGAAAATGATAGTGATCAATCTTAATGATTCTGGTGTAGATAGATGTATGCAAGTCAACTTCAATTATCTAGTTTCTAGAAGAGCATCTAAGATAGACATTTTGATTAACAAGGTCAAAATGATCAACAATGAAGAGAAAATGCTACTAGCAGAGTTGAAGAAGGCTCAAGAAGCTGCCATTCCCAGAAGCCTACCTAAATCCAAGCAAAGGGGTGCACTACATCTGCTCTACAACTAAGCAACTGAAACATTTCCAAGTACCCAAGAACTATGTCATGGCCTACAGAAGATTGATAATGGTGCTTGAGTCTGAGCTGAAAAAGAAGAGATTGAAGACTAGTGAAGATGAAGCTATGATCAAGATTCTGAGGAGATACATTGATAACTCTGAAGCCAATTTGCCTAAAACTAAAATTAACACAGATGACTTGGGTGATGATGAGCAGAAGAAAGATGGTCAAAATCCTTCTGGCTCAAACTCAAGTCAACCTGGTAAGGAAATTGGTGAAAAAGGTGATAGTGAGAAAGAGAAGGAGAAGAAAAGTTGATCTGAGACTCAAAGGAGGGATGGAAGGAGACAAAGACAAAAGAATGATACCTCACAACCTCTCCAAACCCTAAATATCCAAATACCAATTGCTAAACCTTCACATTCAATCTCAACAGAAAATGCTCAACCTCAAACCTCTAAGCCTAAATATTTCTACAAGCTCACATCCAACTCTCTCCTCAAAACTCAAATCACTCACAGCCATACTTCTCTGAAAAGACTCAAAACCTTACCTTCATTTCAGCCACCCCTTAAAACACACTTCAAAACAGTTGAAATAGGTCCAAAAGAAGCCAAGGTCAAAAGGAGATTAAGAAAACAAAGAAGAGAACAACTGATAGCTGAATCTTCCAATGATCATGAATTTGGTGAAAAGGCCATCTGGAACAGATATAATCAAGATGATTTCAAACCTCTAAATGTTGTTGATTCAGATGAAGACTACTTCCAACAGCTAGCTGAAAGAATAGTCAGAGTTTGGGTCGTTCACATCAAAGAAGTTAGAACCTACTACAATGATGGGTCCTTTGAACAGCTTGGAAATAGACTATTGGATTCTCTCTCAATTGTTGAGCTGAAAAGGGTGCTAAGTTTGATGAATGGTAAAGATTCAGCCACCAAGGCATGGAGAACAATATTGGCAGTGTTTGTGGTTAACAGAGAGGAGATGAGAAATGAGCAGAGAGCCTTGTTAGCAGAAAAGAGGAGAAAGTATGAGCATGAAATTGATGAGTATATTAGAAGATCAGAAGAGTTGAAGGCATCAGACAAGAGCTGAATATAAAAGGATGGAAGATTTCTGAATATAAAAAGATGGTTCTTTGTCAAGTTACAGGATAGGGATGTTAGCTAGATATTCTAAGCCATATTTGATGAAACTAATAGAGGCTCTAGCTGACACCCCCATCCTAGAAGAATTGGAAATACTTGGGCAAATTAAGAACATAATTGAGAAAGAATCAGACAGCTCAGTCTTTACTTAATTATTGTAAACTGTCCAATGTACAAGTATTGTATCAGCTTTTGTATCATTTTATTTTCATTCTTTAACTTGGGGTTAGTCTTGTTAACATGCATGAATTTGTGATAAGCAATCTTCTCACAAATTGGGGGAGATTGTTGTGCAAGATATGCCTGTATCATAACAAGACTAAGTCATACTGACAACCCTAAGATTAGTTGTATTGTAACCTTAATCTGTAATTTATACTTGTAACACTTAATTTCTGTAAAATGTAAATGGAGCAGACTGGAGCATTTTTCTCTAAATAGTGTCAAGCCTAAGAATTCTATCTGGAAGAAGATCAAGAAGATCATGCCTCAGAAGAATTATGAAGAAGCTTGGAGTTGAATAAATTTGTTTGGTGTAAAACATTCTAAGTCAAGATCTCTACAAGTCACAGTATTAGTGTTATAGAGAAATCATTCGAGAACTCCAGAATGACTTATCGAGAAGTCATTTAAACTCTAGAGAGTACCGACAGATGAGTAACATCTACACGACGGATGAGCAATATCTACTCGACGGATGAGGAATGTCTACTCGACGGATAAATCATCACTACTCGACGGATAAGCAACATCCACCGGGTTAGAGAACTCAGGAATTGTCTGTCGAGAACTCAGAGATATCGACAAGTATACATTCATTAGAGAACTCTGAGTTATCGATAAGCCAAAGTCCATTAGAGAACTCTGAGTTATCGATAAACCAAAATTCACTAGAGAACTCAGAGTTGTCGATAAGTCTAGGCAACAATGAAGTTTCAGAGATATCGACAAGCCAACATGCCTATCGAGATGTCGAGTTCTCTACAGCTTAACTGGAGATCTCGAAGTGAAGAAATTTCTCTAAGTACAGAATTGCAGAACAGTTCAATATCCAAGGTTGCAAATCAACAAACAATTCACACAGCTGGATTGACAAGTCTACAAAAAGCAGCTTGAGAGATGTGCAAGATGAATGACAAAGATTAACTAACAGAGAAGATTAAAGTAATCACGGGATGCTAAAGATATGCTAAGCCAGATTGGAAGATTTGCTTTTCTATAAATAGAAATGACAAGTGACAGTTTAGAAAAGCTAATAGCATTTTTATTATCCACTGTGTAAACCAGCAGTTAACTGAGTTATAAAGTTAACACTAGTCATCTAGTTAAGTTAAGAAGAACAATCAGATTAGAAAAATTGTGTGTTCTCTCTCAAGAAAGAAGCTAAGTTCTAAAATAAGAACTTAGAGATTTTGTAGCAAAACACTGCTTGATTTTTAATATAAAATTAAGTGAGTTTTGAAGATCTTTGTTTTACATATTTGCACAGCTATTTATATTTAACATCCATTCTACTAAATCATTAACAACAACCAACTGTTAAAGCCTAAGTCGATCGAAAATCAAACATTTAAGCCAAAACACATTCACCCCCCCTCTGTGTTGTATTCATACCTAACAATTCTTAAAAAAGTGTGATATCAGCTTTTCTTCTTTAATCCTCAGAACCTGAGAGAGTGTAGTCTTGACTTGCTTCATCTCTTCATTCTGACTCCCAATCTGATATATTGCAGTCCTTATCACAGAGATATGGTTTCTTTCGAAACCATTGTCCAGTCCTATTACCCTAGGATGAGAAGAATCTTCATTGTTGTATAGACATTTCTCTTTCAGTATTACCTCAAGCTTAGCAGAATCCTTCTTCATAGAAATTTTACTTCCATCATCTTCAACAATATATGGAATGAATTCTATAAATCTTGAACCAGAAATTCTTACTTTATCTCTGATGGTCTTTAATATGAAGTTTGACCATCTCCTGGTAATATTAGACTTTACCTCCAAAAGGTAATGAAAGAATTGAAGTTATTTCATAGTTTTGTTCAGTACATCTGATTCTGACATCTGATATGTCCTTCTATTTTCAAGAAATAGAATCAGATTTTCTTTGATATTGTGCTTATCATGAGCATCCAGTACCACTTGAACAGAGATAACCTTGTTAAAGTGTTACTGAGTAACATCTTCAAGAGGTTTGTCAGTTAGTAAAAATGGATCTCTTGTAGCAACTTCAAGTCCTGTTTTGATTTTAGCTTCATCAGAACCTAGTCCCGCCCTGTCTCTTGGTTCTCTAGCATTTAACCCAAAAGACATGAAATCAGACAGCAATTGGCTTTTCTTTGGATCTGATGGTTTGACATTTTTTCACAGAAGTTTCTTTTTGTCAGCTACTTCCATCTTGTCTAAATCAACTTTAGCAATGTCAGAGGTTAACTTCTTGACTTTATCAGAACTTGTTGTATTTGCTTTTGCTTGTTGTTCTTCACTATGAACAACTTAAGCTTTGTCAGAGGTTGTCTTTGATTCTTCAGAAATCTTCTTTCTTTTCAGAGTTTGAACATCTCCTTCAGTCAGAGTATCATCATCATGAATTATAGTTTGATAGGCATGATCTATCACAACTGAAGGTATTTTCCTCTTTTGAAACTTTGTAGGTTCATCAACCTTTTCCTTTCCTTTCCATTTAAGATCAATCTCAGATTGTGATCTTGTTTTGGGCTTTGATGCCTCAGAAATTATCTTCTCTTTAATCACAATGTCTTTCTCCTTAGGCCTTGGAGGTTTCTTTGCAACAGAAGCTTTTGGCTTTAGATTTGTCTTTTCAACTTTAAATCTAGCTTCTTCCTCCTTGAGATTATCTAAATCCATTCATGAATTATGTTTCAGAAACAATCTTCTAGCAATTTCTTCATCAAGTGTCTGAATCTTGGGATCCTTGTAGTAGACATTAGTCTGGTTTCCCTTGAGCTTCAGAGTTTGCATGAACTTTCGAGAATCTTGACTCCCACCTTGTATCAGAACATCAGGCTTTGTCAGAGTTATCTCATCAGAACTTGATCTCAGATTTTGAATATCAGTACTTGCTATCAGATTTTCATTTAGAGCAGCTTCAGAACTTGTCTTCTTTTGAGTAGAAGATTTGCTTGCTTCAGAGTTTAGTTTCACTTTGCTGCTTTGTTTACTCTGAGCTTGACCTCTACCCCGACTAGGTTTCTCTGATCATCAGTTTCATCATCTGTCTTCTTCAGTATTTGATCATCTGAGCATTTGGACTTAACTATCTTCTCCCCCTTTTTGGCATCATCAGATAGTAGAAGTGTGAGAAGAAGTTTTACTGAAGTTTTAAATTTCATTCAATTGAGCCTGTTGAGAAGCTTGATTTTCGAGAACTTCAGTAATTTGGGCATGTTACTTCTCTTGAGTTTTCTAAATTGCTTCTACTTTCTCAGAAATAGGTCTGATAAACCTCTTTTTATTAAGCTTGGCTTCCATATCTAGCTTTTCAGCCTTTTCCAGAAGTTTGTCAACCTTTTCTTGAGTAGCTCAGTGTAGACCTTGAAGATGCTTGGTAGAGAGAGCAGTGATCTTGAGCTGTGTCTTGAAATCAGAATTTGACAATAACTCATCAGCTTTTGACACATGCTCTGTCAGCATGTTAGAGCTTGGAATGAAATCAGAATCATTTCACTTCTTGGTCCACTCAACTCCCCTGCGAGTATCCTCCCAAGGTATAGGGGCATCCTGCTCAATAAACTTCTTTACTGGTGCTTCCTTTCCCAGAATGGGAGCAAGAGTCTCAACAGAAACACTGTCTTTAGAACTTGAAGAAGATTCATTATGTTCTGACAGAACAACAGAGTGTGAGGCAACTGGAGATTCAGGAATTACCTCATCTATTGTAGGAATTTCAGCATGCTTTAGAGAAACAGGTAGAGTTGGTATCTCAACTTTTAAGATTGGAGACTGAACTGGAGATTGCTGAGCTTCTGTAGGAGCTTCCAAATACAGAATAGAAGGAATGTGCAGCCTATGGATGTCAATTTCGGGACTGAAGCCTGAATCTTCAACTGTAAAATTTTCATGAAGAGGAGAGACATGAGGTGAAACCAATGTATCAGAAACAGTGTCTTGGTCTTTAGCTGAAGGTGGCAGAGATTCAATTATAATTGGCTCTTTTGAGATCAGAGATTCCTGATCCTCTTCCTCAGCTTCTGCAGTATCTTCATATGGAGGCTTAGCATTATACCTCTTTGCCCTCATTTTCTTCAATCTCCTTGCCAATGAAGGAGTTGTTGTTGCAGCATCAAAACTTACAAATTTCCTATTCAAAGTATCAGAACTTTGAGCTGCAGTTTCTTTCTGAGAAATAACATTCTCAACTTCAACTGTCACAGGTTCTGAAGTATGAACCTGTGCTTCATCTCCAAATATAACTTAGGATATGTCGATTCAAATTCAACATTTGTTTGTCAAATCAGCACAAATTATTAGTAACCACAATTTTAATCAAAAATTCATCAAGAATTACAGTTCAAGTGGATGAAGTAAATATTAATATGTTTCAATGATAACATTCACATTCACATAATACGAGATAAACAAAGACTAAATCTTGCAATCAAAAGAAATTTCATTAAAATATCCAAAGAGTACATTCATGAAATTTATTGATTACATGCAAAAGATTACAAGATAATCCTAGTCTAAGATAGTGAACATTAATAGCCTAGGTCTCAGAAGGAAAGCTATCTATTAGTTCCTCCTGCTGCTGACAAAAAGCACTGCAAGACGGATGATCCGTTCTTGCTGAAGAAGAGCCTCTCTCCGTTCTTCTTCCAAGCGATTAAGATGGAGTTGATAGTCCATCTGGAAGAACAAGAGATTCGTCTGAACCACTTGTGGAACCATGTTCCATATCTCAGCAGGAATGGCAGTGATGTGCCATTACTGTTCCCAGTCACCACAATTGAACTCTACGTTGAAGGTTTCATAGTTCATGAACATGTTTGCAAGAACCATTTTTATGAAGGAAGAAAATGGTGAAAATTAAAAGAGAGGGAGAATGATTTTGTGTGAGAATAGAAGATGATTTGTCTGAGATGAGATGTTGGTTAAATAACCAAAGGAATATCAAGGGACTAGATGACTGATTAATAGTTATGTGTAAAATTAACGATGCCTCGTCTCCCTAGACCGAAGTGTAATAATAAAGTCAGTAAAAAATGAAAGCAGGAGTTAATGGGCACAAGAAATAAGTAATAATTACTGTGCACATACAGTTTTTCAAGACAAACACATTTACCACTAACCCAAATGATTATGACTGTTTTTATCTCACCTAAATATATTCTGATTAAATATGACCATTTCAGTATTTACCACAAATAAGTCGAGTAAAGAATAATGCCACGTAAGCATCAGAGTTTCTATCGGGATTTAATAGCAGAACTTGATTATTATCATATTTTAACAGTCATCAGAATATGGCTTATCAACTCAAAAAGTGAATATCTTTTTCTGTGATTCTTCATACAAATACTGACTTGATTCTTCAGAGTTTAATCATAAGAACTTCCATCAGAACTTGTCCTCAAAATATATGCAAATGATACTTAACTGTTTGTCAAAAACAACTTAATCACCACAGTAATTTTCATCATTCATATGGAGTGAGAGTGTGTGCATTTAGCAGAATATCAGATAAAGATTAAAGTCTGATAAACTTCAGTGCATCTTAGAAATAAGGCATAACTAAGAAAAGTGCTTAAAATCTGTCAGTAATCATGAAGTCCACTATAGAACAAATTTATGCAAGAGTCCACCTCAACTGTTTGTGCTCATTTTATGCATCTTTTGAAATTCCTTTTTACAATGGCTTCTCAGTGTAAGTGAGTCACAACTGCTTATCAAAATTTATGCTATTATCAAAGTATTTCTCCAGTAATCAGAGAATGTGAAAAGTCACCAAGAAAAAATTATTTGCTTTTCTAATGCATATTACTTAATACCAGCAATACACTTGGGTCTTCCCTTCCACATTATTTTCTCTAGATCTCAAAGGAGTGCCTGACTTTAATTTTTTTTTTCTTTGCTTTTCTTTTGATAAGTGAGGCTTATCAAGCATGTGGTTCATCCTTAAGGTTTACTGACATCAGAATTTGACAGATAAGAAGTAAGAATCTAGTTTGTGACTTAGTAATAAGATACACAAAGTAAATTTGACTAAGCTCAAAATCAGAATTTGCTTGTGTTAATGAGTTTCCACATAAACAACTAATTCAAACATGGGATTTCTAGTATGTTAAAGACTACTTAGGTCAGCATCTAGCACATGTATCCTCATTGGATTGAATAGTCATAGAACATTCAAATCACTATCAGAGTATTAAGATCCACATCAGATAACAATCAGTATTTAATATATTTCCATTTAAGCACAGATTACATGAAGATAAGACAATATGTAAACACTGATCATAAAGTCTGATGCATGAGAACAAAAACTAAGCAGATTTAGAGAAAGAACCTGAAACCATTCCAAGTGTATTTACCATTCTTGTAAAAGTAGCTTCACATAGTGGTTTTATGAAGATATCTGCTAGTTGTTGATCTGTTGGAACAAAATACAATTCCACTGTACCTTCCATCACATGTTCCCTTATGAAATGGTACCTAATGCTGATGTGCTTTGTCATTGAGTGTTTAACCGGATTACCTGTCATAGCAATAGCACTTTGATTATCACAGTAAATAGGTATTTTAGAAAATTTTACCCCATAATCCAGTAACTGATTCTTCATCTAAAGAATCTGTGCACAACAGCTTCCTGCAGTAATATATTCTGCTTCTGCGGTTGATGGGGAAATTGATTTCTGTTTCTTGCTAAACCAAGAAACTAATCTGCCTCCAAGAAATTGGCAGCTTCCACTTTTACTTTTCCTGTCTATTTTGCATCCTGCAAAATCTGCATCTGAGTAACCTATTAGCTTAAAATCTGATTCTCTAGGATACCACAATCCTATATCAGCTGTACCCTTGAGGTACTTGAAAATTCTTTTCACAGCTATTAGATGAGGTTCTCTTGGATCAGCCTGAAATCTTGCACAAAGATAGGTAGCATACATGATATCAGGTATACTTGCAGTTAAATAGAGTAAAGAGCCAATCATACCTCGGTAGTTAGTAATATCTACTAATGAACCAGTATCTATTTAACTTGGTTGCAGTGGCCATGAGAGTGGATGCAGTTGAACTGTCTTACATTCCAAATTTCTTGAGTAAATTTCTGGTGTACTGGGATTGACAGATAAAAGTACCTTCTTCATTTTGTTTGACTTGAAGACCCAGAAAATAACTAAGTTCTCCCATCATACTCATTTGATATCTTGACTGCATTAGCTTTGCAAACCTTTCACAGAGTTTGGCATTTGTAGAACCAAATATGATATCATCAACATATATATGTACCAAAAGTAAGTCATTTCCATGATTGAGGTAGAACAGTTTTTTATTAATTGTACGTCTGTGAAATCCACTTTCCAGAAGGAATTGAGCTAAAGTCTCATACCATGCACTTGGAGCTTGCTTAAGGCCATAAAGTGCTTTGTCAAGCCTGTAGACATGATTTGGAAATTTTGAATCTACAAAGCCTGGAGGTTGTTCAACATATACCTCTTCTTCCAATTCTCCATTGAGAAAAACACTTTTTACATCCATTTGAAAGACTTAAAACTTTTTGTAAGCAGCATAAGCCAAAAAGATTCTTATGGCTTCCAATCTAGCAACTGGTGCAAATATTTTATCATAATCAATATCATCCTTTTGAGAGTAACTCTTAGCAACCGGCCTAGCTTTGTTCCTTGTAATTATGTCATCACTGTCTGTTTTGTTTCTGAACACCCATTTTGTGCCAACAACTTATCTGTTCTTTGGTCTTGGCACTAGGGTCCAGACTTTGTTTCTTTCAAATTCATTTAACTTTTCCTGCATTGCTTGCACCCAATCAGCATCTTGAAGAGCTTCTTCCACTTTCTTTGGTTCAGTCTGAGATAGAAAAGAATAATAGAGACATTCATTTGATGTTGCAGTTCTAGTTCTGACACCTGCTTCAGGATCTCCAATGATTAATTCAGGTGTATATGATTTGGTCCATTTCCTTGCAGATGGAAGTTGATTTCTAGAACTGGATCCTCCCCCATGATCCATGCTATCTCCATCAGCATTTTCTGATGCTCCCCCTGTAGTTATGCTCTCTGAGACTTCAGAATTTGAGTTGGATCGTTCAGGACTTGAAGTATCAGAGTTTCCAGAATTATCAGAATTTGGCTCATCAGAACTTGATAAATCAGAACTTGAAGAGCCAGAGACAGATTCTGATGCTTCTCGAGAGTCTTGAGTTGTGGTAGGATCTTCATCTTGCTCCCCCTAGACAGATGCATTTTCCTTTGGAGCTGTTACCACAGTTTCAATGGCATCGGAACTTAACCCGTCAGAACTTACAGGATCAGAGTTTAAGTCATCTTTACACAATCAGCATTTAAGTCTTCATTTTCAAATCTCAGCTGATCGTGATCATTGAAATCTTCAAGTCCAGTAATCTTCTTATCATCAAAAGATACATTGATAAATTCCATGACAACCCTTCTTCTTAAATTGTAGACTCTAAAGGCTTTTGTGGAAAGTGGATATCCAACAAAAAATCCTTCATCAGCTTTTAGATCAAATTTTGACAGATGTTCATGATGAGTCTTAATAACAAAACACTTACATCCAAATACATGAAAGTATTTCAGATTTGGCTTCTTTTTCTTCACCATCTCATATGGTGTTTTTCAATGCTTATTTATGAGTGTAGCATTCTGTGTAAAACAAGCAGTCTGCACAGCTTCAGCCCAAAAGTAGGTTGGTAACTTTGCTTCATCAAGCATAGTTCGTGCAGCTTCAATGAGAGTCATGTTCTTTCTTTCTACAACTCCATTTTGTTGTGGAGTTCCAGGTGCAGAAAATTCATGTTTGATTCCTTGCTTTTTGCAGAACTCTTCCATGATTGAATTCTTGAACTCAGTGTCATTATCACTTCTTATAATTTTAACAGAATCTTTGACCAACTTATCCAGCTGTCTGACATGATTAGTTAGAGTAGATGCAGTTTCATTCTTCTTGTGCAAGAAATACACTCAAGTGTATCTTGTGAACTCATCCACTATAACGATAGCATATTTCTTCTTTGAAATAGACATGACATTGACTGGACCAAATAGATCAACATGAAGTAGGTGATAAGGCTCAAGAATTGAGGATTCAGTTTTGCTCTTGAAAGAAGATTTTCTTTGTTTTGCCTTTTGACATGAATCACAAAGGCCATCAGGAGCAAATACTGATTTTGGCAATCCTCTCACAAGATCTTTCTTTACAAGCTCATTTATGTTGTTGAAATTTAAATGAGAGAGTTTTTTATGCCAATTCCAGCTTTCTTCAATTGATGCTCTACTTAACAGACAGATTGCAGAATCATCAGAACTTGTTGAAAGTCTGGTTTCATAAATGTTACCATGCCTGTAACCTTTTAGAACCACTTTGCCTGTAGAATTGCTTACAACTTCACAGTGTTCTTCAAAGAAATCCACATGATAACCTCTGTCACAGATTTGACTCACACTTAGCAGATTAAGTTTAAGTCCTGAGACAAGAGCTACTGTTTTAATTATGACATTCCCAAGATTGATATTGCCATATCCCAGAGTTTTTCCCATGTTGTCATCTCCATAAGAAACTCCTGGGCCAACTTTCTCCACAAAGTCTGATAACATGGCTTTATTTCCAGTCATATGTCCTGAACATCAACTGTCCAGCACTAGGATATGTTTCCTGTTGCCCTGCAATCACAAAGACCACTAATGGTTAGTTTTAAGGACCCAGACTTGCTTGGATCCTTTGGCCTTTTTAAGTTTGTTAGCATTTGCAGCGGATTTAGGGATTGGTAACTTTCAATCAAGGTCAATCGTTGCTGGTAAGGGAGGACATCGGACTAGAATAGATGTCTTACACGTGTCTAGGTGGGGATTGCTGATGAATGTTCTCAAAATCCTTTGACACGTGCCCTGATTATTTCAATGATAAATCATTAATAACCGTCATTGTCTCGTATTTGGGCTCGTGCCTAACATGCTGTGTTTTAGTTCGATTTTGAACTAAGTGGTCCAGAACCTGGGTTGACATACTGGAGCCGGACCTACCCGGTCCCGGACTAAGTAGGTTAGACCCAAGTTCAGTAGGGTTTTATATCCTATCAATTACTAAGAATTTTGTAATGAATCTGTGTAGAGCTCGTCCATATTTGGGCATAATAATGAAGAGTCTAGTGACGTCTCTCTAGACCGTATATTATGAAAAATATTTGATGTACAAAATTTTGTACAAATAATATGGGGTGAGTTTTAATTAAAATAAGTCTTATATATTTACATTAATAAGTTCAATTAAACCATCATAGGTCAATTGTCATTTATTCTATACAATTTTTTTATACATAATTATGAGCACATAGCACTAGTAGTATATTATTTGTATGCAATGAGATTAACTTTAGTGAAAATGATATACCAACCGGTACAATTTTCAAGGCTATAGCATGTATATTAAATACTAGTATTTATTTTATCGGGTTTGTACGTGAACATTATTTTAATCCTGCAAACAATTCTATTTATCTTGCGAGTTGAATATTTTAGAGGACATATCGGACCTGCCCCAACTTAATTATTCTAGTATCATGTCAATATAATATAGATATCGGTGGATCAACATCAACAATTATATTGGTGTGTAATATATTCTTTTAAATGTATTTTTATATAAGTAAAATATAAATATCCATATTTTAATATCATATTTAGTAGGTAAATGTTCGCATTTCATATATTGCTTTATTTTTTTTATTATTTTTTTTATAATTTTACCCTTAATTTGGTATTTTTTTTTATTTTTTTGACTGATTAATTTCGTCTAATTACTTACCGATTAATCCCGACTTTGACTATCTAACCTGTTTTTTGCCGATTTTATGAAAACACCTAATTAACCGCCCAACCCCGACTCGAGGCATTTTGTTGCAGCCTAACATCTAAGCATCTAAACCGATCTTTAGAACAGTGTTTAGATTCAAACTATTTACCATCATCAATAATATAGGCTTACATTCCGTGTACACGATCGTCTTTAAATCGATTTTTAAAACCTCGAGCAACTTTATTAATAAGGGAAAAATATTAATATTCTATTAGTATAAGCGCTAGCGCATAACTTATATAAGATTAAAACTATTTATCGTCACCAAAAATTTAGGCTTACATTCTTTAACCACTATCTTTGCACATTTTAGATCGAAGCTGTTTACCCGCACCGGTAATAATATTTAAGTAAAAAATATTTTCTCCTCCTTATAATTTTAAAAGAGGAAAAGAAATGTCTTGCTTATAGGGCCAACTATACATTATTTTTATCCAAAAAGACTAAAATAGACAGGAGACGTGTGACCTACCTATTTAGCATACTCGGCTTTATATTTGTTTCCACATTCTTTTTTTGTTTAGTTTTGCACAAAATTTAATTGACAAGTAAAGCAAAATTTGTTATATGATGCTAAAATGATTTCACCAACGAAGGAACTTTATTCTAAAATTTAATTGTGATATAGAATATTTTTTTATGCAACTGCAAGCCATTGTATAATTTAGGGGTGTAATTCGTCCGAGTCGGTGGAGTTTTGATTCTGCCGTAATTTGAGTTGAGGTTAATCGAGTCGTCCTGAATTAATCGAGTTGAGCCGAACCGGCTCTTTAAACTAATCGAGTTTAAATCTAAGCCTAAACTCGACTCGTTTAATATCACGAGTTGAGCCGAGTCGGCTCATTGCGGCCGAGTCAGCTCGTTTAATTTTACACGTAATCGAACTCGGCTCGTAAAATTTTAATTTCACGAGTCGAGTCGATTCAAGCGACCTCATTTAATTAAACGAGCTGAAATATTTACCCAAACTTAAGTGATTTAAGTAAACAAGTCGAGTCAAATCCATCTAAATTATTTCGAGATGGGCGAGTTTGCGAGCGGTACAACTCGAATTACATCCCTAGTATAATTTTTTGGAGGGCAAAAATTATGCAAGTCTATACTATACTATTATAAACAGAACACCCTATATTTGACAGCCGGTTGCTCGGTACAGTTATTTGGTACGACAAATAAAACCGTTAGATCTAAAGTCAAAAAGATGAGAACCGTTGGATGCAAAACACCCTCTATTTGGTAGTCGGTGGCTCGGTACAGTTATTTGGTACGACAAATAACAACCGTCGGATTCAAAGTTAGAAAGATGAGAACCGTTGGATGCAATAATAAAATATTATTATATCAATATTTAAACTGCTCTCAGGGATTCAGGGTTCAAACCCCGCCAAGAGTTTATTATATTTAAATTTTTATATTCTTTATTTTAATAATTTCTACAAGTTCAGGGCTCGAGTCCTGTGAACAACATATAATATTATATTATTTATTTTCAGTTAAGTCTCAAATTATTATAAAACATATATTATTATAACTTACTAGTTTAAAACCCGTGCAATGCACGGATTCCGTTAATATTTATATTTTATATGATTTTATTGAAATTCTAATATAAATAAATAAATACGTTAATTAATAACAATATAATTATAATTTGATTGTGTATAATTTTAAGTTAAATCAAATAGTATATAAGAATTAATTGTTTGATGTTGGCGAGGTTCGAATATGTGAACTTGGTTAGTGTATTTATTTATAAATATTAATATAAATATTTGTTGTTGGGAGAATTCGAACCTAGAATTTACTTGTAATTTTATAAATAATAATAGAAATGTTTGTTGTTGGCGGGATTCGAACCTGTAAGCTTGGCTGGTATATTTTTTTTAGTATTCGGATCTAACGGTTATGATCATTTGGTTAAGGATCTGACGGTCGTGATCGAAAGGGATAACTAAAAATAGGGTTAACCAAACTACAAATTATACTCATTCTTCAATTTATATTTCAACTATTGAAATTATATTATAAAATATATTATTAAAAATTATCGAATGTTAAAAGCAATCTGTGCATCGCACGGGTTATAGAGTAGTATTGTATTAAATTCGGATAGATGTTCGTATCGCCTGTATTCATCAAGTTTTACAGTACAGTTAAACCTCTTTAAAGTAATACCCTTGGGACCGGGAAAAAATATTACTTTACCGAATTTATTACTTTATCGATATAATAATATTTTATTACTTTATCGATAAAGTAATATTTTATTACTTTACCGAATTTTTATGTTTACGTGGTACAGTATAATATATAATGTACGTATAAAAACTAGAATTAATCACATGCAATGTATTTGATCTAAAATTACTTTTATTATGATTACTTATATCCAAAAACTAGATGCATGCATATTAAAATTGCACCAGATCAGTACATAAAGGTAACATGTGTTGTGTACGTTGTATTGAAACTCAACCATCTAATATTTATTGTAATTCTTAAATAAAAATACATGAAGAGACACCATAATATTAATGATAAGACTTTGTGATTAACTATATAAAATGATAGAATGGTACACTACAGACACATACAATATCAACTTTGTTTTACAGTATACACCAATGTCTTCGCATCATCTAAAAGGAGTGAAAAAATCAGCAATCACAGATAAGATAAGGAGTGCTATTTGTGAATATAAAAAGGAGAATCCAGGTGTAAGCCAGAAAGATTTACAAGCATGGGTACATCAAAAATATGACTTAGATATCAGTCAATCAACTATATCAAACACACTCAAGAGAGCCTCGGAATACTTGTCCGACGAGAGGAAACAAAGTGATGTCAAAAAACACAAATCAGCAAAATATCCAGAGTTAGAGAAAGTTTTGTTTGAGTGGTTTCTTCAAAGGCAAGATAAAGTTAATATGTCTGGAGAAATCATTCAAGAAAAAGGAAAGGAGCTAATGAAGAAAATGTATGGGGAAAGTAATTCCGATTTTAGCTTTTCCAGTGGATGGTTAGAACGTTTCAAGGCAAGATATGGAATCAAATCTTATCGGCGTTTTGGTGAAAGTGGTTCAGTGATGATGGAGAACATTGAAAATGCATTGCCAGGCATCCGATCAAAATTGGATCAATTTCAGTTGAAAGATATTTATAACATGGATGAAACGGGATTATTCTATCGACTTGAAGCTGACCATTCACTAGCTACCAAACAGCTAGAGGGCCGCAAAAAAGATAAAGAGAGAATCACTGTAGTTGTGTGTTGCAACGGTGATGGGTCTGACAAAGTTCCACTTTGGATCATTGGTAAGTACGTCAATCCTAGGTGCTTTAAAAATGTGAATATAAACAATCTTAATTGTGTGTATCGTTTTAACAAGAAGGCTTGGATGACTGGCTTGCTTTTTCAAGAATTTGTTACTTGGTTTGATAGTAAAATGAATGGCAGGAAGGTACTTTTGATTGTTGACAATTGTCCTGCTCATCCAAAAATAGTTGAAGGCTTGAGAAATACAGAGTTGTTCTTTCTACCTCCTAACACAACATCTAAGATTCAACCATGCGATGCTGGAATTATTCGAGCATTTAAAGTTCACTATCGGCGTCGTCTATATTCTAGCATGTTGCAAAGTCTTGAAGTTAATGCAACAAATCCTGAAAAAGTTAATATCTTGAATGCTATTAGTTTTGCTAACATGGCTTGGAATATTGATGTGAAAACAACCACAATTGCAAATTGTTTTCGGCATTGCAAGATTCGTTCAGAAGAAAATGATGAACAAGAACTTGGAGAAATAAATGAAGGTGTCGAAGGATTAAATGAAGTTATCTCTAATTTACGATATAGGAATGTGATGGATGTCGAGCATCTCTTAAACTATCCAAACGAGAATGATGCGGTTATGGAATCACCTACGAATGAAGAAATCATTGAGTCGGTAATGAGCACTGATGAAGGGACTGATCCTGAACCCGACGATAGCAATGTCATCCCAAGCGTGTCATCAAAGGAAGCATTTCAAGCACTCACCACTTTGAACAATTACTTGTTACAACACGAGCAAAACATACCAGGAGTTATTTTTGCTTTACATAAAGTTAAGGACGAGATTAATTTTGGCTTTGGTGGAAAGAAGAAACAAGCTACAATAGATTCATATTTTAATAAGAATTAAATTTTGTAATCATATACATTATACAGTATATATATATATATAATTATGGAATTATTACTTTACATATTACTTGGGCCCTTAATGACTTTCGAATTTTTTATTATCTTATGCTTTTAGCGAGAATATTACTTTACAACATTGGCCCAAGTTGGGACCGATGAAAATTATTACTTAAGCGAGGTTATTACTTTATCGGATATTACTTAATCGAGGTTTAACTGTATTAGATTTATTCGTGAATACTTATAGAGATAAATGGCCGATAATCAGAACAATGATTATTTTATTTACAGATATAGAAATATATATGCCGGTCATTTATAATTTTATTTAAATAAATATTTAAAAGCGAGGATCGAACATAGAAAAATTGACAAAAATAACCAATTTTTAAAATTTTTTAACCAAAACAGACATTTTAAAATAAGTGGTCAATTGGGTATCCCTGTATAAAATACTCCAAATTACTCCACTGCTAATTGGGTATTTCATATATGAGATACTATATTGACAGTTGATATCTTATATAAAATATATATTCCCCTGACAATTGAATATCTCATCAATTAAAGTTGACAAATTTTTCAAAAAATAATCATTTTTATTAATTTTATATAAAAATAAGCTAAATTTATCATTCCCCTTCGAACAGGACACCTTATCCAAGTGTGTTCAAAATATTTAATTAGTTAATTTTACGTGAATGCAGGGTTCATAAGAGAAAGTCCAATGGGAACCTAAGTGAGTGACGTGGCAGAGAGAGAGAAAGAGTTGGACTTCTTTTATACGTTGGAGAGAAGAAGAAAAGTTGGTCAGACCTGGCTACTCGGGCCGGCCATGTTTGCTTTTTCATTTTCTTTACTTGATAAACTTTGCTGTGTATAAACGAGATGTGTGTGAATAAGCATGGCCCACACAAAACCAGGACCTGGGCTTTGCATTGAAAATGTATGTCCAGCTTATTTGATAAAATCGCTATTAAATAGGTGGCACAAAAGTTTCAGATTTTGACAGGGGACTTGGGCTCGTGCATTGCACTTGCTCTAGAGACGAGACTTGACTATGCAAAAGGCTTCTTACACCACGCGCCAACGGAGACTTAGCTGGATGCATGCACATGTGTTTTGGTGTTTGTATTGTACGCGACCCACGTGTGTCCCACCATCCCCTCCTCTAGGCTCTAGATGACTTTGTCTGATTCTTCTCTATCTACCGCCATGTCATCAGTATGCGTGGACAGTTATGATCCTATGCTTTTCAGCTTATGGTAGTCTCTCCCTGGACGTAATAATAATCATGGTAATTATAATCTGACGGTTATGAATGAAAGGCGTGTACACGTAGAGTGGGTCTGTCATCCGCGGCTGATAAAGCTTTCACCAAACCCACTTCTGATCCTACCATTAAAAGAAAATAACTTTACACCGGATTCGGGTTTATAATTTTTTAGTGATACTAATACAAAATTGCTACACAAATTTTTTATAAAATTTTATAACGAGTAATATAATATGATTAAATATTTTTTATTTATTGATATCACTGTTATGTTAATCTATTATATTAAAATTGATCCCATATATCCAATTTTATAACTATTTTTTTTGTTAAATTTAGAACAAATTTTAATAATTATTTGAAAGAAATTTAATCGGTATAAATCTCCAATTGATCATGCAGTCAAGTTAAAAAATAAATAAACGGACTAAGTAATTAACTGTTTTGTTTCTGAAATGTTTAACTAATGAATACAAGTCTTCTGAAGATTAAAAATGAAAATAATGATTTCTGATAGCAATCCAACCCTATCTCCCTAAAAAATACTTCCTCCGTCTCAATTTATCTGTTTTGTTTAACTTTTGATCGTCAAATTGACTCAACTTTGACCGTAAATAAAAACTCATTCTTTCATTATTTTGAAAAATTAAAATATACATATAAAAGTAGATTAAACATACTTTCTAATGATATATATTTTATAAGTATTTTCGATATTATCTTATGTGAAATTTTCGGTCAAAGTTAGGTCAATTTGACCGTGAAAAGTCAAACAAGACAGATAAATTGGGACGGAGGGAGTAGTAAATTTACAATTGACTCTCATATTAATTTCATGAATAATCCAATGTTCAGAGGACTCGGTTGGGGGCCTCATGTAATGAACACATATTATTTGTGAGAGGGCGAGCATATGCAATTTTCACCACCATTTGTCTAAACGTACCCAGATATCTTATTGCCGGAAACCAGTTATAAACTCGTTGAAAGTGTTTTTGATTCAAGAGATCTGGATCTTCTAATATATCACAAAATTTATTTTCAACACAACTACCAAATCGCATAAAACGAAACACATCACGGAAAATTAAAAATACAAATAATAAGCATTTTTCAATTTTTTAATACGTACTATTAATATTTAATTGAATTACAATCAAGAGTCAAAATTATTTCAATCCGTAAATATAATCGTAAATAGTCAGCGAAGCTTATTATACTTGCCTAAAGTTTTTTTATCAAGTCTCAATCTAAATATTGTCGAGCGTATATAATTTAAGTTTTAATGCCAACTTAACTACATAAAAATTCGGCCCGTAAGGGTTGGCTCAATTGTTTAAAGAGGGGAAAAATTATCCTCTTGATCACGGGTTCGAATCCCACGAGAGAAGAATTTATGATTTTGTCTCCTGAGTCAGAGCATTCTAGTGCATACCGAAAGGTTAGCGGCTGCGGGTTATCTACGATAAAAACAAAATTTCGTTCGATTAGGTGCAGCTTTCAAATAATTACGTTCATTTATTACGACGTGTCAAACATTAATAAGAGATTAAATACAAAAATTCAACTCAAGCATATCTCTTTTATATATAATAGGAGAATAAGGGTATAATTTCACGAGATTAAAAAGTCTCATTAAAAAGACTAAATTACCCCTATTTTTAATATTTATATAAAATATGTGGTTTGTAGAAATCGAATTCAGGTTATTTCATTCAACTATACAACCTTTTACCACTACACCATAATGTCACATGTGTTTTTTTATCATACAAATAATATGTAAGTGTTCTAAATGAATATTTTATTTAACTTTAAAGATACTTACTTGAATTCCGCAAAAAAAAATAGTTAGTTGAATATTTGTACAGTTAATTTTAAAAAATTGAATTCCAGATATAAAATTAGGCATAATACATAAATGGATTATTATCTTATTTATTAATCATTTTTAAGTTTGAAAATATATCTCATATATTTTTAACATATTTTTAATTATAAAAAGTAATTAAAATGTACATATATAATTTATTTTTAAAAAAATATTGAAAATAGAATCGCTTATATATAAATAATCTATATTGGTATTTCATATTTGGATAATTTCGAATTATAATGAGTCAAGGTATTTTGGAACTTGACCATATTATTCAAAAAATACTCGAAATTTAACTATATGACTTGGCCAAAAAACATCGTTACATTATACATTTAGTAAATTTAAATTAAAAGTTCGGCGAGAATATCTTACCAATAATGTGAAATTTGTTAATATCTTATGTTAATATAAATTAATATGTTTGAGGTTTTTATAGAATCAAGTCAAATGTTTATTTATATTAAAATTAGTAACTTCACTGGTAACGCATTATTATTTTTGGGATTTGTCCCAATTTTAAGAATATTTAAAATTTAAAATGAGATCTCATTAGATTTGTTAAAACTACAATGATATATTAAATCGATTTATTTTTTATTTTTCACTTTAAAAAAATAACTTTTTAAAAAAAATTCTTTTAGATCAGCAATATTTATTGATCAAGATAATATTGTACAAATATTTTGAATTATTTTAATATTTTGAATTATTCAAATAAAAGTTATATATATACTATATTGTAGCATTTGATTCAATGTATTTTATATTATTTAAGGAAAAAACATATATTGTTCAATAATTTGAAGGAATCAACCAGTTCAACTGATATTTATAAAACTTTATCAAACTGATTTTTTTTTTATTTTAGAAGAATAGTATAAAATGTTATCAAATTATTATATGAAGAAATATTAAGGTCGTAATGAAAAACACTTAAAAATGGTTTAAATAACGATATAAATACAATTTTTCTTTCGAATTTTTTTAAAAAAATCATGAATATCAATAAAAAGTCTTAAAAATATATAATTCATTTTTATGTTACAACCATGATCGATACCTGGTTGCGCAAACAATAGATATGGATTGTTTGTCGGTGATAATGTGAATACCATATATAAATTATAACAATTTATTTGTTACATAATTTTAATTTTTGAATAATTATAAATACATGTTATTTAAGTAATCAATTATCTCACTAGATGTTAATAATGATTATACATGTACATAAATAAGATATTTAGCATATAAATAATTGAAACCATCATAATTTACTAAGAGATGTAACATATAATAATTTACATGGTAACACACGCATACATATAACTTAATCTTACTTCGTTAAAACTAACATTTTCCCATACATACATACGTTAAATTTCAAAAACTAATATTTTTAATTAAAATCAATTTTAATATTAACAATAATGTAAATTTTACATTATTATATATTATGATTGCAAGTTATTCTGACTTCAGTTATACATTTTTTTTTTTAAAATTGAGTAAGTTAATTGTAAGTTAGTAGTGAACTCAATAATAATATAAAATAATATATATAGTTTATTTAAATAAAATTGAAGATTTTGGTCAACTCTGTTGATTTGTAGCTTTTCATTTGTAAACATACTAACGGTATTCTACATATTAAGTTTAATCGTTTCGTTTTAAATGTACACTTACTACCCTGTTTATATTCATTCATTATAAAATTACTCGGGTAAGAAAAATATAATTTAATAATAGTTAAAGGGATATTCACTCCTAAAAGTGAAGAATCATTCGAAACTCCTAATATTATATAGGGGGACATGGTGTTTGTTGGAGAAAATTTTTATCTCCGTTTCTTCAAAATTTGACTCAAAAGCCTTATAATTATTAGAATTGCTCAATAAACATTATAATTAAATGATACATAAAAAACTCTAGAAAATGACATGTGCGAGACACATGTTATTATGCTAGTTATTACCAGGAGGGGTGCGTTAGATTAAAATGTGCAAGTTACAAGCAACATTCTAATCTAGCCCATTTAACTTGATTTGAATAATTTTGAATCCGATTAAAATTCATTTCCATTTTTTAAAATTAGGTTAAAGTTGATCCGGGTCAAATAAGTTTGATCGGGTTTTGGAACCTATGTCCTATGGTCACCCGCCCCTATCAAAACTCCTAAAGAAATATCGGTTGGAAAAATCGATTTCATTTTCAATAGTCATTGTCAAAATTATAAAATATTTATTTCACTAATTAAACGAGAAAACTATTGATAATGAATAAAAAAGAAGGCTTTTGGGATATGGGTTTACCAAACAAACCGCTATTACGCGGTCCAAATCACTTCCATTTAATCCCCCTCTCCTCCTCGTAGGGTTTCAGACATACCCTTTTCCTACCTACATTCTCTCCTCTCTCTCCACAGATATCATAGTATTTTATTACCCATAGTACTATATTATTACACACACTTGCTCTGTATCTTTGTCTTGCCCTCCTTTCATTTTCTTGTTTTCTGGGTTTTTAATCTCCACATATACTACAACTCTTGAGCTTTCTTTCACTTGATCAATCTTAACTTGTTCTTTTTTCAATTGGGTTGTTTTATTTTTGATAAAGATTGCATCTTTCTCATCACAATCTTGTAGTGAAGTCAATACTTGTGTTCTTGAATCCAAGTTTGAATCTTTTTACATCTTTTATGCTTTTTAGCTTCTGGGTTTATCAGATTATATACATACACACACTTATGTATGTATATGTCAGTTTTTGATTCTTGATTCTTGAACCCATTTGTGTTTTCTTGTTTTTACTTTCAAAGTTCGAGTCTTTAGTCCAATTGGGGTTTTGTGCTAGTGTTTGAGCTTTAAATTACATACATACACACACTTATGTATGTATATATTGTTGATTCTTGAACCCTTTTGTGTTTTTGTTGTTTTTGCATTTAAAGTTTGAGTGTTTAGTCCAGTTGGGGTTTTGTGCTAGTGTTTGAGGTTTAAATTTGAGTACTCTTGTTGGGGTTTTGATTTTGATGTTAAAAATGCCAGCAGCAGATTTTCAAGGCTCATCAGCATCTCATACTAGCCGTTCTTTTCTGAGTTTACGCCGTGATCAAGTTCATTCAATGGATTCAAATGAGTCTACACCTCAATCACAAGAGCTTGAGACCTTCCAGAGACATGTAGCTGATTTTCTAGCAGATTTGTCATCTGCTAGTTCAGGTGATATTTTGTCACTTTCCTGGGTTCAGAAGCTTTTAGATGTTTTTCTTGTTTTCCAAGAAGAATTTAGAGCATTGTTGTTTGGTCATAAAGATGAATTAAATAGACAGCCTATGAATCGAATGATTAATGAATATTTTGATAGGAGTGTGAAGGCATTAGATGTATGTAATGCTATTCGTGAAGGTATTGAGCAGATTAGGAAATGGCAAATGCAGTTGGAGATTTTGTTGTGTGCTTTAGATGGTCAGAAAAGTCTTGGTGAAGGTCAGTTTCGTCGTGCTAAGAAGGCTTTGATTGATTTGGCAATTGGAATGCTTGATGAGAAAGAGTCTAATTCGGTTGTTTCTCAGAGGAATAGGTCATTTGGGCGTAGTGGTGTTAATAGGGAGAATAGATCTATGGAGAATCATCGATCGTTGTCTTGGAGTGTTTCGAGGTCTTGGTCAGCTGCTAGGCAGTTGCAAGCAATTGGTAATAATATAATTGCTCCGAGGCCTAATGAGATTTTGGCTACTAATGGACTTGGGGTTGCTGTTTATACAATGAATTATGTGTTATATTTTGTAATGTGGGCTCTTGTAGCGGCAATACCTTGTCAGGACCGAGGTTTACAGACTCATTTTCATGTCGCTAGACATTTTGTCTGGGCTAGTCCGATTCTCGCTCTTCATGAGAAGATTTTGGAAGAATCAAAGAAGAGGGATAGAAGAAATTCTACTGGACTGTTGAGGGAAATCCAGGAGATTGAGAAATGTGCGCGTCATATGAATGCTCTTGTTGATTCAGTTAACTTACCCTTGAATGAGGAGAAAGAGGACGAGGTGAGACAGAGGGTGAACGAGGTTAAAATGGTTTATGAAGCATTAAAGGAAAGCTTGAATCCCATGGAAAGACAGGTGAGGGAAGTGTTCCACAGGATTGTTCGGAGTAGAACAGAATGTCTTGATTCGATGGGGAGAGCAGGAGCATCTTAAGGAGTGGATTCAACATGTAATTGTTTGGGAAATTAAAGATATGTGTTTTGGAATCTGAAATATGATGTTTTCCCGAATAATTGAAGTGCTCGTGGTCCTGCAACAATAAATTAAAAAGATTTAGGAGGTAAAAGTTCATGCAGTTTTGTTTATACTGTCTGAAGGGTTCAGGTTACGGATTAGTCTTTGTTGTTCCACGAAGTTGTGGCTTGTGTTTGTTAGTATAAATATAAATACTCCATTTTATAAATGTCTTGGTTCTTCGTTAACATCTGATTCCATGGTACATATTGTTTTCATTAGTTCGTAAATCTAATTCTTGATTTTGTATAACTTTTCAGCTTCATGATGAAATGGTAATCTGTCGGCTGATCTCTTTAGAAATGTTTTGTTAGTTGAGCTCTTTGCAGTGTGATTCATTGATTTGTTCACTGATTACTTGTCATGCTGCTATTAGGATATAAAGTATGTTACACTTATTAGGTCAATACCCTCGCAATTGCAGAACAGAGAAGTCTTTAAGGAATTTTTTTATAATTTTTTTCCCTTTTAAATCTTTTCGATTGTCGATGGCCACCTAATTTAAGTCTATTCTTTTCTACATCCCTGAGCAGAGACCACTTGTCCCCTCTTCTTTAATTCTTATATCCATCATCCTTTGTGAGTAAAAATGGGCGGAAATGTGATAACCCCCACCTGATATTCGTGAATCATGATTTCCAGGCCATTGAAAATATGTGTCCTTGTGTGTTGTTGCCAGTTTTTCCTAAATGGTTGATTCAATGCCTAATTATTGCCAGGGGTATCTTTGACACTGGTTCATATCAACATCATTGCTTATTCAGCTTGAAGTGTTTTGACCTGCAAAAATGATTAAAGTATATAGGCAAAGATTTGAAATTTCCCCATTAATAATAAAATTAATAAGGTATTTGTCTCTTGTGTTTGGTCAAGCTTTTACTTTCTTCTAAATATTCCATTGTTTTATGTACAAACTAGCAACTTAGGAACTACTCCCTCAGTCCTGTTAGTTTGTATACAGTTTCTTTTTTGAGATGTCCCATTTAATTGTATACATTCCAAAAATAGTAAAGTTCTATAATATGAAATTTAACTACATTCACTTGCATCCACTATTTTTATCAACTACATCCACTTTATATATTAAATATTAATTGGTCAATCATTTTATCCACTTTTCTTACTTTTTCCCACTAAATTACACATTTTCTTAATATCCGTGCCAAAATCCTATGCATACTATCTAATGGGATGGAGTGAGTATATACTATGGAGTTGTTTTGAAAGTTGAAACTAAATCAGATAGATACACCTTTCTAGAATAAAATTGTCCTCCGACTGCAATCTGAATTAAATAATTGTAGTGCAATTTTTTTCTTTGCATCTTACATAATGCCCCTGGACATTATTTATTGGGCTTAGGTCCACAGCGGACTCGGACTTATGTTGTATAATATTTATTGAGGTTTTCACGGCACCCCTTATTTCACAAAAAAATTACTATATTACATTACAATCGTTTGATAACTGCAATAAGTATGTTACAACATACATCTATTAGATCCATGTCCTTATTTTTTGTCATGTAATCTTAATTAGACTACCAATATTTACTTGTAAAGAGTAAAATGTAGTGCATGTTCACAGTTATAGACAAGACACATGGATCCTGCTCTTCTAGATAAATTTAGTGGTTTTTCAGAGTTTATGTTTCACAACTTCATAACTGTACTAGTAAACAAATTATGGGGGAATGTCGAGTTGTCTTGATAAATATTAAGAGTACTTGATTTTATCAAACTTAATATAGAAGACTTCTGTAGGTCCTTGACTGAATTTTAAATTTGTTGGGAATTGGGAGCTGTTGGTTGTTTATATAATAGTGGTGGCCCTCGTGAATGTGATGGAACTGCATTGTGAAGCATACTTTAATGAATATGATAGAAATACATGAAGTTACGAAAATAGATAATAATATAGTTGCAGTGTTCATATTTGCTTTGTAGTATGATAAGTTTCTTCCATGTGTTAGGTTCCTTTCTTTCTAACTTCTTTTTCTTGTTTACCCTTCTAGCTCAGTTTCTAGATGCTTTAGGAGCTCAACGTATGACTTTGCCACCACATTGTTCATGTCTATATTTATCTAGAAATTTAATAGATCTTTCTAATTTCCGGTGTTATCCTCACTTTCGGCGTAGATTATAGATATTAGATATGCATTATAATCTAGGTAATATAGCTTCTGAAGGATTCTAATTCAGTAACTATAAATCTAAGAATTTGAATCTCGAATTTGTAAAACTAAAGCCTGCGTACATCTTGACCTTCGAGATGTGGTAATGTTGTGTACTGGTTACGACCTTCATGAGACATAGTTAGTTAGTTACCCTTGACCAGAGGCCAAGATTCTTGTTCTGATATCATACATATGCAAATTGTTGGCTTGAACTTGTGCTTGTGATACACAATTTATTAATGGAAGCAGAAATTTCAAAGTTACCGCAATACCTTATCAGAAAGCAAAGTCTATATTCCTAACTTGATGTATATTAACCTTATATTCCCATGCATCCCTTCAACTATTTCTGTAATTCTTTAATCCTCTAATACATCTAATCCAAACTAGACGTAAAAAATTATGGAATTTGAGTTGGGACTTAAACTCACGAAGTGCTTAGATGAGTTTGAATCAGCAGATCTTGTTATCTCGAAAGATGGAGGTAGCCCTGTTTTCATTTCCAGAGAAACTGAAACCATGTTCATCCTCACTGCTAATCTGAGAGGTTATATTCATTTTTTTGGTGAAGTATAGTAGTTTGCGCATTTTTTATATTTCATTAAAGTTTGATTCCAAACAATGAATACAGGTTACAGGAGAGAGCAAGTAAAGATTGACATAAATGAGGATGGTAATAGGATTGCTATATGTGGAGAAAGACCAGTTCAGGAGACGACTATGGTGGGATGGCAAGTATACCAGAAAGACGTCGAGATGAGGGGATTCAGAAAGGCTTTTAAAATTCCCGATGGTGTGATTTTGGATGAAATCAAGGCAGGGTTTAATCAAGATGAATCTATGCTTACCATTACAATGAAGAAGGCGACCAAGGGAATAAAAGGAGTTACGGTTGAGGAAGTTAAAGAAGAGACAATGATCAGGGAGAATTCAGAATCACTGCAAGTTGAGGAGGATAAGGAATCATCAGGAAAACAAGCATCTACCGAAGTAGCTGATAAGATTGGTGCTAAAAAAGAAACATTAGTATTAGAAGAAAAAGATAAGTTGGCTCAGCCATCAGATACTAGTTCTCCAACTATTCAAGGAAATGTAGCTTCTGAAGAAAGCGGATTTGATGAAGCAGCATTGGCGGAGTTAGAGGACTCACTACTTGATCGTTCTCCACAAACAGATGCTCCGAAAAGGCCTAAGAAGTTATTATGCACGCCAGTTATAGCGGGATCATCTCTGTTAGTTTCTCTTATAGTCTTTGTAATCCACTTAATCAGAACTAAAGACAAACAGGAAAAGAAGAAATAGTAGACCAGGACTGAACTAATTATCTGAATTGAGGACAAAATGGTGTCAATTGATTTCCTACTTTGATATTAACGTGCATTAAGCAACAAATTTACTGTATATTTGTGTCCTCCATGTGGTGAAATTGGTGTACAGATTGCAGAGTTTAGTCCCAAGAGAACTAGATTTATGAATTCCCTTTGTTTCTTTGAGCAAAGATCCCTTATTTGAGATGTATAATAAAGATTTCCTTGTTTGTATACAATATTATTGCAGAAACATAATGAATTTTGAATAATTACAACCCTATTGCAGCCTGAAGCCTTGACAAATTTCATGGCATGATGTGCTTGTCATGTTAAAAGACATTACTTATGTCTTTAGTAATCGATTGCAGAAATTTAAATACTTGGCATTTTGCGGAAACCATAAATATGATATTACTCGGTGTGAAACCGATTAGGTGCAACTTTTAAAAAAAGAAAAGAAGAAGGTACTATTTGCAAGCATGTTAAGAGTTAGACAGAAATCATGGGTTCACAAGAGAAGAATATAAAAACACACAAATAGGGAACATGAAGCATTGCACATGGATATAAAGGAAGGCAATGACCAAGGACAATACTAGAAGAGTGTAAACAAACAAATAAAAAGCAGAGTGATTGACTGCAAGAATAGAGAAAAAAGGTGGTAGTGATTCAAAAGTAGGGTCAAGGATATTAGACATAGTACACTACTAGAAGAGTACTATAATGAATGGATGATACATAATCATCTTCTAATTTAATCATCCTCTAAAGCTACTTTAGATTCAAAACCATGGTCCCAAAGCCCCCATATTACGCCCTAATCACTAATATAATTTTACATACAAAAAAGCAAACATCTCTGTTTCCTTCTCTCTGTCTTCATAGCAGTGCAAGGAAAAGCACTAAACACAGAAGAGCTGTCTCAAACTGAGGATGAAACCCCACAACAACCTGCATTCCCACCGAAAATTAAATCTAATCAAAAATTTCATTATTGCTTCATAAGTAACTGCATATACAATAGCCAACAAAGAGTTGGTGCGGTGGTTAAGATCAAGAGTTCGATTCCGTTTGTAGAATTCGTCATATTAAATAATTTGTATTTGAACACAAACTCTACGAGATTTTACAGAAACAAATACGAAATAAAAGTTACTATATATGCGATTAGTTCCATCGTGTAGTATTTTACGGATAAAATAATTTGTATTTGAACCCGAACTCTGCAGGTATGACAAAATTTCAGGTTGGCAACATAGCATTGAAACAAGAGACTTCTGAAAGTTTTTCTAAAGTTGTCCAGTTCTTAGTGATTGGACATGTTACTAACATTTGTTCATGTCTGTACTCTGCTGCCAATTTACTACCGTTGGAACACATGCATCCACTAGCATTTTTAATTGTTCATGCAAACCAGTTCAAATAAAAGAAAAAACTTATTCTAAGCACATTTTAAACAATCAGCAATACTGTAAATCTTGATTTAAAAAAGCAGAGGCATGTTAAAAGGTGAAAAAGTTACCTGCAAAATTGTATGGTGAGCACCAGAGGTAATGGGCAGGGGACCAATTGTAGCAGAGTCCACTTCACCAGTAGGCAATGGTACTGCAGGGTTGCTGTTTATAAACGGTATGCCACCACCAGGACTTGTAGCCGGAAGTATTGCAGTACTAGGTGCAGGACTCGGAGACGTCGAATCCCGGGGACGAAAAGGCCAGGGGTATGATGGGGATGACGATACCGCGCCACCGGAACTTAGGGGAGGAGATGCAGTAGGTTGTGCAGTTTCAGGTTGGAAAATGGATACTTTTATTGCTAGTTTTTGTCCTTGTTCACAGGGTTTTGTGGTACCATTGTTGAATGAGAAGTAAAAGTATCCGAGTCTCGATGGATGCCACTTCATTTTGTAACAATTTTGAAGTTAGAAAAATATGACTTAATTGAACATAGGAGTAGTACACTAGCAATGATTTTTATAGTGGCCAAATTAATATTGATGAAACTTACGAAAAAATCTTTGAATTTTTAAAATATTTATCAGTTATTCTACCAAGATGTGACGGTAAACGATGTAAATTTAATGAAATATTTCCTATCGATGCACTCTATCGAAAACATTATACATAGACTACATGTTAAACAAGCATTATTTGACAATTAACAAAAACATTGCAGAGAGAGAAAGATAGAGACAGAAAGAGACAGAGACCAAATTGAGAGAGAGAGAGAGAGATACTGTGTAGGAAGTGGAGTTGGGGCTGGTGAGAAGAGTAGCTTGAGTGAAGTTGCAGAGATTGAAGGCTCTTCTGTTCTGGAAAATGTAGAGCTTGTACTCATACTTGTGCTCAAATACTGACAACAACAACAACATTTAGTTACTACATAAATATTACAACAACATTTGTAAAAAAAATCACAGATTATGTGAAGTGGATGACTTACTGACTGAATCTCCAACTTGAACAGTGGGGTCATTCCATTTTGAAACACCATCTACAACAACTGTTGCAGAATAAGTAATGCTAATAAGTAGAGCCAAACAAGTGCAAAAGAAGAAGAATACATGCGAAAACTCCATGAATTTGAATCAAGAAAACAGAACAGAGATAAAGAATGAAAGGGTGTGGCTTTAGAGCTATATATGCAGCTTTTATCTTGTAGTTTGTCTCCCAAATGAGAGAGAGAGAGCAGAGAGAGAGAGAGAGAGAGTGTGTTAAAGAGAGTCAGGCATGTTTTGTTTTTCACGAGAAGACTTTGAATGTGTGACAGAGTAAATGGGCCTTTTGCTTTTGTTTCATTACAGAATTCTTGTATTTATTTAATAATTCTTTTTACATTATTTCACACAGTAAAAGGTGAAATGATTTTGCTCCTCTATAAGAATATTACTATTGCTGATTCTGGTTTGCTAAACCAGAGAAAGCCTGCTTGTTGCTGTAATGAGTGATGATGGGAGATATTATTCTTAAATGATTAGTATTAGTGTTTTATCAAAATATGTAAATAATCAGCTTTACATTTCAGGAATCCTAGTTAATTTAGTTTGATGTATTCCAGAGAGTGTATATACTTGTGCAATTAGAATCTTTGGCTTTTTTACTTTATAGTAGAAATTAGCTAAATGAGTTGCCCATCCATACTTATAAAAGTAATTAATAAAGTATTAGATAGCTGTTCTAAGAGGAATAAAAGATCTAAGAGAAATTTACACTATCTTTACCGTCATAAAACACACATGATGAAGGGTTCAGATTAGACATATGAATGCTGTGCTACATGTCTTATCGTGTTTATTATCAACGATCAAAGATAATACTTTCGTATGATTCACTTGTTAATTTGGGGTAAGCATACTATAATGGACATATAATCAGGTATTTTTCTCATATTCATATCAAGGTACATTGATCTCAGATAATGAATGAAATTAGTAAAAACAATCATATATATATAAAGGTAAGGATTATGAATGTATCATCACATGTCTCTGTTTTGTGTTGGTCTAAAAACAAAGTATCCTTTAGCCTTTGAAATAAAGTGAAAATCTGGGATGTTGTGAAGAGTGAACTGCAAAAACAAATGAACAAAAGCAAGAGGTCCAAGCTATTACTATACAAAGAAGACAGCCAGATAATAACATAACATGACTAAGAAAAGAGATCACTTGAACCAAGACCAAGAAAAGGATAGAAAGTAGAACTATACATGCAATGACAACAAGTAGATGACAAAAGTTCTGCAAAAGTGTTTCATCTTAGTTACAAATAAAGTTTCAATGACTAAATTATAAAGTCAATTACTTTATAAAATTGTTGTTCATGAAAAATGAATAGAATCCTATAGTTAGGGGAACCTGCCCTTGAAATTTATGCCCCAGAATTCATGATTCATGTCCAAGATATTAAAAATACAATCAGCCTTGCATGACTCAAATATTCATGAAATTTATAAATAAAAAGGAAAATCATAGTTTCTCCTACCAGATTAGTACATGTTATATAGACCAATATAATATTACCATGTTTAATGTTACTAAAGCTTTGGTTGTCATGTAAAATTTCTTAACCATATGGAGCATATGAAATTGGAGGAGACTATATGGATAATAATATGTCAAATTATTAGGTTATCACGAAAAATTTGAATGTTTATCCAGGTTATATATGTATTATAAAGTTATTTACCTTGGCCAGCCAAGTGAACTTTTCTAGGGGATGCCATAGATATTTTTTACGAGTTATTTGATTATTTTTAGATGTCAAACTTGTTTCTGGCTTGGTTAAAATAAAAATTGGTTTATTTATCTTCGATCATTTCGATGAAATTAATTTTAGTGTATTAGTGAATTAAATTTAAATTCTATGAAATTAGTTTGTTTGTCTGCATTCAATCAAATCAGCGAAATTAATTTTAGTGTATTAGTGAATCTAAAATTTAAATTGTATAGTATAGTTATTTTTTTCCAAATTTTGTGATAGAAATTCTTAATTGACCGTCATTTTTGTTCATAGATCAGAACTTATGAGTTAAAAAGAAAAAGAATTACCAAAAATATTAATTTTTCTAATTCTTTTTATAATTTTCGATCTTTTAAATTTTTGCAAAAATGCTGATTGCAATTAAAATCAACCACATATAAAAAATATTGATTTTTTTTATTATAAATGAAGTTGTACCGGATTGCAAGTTCGTATTTTTGTAAAAAAAATTAAAAATTTGTAATTTTGCAAATTAAATTAAAAAATAGTATTTTTACCAAAAAAATGATCAAAAAACTTATTTTTGAAAAAAACTCTTAACAAATGCTTGATAGAATCCAGGTTAGCCACAGAACTTACTCGCTACTCTTTCATCAAGTATCACGAATTTTTGATTATATTTCTTACTCCATTAATTATGGATATGAGAATATATGGGTAAAGGATAAAAATATCAATTTTTTAGCATCTTATACCAAAAATACCAATCTGGTGAGATGCGGGCGAAAAATAACGATTGGAATACGTATATGACAAATGGGTATTGATTATATACAAGATACGCAAAAGCTACATGAGTATTTTAGACAACTGGGTAATCCATTTTTTTTTAAAATAAGATACACAAGTATGAAATGCGTATTCCAATTACGCATAACATAACAGGGTATCACCGGATGATATATACATGTAATATATACACATCTGCTCCGTTATATTCCTCCGCTTTCTTCATCATACACTTTCACAGGCACCTCCTTCTACCTTTTTTTACCCGGCCGATGATCTCAATCATGAGCCACCATCCTCCGTAATTGTTATTAGGCCTTCAATAATCTTCTCCAAGATTCAACCCGGGGATGAAATCTGAGAGAAAATTGGAGAGAAAGATTACGGGAAGAGGATGGTGACGGATTTCAAGGTCCTATGAGAATCGAGTGAGAGAAAATTGATTAAATTAAAGTAGAAAACGTAGATCTGGTAGTGTATCAGACATGTTAGCAATACGCATTCGAAGATGACGGAATAAAAACGGTAAATTCCGCTATTCACCCCGCCCAATGATATTTAGGGTATATTGGCATGAAAAAACGTTATTTTTAGCATTTTTTCAGAATATATAGCTCATTAAGACTTGTATAATATGTTGTTCAAGTAGTTTGGCTTTGTTCGAAGTTGCTCAAGGACCACAATGTTAGACTGCTATATTTTCAAAAGGATCTCCTTCTAATATTTTAAAATTTTAAAATATTTTAATATACGAATAATTTAACATTGTATTAGAACTTAATCTGACGGAATAATCCAGGTTCACTCCCTGTTATCCCAACATTTTTTACGATGTATTATAAAAACGAAAAATAAATTAATCCCAAAAAATGAGCATACGTTATTTATTATCCAACCCATAAAAGACTCTTTCGAATAGGTAAAGTGTTATTAGAATACTAATATAAATGAGCCTTCCTCTATTCCCTGTCAGGTTTTAGTACTTGTGATTCCTTAGCACACAAAACTGAATCATGTAATATTGGTTCATGTTTCATGAGATTCTGTCGTAAATGTATGGTCGCCTTACTGGTTTGATCCCTGTTTCATGACATTTGTGTCCAAGAAAATAAATGAAATGAGACCTTGCATGATTCAAGTTTCATGTAATTTTTTTTACAAACATTCATGTCATTTGTATATTAAGTTAAAAACGCAAGTCATATATACAGCCTCTTCCACCATGCATCTTATATACACATATAATTCTATATAATTCTGTATCACATTCAAATTCTTAGACTAAAATTAGGATATTGAAGTAAACCAAGATTCATGATTAATTACGATTTAAATCAAGTAAAATAAGGATCCTCGTTTATGTTATGGGATGGGTCTAGTTTTCTCCTGCATCAAGAGTACCTTCTTCGACGATTTTATTTTATTTTTGAATTGAAAATTACATTTTAAAATGTGAATTTTGTTGAAGTACCTTAGTGAACTAGATTTCTTCATTTGTTCTCTCCCACTCAGTACGGTATTAATTGTTTATTAAACCCTCTTGTTTTTTTATATTTTGTTTGTTGTATTTTTTTAACTTAAATCTACTTGATCTGGTTAATACAATTATGTTAAATTACTAATTGTATTATCGTATTCAGTTTGTGTTTTTATCCTCTTATGTGTATTTTTTATACATCGCATGGATTTATATGTTTGTTATGCTGACTTTGCGAGTGTGTCGATTAATAATACTTGTAATTGCTTTGGTTGAATTGACCTTCTTGTTAATCATGGCCTCTGACTTTCGGATATATAATTTGGGTTCGACTTAACGTGGTACAATATTATATGTAATTCTTCACAAATGAACTACAATTTGCATCTTCTTCTTCATTTATTTGCCGATGCATCTTCATATTTACTGTTTATAGAGCTACTATGAATCCGTTATAGATTGTTTTGTTTACGAGTTTATTACTTTATTTATTATTATGGATTATGGAACATCTGCTATTGCTTGAGGTTACATTTTAAAATTTTTAATGTTCTATGTTTAGTTGGTATAATAGATAATCTGGGTTTAGTTTGATGTTTTTTTATTTTTAAAGGTTCAAGTAAGACATAAATTGTATAATCGTGCATATTGCTTAAATTGTATAATTGTGCATATTGCTTCTTTTACCTCTACTGTGATTGTTCGTGAGGTGTAGAGTAGAGGTGTAATCGAGCCGATCCGAGTCGAATACTGCCAGACGGCTCGAACTCGATTAAAATAGTTCGAACTCGAGGTCGAGCTCGAGCTCAACTGAGCCTTTACTTTTAAGTTCGAAACTCGACTCGTAAAATGTTCGATAAGCTCGAGTTCGGCTCGAAAGCTCGAATTAATTCACTAAATATAATATAATTCTTATTTTTAAAAATCTCTAGTTTGTTTTGTACATGATGTCCTTCTATAAATGTAACAAAAATCTATGATAAATTATAAAAATTAGTGTTTTACGACGATAAGATATTTATTGGAAAATATTTTTATTGAAAGACAAATTGCATTTTGGGTAATGAAACTATTATACGTTTTTACTTTGATGGCCGAAATAAAAAAAGTAGACAAATGCATGGCTAATTGCCCAATTTTCTTTAAGTTTTGGGGCTCCACATATACGCCGACTACCGGTGAGCCGGTTGACGGAACTTAACGATTGCAAGGGCATGAAGTAATTATAGACCTGGCCAAACGAGCGGGCCGAGCGAGTCTTACTGGTTTGCCGGCAGGCCGTTTTGGCCGGGGTGTAACTTGTAACCGACACGGGAAGTTAGCCGAGCCGTGCTAGGTTGTGTCAATTCGAAATTTATTCGACTCGTATACGACAAGCGGGTTTGGCGGGTTCACGATTCATATACGAATCAGTATATTCAATTTTATTTATTACAACATAATTCAACAGTTACAACATCATTGTAAATTTGAAAAATCAAACTAAAGAATGTAAAATTAATACGTTAATAAAATTATGTTATGTGTGCAACTTGGTACTGTTACAATAAAATTTTAATAATTATACTATTTTATTAAAAAATATTTAATTAGTCATGTTACAAATATTGACCAAAAGAAGAAAAACAAACATGTAAAAATCTAACCAATACAAGACAACACATATTATTATATTAGTATAGAAGACAATAACAATATATAGCCATCCAACGGGGAAAAGAAAAATATACAATATAATATTAAAAAATATAAAGTTATGCAAACAAACCAAAAAAGTAACAAGATTAAAGTGAATTTAGGCGAGTTACGCCTCTTGTGCGGGCCGGTGCATGTCGGTTCCATGCGAACTCCTGGTTTGGTGACCTAACGGGCCGGTCCGTGTTGATTCGCAGTTCCAGATATCCAAACTCGTAAACTCCCCATATAATGTCACGGTTTGTGCCAAGTTTAAACCAACACGAGATAAACCGATTTTAGATGAATAAAATGACAAGCCGGTGCAAGTTGACCCGCCCGTTTCGCCACCTCTGGGAAATTATACACTCCTAATGACTATATTCTGTGTTTATTGTGTATATAACTAAGTTATTCCTCAATTTAAAGCTCAACCTTACAAAATTGAATACCTCTTGTTTCTTGACCTAAAATCATCTTTAATGGCTAACTTTTGTAATTATGGCGAATGGGTTGTAGAGAGGACAACGTGGACGGAGATGAATGGAGGTCGAAATTTTTTAAAATGTTTTCGTGCAGCTAATGGGTGTGGTTACTTTCGGTGGGTTGATGGTCCTTTTTGCCATCGAAGTCGATGTGTGATTGCTGGACTTTTGAAGAGGATACGAAACAATGAAGCAGAATATTTCGGCAAAATTCGAAGAATCGAACTTGAGAAAGAAGAATATATAAAGAAGTGAAGAAGCTAAAAAATTGAAGAGTTTATATTTGATTTTGTGTCTGTATGTTCATGTTATGTTTCAAGTAATGTATTTGATGAACTTTTCTAAGTGAGGACAAAATATGTAGTTCTCATTAATGAAATTGCAACAAAAACATATATTTAAGAAAACAAAAACATTAAAGCTCACAATATTTCCCCTGATTTCTAAATTCTTATCCATGACCACAAAGTAGATGCCACCAACACAAAAGTGGACCAAAATAGGTTCTCATACATACCAAAAACTGACAGAGACCAAAATTGACCATAAGTTCTCAAAAGCAACATGAAAGACCAAGGTTTAGAAATCAAAATAGGTTCACATACCATACAAATATCATGATATTAAACTTAGTCTAAACTGCTGCCATTTGTTTGTTGGAGGAATGAGAGCCTAATTTTTGATAGGTGCCCTCTTTGAAACCTTCAATTGATTTTCTTAAGATGCTTTACCTGCCGTCCCATACTCAGCATTTGTCGTTAAATACTTCCTTTTTTTTGTCCCACTTACACTCTGCCCTTTATTCTTTCCTTTTTTCTTGCCGGCTGTTGGATGTATCTTCTATTTCTGGCCTAGACCAACTTGGTGTTGATTTCTTCGCATAATATTAAACATCCATAAAAATAGTGCACAAATAGCTACGAAACTAATATGCTAGACTTCACAAGTTATAAGATATTGCACTTTAACTTTACAGGTTCTTGAATATGCCCTTTTTTTGCAGTTCTTGCAAATATTTTTGCCATCCTAGTTTTCAACTGAACTCCCACTTCTGCAGCCTTTTTCACCTCATCAGATTTGTACAAGTAAATAGAGAAATATGTTATCATTAATTTGTATATGAGGTAGTTGTACATTTATGATTGATGTAAATAAGGGAAAAATTACCCTAACATCACAACTTCTATAGTTATATCCTGCAGCCTTACAATAAGTGTAGTGAACTATAGTTCCGGTCTTTTTCATCTTGGTAGAATATGTGGGAACATCTTTTTTGTTGTTCCTTTTCCTCTTGGGCCTACTAACTGGTACTCTGACATTAGGTGGCAATGAAATTGGTTATGTGACATCCTCCCAAAATTGGGTCCAGAATATGACTATACAACTGCAATTTTAATAAACAAACACACTCAACTACTTGCATTTCCTGTGCACTGGACATATGAGAATGTCCTTGTTCACCATTTTGTCTCTTCTAATCTGTATCCTTTTCATAACATTTTTATGAAGCTCTCTAAACATAATGATAATTGGTAGGTCTCTCAATCTACTAATACTACTATTACATACTTCGCAATGATTGTTAACAAACATATTACTGCTTGAAATGGTCCTGAAAGCAGATCTAATCCACTATTTTGGGCTTTTTCATAAGCCAATCATGGCATTTTGGTGACAACTAAACATGGAAATTAATTGTCAATAAGTGCCAAAAATCTACTTTATCGAAATAAGTGCAAAACATTGCATTATTACCTTTTCCATCTCTTTCATGTGTTTGTTAAATTCCCACAATGTAGTTGCCCTTGCAGCCTTCCAAAGCTGATGCCTTAATGCCAACCCCTTATACTCTTTATGCATATTTTGAAATAAATGCATGACACAAAAGCGATGCTCTGCATGAGAAACGATTGTTTGTAGTGCATGTATTAATCCCTGAAAATACACATGAACTAGTTATATAGAAAATTAATAACAAATGTAATACACATGATATGATGAAATGTTTTAATCACTTTTTCTTTATCTGGGATAAATGTCCACTCCTTATCAATCAGGATCTTCAAATCCTGACATAACAATTGTATAAACCAAGTCCATGACTTAGTAGTTTTAGACTCCATCACTGCATATGCAACTAGATATATTCCATCATTTGCATCCATACCCACTACTGCTAAAAGAATACACCACAGGGCCCTCTTAGGTGACAGCCATCTAGTCCAATAATCTTCCTGCAATGCTAAGTAAAGACCTTCTTCAGGGGCCCCAAACATAAATAGAATCTCAGGAATTTTCCCCTTATTTCACCTGGTTTAGAGTCATCTGTCAGAATCTTAACGATGTTGTCTAGAATATCCTTCTACAATTGATGACCATAAATCTAAAGGACTTGATATTTCTCCTGATGTGTCCTATTGACCTTCTTCAATGCTCTAGACTTGGCTCTATAAACTGTTGTCCTATTGACATTACACGTCAAATCGTTGACTATCTTTTTGTGAAAAGTATTTATAGGCCAACTAGGATTCTTCCTTATGTCCTTTTCATAGTAGTCTGCTATCCACTTCGAGTTTATCTGGTTTTGATTGAATGTTGACATACATGATAAGTGTCTTGATTTGGTATGTGAAAGACTACCCATTAGGGAATCATAAACCTTCCAAGGACAAGGAGGTGTACACACATACTGGACCTTTCTCCCAAAGTTTCCGCAGTTCACAATGGGTCTCCTCTCCATAATTGCATGCTTTTTGAATGCAGCCCTGAAAGTCTTTGAGTCCTTGAAATACGCTGTCAACTGAACGATAGGGTTCACCATGTCTGCATCTTCATTGAACACATGAAAATTAACCCCATCCTCCTCAGTTAAGTTTGGAGCTATTCTTTCCTCATCACTCCTGCATACTTACTGTTGTGATCACTCTCTCTATCACCATCATCATCTGCAGCTCTGGAGCCTCCAAGTGAAGGGTTTCGAGCACATAAACGCAACGGAAACAGTAATTAAAAACGTGAAAAATCAGAATTTTTGAAACCCACCGCAGGATCCATGCGAAAATTAGATATTTAATTCGTAGATCAGATTGTTTACCTTAAGAAGTTTTACAAATTGGTTGACTAATGGAGATCCAAAACTTGTTCAATCACCACGCATCCCACTCTCACGATCTACGCTCTATTGGTATCCACACGAATGCTTGAACGCAAGGATTGAATGTGTACTAGCACAAACTCGTTTCTTCTTGCTCTCTCCATCTTCTCCCTTGGTGGCTAGGATTTTAGTAAAATTATTACATCCAAAATCAGCCACACAAGAGATATTATATAGAGAGTATAATAAGAATTATAACTCTTAACTAATTAGGAATTATTATTAATTCAAAATTCCTATTTGTATAATAATTAAGTCACACTTAATTAATCAATAAATGAATTTCATAATTAATATTAGCAAATTCGAATATCAATATTTATCTAATTAATTAAGTCATACTTAATTAATATTATAAATAATTTGAATTACTTTAATATAATTTAAGTCCAATTTAAATTAAATAATCCTTCAAGAATTCTTAGTGTGTGACCCAATAGGTTATTATTACATTGGCAACGAATTTTAAATCTAATTTAAAATCATAAATAATGAGTGGTATATAGTAATACATCATTGCTACCCAAGTAAAAATAATTGATTCGGTGATCGATTAAACCTTTTGTGAATAATGTACAATGTAATATAATCTCTTTAACCAAATATTATAGATTAAACTAGAGGCATGTAACGTGTCATCCTCATCATAGTTTAATCCAAGTTTCCTTGATCAATGAGTAGACTATCATATCAAATCAATATTTGAGCGTGACCACGCATTTCATAGTCTAGCTCACACAAGAGGCCAATAATATCACTCCTAAAATAGGAGGGTTAAATCCCATCTAGATCATTCATATTTCTCATACGATTCATAATATACCCAATGTGCACTTTTATCATTACCCGGTCAAGGACAACTTTTAATGGAATCAATGTATATTAATTCTCGTATAGAAATATAATGACTTCAGGTCTAAGGACCATTACATCATTATCACTGTGAGAATTACTTATGACACAACAGACATGTAGAATCTCACATTGGGTCTGTGCAGCACCATGTACATATACATCTTCCTGTATTTTTGACTTTAGTATCATCATACCTATGATCAATGAGATGTGATCATCAGTCAACAAACATACCAGTCTTAATGTATTATTATTGTCCTTTAATAATAATACTCGACTAGGGACCTGTAGGAATATTGATACTAATCTCATAATCTCATTTCTAAGTCACGTACTTAGAGATATAAAATTGCATATCATATTCCAAGGATATTTATTAATCTAACATTTATATCGCAGTAAATTAAGAATTAATAAATTATAAAGGGAATAATCGATAGAACATAAATATTTATAATCCTAATGTCTTAAACTAAAACATCATAGCTTGTCTCTAGGGCACAAACACTAACACCAAGTCCATCTACATTCTTATTAAATAGAAGTTCATCATCATCTTCATCCTTGTTAGACTGATTAGAATGTAAACTTTTATCACTGATGTCATCCTCATACCCCCCTCATTCACATCATTATTATCATCATTATCCCCCTCATCCACATCATTGTCATCCTCATTAGGCTCTACATCCCCCCCGATCATTCCAAATGCCTCCAAACACTCATCTTCTATTCTGATTTCATCTTGGGTAAAAAAGAAGAATATATCATCATGCATTGGATGTTCATCTTGTGAAAAAAAAACTGGTGAACTGTATCCTTCTCCATTGTGGCCTCTTTGGGGGTTGCCTCACAAAACTCAACATTTGCAGTTGCTTGAGTATTCATCTCATTTTGTGAAGAAGACATGGGTGCAATATTATATGCAAAAATCCCTAAATAACTTTCACAATTAGGCTCCCTATTTGCTAGTAATTCACAAATGACCAACAAATCATCATCTTTTACTTTTTCAGAACAGCCCATTTCCATAGTTTTCCCAGGTAATCTATACCAATAGCTATTAAAACCTCCAAATTCACTTACTTCCTTCATAATTGAATCTATTTCAATCAAACTAATTAAGTCTACATTACAGTTATTAATAAAATCAACAGTCCCATTCAAGCTTATTAAGTCGCCAAGCCGAGCCTCGACGCCCGGGTACCTTGAAATCGACTAGTCGACAAGTCGCCCGACTAGTCGAAAAAAGTCGACAAGTATTATATATATATATGCGTGTGTGTGTATAGAATAATACTTATATGTAATATATGTAAACACAAAGTTAATTAATTTTATAGTTCAAATGGAATATAATTAAAGAGTGAAATCAACTAAACAAGCACAATCATGCATCCAAGTCATCCATCTTAAAATCTCATACTCCCTCTTAGAGATGCACAACAAGCCCATAGGGCCGGGATTTAAAAAGCCCGGTTGTTTTTGGAATAATGGGATCGGGCTTTCTTAAAACTCGGGTAGGGTCGGGCTTCTGAAGAAATATGAGGCCCGTTTTAGGCCCGCGGGCCGGGCCGGATCGAGCCGAATCAGGCTTTATCTGGACTTTGTATTTATATATTAAATTTTATTTTTATATTTTATAACTTGAACTATGAGTATTTTAAATCCAAAATCTGGTATGGTCAGCTAATTATTAGTATCAAACACAAGCTTGTTAGTTGTTATCACTCTATAGGCATTCTTGATGCATTAGACTGCCTAACTCACACATTCTGTATAGTCACAGACTATATAATCTAAAATTATAAATTTACATATGACATCATTTATAATTTATAATAATAAAATATTGTTACATTTACAACTAATTTAGTAATTATCTTTAATACCTTTTAATTTGATGAAAAAACCAGAAAATTTTAACAAAATAAATCGACAAAATAATCATATATATCTTAATTGCTTCAAATATTATAATATAACTTTTTAAATATTCTAAAAAATATTTTATATTTTCAAATTTTATATAAAAAAATTAATTTTTTAATCGGGCTTTTCAAAATATCCCGGGTTTTTATCCGGGCCGAAGCGGAATTTTATCTGGGCTTTGTTAAATCCGGTCTTTTATCCGGACGGATTTTGGAGAAAAAAGGAGGCCCCTATAATGCCCGTGGGCTGGGCCAAATTGGGCCGGGTTTTTTCCGGATTGGGCTTTTCGGGTTTTTTCCAGATCAGATCAGATTCCGGGTTTCGAATTTTTTGAACATCTCTACTCCCTCTCTATCTCTTCCTTGAGTAACACAAAAGAAAATGAAGGAATAAGTATGCATCATGGTATTCAAAGTTATGAATATATATTTAATTGAATAAATTTAAAACTGATAAAATTAATTTAGAATTTAAAATTGAATGAAAACTCATTTTTCGTGTAAAAATAATAAAAAATCGATTTTTAAATAATAGAATTTTTTTTGTGTAAACAAGTAATGAATTAGATAAAAGAAACAAAAAAAGAAAAAAAATTGATTAAAAAACATTTCTAATAAAACAAAATGAAAAACTCTATACGCGTTCATAAAAAAGCCCGAAAAGCCCGATCCGGAAAAAACCCCGGTCCGGTTCGGCCCGCCCCGTGGTGTGACGCCCTCCAAACCCGGGTCAGAAGTTTGGGGTTCACAACACACACACACAATATATATACCTGCTTATGACAATAAAATATATGCAATGACCCTACTTACTATATTCTACCGATCACTACAGGTTAAAGTATGCACATAAGCCACAACCTTACTTATATTACAAACATTCCAAAACCCATCTAGTTTAACTTACATCTGAAAACAAAACATTCTTACAAACTTTCAAACTTAAACTATAATAAAAATCTTCAGCTAGCTTATTCTGTCTCAACCTGGAATCCTAACTCGCAACACTTGATTGATGATCCTCTCTACTGACGGGCTCCTTCTTAACTAGAAAAAAATATAAACAGATTCGCAAGAGTGAACTAACTAGCTCAGTAAGTCACAGTGACAATACTGAGATTAAACAATGATCATGAAATGATTTAGGGTATCAAGTTTCTTGTTAAGCAATGATTAGAATTGGATATTCAAAATTTATTATAAAACAAAAAAAAAACCAAGGTTAGCCTGCTAATCAGTCATGCACTAACCCCGAGCAAGGCACACAACTCTGCTCTATATACTGGATCCGAGGCACACATTGGCCTAATACGACCACGAATCTGGTCTGACCACGAATCTGGTCTGACCACGAATCTGGTCCATATTTATTAAACAATCCAATTCTATAACAATAACAAAATAAATAATGTAAATCAGTAAACAGAATCATAAACAACATTTGTCTTCAAGTATAAGGTGATTTACAATCACTAACAGGACATAACGAGGTGAGTACAAAGATTGGCTATCTGCCGGTAAAAGAATCAGATAATAGAAGAATCAAGGTATTGTGGTTATAAGGATTGATCTTCTGAGATATAAGGGACGAAGGTTTGTATGTTAAACAATTCCGGTTCAGTGATTAGTGTATAGTCTGTTTGTATTTTTAGAGTAGTATCGTATATCTGTGGTTTGAATCTGGTATTCAACAATCAATGGTTTACAAAGAATAAGGCTAACGGTTCAAAATCAATAATTGGAATCAGGGTTTAAGGTTAAATACTTCAAAGCACTTGCAATATAAAATCGAGCTATTCCAAACACATATCAAGATAGTTAAGGAATCACTTGCCTTTTCTTACTTTGCTTACGCTTCACTTGCTCTCGTTCACCGACTCCTAATCACTGACTATCTGCTTCCCCTTTCTACGCCTCGCCTCATCTGTTAGACATCACACGTATCTATCAATACTCATTCTTACTTTATTATATTCGTTACAAGCCTCTATCTACCCTTCGTTTCACCCAAATCTGACTTATAGATTGAAATTTACGATAAAAATAGTTAAACAATACACACATAAGCATATCGTACATCAATCGGATCACATATAGCATATAACACGTAAGATATTCGATAAAAATAATTTTTCAAAGAAGATTTGAGGTTAAAATAATTTTTCGGGTATATAATATGAATTTTTAAACATTTTTTTCGGAATTAAAACGGGTCTATGAATCATTTATAAGCAATTAACAGGGTTCGAATACCCGAATCTGACTTTAAAATCATTTTATAATAATTCTCGAGTCTTGAAAACAATTTAAAATAATATTTTAAAACTTTAAACTATTTTTTGGAATTTTTAAATTAAAAGAAATAATTAAATCTAACTAAATAATCAATTAAAATTAATTAATAACTAATTAAATTAATTAATCAATTAATATTTGAATTATTTGAATAATTAAATAATTAATTATCAACTAAAATTAATTAATTAAATAATTTAGATTTATTTTCGAATTAAAAATAATTTTTAGAATTAAAAAATAATGAATTTTTGGAAATTTTAAATAATTAAAAACAATTTTTGAAAATAATATAAAAAGAAAATACTATTTTTGATAATATATAAAACATAAATCCTATTTTTTGTAATATTTTAAAACAAGAATATAATTTTTATAAGTTTTTAAAATCTGAATAATACATTTGAAAATCAGGGACAACTTCAGGGGCCAAACTGAAGTTTGTCACCACTGTCGTCGTCCTCGACGACTTCGCCGGCCGGACTCCATGGCCGCCGCCATGGAGCTTTCCCGACAGGCCTGAAAAAAGTCTAGAATCACACTAAATAAATATGGAATGGTCCCTAAGCTTCCAGGAACAATTATCTGTAATCAAATCAAGCAATCAATCACTGAATCTCCTGGAAAACTCGATAAAAAACTCCGATGCTGCCGTGTTACCTTTTTCCGGTCATTTCGTTCGAGGAATCCTCCGTTAATCACATATATACCAATCGATTTGTTTCTCAATGATCTATAATCTGATGTAATCAATTCAACCTAATAACCCCAAACACAAAAACGCCTAAAAATCAATTAAAAACATTCGTACTATAAAAACCCTAATTTCTGAAATTCGAAATCAAACCCCTTTTTCTATATGTTATTGAACTCCAAATTCAACATATGATATACCCAAATTATCAGGACAAAATTATCTACAAGATACAATCATCAAATCATACAAACAACGTCAAAATCAAAAATTCATAATTAAACCCAAAATAATTCGAAATTAAATAAAATTATAGAAAAATACCTATAGATTCTGCAGTGGTATGGCTCATAGATCTTGATAGTACTCTTCAATACCATTATTTTGGTTACTTGAACTCCAGAATCGTATATCGATAACACCTTCAAATATAGGTTTGATTCTCAAGAACACTTATGAATATTATGATTTTCTCTGAAAAATATTTATTTTTACTGTTTGCAAATGATTATCTGTATAAAATAAAATACGGTAAAGGCTATTTATATTTACGAAATATTGGCACCCCGTTGGATCATATCGGATATAAAATAGAATACTTAATTGAATAAACAGATCCAATTCGGTACCGGTTTTGGGATAATTATCAAAACTAAGTTTTTTGTAAATACGGTCTTGGTCTCAGCGCTTTGGTTAATTACGAGAAGATAATATAATAGTTTAATCAAAATATCCCGTTTCTCGAAGATATGGGTTTTATCGATTTACCGTAACGAATATTATATCAAAAATTTTGCTCCGGGACCCGCAGGAGTAAAACCGTACCCCGGATCGAAAAAGTCAAAATATCGAAAATGCTCGGAATATTCCAATTAGGTTAGAAAGGAGTTTTCCCGAGACTTCCGGTATATAAAAACGTACAAATGATTGAAGTCGGTTGGTTCCCGATTATACAAAAATAATTTATAATTACTCGGAAAATCAATTATCAAATCCATAAATCATTTATAAAATCATATAACAATATAAAAATTAATAGAAAAATATCACAATTATCTATACTTTATTTTGGACATATAAAAATTAGAATACTCAAATTTTATAACATTTAAACATCCAAACACAAATACAATTTAACAGATAATTCACCAAAATTCATATAATAAACACAAAATATTTATTTATTGATAAACTTAATTACACGATATATCCTGGATATTACACGCGGGCCTTAAATGGGCCTTTTTTTTTTCTTAGGGGGCCCGACCCGACCTGATTTTTAAAAAAACCCGGCCCGATCCGTTTCCAAAAAAATGTGTTTTATAAAGGCCGAATAAATCCCGACCCAATAGGCTTTTTGTGCAACTCTGCTAATCCATATATACAAAACATGTATGGAGACACGGACATAGCAGTCAAGATTCATGTAATTTATGGATAAAGGTTAAAACTGTTGACGGAGGAATTTGGTATCAACAAAGTTTGAGGTTTATCGCCGGAATCAAGATCTACTATGGTGGTTCTTCGCCGGAAACGTGAGCGGAGTGTGGTGGTTATGATAAATTGGAGGCTGAGATTGATTAGGGTTAGTGGTGGCTCCTTTTCAGCTCTCAACTTCCAACCGCTCTCAATGTGCCTACGTACCCTTTATATAGGGATCAAGCCTGACGTAATTCTTTGGAAACAAGAAATCTAATGGGCTTAGACTTCTCATTCCTAGGCCCGGTAGAAGTCCTTCCGGGATCCATCTTCCGCTAGATTTAGGAATGTCCAACTATGAGGCCCAACCGCGAAGGCCCAAGGCTCGTCCGTAATCGTAGGACTTCACGGATAGTGCATCTCCTTGCACAAGGATAACACTCCGCTACATCTATCTCCCTTGATTTACGAATGCAGGTATAACCACGATTCACCCCAAATGCCGGACGCGTTCCTGTCCCCCGAATGAGGATAACCCACCAGATAACAGGACAGGTGATCCCAAGCTCTTGGGTGCAAAGTGCAGGACAACTCCAAAGTTCTCCAACGAGGACACCCGTTAAATGCTAGAACAGAGCTCCCAAAGCACACACCAATATTAAACCCTGCATCCCCAACGAGGACACCCGTTGAATACAGGAGGAGGCCTTCAATCATCAGGCATACCCCTGGAGACCTTCAAGCTTTTCACGGACATCCCCCTCCTTGACCGACTCAAGGAGGGAATTTTTCAAAGAGTACCTACAACAAATATGTTAGTGAAAACAATCTCCATTGCTCTCTCCATGTTTGCCTTGTCCCGAGGTTGTTCTTGTTTTCCTTGTCCCCGGTGAGAACAAGCTCATTGCGTCGTCCTGAGCGAGGACAAGCCCTTTTGCCTTGTCCTGAGCGAGGACAAGCCCGTTGTGTCGTCCTGAGCGAGGACAAGCCGTTTTGCCTTGTCCTGAGCGAGGACAAGCCCGGAGCGAGGACAAGTCCGGAGCGAGGACAAGCCCGGAGCAAGGACAAGCCTTTGCCTTGTCCTGTGCGAGGAAAAGCCCGGAGCGAGGACAAGCTCGGAGCGAGAACAAGCCTTTTGCCTTGTCTTGAGCGAGGACAAGTCTGGAGCGAGGACAAGTCCGGAGCGAGGACAAGCCCGGAGCAAGGACAAGCCTTTTCATCCAAATAAGCCATGTAGTGCATTCCACTTGACTAGGGTGCGCCCTACCCCTAGGGTGCGTCCACTTCTATTGTGTTGTTGCTTGAACCCACACATAGTCCATATCTTGCATTTCATTAAATGAGGGCGCGCCCTAACTCTAGGGCGCATCCTCCCCACACGCGTTGCGGCATAAAACCTAATCCTTCATCCTTTTGTCCCAATTTGATTCCAATTGACCCGTTCTTGACCCGAAATAATCCATTACCAAATTTTGGCTATAACAAAAACACAAATCATATATAGCCTCTCCTACCGTGTAAGTGCATTCTATACATATCCAACTGTTGGACTAAAGTTAGGATATCAGAGTAGACTAAGAATTACTTTAATGCTTAATGACCTTTTTGCCCTTTAAGTATGGGCAGTTATATCCATCAGCCCCAAATGTATGAAGACGTACCTTTTTATCCCTATAGTATCCGTCTTCATGCTTTTTAACCCTTTTTCGCTCCAAAACGACATATCAGTGAATATCGGAGGGTAAAATCGGCTTTTAGTAAAAAAAGGGTTAGGGTCAAAAGGTATGATTTCGTACAGTTGGGATAATTACGAGAATCGAAAAATCGTTGATAGGATTTGCTGTTATTTGCTCGAAACAACTTGGCGTCAGTTACGAGTACGAAGTGGTGGCCATGATTATGAAGGCTCAGATATGACGCAAAAATTTATTGTGCTTGTCTAATAAAATTTAAATCAATTGTTGTCAATATTACTGATAACTCTGCTTGGGTTGAAGCTGGTGCAATCGTTGATCAACTCTTTTGTAGAATAGCCGAGAAGAGTAACATCCACGGCTTTCCAGCTGGCCTTTGCACGAGTGTAGGCGTTGGAGGGCACATTACAGGAGGCGGTTATGGTCCTCTGATAAGAAAGTATGGCCTTGCAGCATACAACGTTGTTGACGCTCAGCTAGTTAACGCGAATGGAACAATTCTTGATCGAAAATTCATGGGTGAAGATCTATTTTGGGCCATTAGAGGAGGTGCAGGGGGGAGTTCTGGAATCATCATTTCGTGGAAGATAAATTTAGTCACTGTTCCATCAACGTTACAGTTTTCAACTTTGCCAAGACCATGGACAAGGACACGACGAAGCTACTGTATAAATATCAGCAAATTGCACATGAAGTTGATGAAGATCTCTTTCTGAGAGTCATTTTTCGACTTGTGGATACAGCTGTAGGAGGCAAAAAAACCGTGCAGACATCTTATAATGTATTGTTTCTTGGCAGGACAGAGAGACTACTTAAAATCATGAACAAGAGCTTTCCTGAATTAGGACTAAAGCAAGAAAACTGTACTGAGATGAGCTGGCTTGAATCTGTTCTTTTCATATCTGGATCAGCAGGATACAATACAAGTTTAGAAGCTCTAATAGAAGGTAGATCGCGATTCAGGCGTTCTTTCAAAGCAAAGTCTGATTTTGTGCAAAAACCAATCTCGAAAACTGGACTTGAAGGGCTATTAAAAAGGTTACTCGAGGAGGATATTCCGTCCATCATATGGACTCCATATGGTGGAAAGATGAGTAAAATTACAGAATCTGAGATTGCATTGCCTCATAGGAAAGGAAACAGCTGGTTTATGATTCACTACTCAACAGCCTGGACGACAGATGATAAGAATGTGACAGCAAAACAATTGACTGGATTCGCAATCTTTACAGCTACATGGGAAGATATGCTTTAAGATCTCGAAGAGCTGCATATATCAACTACAGAGATCTTGATTTGGGAATGAACAATGATCAGTCAACAGATTTTTTAGAGGCAAGCTCTTGGGGTACCAAGTATTTCAAAAACAATTTCGAAAGATTAGCAGGCATAAAGAGTAAGATTGATCCAAATAACTTCTTCTACCACGAACAAAGCATCCTAAGATTATTTTAAGAAATCAGAGGTTTACATGGCTCTGATGTTTCGTTTAAATTGTGAAGAATGAAATGTGTAATAATGTCATGTTCAAGTAATGTTCAAGTTTGTTAAGCCATGAGATGAGTCATGGCTACCTAGTAGCTAGAGTGATCACCTAGCCTTGAAATGTATGTTGAAGGATTCATGATTTAAGTCCAAGAGAGAGTAACTGAAATGAGGCTTTGCATGATTTCAAGATTCATGTAATTTGTGTATGAAGGTTAGGACACAAATCATATATAGACACAAATCATATTTAGCCTTTCCTACCACGCAAGTGCATTCTATACATGTCTACGTTTTTACATATGTATTTGTATACTAAAGATTTTATTTATATATAATTACAATTCTTAGACTAAAGTTAAGATATCGGAGTAGACTAAGAATTACTTTAGTTATGAATAAAATTATGTAAAATAATAAACTCTAAATTTGAGGATAATTTAATTTCAGTAGGGGGCAATTGGCAACTCAATTTCAATTTAAGCAATGAATTTTAGTAAGGTAGTACAATTTTGAGAAACTGGGTAGTGGGTTGTGATATTGATAAAGTTAGATGTATAGAATATACATTTTTAATATAGTTTTTCTTTGTGTCAAATGAACATGTAAAACACATAAAATATATAAATCTCGGTCATTTATACATAAATTTAATTCTTCTAAACCTAGTTCAAAGTTGAATTTTATTTTCAAATGATAAATCACACAAGTTATGCATATTATTAAGGAGATATATAAATTCAATTTAGTAGGCTACCACATGAATTCACTATTGTTAGCCATGTTATCTGAGTTACGTGCACAATGTAGTGTTCGAAGTGGATTCTAAGAGGAGGTCGAGGTCTTGACTTTTCTAAAGGATATTGAATTCACTATTTTTCATCAGCTTGTAGTAAATTGTTAGTCTCGGATATTTCTTCATGCGGATAAAGAAAAGGCTTAGGAGGCATTATCAAGTGTTCAATATCTCCTTCTAGCATTTCAATGACTTTGTTCATTGAAGGTCGCTCACTTGGTTTCATTTGTATACACCATAACGCTACTATTATCATCTTTTTCACCAACTTTCTTTCCCCCTGGGTAGCATTTTCCATCTCAAGCTCTTTTCCTTCACTGAATTGGTCGTATACCCATGACGAAAAGTGAATTTGACTCAAATCATCCACAAAGGGATTCAAATTTTTCCTCCGGCCAGCCATTTCCATGAGCAACATTCCGAAACTATATATATCCGCTTTGTATGAAATTCCACCAATATTTTTGTAAAACATTTCTGGAGCCATGTAGCCCATTGTTCCTCTTGCTGCAGTGAGAGTTACAATGCTATCATCGGTGGCATATAATTTTGCAAGCCCAAAATCAGAAATGGTTGGATTGAAATTCTTATCAAGAAGAATGTTGTGAGGCTTGATGTCGAAATGGTCAATTCCACTTGCTACTTTGCAGGAAATTTCATACATTTTTTCCCAACTCAAGATACCAATTTCTTCTTCTTTTCCTTCATTACGAAATATGTATTTCTCTAAAGATCCATTGGGCATGAACTCATATATTAGAGCACGTTTTGGACCTTGGAAACAGAAGCCAAGGAGTTGCACCACATTGATATGATGAATCCTTCCACTTGTAGCAACTTCATTAATGAATTCTTTCCCGGTAGCCTTGGAGTTGTCCAATATCTTTACCGCTACAAACAGACCACTACGAAGCTTTCCTTTATATACAGTCCCAAAACCTCCTTCACCCAATTTATCTTTAAAATTATTGGTAATCTTCTTGATATCCGAGTATGCATACCTGATAGGCATCAAGTTGTTTTGAGCCTGAAGAAAATCCTCAATAGTGTCGTACATTGATAAATGCCTTCTCCTAGCTCTATAAACCAACAAGGCAAGCAAAAATGGTATTCCCAAAGAAAATCTTGCACCAAGAATAATGCCTATAACTTTACCTAGTATTTTGAAAGAAAGGAAACACACAATCCAGAGATAAGTTAGCAATAAAGCATACAAAATTGGCCTTTTAATGCCTTCAAAAACCATTTCTTGTTTCACGTTCTCAGGTGTATATATTGAATGTAATTCCTACTACTCTGAGCCAAAAACGACAGAAGTATCTTACCAATGTCTTCTCGGATCTTTCCGCCTGTAAGACAACAGTGCAACAGAAGAACAATGTCAATAAAATTACCAATATTTCTTTACGATGTTGAGTAAGAACAGAAACTGCAATACCCACGTTTGATTTGGTCCATAAGTCCATGCCAGTTTTGGAAAAAGCCTACAAGGTTCATGCAACCTCAGTTAGTAAAGGCCTTCTTTTGTGCAGAATAGGAAACTTCTCTGTCAAGCATTCATCAAACATGTCGAGAATTTGGCACTCTATTAATAGCACTCTATTAGAATTTGGCCTCTTCAATTATGATTACCTAAAACTTGTAGTTGTTGCTTAATTTATCTTAAACATGTATTTTTCTAAAAAGGCCAATCCTCAAGTTTGGCGTGCTATTTAATTTTTTTTATCACATGATTGTTGGTCTACTATTCTCATTGTAATATACTTCTGTTCTGAATCCAGAACTTTCAGGAGGCATTACTCACTTGGATCTTGGTAAGAAACCGACTAGAACCCTGTTTGATTATCGTATCATGTATTTAAAAGGGTAAGTATTTTACTCACACGAAATTGAAAGATGGTACGAGCCTGGACGACTGAGGATGCACGAGTGATGGCTTCTGCAAGCCCACATTTTAGTATTGGTATAAGAAAAAAAATCACACTTGCCTGTTCCATTGGTAGCTACGTCGCACTTAAAGCAGTAGAAATAAGCCCAATGGAGATCAAATCCAGATACCATTGCATCATGAATTTCAGATAAATTATACACAATGTTATCGTACTTTGAGCTATCAATAGGGAGATAATCACCAAGAGCCGACTGGCGTGAGATCCAAGTCTGTTTGCTAATCCTGCAATTGTACTCTATATTTGATATTTTTAAAACTCCAGCCACTATATAAGCATAAGAATAAACATAATACTTTCCCAATACTGAAGCAGAGAATGAAGTTGAACCAGGTGAGGTAATATTGATGTATCGGGCAGATATCACAGGTGACGGGCATTGTATCACTGTAATAGGCTGATTAAAATGATATAAATTCCCTCCTTCTCTCCTTGAGATAGAATGTGATGGAATAGAAGAGTAATTATTCTTTTGAAGGCCTGGATCAATAATCCTCATGGTAAGATTTTTATAATCGATCCTCTCAACATAGTATAAGAGCTTATCTGGCTGCAAATATAAGATGGTACGATTATTGATACAAGACAGCTCATGGATGAAGGTGTTAAAACAATCTGCGATTAATACAAATAATCAAACAAGTGTGTGCGTGAGTAAACGAGATCAAACGGAGGAAGAAAAGATATAAACAGAAGAGAGATCCTCGAGTCCAGTTGAAACTGTCTCCTTAAAGCTATTTCGCCTCTCACCGTATGTGCGAGTCGATAGCCTCCCAGGATAAAACGAGGTAGCGGCGGCGTTACGGATAACGAGCACCTTCAGCGAGCTTGAACGGGCACGAAACTATCACCGAGAGAGAGAGATTTGTGTTTAGAGGCAAATATGTTTTGGTGTGTCTAACCCTAACGCCTTAGAGGTGTTTATATAGGTGTAGATAGACTTGTGCGCTACTCTTTTCCATAATTAAATATCATTAATTATGGAATCGGTGTAATACTTGCAAGCTACTCTATTCCATAAATAATCTGAAACAGAATCAGATTAAATATATCAAGACATACACCATATCAATTAATCTGAAACAAAATCAAATTAATTTATGCCATAATATTTGAGCCAAATTCTAATGGAAAATAATAATTTCCATTATTAAGAGAATATCATCATATCTCACACATCTTTTAGTCATAATGCTCAAAAATATGACTTACCAATATGGGACTTATACCCATATTTTCCAACAATCCCCCACATGGGTGAGATTGGTGATCTTAGTAGCACACACTAGACAGACAGACAGACAGACACGGAGTTTGACTTGGTGATAGTTTCTTCGATCAGATATAGCATACGATAGGTAGAGAATGCTCCTTGAACCTTCGCTCGAGTAAGCATACCGACTTTACTGGTAGACAGTAGACGTGCTTGTCCTTGAACTGTTCGACCGTTTATGTAAACGATGATATACTTATCACTATATCGTTTCTGACTCGTTCAGCTCTCATGAGTATGTCCATTTTGGCCATGGAACATCGTCCTGGTTCTGCAGAAGTTTCTAAAGAATTGTGCCTCGCAATTCTCCTTTGAAGCGGCCCCACTTCTCTCCCACATAGGTGATCTTTATCTTATAGAGTAACCCGCGTTTACTCAACTGAATTCCATGCGTTCACTCCTGAGCTTCATGTATTCATCAAAGATCATTAAAAGCTCAAAGCTTAACCTCGTACCTTACGGGTCTCACTGTTTCCTCATCATAGGAACAGGCCAGGGGTTACCCCCACAGTGATTTGGTCATCATGATTTAGTTGTCCCATTGAACTAAGTTCTTGGGATCTCCAGTCAGCAATGGTTGGGTGTCCACCATGATGCCGTTAAGCAATAGGCTTAAGGCCCATCCCTCTCGATGATTTCTCAACCACTTCTTTTGATAACCCTTTGGTTAGTGGATCCGCGATATTATCTTTTGACGGTATATAGTCAATAGTGATAATTCCGGTTGAGATCAATTGTCTAATGGAACTGTGTCGTCGTCGTATATGACGAGACTTTCCATTATACATCGTGCTCTGCGCTCTGCCAATAGCGGATTGACTATCACAATGAATCCCTATCGCAGTTACAGGCTTTGGCCATCTTGGAATATCCTCCAGAAACTGACGTAGATATTCAGCCTCTTCGGCGCATTTATCTAGTGCCACAAACTCAGCTTCCATCGTGGAATGAGTTATCACCGTTTGTTTTGAGGATTTCCATGATATTGCCGCTCCAGCTAATGTAAACACATAGCCGCTCGTAGACTTAAGTGCTTTCTTGCTAGATATCCAATTTGCGTCAGTATATCCTTCTAATACTGCTGGGTATCTGCCATAGTGCAGTCCATAGTCTCGAGTTCCCCTCAAGTACCTTAGTACCCTTATAATCGATTTCCAGTGATCAGCTCCCGGATTACTCGTAAACCTACTTAACTTGCTAATTGAGTATGCAATGTCTGGTCTTGTACAACTCATGAGGTACATCAGACTACCAATTATCCTCGAGTATTCCAATTGGGAAACAGCTACACCTTTGTTCTTGGATAGGTGCAAAGTCATATCCACAGGTGTCCTAGCTTTCTCAAAGTCATCCTTAAGAAACTTCTCAAGGATCTTGTCAACATAATGTGGTTGACTTAATGCGAGACCCTCAGATGTTCTAGAAATTTGAATTCCCAGAATTACATTTGCTAGTCCCATATCTTTCATGTCGAACCTTGATTTCAACATGTCCTTTGTAGATTTGATAACTTTATCATTGCTTCCAGCAATAAGTAGATCATCTACATATAGTGTCATCATGACATAGCCATTGTCATTCTCCTTGACATAGCTGTTCTCGTTATCCTTGTAATAGGCACAGCTATCACATTCATTGATTTTGAAACCATTGGCCAGCACGACCTCATCAAATTTTTCATGCCATTTCATAGGCGCTTGTTTCAAACCATACAATGATTTCACCAATCTACACACTTTCCTTTCTTGTCCTGGGACAACAAACCCTTCAGGTTGTTCCATATAGATTTCTTCATCTATGTCTCCATTTAGGAAAGCTGTTTTCACATCCATTTGATGTACAGTTAGATTACGCATTGCAGCAATAGCAAACATCATCCTTATGGACGTTATTCTCGTTACAGGAGAATATGTATCAAAGTAATCAAGGCCTTTTTGTTGCTTGTATCCTTTAATTACAAGTCTGGCCTTATACTTATCAATAGTGCCATCAGTTTTCATCTTCTTCTTGAAAACCCACTTGCTACCTAATGGTTTGCAACCAGTTGGCAAGTCCACTAATTCCCAAGTATGATTTTGCATAATTGAATCAACTTCATTCTTGATGGCCTCTTTCCACATAGGCCCATCAGGTGAGGTAACCGCCTCCTTATAAGTTTTTGGGTCACCTTCTTCGAGCAAATAGGTCATAAAATCAGACCCATAGGATTTCTCCGTTCGTTGTCTTTTGCTCCTTCTCACTACCCCCACATTTTCGTCTTCACTTTCGTCACTCCCATTATCGTCATCTACAGACTCATGAGATCGTTTAGACGTCGTAGGTTGTTGGTTTCCTGGATTACAGGGAAACATCGTCTCAAAAAATGAGGCATTCCTTGATTCCATAATGGTATTCTTTTGAATATCAGGAATCTTGGATTCATGAACAAGAAACCGATATGCAGTGCTGTGTGGAGGATATCCAATGAAGACACAATCCACAGTCTTAGGACCTATCTTCACCTTCTTCGGTGTAGGGATCAGTACCTTTGCAAGGCACCCCCACACTTTCAGGTGTTGATAACTTGGTTTCTTTTTCTTCCACATTTCATAAGGACTTACATCCTTATTCTTGCGCATCGTAATATTTAAAATATTATTTGCGCTTAAGATGGCTTCTCCCCACATCGATTGTGGGAGCCCAGAGCTTAACAACATCGCATTCATCATCTCTTTCAGAGTGCGATTCTTCCTTTCAGCCACACCATTTGACTGAGGGGAGTATGGTGCAGTGACCTCATAGATTATACCATGTTGTGAACAGAATTCCCCAAACGGTTCAACATATTCACCTCCACGATCACTTCGTATCGTTTTGATTTTCTCAGTTTGTTGTGTCTCAACTTCTTCCTTATAGATTTTAAATTTATCTATAGCTTCGTCTTTGCTTTTCAACAAATATACATAGCAGTATTTTGTACAATCATCAATGAATGTAATAAAATACTTGTTTCCTCCTCTTGTTGGAGCAAATTTTAAATCACATATGTCGCTATGTATTAGGTCTAGCACTTTGGTGTTCCTTTCCACACGTTTAAATGATGATCTCGTTAATTTTGCCTCAACACAAGTCTCACACTTATGTTTTGAATCGATAGTAATTTTAGGTATGTATCCTTTTGCACTTAAACGTCGTAAAGTGTCATAATTTACATGTCCTAATCTAGCATGCCATAAATTAGGAGACTCAAGCAAGTAAGCAGAATAATTCTTCATTTCATTATCGTCCTTAACGGACATTACATTGAGCTTAAAAAGCCCATCAGTTAAATAACCCTTGCCTACAAACATACCACTCTTAGACAAAATAACTTTATCTGACTCTATTACAATGCGAAAGCCATGCTTATTCAACAGAGAACCAGACACAAGGTTCTTGCGAATATCAGGCACATAAAGTACATTCTTCAAAGTCAGATTCTTCCCAGAGGTCATCTTCAGGATCACCGTGCCTTCACCCTCAATGGTAGAAGTTGCTGAATTCCCCATGTAGAGCTTCTCACTAGCATCGGAAGCTTTGAGGCTAGAGAAAACCGCCTTGTCTGAGCAAACATGCCTAGTAGCACCAGTATCAATCCACCATTCACGTGGATTAGAACCGACCAGGTTCACTTCAGAGACCGTAGCACAGAGGTCTATGTCACCCATCTCCTTGGAGATATTCTCTACCATGTTTGCTTCTTTCTTCTTGTTGGGCTTCTTGGGCTTCTTGCAGTCAGAAGACCTATGACCAACTTTATCACAGTTGTAGCACTTTCCTTGAAATTTCGACTTCGAAATCCCTCCCTTGGGTGCCAGCTTTGCCCCTTTACCAGAATTAGCCTTCTTGGGCTTGGAGCTTTGAGCATGCTCCACCATGTTTGCCTTCTCAGTGGCAACGTTAACTTTCTTCTCGGACCCTCTGTTGTCTTCTTCAATACGAAGTCTAACAATAAGATCCTCCATAGACATCTCCTTTCGCTTGTGCTTAAGGTAGTTCTTGAAATCTTTCCATCCAGGTGGAAGCTTTTCAATAACAGCAGCAACTTGGAAAGACTCACTTATGACCATTCCCTCAGCATGAATGTCATGAATGATCACCTGCAGTTCCTGCACCTGACTGACCACAGTCTTAGAGTCTGCCATCTTATAATCAAGAAAGCGGCCAACAATCCACTTCTTTGCCCCAGCGTCCTCGGTTTTATACTTATGGTCAAGTGACTCCCATAAGACCTTAGCTGTTGGCTTTGCGCTGTATACGTTATACAACGAGTCAGACAAACAATTTAACACATAGTTCCGACAGATGTAGTCGGAGTGCTTCCAAGCATCAGCAGCATACACAGTCTGCATGTTACTCTCAGCAGTGAGCAACAGTGGTTCTTCCTTAAGGAAGCGATCCATATGCAACGTGGTCAGATAAAAGTGCATCTTTTGTTGCCAACGTTTGAAGTTCGTTCCGTTGAACTTCTCAGGTTTTTCAGCATGTACAGCAGGCACAGTTGGCATAACAGGTGCAGCAGGCACCACGGGTGGAACAGATGGTACGTGCGTCTGTACTACAGGTGTATGCACACCAGTAGGCACCGCAGGTATGATCGGAGGAGTGAATCCTGCCGATATCTGTCCAAGAGGAACACTAAACTGTCCAATGACAGTGTGTCCCACAGGCACATGTTCCGAAGACACATGTCCAACAGGCGTTTGACCCCCATCAGACCGTACGATCCGTGCGTTAGGGTTAATCGGCTGCTGGTGAACCCCATCAGATCCAGTGATCTGTGCGTTGGGATCAGCCGTCATGTTCATCGAATCGTTCACAGTTTGGTTCTCCATCGATCTGTTACTCAACAAAACAAGCAGATACAGATGTATCAGTCACAGATGTATATAAAAAAAATAGCTTTAAGATTGTTAAAACAATCTGCGATTAATACAAATAATCAAACAAGTGTGTGCGTGAGTAAACGAGATCAAACGGAGGAAGAAAAGATATAAACAGAAGAGAGATCCTCGAGTCCAGTTGAAACTGTCTCCTTAAAGCTATTTCGCCTCTCACCGTATGTGCGAGTCGATAGCCTCCCAGGATAAAACGAGGTAGCGGCGGCGTTACGGATAACGAGCACCTTCAGCGAGTTTGAACGGGCACGAAACTATCACCGAGAGAGAGAGATTTGTGTTTAGAGGCAAATATGTTTTGGTGTGTCTAACCCTAACGCCTTAGAGGTGTTTATATAGGTGTAGATAGACTTGTGCGCTACTCTTTTCCATAATTAAATATCATTAATTATGGAATCGGTGTAATACTTGCAAGTTACTCTATTCCATAAATAATCTGAAACAGAATCAGATTAAATATATCAAGACATACACCATATCAATTAATCTGAAACAAAATCAAATTAATTTATGCCATAATATTTGAGCCAAATTCTAATGGAAAATAATAATTTCCATTATTAAGAGAATATCATCATATCTCACACATCTTTTAGTCATAATGCTCAAAAATATGACTTACCAATATGGGACTTATACCCATATTTTCCAACAGAAGGAAGAAGCATCACATTTCTGATGATCTCCTTTTAGTGTAAAAGGACAACTTATGTTTTTAATATTACCACAAGAAGAAGGAGAGTCAGCTTTGCAGTTAAACGAGCTTAAAAGAGATAATACCGTAGAGATCAACAAGAAAGAAAGCAAGCTCTTGATGTCCATCTTCTTTCTGAAATTATTATTCACTTGGGTGCAGATGAAATATTGTAATTTCAAGTGGAAAATTCAACAAGGCATTCCAAGTCAGAAAGTTCTTCGTTGCCGTGTTAAACATTCTAGAAGTCCACCTCAAAGAAAATTGAAAATATTGACTAAATAGAAGACTTCAAAGTCATCTGCCAAAAAAGAAAAGAAAGAAAAAGAAGAGTTCAAGTCAAGTTTATGATATATTTCTTCCCTAGTCTGATCAAAGTTCTGTTATCGTTCTGTACGTTAGAAGTATCTTGGACTAGCGAATCCATGGCTTTCCAAGAGGTCGTTTATCTTTCGGGGATGATACTAGTGTTTGCATTAAGAGAAGTTGTAGCAGCTGCAGGTGAGGAGTGCAGGATCACGAGATGCTCCCATCATGGCCCAGAAATTCGGTTCCCGTTTTGGCTCAAAGACAAGCAGCCTGAGCACTGTGGCTACCCTGGTTTCCAAGTTTCGTGTTACAGAGGGAAAACTTTACTTCACTTTCGATACCTTGCAAATACATCCCTTCAAGGCATCCAGCTCTTCCTTTCTAAAGAGGTACCTGTGCGTTCGATACAGTATGCATCTCAAATTATTGACCTTGATACTTCATACTACTCAACCAACAACCTAAAATTTGTTTCCATGTCGAATTTATCCCCATCTGCAGTAAGTCCTCTTTCTTTTCAAGAAAGAAATTTCGAATATTATCCTGACACTGCAAGTACTACATTTGTCCGTTGTGCCTTGAGAGTTAAAGGCGAGTCAGACGTGAGTTCTGGGAGCATTTCCCCTGCAATGCTCACTACTCTTAGCGGAGAAGTTTTCCCAGTATATTATTTTGGTGATTATGAAGACACTAGTTATGAATCCTTAACCTCATGTAGTAGGGTTTTTGATTCTTCTATCCCATATCATTATCTGTCTGGATTCTGGTTTTACCTCCAGTGGTCAACTCCAAATTGCTGGAAATGTGAAGCCAAGGGGGAGTACTGTAAGCTGAAGAATGATACTATTACTAGTAACATCAAAACAGCTAATCAAACTACCATATGTTCATCTAGAGGTAAGTCCAGTAATCACAAATACTTAAATTCAACTATGTACATCATTATGCATAATACTACAACTTTTTGTGAGCATAACTTACAATATACTGAGCTACTTTCGCACAATGACATATTTCAGGTCATCGCGATGTTTCAATTAAACCTATTGCAGGTATAATTCCAGGTGGTACTCTAATTGCGGTTGTCCTCATTATGTTACTGTACTATATTATCAGATCATATAGGCGAAAGAAATATGATGAAATGAAAATTGAAATGTTTCTTGCGGATTACAAAGCCATGAAACCGACAAGATACTCCTATTCTGATATCAAAAAAATTACTGGTCACTTCAGCAATAAATTAGGACAGGGAGGTTATGGATCGGTGTACAAAGGTGAAATCAGCAAGGACATTATTGTTGCAATTAAGGTCCTCAATAGTGATCCGAAAGCTAATGGAGAAGATTTTATCAATGAAGTGGGAACTATTGGGCGAATTTATCATGTTAATGTGGTTCGCTTGGTGGGGTATTGTGCTGATGGCTGCAATCGAGCTCTTGTTTATGAGTTCCAACCTAATCATTCTCTCGAAAAGTTCACATACAGTGGTAAAAATCACCAGAGCAATTTCCTGGGATGGGAGAAGATGCAAGAAATCGCTCTAGGCATAGCTAAAGGAATTGAATATCTTCACCAAGGTTGTGCTCAGCAGATCCTGCATTTTGATATCAAACCTCATAATATCCTGTTGGACCAAAATTTCAGTCCCAAAATTTCTGATTTTGGTTTGGCCAAGTTGTGTTCGAAAGACCACAGCATTGTGTCCATGACTATGGCCAGGGGAACCATTGGCTATATCGCACCAGAAGTATTTTCTCGGAATTTCGGGAAGGTGTCTGTTAAATCAGATGTTTATAGTTTTGGAATGTTATTGCTGGAAATGGTGGGAGCAAGGGACAATAATGCAGGGGAAAACACCAGTGAATCGTACTTTCCTGAATGGATATTTCATCGTTTGGAGGAAGGGGGAGAAGTAGCAATCCAAATAGAGAAAGAAGAAGATTCAAACATAGCAAAGAAGTTGACAATTATTGGATTATGGTGCATAGGGTGGCATCCAGTGGACCGACCTTCAATGAAACATGTTATCAATATGCTAGAAAGAGAAGAATGTCCGAAAATGCCACCTAATCCTTTCACATCATCGAATGTGAAGTCATTCAGAAATGATTTAGAAGCCATTTCTGAATCAGAGTAACAAAGATTAAAGACTTGTGAACAGCGTGTAATTAACTGTCTTATAGTTCAATGATGTTATTGCTTACGAATAGATGATAAAAATAATCAAGGTGTCGTCCACTCTGTTTAAATTGTATATTCCTAATTACAAAATTAAGGCAGACAGACAACTTCCGTCCAACTACAAAATCAAGGTGTCGTTCGACTCTGTTTTAATCTAATTACACATGTTATGTTCATCAATTTTTGTGTTAGCGCAAGGGGCGCTTAACTTGATAGTTGTAGCAGAGCCTTTTATTACTTTCATGTTCACTATTCTTCATTATTTTTAATTTGCATTAGTATTTCTTTATATGGTTTCAATTGCAGTTTCGACTCTTCCTTTCACGTCTAAATCTACTCCTTATGGAACCAGACGTTGTTGATCAGTGTGCATGTCGTTCAAATAGTTAAAACAACTTGACCTTTACTATATCTGAAAATCTTCATCTTCTTCACTGTCTCTGTGTTTTCATGCTTATAATATTTGAAGATGTTTGGAGTTTCTTTATGTAAATTAAACATAATTTCATATACTATTAAGTACAGAAGCTAATAAATAATTAAATTTAGACAATAACACTACAAAATTTCCTTTCATCGCCTTAACAGATATACATTAAGCCTGCTAGCCTAGCACATATTGTTTCTTAAAACTCAATGCAATGCGTCTAATTTAGCTTTCTCCTTTTACTGTTTTCGCCATAATAAGAAGAGCTCACACAACTTCCAACGGTTGTTTCATCACTTTTATAGCTTATGCAAGCAGCATCTTTCACACCAATTGGGCTTCGGGGCAAAGATAATTCGATTAATCCATCCGATTTCTTCATCAGTTCAACACACTTTGCCACTCTATCCTTTCTTAAATGGTGATCAAGTTGATATAATGCTTTCTCAGTATCAACTGTTTGATTTTCTCCTGCAACAGACACAGCCGCTGCTGCTGCAATTTCAGAAGGCCTGAATTCCAACAAGTCAATCCCTTTCATCATGCTTAATATAAGCCGAGTCGATCTGAAAATTGGTAATCGTGATCCAATATGATCACCCATTATTTTCTTCAGGAAATGGTCGATAAACGAGAATGGGGTGATTGATTGCATTCTCCATTTCAATGTGCTTAAAACAAGAAGTTCCATCCTCTGTATGGATTTTGCTTCAAAGAGAAACTTCACCAACCTGTAAATTTAGTGGCACTTCAGTCTCCTCCATTTTGGCTGCGAGAGATAAACAAGCGACAGCCAACAGTTGCATCATCCATTCTTTGCCAGCCGGTAACTCATGGGCGGAGAGGAATCTATCCAAGTAATTAACCGATAAATATGCACACAGATGCCCGAAACCGAAATGTGAATGAGCCTTTTCAATCCTATGAACAGCCTCTTGTCTAGCACTCAAATTCAAATCACCGTCTCGCAATCTTTGCAAATAATCATGAGCAGGCAAATGCTCACATTCTTTCGCAAACATCGAATCTACAAACTCATCACTTTGCAGTGGTAATAAACCACTCATAAAGCTCTCTTCAACCTTAAAGTTTTGATTTTGATCACCACTAATGTCGTAAAAATTAGTACTTTGATACTCTTCAACGACATCAAAATAAATACTTTCATTTTCTTCGCCACACAATAGGCTTGATACATCACAATCAAGATTGTGGTGATACAAGAATGGATGTGGGAAGGTTTATAGTAGAGAAATGCGCGTTATGTTTTGATGGGGTTTTGGGTTATTAGCAAATTTGGAGGGGTTGAAAGGGAAAAATGAGAAGATGTGTCTCTTCAAAATATTTGGTCATTTTAATTTAATTTTTGTTCAAAATGCTATCTAAGAAAGAAATTTATGCAGATTGAATATTTTCATTTTCCATTAAAATCTACTCAGTTTCTACATAAATGGCAATTTATGTCCGGCAATGCCACCTAATCCTCTCACATCATCAGATGTGAAGTCATTCAGAAATGATCTAGAAGCCATTTCTGAATCAGAGTAACAAAGATTAAAGACTTATGAACAGCCTTTAATAAACTGTCTTGAATTCAATGAGACGATAATAATCATCAAGGTGTCATCAACTCTGTTTTAGTCTTTATAAATTGTATATCCTAATTACAAAATGAAGGCAGACAAATTCCATCCAACCAAGGCAATTATCTAGTTGAATTTCTATGTACTAACAATGTTATGTTCATTCAGAATTTAATTTTTGTTTTACTGCATTGAGCGCTAACTTGATTGTTGTAGCAGAGCCTTTTATTGCTTTCATGTTCAAATAAAAAAGTATCATGCCTTCAATTGAGTCCCTAAGCTAGTTCGTTGCTCTGAGTTCAAAAGTCCTATCAACTATCAATAGTATTACATGTCTATTGTTAATTACTCCTTTTCAGAATGCTTGTCAGCACTACTATTTATTTCAGTTTAGTTTTTACTCTATGCTTGTTGAATTCTACTTTCTGCAACATGCCGATGCAAGTGAGCACTAGATGCTGAGATTTTTTTTTCCTACTAGTAGATCCCTGCAGTTCTGAACTTTGTTGCCGCTCACCATTTTTGTTGGTATCTGTCATTTCAGTTGCAGTTTCGATTCTTTCTTCGTTCACGTGAAAATCAACTCGTTTTTCTTTGCTGATTCATATGTGTAATTTTTTATCACTTCATCACTACAAAATTTCAATTCTTCATCACTTTAACAGAAATACATTAAGCGTACTAGCCTAGCACATTTTGTACTTTAAAATCAAATGTAAATTTCTTATTACTTTTAAAAAATATATATTTCTATCTACTTTATTTGCTCTTGTGAACTCTTCTTACCAAATATTAGCTAATATATAAGGTCTAATGACTGTTGCAACTTTCATGCTAAGAGAATGATACAACTTCTAGAGTTCATTTGGCAATGGCATGTCCTCCAGTCAATCATCACTTTCTTGAAACTCCCTTTGATCATGCTTAATAAAAGCTGTGTTGATCTCAAAATTGGCAATCTTGATCCAATATGATATCTGTAAAATCCGTAATTTTATATTTAATTTATTTATTAGATATTATGATATTAATTCATTAGAATATCCCGAAAACTTTTTGTGTAAGTTATTGAGTTGGGAAAAGATTTGTTATTTGTGGAAATTAGTGTAAGAATAATTTAGAAAATCAAAATTTTTTTAGTTTAGGTAATTGTGTTTGTCAAATATTTTATTTTAGAAATTTATTTGGAGAGATTATATTATATCCTAATTAGAATTAGGGTTTTGTGTATCTATATAAAGACCCCTTTAGACAATAATATGACTCAGGGACTCGTCGGGTTGCAGGGAGGTACGTCTGTTTGATAGTTTTGTTGTGCATGCTTTTTCATGTTAGTTTTAATATTTATGTGCCATGCCAATGAATATGAGTTATATTGTTTATATCTATATGCGTGCACATCCAATTTTTTTTTTAGATTGTGTGCCTGCCAACCAACCTGATTATGCATGTATAAATAAATGATTATTAACCTCTTTAGCTAGCCTTGCATGTGAAATCTTAAAAGGGGGATTGTGATTAATTGTGGGTTATAAGAATGAACTTGTTCCTGTCATGATCTTTGTTGCAAGGATTAATGTGTGCCTGGTAAGTCATATTTATATTAATAAATTAGTAAAATCAAGTTATTATTTTTTTTGTGTTACATTTGTTAATTATTTATAAAAAAAAGAATTTTTTTTATTAGAAACAAGATCGTGATATAATAGATTATGTTTTGGTCGGAGGTTAAATTTAGTTGATTTTTTTTGTTTAAGTTATATAAATGCGTGCATGCTTCATATTAGTTGATTAATTATTTATTAGAAATCGATAAATAAAGTAAATATATGACATGTTAGTATTTTGTATAATTGATTTAATTAATATGCATGCTGACGTAATCACATGGAGAGTGTACTTGAATTCGGACCAGTTTGCATGAGATGGGCTTTTAAGGCCCATTTATCTTTGTTTTTAATATTTGTTTGTGCAGAGTCGTGACTGGTTAATTTAATTTAATATTATTAAATTATCCTTGTTGGATATATGATGCATGTAATTTGATTTTAATTTCGAGATATGTCTAGTCTTTCTGTGATCTGCATGTGATCTGCATGGATGGTTACTTGGGCTGTATAGAGTTTATTTTATATAGAATAAACAATTAATTATTTTCTATTAAATTTTAGGATTTATTCGTGTTATTACTTTCGGACTTTAGGTGTCGACTTCGAGGTAAGTGACTTTTCGTTGCTCACTTAAATTATTAAATTATTTTGTTTTTGAAATATTTTGATTATATGATTTCTGAACATCGTGATATCGAAAATAGAATTTAGAAAAGATTATTTTTATAGAATTCCCCCAGTTTTAGATTGCGCATCGAATTATAGAACCTGGTCACTGGTTAGTGTGATACATAGAATATAAAACTAGTTTTGCGCACGTTCCGGAACACATAGATGTCTTGTTGAGTTTGTCTTAACGAGAGCGTAAACTAGCCTCCATCGAATTATAAAGCCGTGTCGCTGGCATAGTGTGACCGTAATTTAGAACTGTGGGAATAAAATATTTTTGTTCTGTAAAAGATTATTTGATCGATTTAGAAATTCAGAATTTTTGAACTTATTGAAAAAGATATTTTGGAGCCGTTAAACGATGGTTACTTGCTGGGCTTTGCAGCTCATTGTTTTAATATATTTCAGGTTTGGGCTTTGGAAGCTAAAGTTGTGAACTACGTGGATTTTGATGCTATTTGATTTAGATGCAATTTATTGGAAAAGACTTCTCGTATTTATCGAATAAATTTGAGTTATCTGTTAGACAATTATTTATCAGATTTATGGAGCTGCGTCTCCGATTTTATGATTTTGATTTAATAAGTTTGACCGCTGCTTGACTTTAGTGGATATTTTATCAAATAAAATTGTATTTTATTAAGTTTTTAATTAGAATTAATAGTCCGAGAAGGCGGGCTGTTACAGTTGGTATCAAGAGCAGGCTGTTCTTCGGAGTGTATTAGGTATGGGACCAGTACATTCCCTAGGATGCGATCCTGTAGACTATCGTATAGGTCTTAAGAAATTATATTTGATTTAGATATTTATTTGTGTTATTATTTGATATGTTTGACTTTTGTGCTTTTTGATTATTGACTATAACTTTAGAATTTTTTTTTGTGGGTTTTAGAAAAGATGGACGGGGAGGACGGTAATAACCAGAATAATAATGAAAATCAGAACAACAACGAGAATCAGAACAACAATGGCAATCAGGGCAACAATGGTGAAGAAGGAAACGTCTTTGACCAGCTGGCTGAAACTCTAGCTGTACTTGTGAATCAGCAACCGAAGCCTAACATCGTCTCTCAGTTCAAGCGTTTGAACCCGCCAACTTTTGATGGAGCTATAGACCCGGCTATTGTTGAGATTTGGATCCAAGAGATGGAAAAGGCCTTCGGACTTCTTGGGAGCAATGAGCAGCAGAAGGTGACCTTAGCTGTGTATCAATTGCAAGGAAGTGCTTATGACTGGTGGCTCATGGAAAAGAGGAAGAACGAGACGACAAATCTTGAAGAAAATCCTGAACCGTACACTTGGGCAAAGTTCAAGAAGGCTTTGGAGGACAAGTAATTTCCGAGAATAGTTCGTCTGCAGAAGGAGAGAGACTTCATTCGTCTTCAGCAAGGTGGAAGAAACGTCATTGAATACGAAGCAGAATTTGCAAAACTTGCGAAGTATGCGTCAACCTTAGTAGCAGATGAGAGCAGCCGAGCACGAAGATTGGAAGAGGGACTTCGAAGTGACATCAGGAATTCAGTGGCGTCGTTTGAACTTCAGACATATGAGGTTGTGCTCAACAAGGCTTTAGTGATCGAGAGAGGGTTGTCAGAATCTGAAAAGGCAACAGGAAGCTGGAATAAGAGACGATTCACTCAAGCTGGTGGTCAATCATTTCAAGGGGGACCATTCAAGAAACAACACGTGTATGATCAAGGTAGTGGTCAAGGAAATCAAGAAAATTGCACCAGGTGTGGAGGGAACCGCGCACATACAGAATGTCGTTGGAACAAAGGCGCGTGTTTTTATTGCGGGGAAGTCGGACACAAAATTGCTCAATGTCCTCATAATCCACCACCAAGAAAGGAAGCAGATAACAAGATGGAAAAATGACGTGTGTTTCAACTCACGGGAAATGACAACTATCGCAATTAAGGTATGCTATCTTTTCTTTGGTGACTTATTCAATTCAATTTATTTATTTTTTATGTGAATTTGGGGACCAAATTCTTTTAAGGAGGGAAGAATGTAAAATCCGTAATTTTATATTTAATTTATTTATTAGATATTATGATATTAATTCGTTTAGATAAATATTTTAAATTAGAATATCTCGAAAACTTTTTGTGTAAGTTATTTAGTTGGGAAAAGATTTGTTATTTGTGGAAATTAGTGTAAGAATAATTTAGAAAATCAAAATCTTTTTAGTTTAGGTAATTGTGTGTGTCAAATATTTTATTTTAGGAATTTATTTGGAGAGATTATATTATATCCTAATTAGAATTAGGGTTTTGTGTATCTATATAAAGACCCCTTTAGACAATAATATGACTCGTACATGGGCTCGTCGCGTTGCAGGGAGGTACGATTTAGTCCGCTGTTTGATAGCTTTGTTGTGCATGCTTTTTCATGTTAGTTTTAATATGTATGTGCCATGCCAATGAATATGAGTTATATTGTTTATATCTATATGTGTGCACATCCAATTTTTTTGTTTAGATTGTGTGCCTGCCAACCAATCTGATTATGCATGTATAAATAAATGATTATTAACCTCTTTAGCTAGCCTTGCATGTGAAATCTTAAAAGGGGGATTGTGATTAATTGTGGGTTATAAGAATGAACTTGTTCCTGTCATGATCTTTGTTGCAAGGATTAATGTGTGCTTCCTGGTAAGTCATATTTATATTAATAAATTAGTAAAATTGAAGTTATTATTTTTTTTGTGTTACATTTGTTAATTATTTATAAAAAAAGATTTTTTTTTAGAAACAAGATCGTGATATAATAGATTATGTTTTGGTCGGAGGTTAAATTTAGTTGATTTTTTTTGTTTAAGTTATATAAATGCGCGCACGCTTCATATTAGTTGATTAATTATTTATTAGAAATCGATAGATAAAGTAAATATATGACATGTTAGTATTTTGTATAATTGATTTAATTAATATGCATGCTGTAATTGAAAGCAGAGGTAATCACAGGGAGAGTGTACTTGAATTCAGACCAGTTTGCATGAGATGGGCTTTTAAGGCCCATTTATCTTTGTTTTTAATATTTGTTTGTGCAGAGTCGTGACTGGTTAATTTAATTTAATATTATTAAATTATCTTTGTTGGATATATGATGCATGTAATTTGATTTTGATTTCGAGATATGTCTAGTCTTTCTGTGATCTGCATGGATGGTTACTTGGGTTGTATAGAGTTTATTTTATATAGAATAAACAATTAATTATTTTCTGCTTATTAAATTTTAGGATTTATTCGTGTTATTACTTTCGGACTTTAGGTGTCGACTTCGAGGTAACTTTTCGTTGCTCAATTAAATTATTAAATTGTTCTGTTTTTGAAATATTTTGATTATATGATTTCTGAACATCGTGATATCGAAAATAGAATTTAGAAAAGATTATTTTTATAGAATTCCCCCAGTTTTAGATTGCGCATCGAATTATAGAACCTGATCACTGGTTAGTGTGATACATAGAATATAGAACTAGTTTTGCGCACGTTCCGGAACATATAAATGCCTTGTTGAGTTTGTCTTAACGAGAGCGTAAACTAGCCTCCATCGAATTATAAAGCCGTGTCGCTGGCATAGTGTGACCGTAATTTAGAACTGTGGGAATAAAATATTTTTGTTCTGTAAAAGATTATTTGATCGATTTAGAAATTCAGAATTTTTGAACTTATTGAAAAAGATATTTTGGAGCCGTTAAACGATGGTTACTTGCTGGGCTTTGCAGCTCATTGTTTTAATATATTTCAGGTTTGGGCTTTGGAAGCTAAAGTTGTGAACTACGTGGATTTTGATGCTATTTGATTTAGATGCAATTTATTGGAAAAGACTTCTCGTATTTATCGAATAAATTTGAGTTATCTGTTAGACAATTATTTATCAGATTTGTGGAGCTGCGTCTCCGATTTTATGATTTTGATTTAATAAGTTTGACCGCTGCTTGACTTTAGTGGATATTTTATCAAATAAAATTGTATTTTATTAAGTTTTTAATTAGAATTAATAGTCCGAGAAGGCGGGCTGTTACAGTTGGTATCAAGAGCAGGTTGTTCTTCGGAGTGTATTAGGTATGAGACTAGTACATTCCCTAGGATGCGATCCTGTAGACTATCGTATAGGTCTTAAGAAATTATATTTGATTTAGATATTTATTTGTGTTATTATTTGATATGTTTGACTTTTGTGCTTTTTGATTATTGACTATAAGTTTAGAATTTTTTTTTGTGGGTTTTAGAAAAGATGGACGGGGAGGACGGTAATAACCAGAACAATAATGAAAATCAGAACAACAACGAGAATCAGAACAACAATGGCAATCAGGGCAACAATGGTGAAGAAGGAAACGTCTTTGACCAGCTGGCTGAAACTCTAGCTGTACTTGTGAATCAGCAACCGAAGCCTAACATCGTCTCTCAGTTCAAGCGTTTGAACCCGCCAACTTTTGATGGAGCTACAGACCCGGCTATTGTTGAGATGTGGATCCAGGAGATGGAAAAGGCCTTCGGACTTCTTGGGAGCAATGAGCAGCAGAAGGTGACCTTTAGTTGTGTATCAATTGCAAGGAAGTGCTTATGACTGGTGGCTCATGGAAAAGAGGAAGAACGAGATGACAAATCTTGAAGAAAATCCTGAACCATCATTTTCGCAATAAAATGATCGATAAACGAGAATGGGGTGATTGACTGCATTCATCCTATAAATTTAAGGATAGTGCCACTTCAATCTCCTCCACTTTGGCTGGGAGAGATGAACAAGCGACAACCAACAATTGCATTATCCTTTCTTTGCCGGTCGATGACTCATAGGGAGAGAGGAATCTGTCTAAGTAGTTAACCGATAAATATACACAAATAGGTCCAAAACTGAAATGTGAACGAGCCTTTTTAATCAAATTAACAGCCTCTTGTCTAGCCTTCAAATCCAAATCCCTGTTTCGCAATCTTTGTAAATAATCATGAGCAGCCAAATGCACACATCCTTTCGCAAACATTGAATCTACACATTCATCACTCTGTAATGGTAATAAACCAATCATAAAGACTACTTCGACCTTAAAATTTTGATTACTACCAATGTCGTAAAGTACGTTGATACTCTTAAACAACATCATCATCAAAATAAATACTTTCATTTTCTTCGTCACACAACACACTTGATACGTCATAATCAAGACTAAGATCCATTTCTATAATTAATACTTGTATGTAAATGAATAAATGATGATAAAAGATGGTTTATAAAATAATGAAAGGACTGAAATGAGAAACAAAGAATGGATGTGGGAAGGTTTATAGTAGAGAAATGCGCATTATGTTTTGACGGGGTTTTGGGTTATTAGCAAATTTGGAGAGGTTGAAAAAGAAATGCGCATTATGTGTCTTTTCATAGAATTTGGCCAATTTTATATAACTTGGATGCATCCTAGAGATTATATGCAGAATTTGTTTTTTCTCAAGAATTCAATTTTCCTTTTATAAAGTATACGTAGCATCTGATATCAAAATGATAACTATAAAATGATAACCAAGACATAGTTGGTTCTTATAATTTGTCTCCAATCCATATAGTCGAAAGGGAATTTAAACTCATATCTTCTTCAATAAGTTCAGTTGTAACTACCTACAAGCACCATGCCTGTCAAGCCTCTCCGGGTACTTTGCTCTTGTGAAAATTGGCCGTTGTTACTGATGTGCCAACAATATTATTATTATTAGATTAGGAGATGATCTCTTTGCTTAATTTGCCAACCTCTGTTAATGAGGTTGTTGTCCTTTATTTATATCAAGTCCCATATGGGCTTTATCTTACAAATTGGGCCTTCTTGGGCTTTACATAATTATTCTAACTATGATTCCTTTGAGCCGTCTTGTCTTGGTCCAACATTTGTCCCCCTCCTGGTTCAAGCAACTATCTTTAGATTTGCGCTTTTATTTCGGGACCTGAGAATTAGTGAAATGAGGAAAACACGATAAAAAGAAAATAAAACAAAATAAAACAGTGGGATGATTAAATGTTAGTGAAATAAAAAATAAAAATAAAAAGACAAGGGTATTGAGATAGGAGCGCATGTGTTGTGTATATTGTTATATTTGAACTTTATTTCTTTTCTTCTTCTTCTTTCTCTTTTTTTTGAAACGTATAAATATTTTAGTTTTTATTTTCTGGGGACTATTGATTGGACATTGGAACCTCAGGACTGTTCGGCTTCTGATTCAGTTAAAAGGAAGGGAGGCGGCTGGCCGGATTATTTCCTATTTCATCTCAAATTCTCGGCATCTGCAGTAACCACCTGTAAGTCATCTTCCACTTTCTAAATTACATCTTGCTTCTCTTGATTTAGTTTGTTCGATTACAATAATTTAATGGATCAATCTAGTTCGTCGTCTATCCGTACTGCTTCTGGTCGAGACCCTGGTAAACGGCCCCTCGAGGAGGGTGATCATGAATCCTTCTGGAATTTGAATAATTTGGAGATTCCCGATTTAGAGCAATGTGGATCTTTTGATTTTATGAATGAAGATGAACTGTTAAAGGGCATTCCATTGTGCTTCTTGACTAAAATGACATTGGAGATCCATGTGGGGAACTGAACGGGCTCGATGAATTTAGCTTCGAGGAGTCGGTCAATTTCTTGCTCGATAGCTGCCCTTTTTTTATCGGAGAATATTCGACGCTTCTGTCATATTGGAACGACGTTTTTGTTGATGTGGAGAGAGTGACGTGCGACAACCTCGGGGATTCCTGGCATATCATTCGAGTCCCAGGCAAAAATATCAGCGAATTCTCTAACAAGGGCAATGATATCTCGTTTCAAATGTTCAGGGAGTCCTCTTCCCACCTTGGTTGTCTTTGATGGGTTTCCAACGACCACTTCGATCTCTTCTGTTTCTTCTGCAGGGAAACATGAATTCTGGTTTGTAGATTCAATTGAGTTGTGGGGGTCAATCTCGAGTACCTGGTTGACTTTTAGATCTTCTTCCCCCTTTTTCCTTGGGGAAACTGTTGTCAGGTAACGTTGTCTCGCGGTCGTTTGATCTCCAATCATTTCTCCGACCCCGAAGTCCGTGGGAAATTTCATCTTCAAATGGGAGATTGAAGTTATTGCCTTTAGGGCTGTGATAGTAGTGCGACCCAAAATGGCATTAAAGCTGGAAGAAGCACTGATCACATGAAACTTAACGACTTTCCAAACCTGACAAGGTGGTGAGCCAAAGAGAACTGGCATATCAATGGTTCCTACCACATGGACCTCATTTCCAGTAAATCCGTACAACGGCGTTCGAGAGTTCTCGAGCCGTCGATCCCCGATGTCCATTCGCGAAAAGGCGTGGTGGTAGAGGACATCGACAGATTTTCCGTTGTCGACGAGCATCTTTTTCACAGTATTATTTCCTACTCAGGTTGTGATGACAAGAGCATCTTGATGACCCTCGATGAGACCCGGATGATAATCATCATCGGAGAAGGAAATGACTGGGGTCGGGCTCGCGCGAGGGCGTTTAACTGTCGGAGGATTGACATTGAAGACTTCTCGAGCGTTTGCTTTCCTGGAGTTGTGAGAGAATCCTCCAGAAGCTGCTCCCCCGAATATGACGTCGATGACCCGATCGTCTTGATCTCGATGGTGATGTCTAAGATTGTCCTATTGTTGTACGTAATGTACCAACTGTCCTCGACGTATCTTTCCTTCTATGAGGTTGCTAAGTTGAAAGCATTGTTCTGTGGTGTGACCGGTATCTTCATGATACTCACAATATCTGAAACTGGGGGGTCTCCCGACTTTCATGGGCCTCGGTGGTCTGTAATCCGGTTCTGTTTTTAGAACTGCCAGAATTATTATTTTCTCTGTGTTCAATTTAGTGAATTCTTTTTCTGGTCGAGTGTGGGGCTGCCAGTCCCTTTCCCTTCTGTCCCTCGGAAATCGATCATCCATACGCGGTGGAGGTGATCGACGACGCTCACAGCGTCTTTCTCGCACGGGGGATCGCGGGCTATAACTACAACGGCGTTCATGCCTTGAAGAGCATCGTGGTGACTGAATGCAACTTACTGCTTCTTGTAGCATCATACGATGTTCAATAATTTGGAATGCTGCTTGGAGAGTTTTTGGCCTTTTTTCAAAAATTTCTTCTAGGAGTAATCCATGTCGTGACTTATCGATGCCTGCCGTTAAGAAGTTGACGGCCATTTGCTCAATTAAATCTGGAATCTCGGCGATCTCTTCCCTAAATCGGGTTAAAAAGCTACGAAGGCTCTCACCTGAGCGCTGATGCATTGTCATCAAAGATGCTGTGACCTTAATGCCTTTGTAATTACTGGAGAACCGGGCTTGGAATTTGCTTTTTAAAGTTGCCCATGAATCAATGGATCGAGGTGGCAGATTGCTATACCATCGGAGTGCTGTGCCTTGAAGGCATGTAGAGAAAAACTGACAACGGGCGATTTCGGAGTGGCCAAAGAAAGCCATTTGTCCGTCGAATGTGTTGAGAAATGCCAACGGGTCTGAGGATCCGTCAAAGTGATCGAGGGATGGGGTTTTTAATGATCTGTCGATACGTGCTTTCTCGAGGAGGAGGGATAAGGGGCTTTCAGAGACAGTTTCGAATCCCGATTGATTCCTCATGATATTACGCATTTGAGCGATTTCTTCTTGCATTTTAGCAAATTCTTCATGTGATATAGACTCCGTGGACTCAGTTTGGCGTGAAACCTCGGCGGATGACACTGTCCGCTGTCGACGCTCACGAGGTTGTGAGTAGATCGACTCTACCGATGGCTCGTATTCATACTCTGCATCATCGTCATCATCATAAAATTCTTCATCTTGCTCCTTGCTCTGTATCGTTGTTTGTTGGAGCTCTCGCCTAAGACGGTGAATTTCGCGTTTTCGCTCGAGTTTAGCCTGCAGCCTCCGAGTCTCACGCTCTAGTAGCTCTAGCTCTTCATCTGAATCACATGGTTCTTCTGGTTCTTCCAGATTTTCTTGGTTTTGAACTCTTAGCTTTTCTTTCTTTTCTCAATGCAGTCGCATGTCGCTTGAAACAACTTTTTTGCCTCTGGAGGTTTGTATTCTAAAACGCTGATCTGACACGGATTTTCTCTTTTTGTCTTTTTGATGTGTATTTTTCCAGCTCTCCGGTTGATCCTCAAGAAGGCTTTCAGGTGGAGGAAACAAACATTTGACTTTAATGCCGACTGCTTCGGAAGCTCACAGCCATCGAAGGCCGAGGCATCGGCGGCAGGTTCTGCCGTCAATTCTTTCACTTGTGTTGGTCCGGCTGTTCCCGGATCAATCTCTTCTACAATCATTTTCTGGCTGGATCTGTTAAAGCAAAGTTCCTTCTAGCGCCAAATGATGTGCCAACAATATTATTATTATTAGACTATAATTTTAGGAGATGATCTCTTTGCTTAATTTGCCAACCTCTGTTAATGAGGTTGTTGTCCTTTATTTATATCAAGTCCCAAATGAGCTTTATCTTACAAATTGGGCCTTCTTGGGCTTTACATAATTATTCTAACTATGATTTCTTTGGGCCGTCTTGTCTTGGTCCAACAGTTACTAGGTAGTAGTATACAATATTGATGGAGATTTGAGACTACTTTTTCCTAATGCCGAACAGCTTAATAATGTGGTGTTTGACTGCTTTTTCTGCGATATATGTGTGCGTCCACATTCTTTATCTCAGTAGTACAACATAAAACTGACTTTAAGAGGTAATTTGAGCTTATGTGTTTTTCTAAAATGAAGTTCACTCGCACACAAAAACTGATTGAACACAGGGTAGAATCCTCTTCAAAATATGGGAGGCTTGCCTTCAAATTTATGGCTATTTTTCCTAGCTGATGGACAAAATATAATTGAATATATGGAAAATTGCATTGATATCTATGTCTAAACAATACTAGTACATGCTTTTTTTATGCGCCTGGTACATACATTTCTTATTATCCCACTTACATGCTAAATGAATTCATATAATTTGGATTTTTTATATAAGAAAATTGTGTAGATTATCTTTTCATACCAAATCAAAAACTTTCATGGCTCAAACAAAAATTGATAAATGTTACTAACGACTTATCTTAGAATGTTTCAATACTATGATGTCGGAGAAAACTAACTAAAAATATTAACTTCCCTGAATTTGGCAATTTTTATAAAATTAATTTTACATAGGTGTGAATTGAATCCTACATTAGAATTGAGATCAATGCATTCTTTGTGGATATAGATCTATGTTCAACTAGCTTGGTCTGCTACAATATTTTTAATTGCAGACATTAAGTAACAATTTCCATTTTTTTAATTAAATCTACTTCTACATTTATGAACACATACAATAAATTAAGTGAAAACAACTATATTATAGAATCAAATCTATGCATTTTAATAACTATTATTCTCATATTCGTTGATAAAACTAGGGGAGTGTAAATATTCATTAAACTAAAATAAATTAATCTTTCTCAATTTTGTTATTTTTTACTCGCTTTATGTTGAAAAATTGCACTCCGCCCATAATTTCACAACGTTCTCTTGCATTAAGATTAAGTGTCCATTTGGAAAATTTTAAAATAAGTAATTTTTCACTTAAAATGAATAAGGGACTTATAAATGATAAGTAGAAAGAGACTTATAAATTAAAAATGTGTTTGGTTAAATATCAGAATTTTTTTAACTTAACTGAGCTAAAAAAAATAAATTTTAAATATAATTATCTTAATTCATAAATTTTAAATTAGAAAGACATGTAAAAACATAAATTTTAAAACAAAAATTAATATAAAGCAAAAAAACAAAATAAGTAGAGAAACATTACGTCACTACTAACATTCAACTTATCATCTTTTTATAAGTTATAAGATGGGTCGACAAACACTCGTCCATAAGTATTTACTGATTTATAGGCCAATAAATAACTTATTTGTGTGCTGCCAAACAGGCCCTATGGATGGATCATGATTATAAAATTTACATGTTAGATCAATCATTCACGGGAAATTTTCGGCTCACAAAGAGTAAGAATTCTAACCAAACAAAGTTAGCTACCGCCTACTGCAGTTGCAGAATCCCGGTGCAAGCATACCATATTGCAGATGCAAACGCTTCTATTATGCAACTACATTAAGTGACAACCGTTTGAATTCGATTGAGCCCGATCGAATTTAGCCGTGTCCAAATGATTCGACCGTTTGCGGTTGAATTTAACCCCGGTCGAATTTAAATCAGTTGTATTTAACCTTGTTTTCTTGTAGTGTTACAAAGTCGGTCAATATACCCTAAGAGCTTAATTGGGTCGGTAAACCTTCTAAGAATCATATCATATGCAACAGCAAAGACTAACCCCTTCCTCCCGAGTTTTAATTAGGAAGGAAAACAAGTGGTGGGTGAGTTATGAGTAAAGTAGTTTCACTTGCATTCATATTTGTGCTCCCGAGTTTTTAAAAGGAGGAAAAACAAGTGATAATGAACATAAATTTAACAAACTTTCATTTCAAAATTTTCACTCTAAAAGTGGAATAAAAGTACTTTACCTTATTATCAATTACATCCTTCCTTTTAAAAAACTCGGAAGCGAGGCCTAACTTAAACCACCTAAACCGTACTAATACTTTGGAGCATGTCCAAGGATAACATGTAAATTTTTTAGCTAAAAAATCATTATCTAAAATTTTGTAGGATTTGTTGGTGTTAACTATACTATATTCAAAATATTATTTTTTATTAATTTTAAACATACAATTAAAATAAATTTAAGTTAGTTTTAATCAATACAATTGAAAATTAAACATGTATTTAATAAAAAGATATTCAATGATAATATTTTTATATTTTTATATTTATGTAAATATTATAAGTTAATATTATAAATAAAAAATATTTCAATTATAAATATATAACATACTTAAAAATGGAAAAAATAAAATTAACAAACATTATCTATATAAATTCTAAAATATATAATTAAAACATAGTTTATTATATCAGAATTTTAAAATTTTTGTTACCTATTAAATAATATTTAAAAATGATTTGAAGTAGTATGTTATATTTTTAAAAAATAGGTTAGCTTTACAAGAAATTTTTAAGCAGGAAAATGACGTGGATTAGTTTAAAACTAAAATAAAATACAATTTACAAATACGAAAATCTATTACAAAGGTCACTATTACAAACGCGCAGTTAAAAGCGGAGTCCAAAAGCAATCAACTCCAAATCTAAGGTCCTCGAACTCCAATACTAACCAACTCGAGTCTTTTAGACGAAACCTGAAATTGTAAGAATGAGCTACGAAGTCCAGCAAGAAAACAATCGATCCAACTAGCAGGCCAAGTAACATGAACACATATAACAAAATACGATATACGAAAGAAACACTTTCGATACATATTCTTATTCTTATTCGATACACACAATACACATATCACATAAACAACAATAATTCAAAATTCACAATTCATACCACGACCATTACAACCCGGTGATAACGGTCCTAAATTTTCAGAAAACTGTCACTACAATCCGGTGATTACGGTCCTAAGTTCTTATTCAATATTTTCACAAATCATGGCACAAATCACAAATCCAAAATTATCGTCTAGACATCACACATATACACAACAATACATATACCGTAACACATCATACTTTCAAATATATAATCACTTAGCCCAAATTTTGATAATCAAACATAAACGCGTAACATATAATTTTTGAAAATACTAGTAAGATCGATCGAAAACTTACTTCAAAACCTGACCAGATCTGAATATAGCCTTGTTGACCATCTGAACGATGTTATCTTGAAAAACACAAAACACGAAAGTTGAAGATAACGAAAAGACCTCTCCGAAAAGTCCAGAATCACTGAATTTCAATTTACGATGAATTTTTTACGAATTTTACAAGACTGCTGATTTTTATGGCTAAAAGCCCTACGAATTTTATTAATAAAAACAAGGAATACGAATATGGTGTATTTATAACGATACAAAACCCTATATTTTAACCTACAAGTTATCCATATTAGAATCTGATCCAAATTTTAGGCCCATTAGTCTAATTAAATTTTAAATCCTAGTCCTTTTCTAATTTTAATACTCTTTATTCTATTATTCAATTATTATTCTAATTCTAAAAATTACGGGATATTACATACTACCCTCCTTAAAAAGAATTTGGTCCCCAAATTCACAACAAACCTATACTTCTACTCTCGCTAATCTCCTATAGGACAAACTTAAACTATGGTCCACAAGAACGCATCCTAGAGAATGTACTAGTCATATACCTAATACACTCCGAAGAACAGCCCGCTCTTGATACCAACTGATACAAAATCCAATTATTAATCAAAAATTCTATTATCAATCTAATTTTAAAAATTACGGGATATTACATATAAAAGCCCTACGAATTTTATAAATAAAAACAAGGAATACGAATATGGTGTATTTATAATGATACAAAACCCTATATCTTAACCTACAAGTTATCCATATTAGAATCTGATCCAAATTTTAGGCCCATTAGTCTAATTAAATTTTAAATCCTAGTCCTTTTCTAATTTTAATACTCTTTATTCTATTATTCAATTATTAATCTAACTCTAAAAATTACGGGATATTACATACTACCAACTGTAACAGCCCGTACTTCCGGACCATTAAATCTAAACCAAAACTAAAATAAAATACAATTTACAAATACGAAAATCTATTACAAAGGTCACTATTACAAACGCGCAGCTAAAAGCGGAGTCCAAAAGCAATCAACTCCAAATCTAAGGTCCTCGAACTCCAATACTAACCAACTCGAGTCTTTTAGACGAAACCTGAAATTGTAAGAATGAGCTACGAAGCCCAGCAAGAAAACAATCGATCCAACTAGCAGGCCAAGTAACATGAACACATATAACAAAATACGATATACGAAACAAACACTTTCGATACATATTCTTATTCTTATTCGATACACACAATACACATATCACATAAACAACAATAATTCAAAATCCACAATTCATGCCACGACCACTACAACCCGGTGATAACGGTCCTAAATTTTCAGAAAACTGTCACTACAATCCGGTGACTACGGTCCTAAGTTCTTATTCAATATTTTCACAAATCATGGCACAAATCACAAATCCAAAATTATCGTCCAGACATCACACATATACACAACAATACATATACCGTAACACATCATACTTTCAAATATATAATCACTTAGCCCAAATTTTGATAATCAAATATAAACACGTAACATATAATTTTTGAAAATACTAGTAAGATCGATCGAAAACTTATTTCAAAACCTGACAAGATCTGAATATAGCCTTGTTGACCATCTGAACGATGTTATCTTGAAAAACACAAAACACGAAAGTTGAAGATAACAAAAAGACCTCTCCGAAAAGTTCAAAATCACTGAATTCCGATTTACGATGAATTTTTTACGAATTTTACAAGACTGCTGATTTTTATGGCTAAAAGCCCTACGAATTTTATTAATAAAAACAAGGAATACGAATATGGTGTATTTATAACGATACAAAACCCTATATTTTAACCTACAAGTTATTCATATTAGAATCTGATCCAAATTTTAGGCCCATTAGTCTAATTAAATTTTAAATCCTAGTCCTTTTCTAATTTTAATACTCTTTATTCTATTATTCAATTATTAATCTAATTCTAAAAATTACGGGATATTACATACTACCCTCCTTAAAAAGAATTTGGTCCCCAAATTCACAACATACCTATACTTCTACTCTCGCTAATCTCCTATCGGATAAACTTAAACTATGGTCCACAAGAACGCATCCTAGAGAATGTACTAGTCATATACCTAATACACTCCGAAGAACAGCCCACTTTTGATACCAACTGATACAAAATCCAATTATTAATCAAAAATTCTATTATCAATCTAATTTTAAAAATTACGGGATATTACATATAAAAGCCCTACTAATTTTATTAATAAAAACAAGGAATACGAATATGGTGTATTTATAACGATACAAAACCCTATATCTTAACCTACAAGTTATCCATATTAGAATCTGATCCAAATTTTAGGCCCATTAGTCTAATTAAATTTTAAATCCTAGTCCTTTTCTAATTTTAATACTCTTTATTCTATTATTCAATTATTAATCTAATTCTAAAAATTACGGGATATTACATATTTTGAGCATGAATTCGACTGAGGCTCAAGCTCAATTTCGTCACTGTTTTAAAACTATAAAGAGTTGTACAAAGAGTTGGAAATTTAAAACTATAATGTACATTAAGAAACTTCGTGCTTTGAGCAGGGAGAGCAGGGTCCTTCCCTTTTGATTTGAGCAAGTCCAATACCATGGAGGTGGTACAGGCATCCGCTGTGAAGCCATGAGCTAAAAAAGACGGACACTTGGATAAGGGAGAGGAGTTTATGTTGGAACCTAATGGAGTTTACACCATACTATATACAAGCTTAATTATTAACAGTTTAACACAGTAACACCTATTACTTATTTTTAAAATATAGTACCGAACAATAGAATTTGATAATAATATTACAACTTTGTTTTCATTTTACACGAGGCTACAACCTCTCGTACTTTTTCATTCAAAGAGCTTCAGCTCACTTCTCCCAGGTATTAGTCATAAATTCATAATAACGAGAAGCTGGAGTATGTAGCTGTTGTACACATATACTTTACTCAATCCAGATGTTCTCTTAATTAAATTTGTTTCTGAAATAGTTTGACAGTCTAATTATCAGATAATTAAAGAAAACTTATTTGAAAATACAATGGAATTTAAGGGAACCGAAGACTTGGTACAACAAGCAGATGTTTTTCTCTTGGCACGGTTGCACCGAACTTTTCATCCATATCTAACTCAGTAGGTGACATGCCAAAAGGTAGCTCTCAGTCAAAGCTGCATACCAACTGAGCTACAACCAATTTCACATTTATTAGACCCAGGTGCATCTCAAAGAACAACTCTACATCTATATAACCTGAACATAAGCTCCTTTGGCCTCTCTTAAAATTCTCTACGATATTTTCTTCCAGCAACAAAAAGACCCATAAAAAGGGTTATAACCTAAACATAAAGACACAAAACATGAAACCAGTATGGAGAAAACCCATAATGATGCTATAGTGAGTGAATAATTCATTATTAATTTGTACTGTACTATTTATGCTAATTTCATATGTTGAATCACATTATATTTGTGGTATGATGCTATTATCATGGAATAAATTTCTTTGTGGACTACTGGGATAGAAAATAAGCTTATACAGGTGTAGAGATGTTTAAACAGTGAACCTATGTACGCAAACAAGTTATCTTACAGGAGGATAATAAAGCAGTAGTCTTGTAGTTACACTTAGTAATCGGAAATGACGGAGATACTTGTTGTTAAACCATGCTAGAGGGGAACTACACATTATATACATAAATCTACATACAAAACAAAACGCAAATTGTACCTAGCACACCCCAAACTCTCAAACAGAAACAAAGTGCTGAAAATTTAAAGTAACAAAACTCTCAAGGAGGTGATGAGAAGATCCTTCCCCGCTTGTCTTCTCGTACGTGTCTGATATCGACCTTCTGCGAAACCGAAATGCCACTGCTCGTCCTGAAAATTCACTGCAATTCGTTTGTAATGGGAACCTGTAAAAACACACACACTCTCATTATTCTTTCTTCTAGATTTACTAAATTAGAGAAGAAACTAACAGAATTAGAGGGAGAGAGAGAGATAGCGAGAAAGAAAGGGGGGAGGGAGAGAGGGAGAGAGGTAGTATATACATTTACACACAAAATCAGACAGAGATGTGGGGTAGTACCTTAAAGTAGAACTGCAGGCCGATTTGACCCCAATTCCAATTAAAAACCCCCGACTCCAATTAAAAACCCTAGCTATTCTATTCAACGATCTGTGAGGTAGGATGATTCGGTTCAATTGAAAGTTGAGAGAGAGTGTGAGAGGAGTGATTGCGAGAGAGAGAGAGAGATGTTTAGAGTGTGAGAGAGAAACTGAGAGAGGGAGAGAGATGTTTAGAGTAAAATTTTGACAAAAAACTGCCGCTTTCTCCAAAAATTTTGATCATACTTTAGCCCGTTTGATCGAGAGCCCAAAAATCTGCCAGCTAATTTCACCTTTTTTATTAGTTTTTAATAAAATTTTAAGTTTAACATAGTGTTTAAATTTTTTATTAATAAAAAATTATATGTTACTAATTAGTACAATTTACAAAATGTTTTTAAAAAAACTTATTCTATTAATCTTAGCTATTATTAATATTATTGCTTAATTATATTATCAAAATTAATTAATTTTTAAGTCAAATAATTATATATATTTAATTATTTGTAAAACATTATTTTTATCCACCCTATTGTAATATAAGTTTCCACATGTTACCGATATGTAACACTTTGAAGCTATGGTAACATGTTATAAAGATTATGGTAACATAAAAAATACTACGTTGCGGTAGGCTAAGATGAGCATACCTAAGGTAACATAATTTTGTAACACACATGATTAAACCATTGCAATAGGCCATCTATGGTGTAGTGAGCACAAACTATAGAACCGTGCTATTTTAGGACTATTTTAGGATAATGTTTACACCACCATTGGATTGTCAAAATTCATGTTTTGTGCTATATTATAGATATAGCACACCATTTAGCACACCATTGGACATGCTCTAAAGCATTAAGAGGGTTAATGGGCAAGTATGAATCACTGAAACAAAAATATCTGTGAAATATAATTTTCCACTGTAACCAAGAAGAATCACATGGGTTTTTATCCCTGGAACGATTTTCCTTTTTGAACAAAATCTTGTGAACTAACTTGGCCAGTAAGAAATGAATTTTAAATCTGTTCTGTTGGCATAAGTTCTAAGATTATTTATTTATTATGAAGTTTTTTAGATTAGTCTACCGCTTTCAAGGAACAACAATCATCAACTAGTTCAGCAGCGACTATCGGGTTTTCTCTAAGCTAACCAACGACGGGAGGTGTTGATCTTTTATGGAAACACATGACTAAAATTGCAAAATCGGGTGGAAGGAGCGCAAATGCAACTTTTGTAATTTTGAACTCACGGGCTCATATTCAAGAGTAAAAGCACATTTGATGAGAATAAAAGGTCAAGGAATTCAAATTTGTGCCAACATCACTCCACAAATCTTTTGTGAGTTACAAAGGGAGTTGGCGGAGGAGGAAGAGAGGATGAAACCAATTGACATTCCACTACCTACTTCATCTCAAACTCAATCATGTAGTAGTGCTTCGGGAGGGGGAGCTAATAAGTTGCAAATGGAAGGATTAAAATGGAAGACAAGTGACAACAATAATCCAATTCAAAAATCATATAATATGGACTTGAGAGCACAATTGCATAGCGAGATTGCAAGAGCATTCTACTCCGGGGGCTTGCCATTTCACTTTGTTAGTAATCCTCATTATAATAAGTCATATACAATGACTTCCGAGTTCAACCTTTCAAGCTATGTTCCTCCCACTTACAATATTTTACGCACCACATTGTGCAAAAAGAAAGAGCTAATATTGACAGGTTGTTGGTTCCAATCAAGACTACTTGGAAGGAGAAATGGGTGAGTATAGTTTTCGATGGATTGAGTGATATTCAAATAAGGCCATTAATTAATTTTATGGACGTTACAGAGAATGGTCCTATGTTCTTGAAAGCGGTTAATTGTGAAGGTGAAGTCAAATATAAATTTCACCTTGCTATCTTGATGCGAGAGGTGATCATGGAGGTGTGACCTCAAAATATGCCCCCTCCATACTCTGAAGAAACCAAACCTATTACCAAATTCTTTTTTCTTTTTTTCTTGAAAAACTAATATCTTTAATGGGACAAATTTGTTTCAAGCATTTCCAAACCTCTGTTTTGGTAGTTCCCTCATCCAATTGAGTGGAAAAAAATTATGGTTTCCTTTGGGATGAGTGACTCTGACTATCAACTGTTGAGCTCTACTTTCGTGCTTTTAGAACTCCTTTCACATTATTATTAGTTAGAACTACATCCATAATAGATTTGTTGAGACTAGGTGGCACCTTTGTGCCTACATTAAAAACCACGTTGTTACTTCTGAAAACTTCCTTTTTACCATTATTCAGTAGAGTTTCCCTATGGATTTGATGGAGCGCTTCCATAATCATACTATCCTAATTGTATACTACTGCCTTCAATACATCAGCATCAACCAAATTTGGATGACTGAAGATAAATTCCATCACTAAGGGAATAGGTAGATCGTATTACGTATATGAAACTCGGGTGTTATGGTAAAATATGGATTCTTAACAACTCAGATATTTTTTTTGAAATATTCTAATATGCATTCACATTTTAGGTATTCTGATCCATTTTTAATTTTTTTTTAAAAAATTATTACGCATTGCTGAAAAGGGTATTCTTTGTTTTCGTTTTTGTGTTACAAATTTCCGTACTAAGTAAATTAATTCTCAATGTAGGCAGCCAAATTATGCATTTCCTAAAGGGATATATGACTTTGTTACATATTCCTCTTTTGGGTAATGACTAATACACATTCTGGTTCTGGGTATGTAGGCCCAATTATACATTTTGGTATTGGGTAATAACTAATACGTATCTCAGGAATGCGTAATAGCCAAAGGATATACACCGGCCTCCATTCTAAATTTAACAAAAGGTTTAGCTAGGTCTTTATATTTTCTTTATCTCTCCCAAATAATGTAAACACACACATGTATTGTTGATGCTCTCTTACGTGAAGCTCTAATCTTGAAGATTAAGATTGCATATTTGGTTGGCTAAATGAAGGTACTCATCTTACTTCTACAGCCCTAACTACATTTTTATTGGGTAAGAATGGCTTCACATAGTGATTTTATTTGGGTTTGGCATTATTGGTCCAAATGTAAAAGTATTAGTGATTTTATTTGTTCACAAATTGGATATTAGTGATTTGTAAAACTTCTTCCACTGGTGGTTGTATATGTGGTGGTTGCAAGTCGAAGCCAGTAGATGAGAGATCAACATTTATAATTTTTTTATCATCATGTTGCCCAGCCTCATTAACAAAATATGTCAACGTGTCACCGGCAAAGAAATCAACAAATAGTTGAAGTCCTCCTAACACCATATGATCCTCATCACCCAAATGAACATCTTCATACACGTGATTGCCACCTTTATTTCCAATATCCAATTTGCATTTCTTTGGAGCATTTTTCCCTCCACGGCCTCTTTTATGATCGACCTTTTTTGGCTTTACTCTTAAATTCTCTTTTCTAACATGATGATCATCTATAGAGGAATCTTGAAAAAGGCCGCGACATCTAATACACGTCATCCACGAGTAGCAAGTGAAACTATGAGGTTGTAACCCCCGCCTAACACATCACCCCTGGTTATAGAAGATATGTGATCAAGAATACCAATCTACGGTAAAATAAGAAACAAGAAAACAGTAAGTACCTAACAGTCAAATGATTATGAAATTGAAACATGATACTCAAGTTAACTTTACCATGTATGAACCCGCAACAACCATGCGAGTATGATATGGATGGGTAATACCATTGTACTAGATATCATAGCCATCAGAGACCCCTTCACCAATATTATTAACAAAAAGCACATGGTCTAACCGGCTGTCCCAATATGATATATGCTCCATGTGTTTTCCCCCCAATCAACATCATATTTCCTTTTAAGTTCATGTTATGGAGCTCTTTAGAATAAACAACAGCAGGTGACGGGATATCTTGAACCATACCAAATTGACGAACACATCTATCCGGCTGGTGTTACTTCACAATATAAAATCATATAAGGAGACCCTTATAACACCATACATCACTGTCATCCCTACAATGCTCATCAAGGGTGTCAAGTACATCATCTGTATATGGTATCCAGTTGAAGTGTGGGGGTACAAGAAAATTTAAAGATAGTCGATGTACACACGCCACATGTGAACTCACATCAGCGAATGACTTGGGACCGCACAACCTATATAACACAATAATTCGTATTATAATAGATTTTACATAAATCATTACACACATCGTAAGTATAATATTGACAAATAAACATTAAAGGTCGAAGATTAAAGTAGAGTTTGGTTTTTAGGGTTTAGGGTCCTAAACCCTAGCATAAATTAGGGTTTTGGGTCCTAAACCCTAGCATAAATTAGGGTTTAGGCTCTAAGACCCTAAACCTTATATCTTAAAACCTAAATTGATGTAATTATGTACCTTTTATACATCTTTTTATTAAAAAAATTTGAATATTTCTGAAACCTAAAGGAAACTATTGAACCTTAAAGGATAAATATTGTTAAATTTAGGGTACACGATTAAAGTTGTGGATATAAGGCCTCTTCTTCTTCTTCTTCACGTATACAATTGTTTTTGAACAGATTCTCCTAATATCTTTTACCCGTTGTACTAAATGTCCATAATATCTTTTTACCCGTTGTAAAAGTAGAGTTTGGTTTCCAGGGTTTAGGGCCTAACGCCATTAAACCCTAACATAGATTGTGGGTCGCAACTATCGCTATTAGCAAACCTATTTCACAGACGTACTGTTCCTGTGCCAGTAATGTAGAGATTCGCAGGAAAAGCTATTATTAGGGTGCCTCGCAAATATGGAAAATCAACGAGCCAAGCTCTTAAGGGGGCGCATTGAAATGAAAGCTCATAAGCATAAACTCCTCTAAGAGGGGTCACATGTGCATGCCTATCGAGTCACTACACGTGCCAAGGTCCCTGTGGATCGCATATACAAAGCTAAAACAAATCTATCCCACGTTCCTGACGGTTATGATGCCAACTGGGAACAAGCTTTGGTTGCTGGGCTTGGATCTTGATGGGCTAAAAGAACCCTAACTCATTTAGAGGTAGCTTGTTCTCGAAAAACTACATATGGCTTGAAACCCTATAAATAGGGTACATAGGCCTCTTGTTTTAAGTAGAGAAACAGTTTACTCTAGTATTTGAGTAATCAATCAACAAGATCAGTCCCAATTATCATTCCGTATTTTTCGTGTGCTTAGCAAAATATTCGTATTTTGTTCAGTGATTCTAGTAACCTCCAAAAATATTGTTATACCAAATTTTTCCTATAACAAAAAATAAGATTATCATATCCTTATTTAGATATTTATTGTAAAGTATAGTGTAAATGGGTTATAGTTGATTTTATGAATGGTGTAGTTTTGACACTAAAATATAGTAAAACTTACAATAGTTTAATGTTATAAGATGAAGACTAAATGAGAATAATGTTTTTTTGCTAATTAATTACACACACATAAGAGTCGACCTTTTGACCTCCGCAAGGGAACAAGAGTTCAACTACTACATTAACCCTTTCTTAGGTAAATAATAATATTAATGATGTTAAACTAATTGACATTGCGATTAATGATTTGGTGTTTGTTCCAGTTCCTGATTTGGCCTATTTAAACATTACCTCCATCTATCTGCTCATAAGTCAAAAAACACTCTCTGCTTGAACAAATATTGTAAGATGTCCCCAGAATCAAGAACTCACGCATCATCATGTTTTACCTGGTCACTACTAAGGCAATATCCTCTTCTGAATATGTGTCAGTTTATGTCACATCGGCAACCCCTTTTCTTGAACTTTTTTTGGGGCATTCATTTTTTCAATGCCCCATATTACTCCTTACAGTAATTACAAACATATATCATTAGACCTAGGAGCTTTAAAACTTGAATTATTAAAATTCAACTTTTTTTACCAGAATTTCTCTGTCCCTTATTGCTTGTAACTACCAAGACTCCTTATTTTTGGTACTTGAACCTACTGCCTTATGACAACTCTCTCCATTATGAAGGGCATATCTTACTTCTTCTAGAGACAGGATATCTTTCCCAACAATGTAAGAATCAACAAAATTCTCGTACGACAAGGGCAATGATACCGAGAGAATTAGGCCAGCATCCTCATCTTCTATTTTAACATCAATATTTCAAAGATCTAACAAAATAGTATTTAACCTGTCAAGATGATCCCTAAGAGACATACCTTCCTGCATACGTAGAATGAACATACGTTGCATGAGAAATAATTTATTGGTTAAGGACTTTGTCATATACAGACTTTTGAGTTTTAACCACAGACGGACGACAGTTTCTTCATCAACATCCTCAGTGATGTCATCATCAGCCATCCATAGCATATTTATCGAATAAGCCTTCTCATCCAGACTATTCGAGACTATTCGATTACCAATCATCTACATGTTGCTTAGACTTTTCTGACAGCAGTGTCCACAGTCCTCGTTACTTTAGCAGGCTCACATCTTAATTTGCAATAGACCGAAACTAATTCTCCCAGCGAATTTATCAATCTTGACGTTAAAAGAAGACTTCTTTTTGTCGATTAGATTTGCAGGATTTTAAAACCCTAGCGAACTAGCCTTGGCTCTTCATACCAATTTGTAATAACGGAATTAAGAAATATTATAATAAACGTAAAGAAAAAATATAAATAGATAATTTTGAGAATATGAAGTACAACATAAGTTTAGATTTTAACCAAGAGAGTTTATATAATATTTTTAGATGATTACAGAAAAGTAATGAAAATAGGCTCTAAATACTGATCCAATGCATATTCTAGCAGATATCTATTCTAATGTCGAAATAATGACTGATCATATTGTGTGTGCAAGTGCAAGTTTTACGATTTCTTTTGTACATGGGATTATGGAAGAATTAGGAAGAGGAGGAGAATGCAAGGCGACTCCACCAAGACTGTTTATATAAGAATACGTGGTAAAAGGGAAGGCATAGAATTGTTAGTACATGTTCATTTTATTATTTAGTGCATCTTATCAACTATAGAAAGTGACTCACCTTTAATTTGTTGTACAATTTATACTCTTTATTGATAATCAAAATTATATTTTATTGATAATCAAAAATATATTTTATTTATGCACAAAAGTATCGAAGTATCAAAATTTTAAATTTCAATATTTAGGTAACGTAAATTGACTTTTATTCTATCTAAATTTTATTTCTATTAGTTAGTATTTATCCAAATGTCTACTTACTTTTAATTTGAAGAATTTTTACAATAATTAAATAATATTTAATAAATTATATTTAAAAAGCTAACTATAAAATAACATAATATCTATACTCTTTATTAATAAGCGAAACTATATTTTATTGGTACACAAAAGTACTGAAATATCAAATTTTGGTAATTACCAAACACAAATTTACTTCTATTCTATCTAAACTTTATTTTTATTAGTTAGTATTATTTAATAAGCGAAACCATATTTTATTGGTGCACAGTAGTACTGAAGTACTAAATTACCAAATTTTGGTAGTTACCCGACGCAAATTGACTTTTATTCAATTTAAACTCTATTTTTATTAGTTAGTGTTCATCCAAGCGTTTATTTACTTTTAATTTGAAAATTATTTTTTTATCAATAATTAAGTAATAATAAACAAATTATATTGAAAAAGCTAATTATAAATAATATTAATTAATATTAAATTATCTAAAATTACAAATATTTAGTTTATAAAATAATTATAATCTATATTGTTTACTAATAAGCGAAATCACGTAGAAGTACAAAAGTATCAAAGATTGGTACCCACCTTAACACAAATTGACTTCTATTATGTCTAAACTTTATTTTCTATTAGTTAGTGTTCATTCAAGCATCTATTTACTTTTAATTTGAAAAATATTTTTTTTTATCAATAATTAAACAATATTAAATAAACTTTATTGAAAAAGCTAAATATAAGATAATTATCAAATAATATTAATTAATATTAAATTATCTAAAATAACAAATATTTCATTCATAAGAGAATTATACAATTCGTTTCACAAAAATAAAACTAATATGTTAGATTTCTATAACAAGTAAAACAATGGAGAACTAGAATTATTATGAAAATTTTCAAATGTGATTCAATTCCTTTTAACTATATAATTATTCTTTGCAAGTGCCAATTTAATATTTTATATTAATATATTAATTTTGATTCGGGTTTCGCACTACAAATACTAATTTGATGTTTTGATCCGCTTCGCACGGGTTGTCAATTATTTGTAGTAATATGCGAAATCATGTTATATTATATAAGAACATAAAATTACCAAATCGTGGTAATCACTAGAAAAATTATATAACTATTTTAGAATTCTATATAATTAAATCTCCACTAACACGAATTGACAACTACTATCTGTGTATGTTGTTTTCACATTAATTTCTATTTGTTAGTATTCATCCAATCGTAAATTTATTTTAAATAATCGTATTAGTAAAAGAAAAAATGTTAGATTAATATAATAAGTAAAATAATTAGGTGCATAACTAGAACTATAACTAGATTTATAAGTCATGTTAGTAAAAAATAATTATACAGTGAAATTTTATAATTATATTTGACTCCCTTTATAATCTCTCTCACTCCAGAGCTGCTAATCACAATTTTTACTCTTCTCCTCTTCTTCTATTCTCTCATCCATGGTAGAAAATTTGATTCCACCAGCACAAAACTTCTTCAAAATAAGTGTGCATTATAGAATACATAGATTGGATTACAAATTAATCTTTGAAATGGAAAATGGAACAAGACTGTATGTCAAACATGAACCTGCAAGAAGAATCCAATCCTTGAAATGATTCTGGATATTAGTGAAATTTACAATTTCATAGCAAATAAAATGAAGAATCAATAGAATAAAATTCTTCGTGGGAAATGGACTCTGTTGATTCGGTTCGATGAGAAACATCGACAGATGATATTGTTCGCTGTCGACGCTCGCGCTGTTGGGAATATGCCGACTCTGCCGATGGTTCATATTCGTATTTGGCTTCGTCGTCTTCATCATAAAGCTCATCATCTTGTTCCTGGTTCTGTATTGATGTTTGTTGGAGCTCTCGACGGAAACGATAAATTTCACATTTTCGCTCGAGTTTGGTCAGAAGCATTCGAGTCTCACGTTCTAGTAGCTCAAGTTCTTCATCTGAGTCAAGTGGCTCTATAGGTTTTCTTTGTTTTGAGCCTTTAGCCTTTCTTTCTTTTCCAGATGGAGTCGTATGTCGCTTGAGAGAACCATCTTGCCTTTGGATGTTTGTACTCTGAAACGTTGATCTGATGTGGACTTTCTCTTCTTGTCTCTTTGATGTGTATCTTTTAAGTTCCCCGGTTGGTCATCAGAAGGACCCTTAGGTGGAGGAAATAAATATTTCGGCTTTAATGCCGGTTGCTTGGGCAGTTCATGACCACCGTGGGTCGAGGGGCCGGTGGCAATTTCTGCCGTCAACTCCTTTACCTGAGTTGGTACGGCCGTTCCTGGATCAATCTCTTCAACAATCATATTCCGGTTGGATCTGTAAAGTAAAACTCTGTTTATTATTAATAACTAAGACTAAATTTGAGGACGTGTTTTCTTTACTTAATTTTTCAACCCCTTCAAATGAGGTGGTTGTCTTATATTTATACCAAATCTCAAATGGGCTATTTCTTACAAAATGGGCATTCTTGGGCTTTATATTATATTCCCTAATTGTCCTAATTATAATTCCTTTGGGCTGTATTCTCTTGATCCAACATGCCCCTGATAGTCCACTTGCCGAAGATATCACCCATTCATGGTTATTACTCTCCCAATTGTTCTTTAATGGCCTCTGTGAGTATGGCGCATTTAGATTCTTGGATGAGAACCATTGAAAGTTTGGCTGTATATATAAGTTTTCTCAGATTGCGCCTTGCAATGGTGTTATTGATACCTCTAATATTCCAAAACATGATTGAGAAGTTGCCTTGTTGAGAAGCTTGTGCATATATGGGTGAGTTCATTTCAAGTAGCTTGTTGTAAACCCAAATTTTCCATGATTATTTGTAAGGCCCTGTCTCTATCAAAGTTTATGGAAAAACCCATGAGTTCTGCTGCTTCCAGGATTTCAGTAGCCAAATCTCTATTCACCGGATCAATTTGTGGAGATGCATGAGTCTCCTTCTGGTTGGGTTGCTTTAGACTTGAGTGGAATTTTCTTGGGTATTTTGCTGTGTTTAGCTGTTGTATTGTGCCTTTTGGCTTTTTTCTGTTTTCTATTTGCCTTGCATGAGTAATCGAAAAAGAGATTTCTGAGTGGTCTGTTACGAGGCCTGCCTAGTTTCTTGCCCAAATTTAACTTTTGTATGGCCCCGTTGATCCCTTCTTTGTTTCCCTGCTACATGGAGAGACCTTCTTGTAGATCCGCTTCTTCATACGCTTCATCGATAGTGTCAAGTGAAATCAAGTCCGAGGCTTGCAAGTCCTGTTCCGAATTATTTTGGATTCTGTTGTCTGAGGGGCAATCTTGATCTTTTCTAAGGTTCCAGATGTTGAGTGTAGTCAATGCCTCTGGATGAGCAATTCTTAGGTCTCCTTCTATAATTTCCAACGAGTTTGTCTTCCAATCTTGGTTAGGAGAAGAGCCTGGTAATTTTTTGACCTCATTCCTAACAATTTCCTGAGGCTCTTTTTGGATTACCCCCTCCATCTGCTTCCCTGATGCATCATTTTTGTGGGCCTTATTTGGTGTGGAAATTATGTCGTCGTTGTCAATTGATGTTGTGTCTGTGCTAGCATATGAAATTTTTTGATCCAAGGCCTGTTCTCTGGAAGATGTGTGCAGCATATCATCATAATTAAAACATACCTTGCTCTTTGTTATTTTCACCCAGAAAATTTTTCCTTGTATTTCCACCTTTAGTGTTTCTTCAATGTCCCTAACTTAGTATGTTTGAATACATATTCTCTATTATGTCAGCCCATTCATTTTTTATGTTATTCCGATTAAGCTGGCATCCAAATCTAAATCTTGTTGCGGATTGTTGACGGAGGAATCTGGTAACAACAAAGATTGAAGTTTCTCGCCGGAACTAAGATCTGTGACGGTGGTTCTTTGCCGAAAACTTGAGCGGTGTGTGGTTGATTGTGGTTGTTTTAGGCTGAGATTGATCAGAGTAAGTGGTGGCTCTCTTATCAGCTCTCAACTTCTTACCCTCTCGATGTGCCTACGTACCCTTTATATAGGGATCAAGCCTGACGTAGTTCTCACAGAACAAGAAGTCTGCTGGGTTTAGACTTCTTATTCCTAAGTCCAGTAGAAGCCCATCCAATATCCGTCTTACGCTAGTTTTAGGAATGTCCAACTATGAGGCCCAACTGCGAAGGCCCAAGGCTCGTCCGTAATCGCAGGACTTCACGGATAGTGCATCTCCCTACGCAAGGATAACACTCTGCTACAGCTATCTCCCTTAATTTATGAACGCAGGTATAGCCACGGTTCACCCCAAGTGCCAGACGATTCCTTGTCCCCCGAATGAGGATAACCCACCAGATAGCAGGACAGGTGATCCCAAGCTCTTGGGTGCAAAGTACAGGATGACTCCAAAGTTCTCCAACGAGGATACCCGTTGAATACAAGAACAGAGCTCCCAAAGCACACACCAAAGTTAACCCCACATCCCCAACGAGGACACCCGTTGAATACAGGAGGAGGCCTTCAATCATCAGGCATACCCCTGGAGGCCTTCTAGCTTTTCACGGACATCCCCCTCCTTGACCGTCTCAAGAAAGGAATTCTTCAAAGAGTACCTGCAACAAATACATTAGTGAAAAATAACTTCCACTGCTCCTCCCCATGCAAGCTCTGTCATGAACTCAACATCAAAAGTATATAGACCAAACACAGGACGCGTCCTAACCAATTGGGCGCGTCCTCACCTTCATAAATCCAACCCTGTTTCCTCACTCATCGTTCCTTACAGCATTCAAAACCACAGGACACGTCCTAGAAATTAGGGCGCGTCCTCAACCTTATTAGATTTGCACCGTCTCCTCTAAACCATCATACACAGCATCTCACTCCCTATGACACGTCGTAGTTAAAGTAGACGCGTCCTAAAGCTTCCATCGCCATAAGACTTTATCTGCTAAGCACTTTCAAAGACATCGACGCGTCCATATTTCCCGGGCGCGTCCTTTCTTGTCCATGCACTCATCTTGCCTCGTAACATATCCTTCCCAAAACAGGCGCGTCCTATTTAGCTGGACGCGTCCTAGTCCTCTTCAATGTGACACCGATTTTGACTTGTAACCAGCCCACGTTTGACCTAAGTCAATCCAGTGCCAAATTTTGGGCATACCTTCTTCAAACCCACAATTGCACCTTATTATTTTTCTCTCCGGAAACCACCATAACCGCCGCTCTAAAGCTTTTGAGCTCGAAACCCCGACGATTTAGCCGGTCATTTCCTGATTTCTTTAGCTCAATCCACTCCTCAACTCAAAAGGTACACAAATCTCCTCTTATTTCTTTATTTGGCTACATATATTGGTTTTCATGAGCAAAAAACCGTTCGTATGCTTTATGTTCATATCAACCGCTCTTTTCATGTTTGTTTGTATGTATATATGTATGTATAGGCAAATATAACATGTTTAGCTTCCCTGATCTCCCAACTACATGTTTCTAGGATTTCATCATATTTCCCCCAAATTGCTATCAGTCGATTAATATTCCTCCGCATCATAACCACGTAGGACGCGTCTTCCCGTCAAGGCGCGTCTTATTTTCCTTTGTTAAAGGCATATGTTTAAGCCGTTTTAACTAAAGGTCATATAAGGGCAACACCTTACTAGGACACGTGTTGATAGTGAATTTCATACGATAGGTTCTTAGGACGCGTCCTCAAATATCACTAGCATCTTTCTTATGGTTCTTTCATCCACCATCTTCTTTTTTCTTCTTTTTTTTTCTTGGACGCGTCCTCAAATATTTATTCCTTATTTTGCAGCTGGAGGACGCGTCTTCTTCCTCACCATTTCACCCGTTTAAGGCTCTCAACAAACGTATTGTATTCCCCACACCTGATCTCTTTTAAACCCGACTTTCCCGAAATCCACAGAACGAATTTCTTCCTTAGAGCAGAAAGACGCGTCTTTGGTTCCCTTAAATCAAAAAACTCAATAATGTCTGACTCCAGCTCCGATTCCATGGACCATGTTCCCATAAGCTCAAGAATGCAAAAGAAGGGAGTTAAAAGGCAAAGAACCCCAGTTCTCCACACCAGGGCCGCCATCGAAGATTGGACAGACGATGAAATTGTTCCTACCACAAGCCAAAAGCCCCGAGGAGCAGCTGTTTCAGACGAGGACGCGTCCCTCTCCCAGGACGCGTCAGATTCCCAAGGCGCGGCTCCTTCTCAGGACGCGTCCCCTCTTAGTGTAAGCGAATTTGAAAAGAGGGCACCCGACCCCGAGACATATCCTGTGTCTCCCCAAAAATCTGATTCCCCCTGGAACATTGGGAACCTTCAGACGTTGAAATAGATTGTGACTGGACCAGGCTTGGTACCTTAACTGAAACAGAGAAAAATGCCAGAAGGAAGAAAGAAGGTAAGCTAGCCTGCGTAGCCCTTTACTCGACTGCAACCGACTGGGAAATCCAATGGCATATGAAATACTATGACATGGAGGGCATCTGGGCGCGCCCTCTTCGAACCATGAGGCCGCACATCTTCAACGTTGGGAACCAAAGGATCCCAAGAATGGTGCTTACTCCAAAGTTAATTTCCTTGGGTGTGGGCGCGCCTTTGCAACCATACATTAAGAGAATTTTGAAATGGTACGACGTGGCTCCAGTCCAACTATCACCAAATTCATACAAGCTAGCCTGGGCTTTGTACATTATGTACCATAACTTGAGGCTGGGCGCGCCCTCAATGAAAGAATTCAGCTTCTTTTACAGCATCAAGAAATCAATTCCCGGGTACCATTTTCTGGTTGTCAACAAATGGTTGAACAAGGGATTTAATGAAGGTAAAATCAACCACGAGAGAGACTGGAAGGAGCCATTTTTCTACATTTATGACGTCAAAAGGACGCGCGTTCGCTTCAACTTGGAACCAAGTGAGTTCAACATTTTGGACGCGTCCTCTCTATTAGGGCGCGCCTTTTCTTTTATAACCTTTTCTCTTTTTTTTTCCTTGTTATAACCTATTCTCCCTTCTCTTAGACAAAAGGACCCAGAAAGAGCTAGCAGGAAAGAAGAAGAAGAGAGCAGAGAAGGTTTTACAGTATGCTGAAAAACATTTCAACCTCAAGGACATGATTACCGAAGAGAATTTAAAGAAAATAGGAGCTTTGTCCCCACGGGTGGGTTCTCTCTGCAAATTTCGAGATTTCCATAATGGGAAACCCATCCTCACCGCTTCCGAAAAATCCAAAGGGCTCCAAGCCACAGAAATTATTCAGCCAGACGTTAACAAAAAGGTGGATTTAGAGCAAGGTAAGAAATTATTATACGTAAGACGCGTCATGGCTTTAGGACGCGTCATATTTATGCTCACCTTTTTCCTTTAATTTTAGCCTGATTTATAAACGTTACTTTACATATGCGCTATCACCTTGGGCGCGCCCTTCCCCCGGGCGCGTCTCTTTATTACAAAAAACGTCTTAGGTAAAACGCGTCACTTCTTTAGGACGTGTCATTCTCACACTCATTTATACATCTTTACATTCGTCTATATCTGTCATGCACGTAGAATTTTATATCATGATATGGGCGCGTCTTACTTTCAGGACGCGTCTTCTTGTACATAACTAATCCCTTTTTATGTTTATATCGCAGATATGGCCTCTCTCCCCAAAGGATTCGCAATTGGGGCCTCCAAAAAACTAAGGACAAGGAAACAGGCTCCTACAAAGGTTGATCCAAAGGCAAAAACCCCACCTCCTGTTGCAACTCCTCCTCCTCCATCAAAGATAATCGACACAACCGTGTTTGACATTCCCGAGAAGGTGGAGGACGCGCCCTCGAAGCGTCAAAAGGTAGTTCCTGATGACCAGTCTTTCGTTCTCAGATACCTGGGCGCGTCCTCTGTTGGGGATTTCACAGAGGATGAAGTCAGAGGTTGGACTTTTAGAACAGAGCAGCAAACAGAGGAGGCCATGGTGAGGGCTGCAGCTGAGCTTCACCTGCATGCCAGACATAGTGCTAATATGGCCGCCAGGCTTAGGGCGCGTCTTGCTGCTACAGACACTGCAAAGAGCCAAGCCGAAGATAAAGTTAAATCTCTGGAGAAATACCTTACCCTGCTTGTCCAAGAAAAAGATGCTGAGATCAAACGTCTGGAGGGGGAGAGGACGCGTCTAGAAACAGAAAAAGCTGTGTTGGAAGGCAATGTCTCCTCAATAGAAAAGCAAATGGACAGTGTCATTGCGCTGAATTCCACTATGCAGCTGGAGCTTGACACCCTAAATGATGATAGGCTGCATGGATGGACAGGAGAGAAGAAGCTAGTTTACCAACACGGCTTTCAGGCTGGGTTTGAAGAATGGTGCTCTGGGTTCATTGTCAACGACCCAGAGTATACATTTTCAAAGTTTGATGCAGATACCCAGATGTGGGTAAATGATTTCAGGGTCAGGGCCGCAGAGTCCATCAAGAACAAAAGGATTTTTTTGGGCTTAGAGGAAGAGGACGCGTCTCCTGAGCCTGCTCCGCTCCAAACTCAACCTCCCCCTGCAGATGACCAAGACAAGCCCCAGGACGCGCCTCCTGCCTAGGACGCGTCTTATATTTTTCATGTATTTTTCCTAAACTATCTTTAAAGGCGCGGGCCCCTTGAAGCCTTGCAAGTTGTAAAGACTATTTTTGAACTTCATTCACTTACAATTTTTTTTTTACTCTCAACAACTCCCATGCCCTTAAAACACTGATGCACCCGAATGTTGTAGTGGGTTCCGTGCAATGCGAGACTGGTTCCACAGCAAATGTAACTTGCCTGAAGTAGTCATTTATATGGGCGCGCCTTGTGTTTAGGGCGCGTCACCTTTGACTAATTGTTATTATTTTTCACTCCCGTCAAGCAAATATCCATTATGGGCGCGTCCTCTCTAGTTGGACGCGTCTTTGTTTGTTTTGGAAAGTGCATGAGCACGGCACTATGCTGTACTTATGTGTTTAACCAAGGCACAAGGCACAATGGGGCGCGTCCTAACTGTTTGACACGCCTTAACGTTATCTCTCAGAAATATTTTCTCTTAGGGAGGACGCGTCCTCGGTAGGGACTTGCTTTTTTTTTTAATTAAGGAAACATTCAACTGAAAGAGCATCAACCAATATACCTTGGGCGCGTCCTTGGAAATAGTACACTTCCTAGTTCCATTTTTACTCAAGTTTTATTGTTCCTTTTAGCAGCCACTACTTCAGTTAACATTCACATAGAACTATCAATCAGGGCGCGCCCTATAGCTAGGACGCGTCATACAACCAAGCAAACAAAGCAAATAACTTTTTTGAAAATTTCAAAGATTTTATTTATAATGCGCTCTGGTGTCAAAAATGCACCAGTCCCACGACTACTATGCTCTGTGGGGAAATAAATTCGAAACAATGATCCTTCAACTAGTTCCAAGGTAAGTAGTACATGCACTACCCCCCCTAGGCTAGGAGGAATTTATTTAATTCTAGCCTATAATCCGGGCATAACCCAAAATAATAAAAGAGGTACGTAAGGGGCCAAAAGCCGCGCCTTACTGGTAATACTTTCGGAGATGTTCCGCATTCCAAGCTCGCGGAACCAGCTTCCCTTCCATATCTTCAAGGTGATAAGTCCCCTTCCACATGATGGACTTTATTCTGTACGGTCCTTCCCAATTAGCTCCAAACACTCCATGTTGAGAGTTCTTTGTATTGGGCATCACTTTCCTAAGTACCAAATCTCCCACCTTCAGCAATTGTCCTCTTACCTTCTTGTTATAATACCTTGCGGCACGTTGCTGATACGCCGCTAGCCTTAGCTGAGAATTTTCCCTCGTCTCCTCTAAGAGATCTAGATGAAGCCTTTAATTAACCTCGGCATCTTCTTTCCTGTAACAATCTCTGCGAAGTGATCCTGATCCAACTTCCACGGAGACCATAGCTTCGTAGCCGTAAGTCAGCATAAACGGCATTTCTCCCGTAGTAGATCGTGGCGTAGTGTTGTATGACCACATGACCTTCGGGAGTTCTTCAGGCCAATTCCCTTTGCGTTCCTCCAGTTTGGTTTTGAGGATATGCTTTATTATTTTGTTAACAACTTCTGTCTGTCCATTGCTTTGAGGATGATAGACCGCTGCAAACTCCTTCTTGATTTTCAACTCCTCATATAGTTATCGCAACTCCTTGCTATCAAACTGCTTTCCATTGTCGGAGACAAGCTTGTAAGGGATTCCGAACCTACATACGATGGAGTTGAAAACAAAATCCCTGATTTTCTTTGCGGTGATAGTAGCCAATGGCATAGCTTCCGCCCATTTAGTAAAGTAATCGACCGCAACCACTGCATACTTGACGTCTCCTTTAGCTTTTGGCAATTCTCCGATAAGATCAATTCCCCACATGGCGAAGGGCCACGGGCTTGCCATAGGCGTCAAGAGTGTTGCCGGCATAGATGAGTAGTTTGCAAAGCGCTGGCAGCGATCACATGCCTTGACAAAATTCGTAGCATCTTCTTTCATCGTGGCCAATAATATCCCTGGCGCAAAACTTTCATTGCCAACGAGCTACCCCCCAAGTGATTACCACAGATTCCTTCATGTACTTCTCTTAGGATGTAATTTCCTTCTTCTTCTTCAACACACCTAAGCAGAGGTTGGTTGAACCCTCTCTTGTATAGGACTTCGTCGTATATCACATATCTTGCAGCCTGATAGCGGAGTCGACGAGCCTTAAACTTATCCTCGGGGAGTATTCCCTTGCGAATGTAAGCTAGAATGGGCATCATCCATATTTCCTTGGGAGCCTCATCCACTTGCATAGTTTCTATCTCTGGGATACTAAGAATCTTGTGGATTTGAAGAGGGATGGATCCTAACAACACAGCCTCTTGTTGCGACCCTATTTTTGCCAGAGCATCCGCATTACTGTTCTTCTCCCACGGAACACATTCCAATCTAACTTCTTTGAACATTCCAATCAGGCGCTGTGTACATCTCAAGTATAATTCTGTTCGCGGGCCTCGCGCTTGAAATCCCCCGTTCACCTGATTCACTACCAACTCTGAATCACTTCTTGCAATTAAGTTTCGCACCCCCATTTCCAAAGCGATTTTCAGGCCATTAATCAGCGCCTCATACTCCGCATCATTATTGGTTGCATAAAACTTAAAATGAATGACACTCATCAGATGGTGGCCTTCCGGAGACACAAGTACTATACCTGCACCTGCTCCTCCATTGTTAACCGCCCCATCCACATGCAAGATCCACCAAGGATGCGGAAACTCCTCCAAAGACTCCTCGGCATGAGGTGGATATAGCATTACCAAAGCTTTATCATCAATTTCAGAATCAAATTCCAACAAGCAATCGGCTAAGGCTTGCCCTTTTATCGCTGTTCGGGGCACATATTCCAAATCAAACTGTCCAAACTCCACAGCCCATTTCAGCATTCTGCCTGATGACTCTGGTTTATGCAAGACCTGTCGCAGCGGGTACGCTGTACGAACTTTAATTCTATGGGCCTGAAAATACGGCCGTAATTTTCTTGATGCAAGAATCAAGGCGTAGACCAGTTTCTCCATGCTTGTGTAGCGAGTCTCAGCGTCGTGTAACCGCTTGCTCACGTAGTACACTGGTGATTGCTGCCCATTTTCCTCTCTTACCAGAACTGCACTGATCGAATATTCAGACACTGCGAGGTACAATATTAGAGATTCCCCATCCAACGGCTTTGACAACATGGGAGGGTTTCCCAGTTGCTCCTTGATTCTTTTGAAAGCCTCTTCACATTCTGACATCCATATAAAGTCTTTCCCCGCTAATTTGATCGCCTTGAAAAATTCCTTGCATCTATCGGACGACTTGGAAACAAATCGATTCAGCGCGGCAATCCTCCCAGTCAAACTCTGCACCTATTTCACATTGGGGGGTGACTTCATATCCATTAATGCCTTGATCTTTGCGGGGTTGGCCTCAATTCCCCTGTGGTTGACAATGAACCCGAGAAACTTGCCCGACTCCACACCGAACACACACTTTTGCGGATTTAATTTCATACGAAACCTCCTTAGAATGTTAAACATCTCCATCAGGTGCTTGATGTGGTCACTTGCCACCTCGGACTTTACCAGCATATCATCCACATACACTACCATAGTTCTCCCGATTTGATCCTTGAACATCATGTTTACCAACCGCTGGTATGTTGCACCAGCATTGATCAAACCAAACGGCATTCCTATACAACAATATAACCCCCTGTCAGTAATGAAGGATGTATGTTCTTGATCGGGGCCATACATCGGAATTTGATTGTATCCGGAGTATGCATCCATAAAACTCAACAACGCATGCCCCGCCGTTGCGTCAACCAACTGATCGATTCTTGGCAGCGGGAAGCTGTCCTTTGGACATACCTTATTGAGATCTGTGAAATTCACACATGTCCTCCACTTCCCATTCGGTTTCTTCACCAGTACTGGATTTGCAAGCCATTCGGGGTAGAACGATTCTTTGATCAACCCCACCTCCAACAACCGGTCTACTTCTTCTTTTAATGCTATCACCCTTTCTCCACTTACTGGGCGGCGTTTCTGACATATGCCCTTGCAATTCGGGAGGATATTCAAACGGTGACACGTTACTTCTGGGTCGATTCCTATCATATCTGAATGACTCCATGGGAAGACATCAAGATTTGCAATTAGAAAGCGGGTAAGACTTCCTCTCATCTCATCATCCAACTGGGATCCCACTGTCAAAACCTTGCTCGGGTCATTTTTATCAACTGGAATACATATTGTGTCTTCGGCCGGTCCCGTCTTTTCGGCGGGCATAGGGATCCTGGGATCCAAATCGAAATCAAAGTCTCGGGGGTCTTCGACTTCCACTTTTGCATCTGAGGGCGCGTCCTTGTTTGGAGGAGCATCAACCTCAATTTCATTCAAGGGCGCGTCCTTCTTTCGAGGAGCATCAACCTTGAAGTTATTCCCGAGACCTTGCAAAATCTCACTTCTCCCTTCCAACTTTTCCCCGTTAACCTCTTTCTGTATGATTTCCTCTGTATGACTCACCACCACTTCTTCTACGCTACGGATCTTTGAAACACGTCCTCGCGTCAAAAAAGAGTTCCCAGAGGCATTGGTTTCTTCCTTTCCGGGACTTTCAACAAAATAGTGGGCATGGACCTCTCCACTTGGTTTTGTATGAATATCTTCTACATTTACAAATGGGAGACCTTTCCCTTCATACCTTCTTCTACGAAATTCCTTGATAGCCTTGTGATAGCAGTCGCGTGACTCATACTGTGACCCTCTCAGACTGCCAACTCCGTTTGGCGTTGGGAATTTTATCATCAAGTGGTGTATCGAGGTTATCACCCTGAACGCTCGCAACCAAGGTCTGCCGACCAGCACGTTATGCGCGGAATCCTGATCTAGCACCTTGAAATCTATCATTTGAGTAACCGACAAAGCCCCTTCCCCGAGCGTGACGGGAAGCCTGACTGAACCCATAACTCTCACTGCTTCCCCAGTAAAGCCATAGACGTGCGCATCTTCGAAATACATGTCACTATCTGGGAAACCCAGCTTTTTGTAGGTGCTGTAGTACAAGATGTTTGTAGAACTCCCATTATCTAAGAAGACTCAATGTATGTTCATTGCCCCAATAAGCATGGTAATCACCAGCGCATCGTTGTGAGGATGATGCACCCACCTAGATTCTTTTTCCATGAACGTAATATCAGCGGACTCCCCCTTAAAGACCTTCGGGGGTCTATCTTCCAAGCTGTGGATGTTGGTGAGCGGTGGATGTCGCGCTTCTCTCGCATTTCTCTCCAGTGCTCGATTACTATCACCAACTAAAGGGTGTCCTCCAAAAATTGCCCTGATACTGCCAGCCCTCTGAAACTTGACCTCTGCTATTTTTTCTGCATCCTCCGCCCGCGGGGGCGGTCTTTCATCCTTACCCTTGTCATCAAGTCCCCTGCGTCGCTTCACCTTGTCAATCCATTCTCCTAGGTATCCAGCCTTGATCAATTCCTCAATCTCATCCCGCAGGTGACGACACTCATGGGTGTCATGGCCAGTAGACTCATGGTAGTCACAATACTTCTTTTTGTCTCTGTTCTGCCATGAAGTTAGACGGTCGGGCTTCTTGAAGATCCCTCTATCCTTATTTACCTTGAAGATATGATCAATGGACGCCGCCAGTGGTGTATAATTGCTTACCCTTCTCTCGTAGTTCGACGGTGGGCTCCATTCTCTCCGCGAGCTCACAGTGTTCACCCTGTTAGGGCTTCTGGCATTTCGCCGATAATCTGGGCTCAAGGATCTGTCCCTTCTCTTGGATCGCCCCTTGGAGTTATGGGTATTGTCATTCTTTTTTGTTTCTGCAAGCGACTGCTCGATTGCTTTGAACGACTCCGCCTGCGTAAGTACATCAGCTAGTGATACTGGGTCCTTCCCTTGCAAGTGCTTCCAAAAATCCATCCCCACACGCAACCCAGCTATAAGCAGTATTTTCAGTATTTCATCAGTTGCACCCCTCACCAAAGTGGATTCTGCATTAAACCTTTTGAAATACGAAGTCAAACTTTCCCCTTCTTTTTGCTTCACATTAGCCAGCGTGGTAACAGGTGGTGTGTACTTTACCGCGGCCTGGATTTGTGTCAAAAACAAAGTTTTCATCTATTCCCAGGATGTAATCACACATGGACCAAGTTTTTGGAACCATTGCTGAGCGCCCTCTCTGAAAGTGGCTGCCAGGAGACGGCATCGAGCCAAATCAGGTACTTGATATATGTCCATTTCAATGTTAAAACACCCCAGGAATTCCACAGGATCAGAGTTCCCGTGGAAACGCAAGTCATTGGTTGTGTTCCTGTATCCTGCGGGCAATTGCGCCTCCCTCACGACTGCAGCAAAAGGAGAAGGAGCTTGCGCAGTCGCCGTTACTCTTCCTCCCTCAAGATGGTTGAGCAACCTCTTGAGGTCGTTCACATTAAACGTCCCTACCCCAGGAATGGTTTGAACATTAGGCTGTTGGGGTTGCTCTGTGACTTGCTGAAATTCCCCTTGATTACCCTCCGGGTGTGGCGGAGGATCTCGCCGCCCCTCGCCCTGAGGCTGCGGCGGTGGTATGTTACCATTTTGGTTATGAATATTCTCCTGTACTTGAATTCACCCGCCGTCCTGGTCATGAGGACGCGTTCCAGACCCATTACCAGTAACGCTGTGGGAAGCTACGGGAATAACAGCGGGGGCTTCACCAGCGGAGTGTGCTCCACCTCTCCTACCATTGTAAGGGGCTCTTCCGTATTGATATCCCATTCTTCCTCGTCCATTCCTCTGATATCCCCGGTAGCAATTCCCGGGCCTTCCTCGCGGAGGGGCACGCTCGTGCTCGCGGTGCCGCGCCCCGTCATCCCTTTGGAATGCAGGGGGCACACGCGTCGTGTCACGGGGCCTCGCTTCTTCGGCATTTCCTTCCTTTTGCCATCCTACCAGCAACATCCTCAAATCGTCGTCCTCCAACCTTATGCCAAGCCTCCTTTTCAAGGCTGAGAGATCCCTTCCTTCTTCGTCTTGGCTTTGAGTGTTCTCCGCATGACGACGCTCGTCCATCGTACGCCCAGACCTATGTGGGTGTGGCACTACCTGGTTACCCAGGCGAGGCCTTTCTCTGCCATCAGTGTCCTCATCCGCAAGCTCCACAATGGGCTCTACATCTTCAGAGTACTCCAAGCGCCATGGAGTGATTCGCGGGTTTTCCCCACTCCCCTGGGTATCCCCTTCAACTACAGGGGCTTTTCCTAAGGCATGACCGTGACGGGGAAAACGACGACCTCTCCTCGTCCTTCGACGCTCCACCGTATTCAGTCTTGAGTTAAAACTGTTAAGGGTATCCCCCATGCGATACAATTGCTCCAAGATATCAGCGTTGCTGATGAGAACTGGAGGTGTCCCCCCCCCACATCCGGAGCTCTTGGTGGATCCGCTATATTTCTGGGAACGTAAGGTTCATGGCGAGTATAGCGCCCCCCGCCTTCTCCTTCAGACCTGCTGTCACTTCCATCATAAGAACTTCCATCACGATTGTAAGACATCATTTCCTCCTAAGATTGCGACCTTAATTAGCACCCCTCCTTCTAGCGCCAATTTGTTGACGGAGGAATCTGGTAACAACAAAGATTGAGGTTTCTCGCCGGAACTAAGATCTGTGACGGTGGTTCTTTGCCGGAAACTTGAGCGGTGTGTGGTTGATTGTGGTTGTTTTAGGCTGAGATTGATCAGAGTAAGTGGTGGCTCTCTTATCAGCTCTCAACTTCTTACCCTCTCAATGTGCCTACGTACCCTTTATATATGGATCAAGCCTGACGTAGTTCTCGCAGAACAAGAAGTCTGATGGGTTTAGACTTCTTATTCCTAAGTCCAGTAGAAGCCCATCCAATATCCGTCTTCCGCTAGCTTTAGGAATGTCCAACTATGAGGCCCAACCGCGAAGGCCCAAGGCTCGTCCGTAATCGCAGGACTTCACGGATAGTGCATATCCCTGCGCAAGGATAACACTCCGCTACAGCTATCTCCCTTAATTTATGAACGCAGGTATAGCCACGGTTCACCCCAAGTACCAGACGCATCCCTGTCCCCCGAATGAGGATAACCCACCAGATAGCAGGACAGGTGATCCCAAGCTCTTGGGTGCAAAGTGCAGGATGACTCCAACCCGTTGAATACAAGAACAGAGCTCCCAAAGCACACACCAAAGTTAACCCCACATCCCCAACGAGGACACCCGTTGAATACAGGAGGAGGCCTTCAATCATCAGGCATACCCCTGGAGGCCTTTTAGCTTTTCACGGACATCCCCCTCCTTGACCGTCTCAAGAAGGGAATTCTTCAAAGAGTACCTGCAACAAATACATTAGTGAAAAATAACTTCCACTGCTCCTCCCCATGCAAGCTCTGTCCTGAACTCAACATCAAAAGTATATAGACCAAACACAGGACGCGTCCTAACCAATTGGGCGCGTCCTCACCTTCATAAATCCAACCTTGTTTCCTCACTCATCGTTCCTTACATTATTCAAAACCACAGGACACGTCCTAGAAATTAGGGCGCGTCCTCAACCTTATTAGATTTGCACCGTCTCCTCTAAACCATCATGCACAACATCTCACTCCCTATGACGCGTCATAGTTAAAGTAGACGTGTCCTAAAGCTTCCATCGCCATAAGACTTTATCTGCTAAGCACTTTCAAAGATATCGACGCGTCCATATTTCCCGGGCGCGTCCTTTCTTGTCCATGCACTCATCTTGCCTGTTAACATATCCTTCCCAAAACAGGCGCGTCCTATTTAGCTGGACGCATCCTAGTCCTCTTCAATGTGACACCGATTTTGACTTGTAACCAGCCCACGTTTGACCCAAGTCAATCCAGTGCCAAATTTTGGACATAACACGGATCATTAAGCAGCTTAACAGTTCTGAAAGAAGGCTGGGGTTGAATGGGGTCCTTATCGCCACTATATGTGCGGGTTTGTTGAGGGCGAGGAAAATATAATGGTGGTTTTTGGTGGGTTAAAGATTTTCCGGGGGTTAGTTTGAGGAGGAGTCTCTTGTTCAAGAAGATTTTCCCATTAAAATCTTTAGTGAGGTGTATGGCTTGTGCTTTACTATGGATCTGTATGAAACCATATCTACTTCCATTTTTATCCCTTTTTTTTGGTAGTATTATGTCCTTTAGGCTTTATGTTGTACTCTCTACCAAAAAAACCCCAAATATCTCTAGATTGTGCCTCTGAAAGGATGTTGTGATTTTAATAATTATCATTATCAGAATTCATGGGTTGTCAATGTACACGAGGAGGAGGTACACAAAGTTTTTATTTCGTGGCAGGAGCTCAGGGAGCTCCATGCGACTTGATTTACATGACTTGATTTATAGGAGGAGTTTGTAAGTTTGATCGATTTTTTTAATCAGGTCATGCAATTGAAATTAGAGACATATATGCTGGTAGTAGGAGTGTACAGCATATGATTTATTTTCCATTATAATGGAACTTTTATAAAATAATTTATATAAATTTATAAGGGTAAATAGGTAAATTCAAGGTGTACCAAAAAATAGATAGCATACCAAAATTTTTAATGTTTCGCCTTTTATATAATAGTAAAGTAATAGATAAATATCTCATAAATTAGTATTTTTTTCTAAAAAATTTGGAGAACGATAATTATTATAAAATTTAATTCAATTAATAAAAAAATAAATCTAGGGACCATGGTTGAGGTACAAATTAAGAGAATCAAAGGATAATTTATCAAAGAGTTTCATTACATTTTTTTACTTTCTTCGGATATATTCTTCGTTCTATTATTATGCCCGGGGCGTATATATAATCCATTCAATCGCACCAATCGCCCGTATCGCTCACAATTGAATCACATTTAACGGATAATCGCAATATGCGAATTGATTGTGAATTGAAATTACAAAAATCACATATTCGTGGATTGGATGCGAATTTAGATTTTAATAAGAAGAAATCCAAACACAACCGCAAATCGCAATATAATATATATTAAAAATATAATAATTAAAATTATATACTTTATAAACACAAATGAATAAATAATATATGACATGTACAAAGTATTGGGATTTTATACTTTAAACTTTTATTCTAGCTCAATTGGTTTAGCCTAATTTGTTTATAAACAATTATGATATATAAAGACCGTTATCTAAGTTATCTAGGAGAACTTTTTTACTTTTGTTGCAAAAAGGTTTGTTCAAATTAATTTGTGTATTAATAATTTTTTATGTTGTTTCAAGTTTGAGTTTTTTTGCTATAATTTTTTATACAAGTTTAATAGGTCGTTGAACGGCAAAGTTACCTGCATCAACCGCAAATTTACGGTTAAAAAAATCATGATTAATGACAACCGCATACGCGATTGAGTTTGGAGATTTCATAAAACCGCTATCAATGATTTGGTGCCATTTTCACCTTTTAACAATACCAAATTTAATCACGTACACCCTTGCTAATAGATAGTCTGCTACTTATATAATCGTTGAATTTTAATAAATTTGCAATTTGATTAATTCATGTGCAGCGACCGATTAGGCAAGCATTTTCACTTCTTCAGCGGGGCTACTAAACTCCTGGATATATATTTATATAGACGAAATATTAAAAGTTTGGTAGTCGGTCGGTCGGTACTTGCTAAAATTACTTAATTACCCTTATCTAATTATTTTAATTCTAATTATTGGGTCGAGCAATTATAATTCTAATTGATATTGAAGTCAACTTCTTCCGCTGCCTTACCAATTTCAATTCTATTTTATATCGAATTCTATATCATTATAATTTATATTAAATTCAACTTCTTCTACCTATTTAAATTTTAATTCATATCGAATTCTATATTATTTTAATTTGCTACTTTGGGCTAAATTAAATTTAAACAAACTAATATAATTATTAAGATTTTGTTGATATAAAGTGACTCGGGCTAAGATAAAATAATAATGCTATCAATTCTCCTAAAAAAATTATACTAATGAACTAGGATAAACAAAATAATATATTTTATTTATTCAGGATAAAAAAATACATTATACAATTGATTCAAACTAATACAAAACTAAAATAAAAATACAATTCGACCAACAAAAATAAAATTATATATATTAATTATTCAGTCTAAAACAAAATTAACTTATTGATCCAGACTTTAAAAAAATTTAAAATAAATTAAAAATAATTAGTTTGATTTGGTCGGTGTATTGGGCATCGGAATAAAATAAAATAATGTGAACCACTGATCCGAGGTAAATCAAATTAATATTAGACTAAGTATATATATTTCGTATCCTATTGATGTGAACTACAAAATCAAATTTAATTATGACATAAATATTATTTTTTTCAAAAATACACATAGAATTATCAATAAAACTATATCGTTCGATCAATAATATTGTCTTTTTTAAAATATCTTTTATAAAGTTATAGTTAACTGATTAAGTAATCATAATGCTAAAATAATATTTTTTAAGGTACCAACATAATGGAGACATTATAATTTTACCCTCAATAAAATAATAATTTTATTATAATAATATTTCCTCCCTTACCAATGCTATCACTTTAAATAAATTTAAATGTTCTAAAAAGTTATGAACATATACGTTTACATATATAATTATCATGAAATCATATTATTTAAAATTTTAAATAAACAAAATTAAGAATTGAATTCGAGTATTTTTTTAAAATTATATAATATTAAAAAAAAATCTGTCCAGTCCGTACATCGCACGGGTTTTAGGCTAGTAAAAACAAGCCGTCAATGATTGTTACTAAAGTTAATTATATTTATATATTTCTATTATCCATTCACGAAATGGATTCGGTTGGTAAAAATTAATCAGGATTGAGTTAAAATCTCTATTTATACAATTATAAAGGATACTATCCTAAAACTCGGGCGATGTATGGTTAATTTAAATAGTTATTTTATTATTATTATAATATCTTATAAGTTAGTATAAATCTACAATCCATTATATCGACCCAATTAAACTGACTATATTCAACTTTAATTTAATTTCTTAACTCAGAATATATAATATAATTATATTTTAGTTACGATAAAAGTATATAATATTTTATTTTAGTTGGTCTAAACATTTTATGATTTTAATTTTGTTTTATCTTAGATTATATGTGTAAATTATTTTAGCCTTGATTAACAACATATATTGAATTATTTATTTTACGACACTATTATATAAAGTGATGAATCATCTCTAATTTTATTTTAATGAAATAACATATTTACGGACTAAATAATAAAATTGTGCTAACATAAAGCAACGATTACATTATAGATAACTTTGCTACTCTTATTTTTTACAGACTAATTAATAAAATGTGCTAACATAAAGCAAAAACTTACAAACTAATTACATTATCGAGAACTATCCAAAAACACACAAAAACGAGTAATCGACGTGGTTATAGTTCCGTAAAATTGAGAAATATTCAAACAAAAGCTAATCACAAATTCAAATTCACAATTTCGATACAAAGAGAAAACTAATTAAATAAGATTGGGCATATACTAAGCACTAAATTTTATAAATTTGGAGTGTTTTAATTGATTTAATTGTTGTGAATGCAGGGAGTTCCACCACTATTAAAAGTGTTCGCAAAAAAAGGATATATGAGATGAAGTACCTGAGGATAATCTTCATAATATTATTGTAATCTTTGAAGTACAGAATGCCTCGTGAGAGATGCACACTTTTTTATAATATCTGGTGTTTCTTATGCCAAGTTAACTCATGTAAGTTTAGAGATGTGGTGCATAAGTGGTAAACCTCTCTTGGTTGAGAACGCGCCTTCATAAAGGAAGATGCGGAGGACGTACACTCATGAGATTGAAGGATGACATAATTTTTTTCTTGGATTAGATATTAGAATTCCAATTTTGTTTTCAACTTCATATGGAATTCGGGGGTAGTTGTTATAGCCAAAATTCGGTAATAGATCATTTCGGGTCAAGAACGGGTCAATTGGAATCAAATTGGGGCAAAAGGATGAAGGATTAGGTTTTAGGCCGCAATGCATGAGGGGAGGACGCGCCCTAGGGCTAGGACGCGCCCACGTTTAATGAAATGTAAGATATGGACTATGTTTGGGTTTAAGCTACAACACAACAGAAGTGAACGTGTCCTACGGGTTGGGCGCGCCCTAGTCAAGTGGAATACACTACATGGCTTATTTGGATGAACGGATTTTTCCTCGCTCAGGACAAGGTAAAGTGCTTGTCCTCGCTCCGGGCTTGTCCTCGCTCCGGACGTATCCTCACTCAAGACAAGGTAAAGGGCTTGTCCTCGCTCCGGGTTTGTCCTCGCTCCGGGCTTGTTTTCGCTTAGGACAAGGCAAAGGGCTTGTCCTCGCTCCGGGCTTGTCCTCGCTCAGGATGGCGCAACGGGCTTGTTCTCGCTCGGGACAAGGCAAAAGGGCATGTCCTCGCTCAAGACGATGCAATGAGCTTGTCCTCACCTGGTACAAGGAAAATAAGAACAACCACAGGATAAGGCAAACATGGAAAGAGAAATGGAGATTGTTTTCACTAACATATTTGTTGTAGGTAGTCTTTGAAGAATTCCCTCCCTGAGTCGGTCAAGGAGGGGGATGTCCGTGAAAAGCTTGAAGGCCTCCAGGGGTATGCCTGATGATTGAAGGCCTCCTCCTGTATTCAACAGGTGTTCTCGTTGGGGATGCGGGGTTACCATTGGTGTGTATTTTGGGATCTCTATTCTTGTATTCAATGGGTGTCCTCGTTGGAGAACTTTGGAGTCATCCTGCACTTTGCACCCAAGAGCTTGGGATCACCTGTCCTGCTATCCGGCGTATCATCCTCATTCGGGGGACATGGACGCGTCTGGCATCTGAGGTGAATCGTGGCTATACCTGCATTCGTAAATCAAGGGAGATAGCTATAGCGGAGTATTATCCTTGCACAGGGAGATGCACTATCTGTGTAGTCCTACGATTACAGACGAGCCTTGGGCCTTCGCGGTTGGGCCTCATAGTTGGACATTCCTAAAGCTAGCGGAAGATGGATTCAGGAGGGATTTTTACCGGGCCTCAGAATGAGAAGTCTAAGTCCATTAGATTTCTTTGTTCCCCAAGAACTACGTCAGGCTTGATCCCTATATAAAGGGTACGTAGGCACATTGAGAGGGGTGGGAAGTTGAGAGCTAAAAAGGAGCCACCACTAACCCTAATCAAACTCAGCCCCCAATTTATCACAACCACCACATTCCGCTCACTTTTTCTATAAAGAACCACCATCGTAGATCTTGATTCCGACGAAGAACCTCAAACTTTGTTGATACCAAATTCCTCCGTCAACAAATTGGCGCTAGAAGGAGGGGGCTAATCAAGATCATAATCTTAGGAGTAAAAAATGTCTTACAATCGTGATGAAAGTTCTTATGATGTAAGTGATAGCAGATCTGAAGGAGATGGTGAGGGAGGCTACACTCAGCATAAACCCTATGTGCCCAGAAACGTAGTGGATCCTCCACGAGCTCCGGATGTGGGAGGAACACCACCAGTTCTCATTAGCAACGCTGATATCTTGGATCAACTGTATCACATGGGAGATACTCTGGACAAGTTTAATTCAAGGTTGAACACGGTGGAGTGTCGCAAGACAAGGAGAGGCTGTCATTTCCCCTGCCATGGTCATGTTGCGGAGAAAGCCCCCATGGTTGAAGAAAACATCCACGATGTTCGTGGCCAAGCTAATGGAGTAAATCCTCGACTCATTCCACGGTGCTTGCAGTATTCTGACGATGTCGAGCCTATTGTGGAACTTGTTGACGAGGACACTGATGGGAGAGAGAGGTCTCGTATCAACAATCAGGTTGCCAAGAATATCTAGAATCAAGATGAGGAAAGAATAGATTTTTCAACTCTAAAGAGAAGACTTGGCATAAGGTTGGAAGATGATGATTTGAGAGTGTTGCTATTGGAATGGTAAAAGGAAGGTAGCAATGGAGAAGCGAGGCCCCGTGATACAATGCGTTTGCCCTCTACATACTCAAGGGATGATAGGGTGTGGCACCACGAACATGAGCGTGCCCCTCCACGCGGAAGACTTGGAAATAATGGTCGGAGCTATCAAGGGAATGGACGGGGAAGGATTGGATATTAGTAGAGAAGGGCGCCATTTTACGAAAGACGTGAGGGCGCGCCCTCATCTAGAGAAGCTCCCGTCATTGTCCCTATAGCTTCCCACAGTGCTACGAGCAAGGGATCGAGGAGGCATCCTCATGATGGAGATGGCGTCCGAATTCAAGAGAGGTTGCAAAACAACGGTGAGGCTCAAAGACGCGACCAAGAGATACCTCATGTACAAGGGGAGGTTCAAATCAAGATGATAATGTACCGCAGCCGCAGCCTCAGGGCGAGGGGCGGCAAGATCCACCGGTACACCCGGGGGGTAACCAGGGGGAACAACAGCAACCCCAAGAACCCAATGTTCAAACTGTCCCTGGAGTTGGGACATTCAATGTGGATGATCTTAGGAGGTTGCTCAATTATCTTGAAGGAGGAAGGGTTACAATAACTGTGCAAGCTCCATCCCCTTCTCTGTTATTGCAAGAAAAGAGCAGTTACCCGCTGGATACAGGAACACGACCAATAACTTACATTTTCATGGAAACTCTGACCTTGTGGAATTCCTGGGACGTTTCAACATTGAAATAAATGTATATCAAGTACCTGAATTAGCACAGTGCCATCTTTTGGCAGCCACTTTTAGAGAAGGCGCTCAACAGTAGTTTTAGAAACTTGGTCCAAGAATTATCACGACGTGGGAATAAATAAAAACATTGTTTCTTACTCAGTTTCAAGCTGTCATGAAGTATACTACACATGTTACCACCTTGGCAAATGTGAAACAGAAAGAGGAGAAAGCTTGACTTCATACTTCAAGAGGCTCAATGCAGAGTCTACCTTGGTGAGGGGTGCAACGGACGAGACACTGAAAATACTTCTTATAGCCGGTATGCACGTGGGAACAGATTTTTGGAAACACTTGCAAGGGAAAGACCATGTGTCGTTAGCTGACGTACTCGCGCAAGATGAATCCTTCAAGGAAATTGAACAATCGTTGGATGAAACTAAAATGAATGATGGTGTGAGCAATCCCAAGGGGCGAGCTAAGAGAAGGGATAGGTCGGTAAGTCCAAAATATCAACGTAACACTCGCAGTCCTAATAGGGCCAATGCTACCAGCTCACGAAGAGAATGAAGCCCACAGTTGAACTTTTAATATTGGAAAATGGTTTAGGGATCAAAGTTATTGAGGAGGCTATGGTGGAGCGTGAAGGAGATGTGGTACAACGAGAAGTTAATGGAGAAAGGTTGGAAGGAAGGAGTGAATCCTTTCAAATTTTGAATAATCCTCTTGAGGTTGATGCTCCTCTAAAGAAGGATGCTCCCTCAAGGAATGAAATGCTGAAAAATTCATGGGAGGTTGATGCTCCTCCAAAGGAGGACGCGCCCTCATGATGTGCAATGTTGGAAGCATTGCCTTGTCATGAGGTTGATGCTCCTTCAAGGGAGGACGCGCCTCCAGACTCTACAATGGTTGAAGCTTTGCCTTGTCCTGAGGTTGATGCTCCTCCAAGGGAGGACGCGCCTTCAAGCTCTACAATGGCTGAAGTTTTTCCTTATCCTGAGGTAGATGCTCGCATTAATGAGGACGTGCCCTCAAGTGAAAAGATGATGATAGAAGATCCTTGGGATTTTGAGTTTGATCTAGATTCAAGAATTCCTCCAAAATATTGACCTTGAAGATATTTTATGAAGTTTTATTGAAGAGGCTCTAGAAACCTTCCAAAAATATTGGTCTTGTAATTCATTATGATACTTGAAGCTTTTGTAGAAAACCCTTATCGAGATAACTCGCTCCTCTTAGAGAGGACGCGCCTGACAAGGATGAAGATCCTTGTCGAGGTAGAAGCTCCTCTTAGAGAGGACGCACCCTTCGAGGATAGAGACCTTGTCGAGGCAGACGCTCCTCTTAGAGAGACGCTCCCTCCAAGGATGAAAATCCTTGTCCAGGTAACTCGCTCCTCTTAGAGAGGACACTCCCTATAAGGATGAAGATCATTGTCGAGTTAGAAGCTCCTCTTAGAGAGGAGGCACCCTCCAAGGATGGAGACCCTGTCGAGGTAGACGCTTTTTAGAGAGGACGCGCCCTGTAAGGATGAAGATCCTTGTCGAGGTAGAAACTCCTCTTAGAGAGGACGCGTCCTCCAAGAATAGAGACCTTGTCCAGGCAGACGCTCCTCTTAGAGAGGACACGCCCTGCAAGGATGAAGATCCTTGTCGAGGTAGAAGATCCTCTTATAGAGGATGCGCCCTCCAAGGATGGAGACCTTGTCGAGGCAGACACTCCTCTTAGAGAGATGCACCCTCTAAGGATGAAAACCCTTGTCAAGGTAACTCGCTCCTCTTAGAGGGGATGCACCCTGTAAGGATGAAGATCCTTGTCGAGGTAGACGTTCCTCGTTGTGAGAACGCTCCCTCCAATGATGAAAACCCTTTGTCGAGGTAAGACGCTCTTCTTTGTGAGGACGCGCCCTCCAAGGATGAAAACCCTTGTTGAGATAAGTCGCTTCTCTTAGAGAGGACGCGCCCTCCAAGGATGAAAACCCTTATCGAGGTAACTCACTCCTCTTATAGAGGATGTGCCCCGCAAGGATGAAGATCCTTGTCGAGGTAGAAGCTCCTTTTAGAGAGGACGCGCCCTCCAAGATGGAGACCTTGTCGAGGTGGACGCTCCTCATTATAAGGACGCGTCCTCCAAGAATAAAAACCCTTGTCAAGGTAACTCACTTCTCATAAGGAGGATGTGCCCTCCAAGGATTATTTTCCTTGTCGAGGTAAGTCACTCCTCTTATAAAGGACGCGTTCTCAAGGATGAATACCTTATCCAAGTAGATGTTTCTCTTATAGAGGATGCACACTAGGGGGTAAGATGCCTATGATTGTTTTTATGGCATCACATAGTGCCCCAGGCGTAAGATGGACGCATTTTCCTCAAAATTAGGGAAATGACCAAATTCGAGGATACAATCAACTTCAAGAAAATCCCTTCGAGAAGATACTTCCTTATAAGATCAAAATGGTAGCCTTAAGTTCTGGTCACGCCTCTCCCTCAAAGTGCACTCTTCTATATATAATGTTGTTCTCAGGAATGCCTAATATGCTTATTATTGTTCTTATTCCATTAATGGAATTTTTGATTGAGGTCCCGTCATTGATTTTAGGTGTGCTAAAAAAAGGCTATTATGGGATGAAATACCTGAGGATAATCCCCATAATATTTTCGTAAGATTACACTTTGAAGTACGAAATGCCTTATGGAAGGTGAACACTTTTGTATAATATCTCTTGTTTCTTATGCTGAGTTAACTCATATAAGCTGAGAGATGTGGTGCATAAGTGGTAAACCTCTTTTGGTTGAGAACGCGCCTTCATAGAGGAAGATGCGGAAGACGTACACTCATGGAATTGAAGGATGACATAATTTTTTGTTTGGATTTAGATATTAGAATTCCAATTTTGTTTTCAACTTCATATGGAATTCGGGGGTAGTTGTTATAGCCAAAATTCGGTAATGGATTATTTCGGGTAAAGAACGGGTCAATTGGAATCAAATTGGGGCAAAAGGATGAAGGATTAGGTTTTAGGCCGCAACGCATGAAATACAATATATGGACTATGTTTGGGTTTAAGCTACAACAGAACCGCAGTGGACGCGTCCTAGGGGTAAGGCGCGCCCTAGTCAAGTGGAATACACTACATGTCTTGTTTGGATGAACGGATTTGTCCTCGCTTAGGACAAGATAAAGTGCTTGTCCTCGCTCTGTGCTTGTCCTCGCTCCGGGCTTGTCCTCGCTTCGGGCTTGTCCTTGCTCCGGTTTTATCCTCCCTCAAGACAAGGCAAAGGGCTTATCCTCGCTCCGGGCATGTCCTCGCTTAGGACAGTGCAACGGGCTTGTCTTCGCTCGGGATAAGGCAAAAAGGCTTATCCTCGCTCAAGATGACGCAATGAGCTTGTCCTCACTTGGGACAAGGAAAACAAGAACAACCTCAGGATAAGACAAACATGGAGAGAGCAATAGAGATTGTTTTCACTAACATAATTGTTGTAGGTACCATATTAATGTTAATTGCTAATAGTCTAAACTAATATCAATCTAGCAAGATGCAAATTAATAAAAATGTGCGCATGTCCTGTGACTAGAGGTGGCCAAACGAACGGGCCGAGCGTGCCGGGCCGAATTTTTGGCGGGCCGGTTTGATCACCATTAAAATCGTGAACGGCCCGTGAAAGCTGACGAACCGTGTCGAATCGTGCTGATTAGAGAAAACGGCAACTCGTGAACAACCCACAAATTACGTGAGTTTGACGGTTCAGGGTGACAGCTGGCGAGCCCGTGCCGTGCCGGGGCGAGCCGAGCTGTTCACTTACCTTTTTTTTGTTAAACGCATTACCCATGAATACAATTAGAGGTGCAGTGCATGAATATTATTCATGTTGTATATTTTAATTATTTATGGAAATGACAAAATTATTAGCAATACTTTGAGTTCCATATTAACACTTAATTACTTTCATTTATACAGAAGTATTTCAACTTAAAGAGAGAAGATAACAAGAGGGTCTACTGGTCTTTACCTCTTTGGTCAGTGGTCAGTTATGTCTATCGCTTCTACAACAAGGTGTACCTAAAGGCTGAAGGACCTATGTTTACAAAGTCTGCATGTTATTTGTCACATAAAAAACAAGTTAATACCATTACAACTTACACTAATTTTTTAATCCAGCAGAGACAATATTGGATCCCATCACTCTGTAGTTTAAAAGATCATAATGGCATTGTTTATAAAAAATACCATGGTCATTTGTAAATCGTCTATAAGCACTTTCTCTATAATACCCATATTGATTTAAGTAACTTGCTACAAATAAACTCTGAATAACCAATAGCTAGATATTCATATCACGTCACTTTCTTAATCAAAAAATAAAAACCTTTATTCAGTCAGACTAACACCACGACCACGCATTAACTTGGATCTCAGAACAAGAAATGCCTCTATCTTTCATTTGAAGTCAAAAATACAGTTTTCAGCTCATTGTAACTCAACCAAAATACTTGTTATGCACAAGCTAAAGATTTAATGGACCACCTCTTAGGTTTTGGGCCTGGTCACTGGTCACTGGTCAGAGTATAGTATGCAGAATGCTATGCAACAAAATCATCCAAAACATTGCTACGATCATTAAAGCCATGATATAAATGAAGTAAGTAAAAACACAACCTAAGAAAAAATGAAATAAATCAAACAAATGAAAATAATAAGTGATATTTTCACTCTAGTTGTGCTGCCGAGGAAGTAACCAAGAAGATGGAAATGTACAAGCTCAAAACTAAAAAACCAGAATACTAGTACCTACAGCCTACAGGCTACAGACAAATAGACAATTTAATATCTAAAAATTTAAAACTTTGCGGTGCTCGTGTGATTTTTAAATTAAAATTTTCCATATTGTTTGACCCTTGTACAATACGCCCTCCAGACCTAACAATTAAGCAATTAAGTAATCTTCATAAATATATTTCTCACAAATTAAATTTAAAAACCTAGAAATTATTGTAAAGGGTAGCATACCTTCATCAAGTTGTTTCATATCATCCGGATCCTCTTCAACACTTATAGCTTTTGTGGTTCGTCTCATCCAATCTCGAGCACATATAAGTGCTTCAACCGTTTTAGGTGTTAAAGAACTCCTAAAATTATTGAGAACTCTACCTCCCGTGCTATTTCCGAAGCTACAGTGGATATTGGAAAAGTTAAAATATCCCGTGCCATTTGAGATAAAACGGGAAATCTCATCGAATTAATTTTCCACCACTCTAATATGTCAACCCTCTCGGAAGTCCTAATGTTTTTGCTTTCTCACTCAAATACTCTTCCAAATCCGATGCACTACCATCACTTGAAATCTTTCCAATATCTTTCTCAAATTGCATCCTCAATATCTGAGATGGATGCACTTGACCAACATTTTCTTCTCTATTTTTCTCTCTAACATCATCTCTTTATTTGTTCTTTACAATTTTAGATTTGTATTCATTGAACATTTTATACAATGTTTCTTCTAAAGACTTTCCCATCAACCCCCAACATCTTCCCCGTATATGTGCCTTAACATATACACCATAAATTGCAACTTGTGCCTTGGATCAAGCACCACCGTAATAAATAAAAGATTGTTCATTTTAGCCGGACTTTCCCAATACTTTTCAAACTTTTCCAACATCTCCTTTCCAATAGCATGCATTTCAACATTAGCACCATATGTCCAATCATTCAAGGTAGAATGAACGACATATATCTCATGCAAGAAAATGTTAGAAGTGACATAAGAAGTGCCCGAAATCTTCAAAGTTAGATCATAAAAAATTCTCAAGAATGATGCAAATTTTCTCACGGTTACCCAATCTTCACAAGTAGGCCTTCCATCAACATTACCCACCTTGAGATGTTTTTTATACCTAGGATCTTGAGTATCATACCTACTAAATGCTCTCTCATATTCTCTCGCGGGTGATTGTCTAACATACTTAACGGCATTTCTCACCTTACTAATTGATCCGTCAAATAAACCCAATCCATCTTTAACAAATAGATTTAAAATGTGAGCAACACACCTTAAATGCAAATTTTCCCCATTCAAGACACTAGTATCCCAATTATCAATTCTCTCTTTTAATTTTATCAAAGCTACATCATTAGAACTTGCATTATCTACCGTGATGGATAACACCCTAGTAATTTCCCACTCCACCAAATACTCCTCAATTGCCATTGAAATTGCCTTACCTTTATGACTAACAATTGGACAAAAGTTTAGTATTCTCTCATGCAACTTCCAATCTTTGTCAATAAAATATGCGGTTAAACACATATAATTAATCCTTTGATTAGAAGTCCATGTGTCCGTAGTTCGGCAAAGGCGTTGGGTTGATTCAAGCAATGATTTTTTTAACTCATTTCTTCTAAGAGAATACATCCCATAAAAATTACGTGCAACCGTCCATCTAGATGGAATTTGAAACATTGGTTGCACGGTAGCCATAAATTTTTTAAAGCCCAAACCCTCCCCGAACCTAAATGGTAACTCATCAACAATAATCATCTTTATATATTTCTCTCTAGCCAAATCTTTGTCAAAAATCCAACTACCCAATGTAGTGTTTCCCCCATCTTTATTAGTTTGAAAAGCTAATTTCGTTTGACGACCTTCAACATTGTATGACTTGCAAGACTTTAAATGATTACGCAAACTACTAGTACCATTTCTTTAAGTATTTGCACTTAAATCTTTAGCACAATACTTACACTTACCTTTAACAATTACTCCATTTGCATCTTTAATTTTCTCGTAATGTTCCCAAACATAACTTCGAGATTCCATTGCCTTTCTCTTTCTCAGATTCGAAGCAACAATTTCGGTCCGAGTTTCTAATTCTTCTTGATAATCATGCTCGTCTTCCATCTAAAATAGATTACATGAGTAACCAATTAACACTAAAATCAGCACCAGTAAAAATAAAAAGCAAATATGGTTCTGTTGTTTAAAATACTAATACAAATTAAAAGCTAATATGATTCGACCGTGAATCCGAGACCGAATAAAAATCGTAAACAAAGCAGTCGTCGTGTATAAAAATGGGGAAAAGGATATTGAAGGCTAAACCATGAAAACAAAGCAATTGAATTGAAACCCCTAAACCCCAAATCGAACAACAAATTGAATAAATTGATAATCAGAGTAACTTACTTCAGAGTTACAAATTGAATAAATTGCTCAGAGAGTCAGAGAATCGAAGAGTTAAAGTCGGTCTGTGGAGGTCGACGCCGACAATGTAGGCTGTGAACTGTGGAGGAGGTCGGCAGTCGCCAGTCGGTCTGTAAAGAAACTAGAAAGTATAGTAGAAATGTAAGATTAAGTATAGTAGTACAAATGTAATAATATTAATAATCAATATTTTATACCATATAAATAAGTTCGGTAAATTTAAACGATTTTCGGTTAACCGCGGTTAAAAACCAAAAAATCGAACTTTTAAAAAATTATTATCGAAAACCGAACCGAATTTAATATTTTGGTTAACTGAACTGATTAAATATCGGTTATTCGGTTCGGTTTTCGGTTAACTGAGCCGGATGCACAGCCCTACTTATAACTGGTCACCTGAGTTTAAGGCCGCTTGCGACCACTTTTTGATCTTCTCATGACCTCTATTCGACCAATTCTCCTGTCTTAGTTCACATCAAACATGCATTATAATCATTTTCTGATTACTTATTTTTTATTTTCAACAACTGATATGCTCATCTTTTCTCTATTCGACCAAATCTGATTTTATCTCTATCAATCCCTCATCGATTTGTATTTCTAAAACTCTTCATAATTAATGATATTCGTAAAATGTTAGTGGTTATAATGGTGATGGTGGATATGTTGACAATACAAATGGCTTTTTATATTAATATATAATTCAAAAATAATATAGAGTTTTATAACATTTATTCTGGAGTCCTTTTAAATTGATTTTTATATTCAAGTTATATATTTTAACATACCAATTTAAATAGTCGATTAAAATTATTTATGCATAATTTAAATGTTAACTAAATATATGCTATCATTTTTTCGTACAAATCGAATCGTAATCGGTAAATATCGTACTTAGATATATTATAAATTATTTGATTACTAATATATACAAACATACTGTAAAAATCTTTATATTAACTAAACCGTGATATAAATATAGCAAGTGAGTTAACGATTTTAAGAAATATAAGAAAAATAGTATTTTGTTAGTATTTATAAATGTGAACTCATAAAGATCATAAGCTCGACCCCTTTAAATTTTAATATTTTAACAACGTAAATACATGGACACATTTTTTATTTAGTTAAAGACTCAATCTAAATATCATAAATAACTTATTTTGTATCCTAATCATTTAAATAAACATACAATTACAATTATTCAAAAGAGAGAATTTTCAATTTTTTCGGATTTTATTAATTCTAGTTTTTTTCCAAAAAGAGTTTTATGGTGTGATAGTCAATTGAGAATGTAGTGAATGAGGTTTAAAATTAAAATGATAATAAAATGGGTTCGATTTCACTCACGATTAACATCTTTAATATATTTCATTATTTTAGGGATAAATGGGTAATTTTTAAATGACATGAAAAGACATTTAAAACCATCTGATTCTCTGAATGGCATGAAAAGACCATGGTGCCATTATATATATATATAATAGATATATAGAATCTTCCCTGTCATTCATCTAAAAATAAAATGGAAAATTTTGTTGAAATATTGTAATAGTTATGTTATCTTATAAACACATATTTAATATGGTGGAAAATTTGAAAGACATATAACTAGTTAAATGATTACTCGATGATTAGGTCCAGCCTTATTTTTTAATTTTTCCCAAAAAATCAGCTGTTTATATATCAATTAAAATCAGCTGTTTTGATAATTCATTAAATTATATACTAATTGGTATATTGTGCTAATTAATGGTTCGGAGATGGTATTCTTTGTTTTAGTTTTTTAAAGTTTTAATGGTTAGTAGTAATTTGACTCGTTTGTGCTAACTAATGGTTCGAAATGTACTAGTAATAGTTTGGCATAGTAAGTTGAGATATGTTGTTGTGATTAGACAGTGGATGGAATGCTTGTTGATTGATTGATTGGTTGTGGCTAGCTTATAAACGAATGAGTCATGCCGAATTTTCGATAGGACTTAAAATAGAAAATAACGGTTCTATAAATGTTTCGTGTTTAAGTTGGGATTATATAGTATTTTTTATTGTGCACTTTGCAGTTACTATGGAGAATGAGTGTGGGCCTATTGTTAGATAACTCCTGACGATGCAGGATGATCATATTAGTACTGCCATATGGGCGGCAGGTGTGCGGGATAAGCTGGATGTACGGCAGTACACAACTAATCATCAGCAGTGGATAGTTTCAGATCCCCAGCGTGAGTTGCTGAGCCAATGGGGTTTCTCGACTTTCACGAACAATCGTTCAGTTCCTCAGAATGATATTCGTTTGATAACGGCCTTAGTAGAAAGGTACTAATTTGTAATCAATTTTCTCATTTATTTGAATCGTCATTGGCAATGTTTGTGATGTTTGTGTATGAATGCAATTGCAGGTGGAGGCGAGAGACTAACACCTTTCACTTTCCATTTGGTGAGTTGACCATCACCCTCGAGGATGTATACATGATTATGGGCCTCCCTGTTAAGGGTCGTCCAGTTACTCATAGGGAGCTTGACGCTCCGAAGGCGTATTAGATGAGGGTATGGCAGGATGCAAGATTGGATGAGGTGGGGCGCAAAGATATGTATAGGGACGGGTTCAAGCTTTACAAATTAAGGGAACGATATGCGGAGCTACCAGAGGGGGGGGGGCTAGAACAGGATCTTGTGGTTTACACACGAGCTTATCTTTTATAAATCATTGGGGGCATATTGTTTCCTTCATCGAGTCGATATACCATGCATCCGAGGTATTTACTTGTATTGTTTCAGTTTTTAAATTGTAGTTTATATCATCTTAGTCCTTCACTTGTCCTTTTTTGTTGATTTTGCATATGAAGCCCTGTATTCTCATTTATTTTCAATTTGACACTATAATTCTTGTAATTGGTGCATTTTAGTTCTTAAATTATAGTTTATAGCATCTTAGTTCTAATTTGACATTAATGTCGCATTGTTTTTGCATATCATGCCCATATTTTGCCCTGTATTCTTACTTGCTCTATATTTCCTTTATCGCAGGTACTTACAGCTCATCCAGGATTCACCTCAGATTAAATCGTATGCATGGGGAGCTGCTGTATTGAGCTATTTATTTAGAGGTTTGACCAAGGCTGCTCATAAGAGTGCAACAACACTTAATGGATGCACAATGCTACTAATGTTGTGGGCACACGAGAGGTTATTTCCTGGTGCTCCTAAGATTGCACCTGGGGTGGAGCTTGTTTGGCCGAGGGCTTTGGCATGGGCTGAGCCGAACCCTGATCGGAGGGAGAACCCTCACCACCATACAGGTACTGTTCATTTTTGCATATTTACTATTTGAACTCTCCTTCGACCAAACATTTGCATGCTTTTGAACTATCCAGTTTCATATGTTCCCTTATTGTTTTGCTTATAGGTCAGTACCGAGGGGATTTTGACCGATTTGAGATGAGTTGGCTGACATGGGAGCCTTATCGGTTATTCTTTGATGCGGTGGACTATTCTGAGGAGCAGTATGATGTCGAGCTGATGGATGCTTCGTATATGAGTCTCGGACGTATTCCACTTATTTGCTTCGAGATTGTCGAGTATGTCATACCGGACAAAGTCTTGAGATAGTTCGGTATGCTGCAGTATATTCATGATGATCCTATTGATATGTCTGCTCTGCGGAGGGACATGTTATCTCGTTGGTAGAGGGACCAGCATATGACTACTCTGAGACAGTATCGGGATGAGTGGTATGCTTATCTTGATGGTCAGATAGAGCCCGTTGGAGAGGGGCAATACGTGAGCATTGACCAGTATATGTACTGGTATAGGACCCATAGTAAGCTGAGGATTGCTCATTTTGTGGGTGTTGATCCATGCAAGATAGTGCCGCGTGACTGGTACTCTCAGCAGGGCCACTAAACGTCTGGAGCTAATACATAGTGATGTATGTGGCCCAATGCGTGTAATGGCTAGAGGAGGCTACTACTACTTCATAACATTTACTGATGATTTCAGTAGATATGGATATGTATATCTTATGAAGAACAAATCCGATTCTTTTGAAAAATTTAAAGAATACAAGGTTGAAGTAGAGAAGCAAATTGGCGGAGATGCAAGTATTAAGATCTTACGATCCGATCGTGGGGGTGAATACTTAAGCACCGAATTTAGAGAGTATTTGAAAGAGTGTGGTATTGTATCGCAACTCACTCCGCCAGGAACACCTCAATGGAATGGAGTTTCAGAGAGGAGAAATCGCACCTTGTTGGACATGGTGCGATCGATGATGAGTCATGCAGATCTTCCAATTAGTTTCTGGGGTTACGCTCTAGAAACAGCGGCTTTCACACTTAACCGTGTTCCTACTAAGAAGGTTCAAAAGACTCCATATGAGATATGGAAAGAGAAACGGTCAGGCATGAACTTTATGAAAGTTTGGGGATGTAAGGCATTTGTGAAACGTCAAGAATCTGACAAGCTTGGACCTAAATCCGAAGAGTGCATTTTTGTAGGATACCCTAATGAAACAAAGGCGTATTATTTTTATAGTCCTTCTGAGCAGAAAGTGTTTATTGCTCGAGATGCTGTCTTCATGGAAAGAGATTTTGTTTCCAAAAGAAACAGTGGGAGAACTATAGATCTCGATGAAGATCGAGAACCGCAAAATAGCATTGAACCTGAAGTGGAACAAGAGCAGAATAATGATAATGCTCAACAAACACAGGTTGTTCGTAGATCTGGTAGATTTCGCCATGAGCCAGAGAGATATGGATTTCTCATGACTCAGTGTGGTGATTTGATGCTCATAGATGAAGATGAGCCTCTCACATACCAAGATGCTATGAACAGTCCAGACTCTAAGAGATGGCTTGAAGCCATGAAATCCGAGATAGATTCCATGTACGAAAACCAAGTATGGACTTTGGTTGATCCACCTGAAGGGGTAAAACCCATAGGGTGCAAATGGGTTTTTAAGAAGAAAAAGGGCATGGATGGAAATGTTCAGACCTATAAAGCTAGGCTGGTTGCAAAAGGTTTCAAACAAATTCATGGTATTGACTATGATGAAACTTTCTCACCAGTGGCTATGGTCAAGTCTATAAGGATTTTACTTGCCATTGCAGCATTCCATGATTATGAAATCTGGCAAATGGATGTCAAAACAGCCTTCCTTAATGGAAGCCTTGAAGAGGATGTGTACATGACACAACCTGAGGGTTTTGTCGATCCAAGGAATGCTGGCAAGGTATGTAAATTGCGTCGATCCATTTATGGATTGAAGCAATCCTCTAGGAGATGGAATATCCGTTTTGATGAAATAGTCATAGAGTATGGCTTTGTTCAAAACGAAGATGAACCGTGTGTTTACAAGAAGGTTAATGGGAGCTATGTGGCATTCATAGTACTATATGTTGATGATATACTACTAATGGGGAATGACATACCTTCTCTAAAGGCTGTTAAGACGTGGTTAGGGAGCAATTTCTCCATTAAAGACTTAGGAGAGGCATCCTACATTCTAGGAATGAGGATCTATAGAGAAAGATCTAGAAGGATGATCGGTCTAAGTCAGAGCACATACATTGATAAGGTTTTGCATCGTTTTGGAATGCAAAATGCAAAAAGGGGATATGTCCCTGTGTCTCAAGGGATAACGATCTCTAAGGACCAATGTCCGAAATCATTGGATGAGAAGGACCACATGAATAAAGTTCCATATGCTTCAGCAATTGGATCTATCATGTATGCAATGGTATGTACTCGCCCAGATGTCTCGTATGCTTTGAGCATGACGAGCAGATACCAGTCTAATCCGGGTGAAGGTCACTGGACGGCAGTTAAGAATATTCTTAAGTACCTGAAAAGAACTAAAGATTCATTCTTGGTGTATGGAGGAGAAGAGAAACTCGTTGTAAAAGGTTACACCGATGCAAGTTTCCAAACAGACAGAGATGATACTGTATCACAGTCTGGTTTTGTGTTTTGTCTAAACGGAGGTGCTGTAAGCTGGAAGAGTTCAAAGCAAGAAACAGTAGCTGATTCTACAATGGAGGCTGAGTACATTGCAGCTTGTGAAGCAGCTAAGGAGGCCGTTTGGATTCGAAAGTTCATTTCTGTTTTGGGAGTGGTTCCATCGATCGCAGATCCCATTGATCTATACTGCGATAATAATGGAGCCATTGCACAGGCTAAAGAACCTAGATCACACTCCCGGGCTAAACATATACTCAGGAGATTTCACCTTATTCGAGAGATTAATGAAAGGGGTGATATACACATATGTAAAGTGCACACAAATGATAACATTGCAGACCCACTGACCAAAGGCTTGTCGCAGCAGAAGCACGATGGTCACACTAGTTCCATGGGTATTAGATATATGGGTGATTGGCTCTAGTGCAAGTGGGAGATTGTTAGTGTAGGTGCCCTAGAGGCAATACATTATTCTTTTATCTTTATGTCAGTTGATCATTCAATAAATTTATTTATTATGACCTTAATTACTGCGATATTTTGTTAGCATAATAAATGTCCTTAGAATCATGATACAAATTGTATAGTTTAAGTACATGACTTGAACTTGAGATTATATAATATATCATATTCTTAAAGGTCCCTAGTCGAGTATTATTATATAGGACAATAATAATACATAGATAGACTAGTATGTTGTTTGACAAGATAACCACATCTCATTGGTTATAAGTATGGGGATACTGAAGTCAATACATAGGTACATGTGAGAGTACATGGTACTGGACAGACCCACAGTGAGATTCTTCATGTTTAATAAAGTCATAAGAAAGACTCACAGTGATAATGGTGTAACGATCCTTTGACTTGAAATCATTATATTTCTATACGAGGATTAATATACTTTGACTACATTAAAAGTTACTTTTGATCGGGTGATGATAAAAGTGGACATCGGGTATATCATGAGTCGTATGAGAAATATGAATGATAGATAAAGGATTTAACCCTCCTATAATTAGGAGAGATATTATTGGCCTCTTGATTGAGTGAGATTATAAAAGCATGGCCATGCTCAAATAATGATTTGTTTCAATAATCTACTCATGCATCAAGTAAACCCAGATTAAATGTTGAAGAGGATGACTAAATACATGCCTCGAGTTTAATCTATAATATGTATGGTTAAAGGGATTATATTACACGAAAAAACATTAATCACGAAAGGTTTTATCTAATCACGATTTAATTATTATTTAATTGGGTAACAATGATGTATTACTAGATACCGCTCATTGTTTATAATTTTATTAGAGAATAAAATTATTGCCAATTAAATAATAGCCTATAGGGTCGCACAAATAGAGCACTTAATGGAATAGTTAATTTAAATTATGGATTTAAATTAATTGATGATTATTTGAATTTTATTATAATTAAGTAAGACTTAATTGAGATAATATAAATTCGAATTAAAAGGAATGTTTTTGCCCATAATAATTAAGTATGACTTAGTTATTAATTAAATAATAGAAATTCGTTTTTATTATTTAATCCAATACCTACTAGGGTTGGGCTTTGCTATTATGGGCCTTTTTAATCAGTCATTATAAATAGATAATGAGAGGTTAAAGAGGCTTGAACGTTTTTTAAGAAAACCCTAGCAGCAAAGAGAGGCAGAGGCAATTCAGATCGTCAAGAAGGAGGCTAGTACATCCATTCCGTAGTCAAGTTCGTGAGACGTTCTTGAAGGTGCTCGTGTGGATACCATAGAGGTGTTTCTCCGAGAGGTAGACACAAAGCGTGATAGCTAGGATCTCCGTTGAGTTCGTAAAAGTTAATCTCTTGAAAGGTATGATTCGTTATCTCCATAATCTGCCCATAATTATACATGGATCCTGTTTTTGGGTTTCGAATTTTTTGTTTTATTTACGTTTATCCGCTGCGTTTTATGCCTTCGGAACCCAACATAAAGTATGTGTTATGTGATGTGATTATAATTATGTGACTAAGTGATGATTATTTGTCTTATCTGTATACTAGAGTTTAGGAGCGTGGATAAAAAACGTTCCAATTTAAAGAGTCAGCTTAAAAGATAAGCTGTGGTGTCGGGCCGTCAGGTAGAACGGAATCCGCCCTAATATGGAGTTAAAGAATATAAAATGTGAATTATGTGTGATTGAATAAAATGAATGAGTATATAAAGTATTTCGTCCTAAGTGACGTGTTGATTGGTAAAGACGATGAGAAGCGTAATCGAAACGCTGAGGATCGGGCCGTCAGGCTGAACGTGACCCGGTACGCGTAAAAGAGGATAAAGATTAAAAAGGGATAGATTCTATGATCAGAGTTGAGTCGTTATGTGACTGTATATGTGTGATTGCTTGACTGAGTACATCACTATGTGTTTTGTGTCAATTTTGTGAATTTTAAAGGAATTACGTGATTTAAATAAAGGTTTAATTAACCTTCGTGCATTTTTATAAAATCATTCGAGTAAGATAAAAACATGGGATTTGTTTTGTTATCTTCGTAGTGGTCCTAGAGACTTTTTAAAAATGATGAATGAATTTGATAGTTGATCTTTGCATTTTTTTTAAATTGATTTTATGTGAAAAATGTATTTATTAAAGCAAGTTTGCGAAATTCATATAAAATCAACCGTTCGCTCAAATTCTTATTATGAGTAATGGATAAAAAGCTAATTTTGAGACCTACGTGTTAAAATTGTCATTTTCGATAATTCTCGACTTTCCGAGAGAGATATATTTTATATTTGAATTTTGTTGCATTTGAGTAAAAAGAGAAAGAATGTGTGAGCCAAAAAGGAATTAATAGATTACCATTTTGCCCTTGCTTTGGTGGAGTATAAAATCACCCCTCCCTCCCCTATTCTCTTTTTCTTTCCCGTGCACTCACTCTTTCCTCTCTTCTCTTTTCTTTCCTCTCTCTTTCGAACACTCTCTCTCACTCTCTCTCGGCTCTCTCATCTCTCACCTCTCTCACTTGCATGCAACCATCAAAACATACTCAAACACAAAGATATTGCTACCTTTAGTTGTTATTTTCGATATACACTTCGATTCCTATTTGCATGTAAGTAATTATAAAAGTTTTGTTGGTTAATCACTATGGTAGTGTTCAAGAAAAACCATTTCTTGATGCATAACCATGAGAGTGAATTCAAGCATATTTGGAGGTCATAAACTCGAGAAGAGACCCGTTGTGGGCTCTCTCAAGTTCGACCACCACCGGCCATGATCCAAAGGAGAGCTGGTGGATTTTCCATGGTGTGATCATTTGATTTTAGCTTTGCATGTTATGATTTCTTGAAGATTTGAAAAAGGGTTTTGTTTCTTTGATGAAAATCGAGTGTGTGCTTGATAAAATGATTCTATTGATTGTGTTAGGAAGTAAATGAATGTGTGCAAATGATTGTTGCTTAGAAAATAAAAAATTAGGGTTTGCATGTGGATTTTTATTTCGGCTTTTTGCTAATTAAGAAGAGGAATTTGATTTTTGTAAGATAATCTTGGTAAATACTAAGTTTATATGGCATAAAAGTGACTGCATGTTAGTTTTAAAGAAGATCAAGATATGCATGTCATTGATTTGTCCTTGAGATTTAAATTTGAGTTTTTGCCGAATGGGAATTGAGTTAAAAAGGGGTTAATTTGATGAATAAGTGGAAGCATGTTGTGATTTAGGTGAAATTCGATTGTGTTAAGGAATTTAGTTGGTGTACTTGATGAAATGAAGTGTTTGATATAATGATGAGTTGAAATTGAATTGCATGCAAGCATGTATGTATGATTTGGTTCGAACTATTGTTGATAAAATGAGATGTTAGTTTAATTGTTGGATTATGCTATGATTAAGGATGCATGGTGTAATTTTGAGAAATTTGATTGTATATATATATAATTATGGTTCGAATTTTTATGATTAAAAGAAAGGGGAATGATTCTTTAATGGTTTTTGAATGAGTAATGTGGTTATATGATTTAAAGTATGTATTTGATTGATTTTGTGTGATAAGGCCGAATAGGCCATAGGGATTAAGAGTCAAAAAAACTTGATCTTGATGATCACAAGGATGATTGAAAGTGTATAAATGAATATCTATGAATCTGTTTGCTTAATTGTAGTATGTGGTTCGAATTAAGGAACAAAGGAAAAAGGGAACTAAGTTGAATGATTTTAAAAGATATAAGTGATAGTTATGGACGTAAATGTTTGGTTGTGAATAAATCTTGTACTCGTACGAGTTATATTAGTGTGATTTGAGAAATAGCCAAGGTTAAGCGAGTACGCTTTGATTGTTAAGTATATAAGGGTATAAAAGCTATGAGAAAGGGATATGCTATATGCTATGTGCTATGTGCTTATATGTATAAGCTATATTCGTATACTCGAGTCAAAGATATAATCGAGTTATTCTTTAGAGTGATCATTCCGGGAACGAGAGTTGAGAATCTGATTAAGATTTTGGTTTTATTGTAGATTCGGAGCGTGAGGGCATTCAGGCTAGGAAAGGAAAGGATTTACTAGGTGGCAGTAGTTCAACCTTCAGGAAAGCAAATTCAGGCAAGTAACTCTGATTACTTATGTAAATGGTTATAAAGAGAATGTTGTTCATACCATGTAGAGTATTGAACTTTTTAAGTATGAAACCCTCGTTTTATGAAACCCTGATATTGATTTGAAGTACCCTTATTCTTGATAACCTGTTATTGATAAGCCTATTTATTTCACCCTTTGATAATCTGTCTTTTCTGTTCAAGTTACCTATTAAGCCATGAATTATATTGAACCTTTTAATTATCTTTGTTAACCCTGTTTAATGATATCCTATTTCTCTTGATCACCCTATTGATCCTTAAACCAATGTTAATCCTTCTAATTTAGTGCTTTGTTATCCCTCATACAGAATTCTTTTGAATTGTTCCTTGCGTATCTTTGGATCACTCCCTGAACTTTGTTTCCTTGAAATCTGAACTAAAAATGAGTTTCGACTTGAAAGAGTCCGAATGATTTCAAATGCTTGGTAATGATAAAAATGGATTTTTTTGAAAACCTACTTATTTTTCCAACTCAAGGTTTTCCAAATGAATTCCTGATGGATTGGATTGGGACGTAAGAGGCTAGTGGGACTAGTCCAGTCATGGTAAGAGGCTAGCGGGGCTAGTCCAACTTAAGGCTGAAATTATGCCGAATGGTACCTTAAAGACCGGAATGGAGGTCGATACGGGCTGATCACCCGTATATAATAAAATGGAAAGATAAAGTGATCCAATAAAGGGTTCTAATTGATTATTTAAAAGGGAACTGGAACTTTTGTTCAGTAAATTGATTTTGAAAATGAAAATGGTTTATATTGCCTTGAAAAGAGTTGATTATGTTATTGTGGAGCTTAAAGCTCGAGAACCCTGATTCTTGAAATTGTTGATCATATGATTGATTCTATATCTTGAAATACTGTTGCTTTCCTCTATCGAAAGATCTATTCTGATCCTTTAATGATTTGTGATGAATGTCGGCTTTCGTCCTGCATTGAGCCTTGTTCCTTGAAAGCCCCATACTATTCTTCAGAAACCTTTCCTTAACCCAAATAGATGGAAATCTGCCACCTAGATTGAATAAAGTAGAATGCCCTAGTTTGTTAAAGCATATTGTGATTTGATATTGCAGAACTGCTATATGGTTACTTGCTGAGTTTTATACTCATTTGTTTTGTCTTAATCTAACCATGACAGTTAAGCAAGGAGATGGCCAGGCTTAGGTGCACTGCTCGTAAGAGCGTACCTGGTGGTCCCTACCGTGTTGAGGGCTTCCGGTTTCCAGAGCAGGTAGTGGTGTTTATGAGTGAGCTCGCACCTAGAAAGAAGTGTATTAAGATACAATGGGTTATCTGTCGGTTCCCAGCCAGAATCGACGTTGGTTATTTAATAATATTTTGGGTTTTTAAGTTATATTTTGTGATTGGTAGTTGTAATCTTGTCTCATACTTTATCCTGTTGATCCTGTTAGTAGTTAATCGGGGTTTATGCATAATTAATTATTAGATTAGAGGTGTGTGAGTCCTCATTTCCAAACCCCGAGATTGAGGGCGTCACAGCCATGATCCCCCAGACTGGTTCTATGAGTGCATTCCTGAGTTTCTGATTCGTTATGATCGAGTCAACACTGAGTGGAGGGGTTCTGCATTCAGTAGACCCAGTTTTGATAGACCCTCACGTGCACAGGATATGCATATTGATCCAAGTGCTCCTCCTTCACCTGAGAAACGTATACGTGAGGTGCGTTTCATTTATGTCATTCCAAAATCCAGTTTACTATATTGAATGTGAATGTGTGTATGATCGTTATCTTATCGTGTTATTGCAGGAGTTTGCTTCTGATTCTCATGATTCACCTACACAGGCAGCCAGTAAATGTCCTCGTTAGGTACTTACTCGAGTAAGTTATTCGAGTAGTCTACTACACCGAATTATATATAGTTTGATCGAGTTATTGACATCTAATGTAGGATGAGACTGTAGTCCCTAACGCTGCGGCTATCCCTGTACATGTCTCTCATCCTGTTCAGATTGAGGTACTTATTCATATTCAAGCATGTTATTCGCGTAGTCTAACTCTTTAGTTTTAATATGTATATAATGTTTGATACTCAATGCATTTGTAGGTTATTGCTACTGCTCCCCCTGCTTCATAGTCGACCCCCCTATCCGCCCCCTGTTGTTCAGTCTGATGTTGTTCAGTCTGAGGTACTACTCTTTAGTTTTAGAACTTTACTTTTTTTTACTATTGTGTGTCTTATACATATTATAGTATGTTATTCGAGTAGTCTAACTCTTTAGTTTTAGAGGTGTATATAATGTTTGATACTCAATGCATTTGTAGGTTACTGCTACTGCTCCCCATGTTCCACAGTAGACCCCCCTATCCGCCCCCCTGTTGTTCAGTCCGATGTTGTTTAGTCTGAGGTACTACTTTTTAGTTTTAGAAATTTACTTTTTTTTACTATTGTCTGTCTTATACATATTCGAGTATGTTATTCGAGTAGTCTAACTCTTTAGTTTTAGAGGTGTATATAATAATTGATACTCAATGCATTTGTAGGTTGCTGCTACTGCTACCCCTGTTACTCCTACTACCGAGCGCACTTTTGAGAGTTCTCCTGTTACTCCTTCTACTGAGTTGACTCCACTTGCAGGTGGCATGGTGAAATTCGGTAGTCGTAGTGGTGTTATTCCTGATAGTTTGAGGATGATTCTTGATGTACGTATGTTGAATCATTCCATTTTTTATGTTTGATTCTTGCAGTACGTATTTTGATGCATTTTTATATGCTTAATTTTTTTGTCATGAATATGTGTTTGATTTGATGCTCTTGAAATGTATTTGCAGATGGACATTGATGAAGACAAGTTGAAGGATAAACTGAGGCGGGGTGGTTCTGGGCGGCGTGCTGATATGACGAGGCCATTGAAAAACAGGAAGATTTTTTGGCTATACAAGCACTGGTGGGGTAACAAGAATGATTTTATTTGGAGAGATTATAGAGGCACTGCTGAGCTTACTTGGGATTTTGTTCAGACCTTAAAGCCGGAATGTGATTTAGACAGCAATGTCGTGGATGCCTATATAGAGTTGTTGAAGGTTAGGGAGTCCATCTCGGGTCTGGCGCCCACGGCTAAGAAGTTCTTCTTTAACTTCAGCTTTTTCGTGCAACTGCTGTTAAAAGATTATTGCAAGAACTTGAAGGTAAAACAAAAAGTACTTTTTAGTTCATGTGTTACTAAGTTAATGATAATTGATAACTCTTTGATTTTATAGTTCATTTGATCTTTTATAATTGTTTCAATGGTGCAGGCCCATCCCGAAGCTGAACTCTCAGATGTGCAGTTGGCCGGTCTGCATAGTTTATATGATTCATATGCAGTCCAGCGCATTGGGTCATCATTATTGGATTGTGACTTTGCTTTCTACCCTTGCTGCAATGATGCTCACTGGTTTTTGTTCATTCTGGATATTAAACAACAGAAGCTCCTTTTAATTGATCCTCTAGCTGAATGGGGGGATAGTCTTAAGAGTATTTACTCTCGATATATATATGTCATGGTATTCTATATTCTTCGTAATTACTTTACTAGTCAATTTACATACACTTGTCATTGTTGGTTACTAATTATATGAAACCAAACCTTTCTAGGAGTGCATAGTGCCAGCTATGTTGCATTACTTGGATCCTTCCAGATTTGATGGACATAAGTTGAAGGTTCATTTCGTATAGGAACGACCGATGCAGTCCAATACCCATGATTGTGGCGTGTACGTGTGCAAGTACATGGATGCTATACTTAATGGCATATCGTTGAGAGATGCTGTTTGGGAGCCTGTATTGGGTATTTAGACATTCCGGTATCGCATAGCTTGGGAGCTTTCAAAAGGGCTCGCTAGACGGATAAGTGACTATGGGATCCAGCAGAGGAACAGGGGACTATAGTTTATATTTTGGATTTGTTTCGGTGTTTTCTTTGTTATTGATTATGATTATTTTTATTGGATTGATGTTGCGTTTAGATTTGATGTTGATTGGTTGAGTTTAATTTAGATCATGATTGTGGTTGCTTTGATTGGTTGTTGGTTGGTTGATTTAGATTTAGTTGAAACAGGTTGGTAACTTATAAAAATAAACGGAACCATGCCGTTTTTTTCTTAAACTATGTAAATCACCCGCAATGTTGATGTTAGCAGTATAAAGGTCTGTGACCAGTTTTTTGCAGAAAACTGGCAAGCACTAGTTTATTTGTCAGTTTCCTGTAGAAAACTGGTCACAGACCTCAACATTGAATCATTGCGGGAGATATCATATTTTACACATTTTACAGTTTAGTCACCCCGCAATGAATCATTGTTGCAGTGACCATACCCAGCAATGAGGTATTACACTAGGTACTGTTGACTATTTTAAGGTCTAGTTGACTTTGTTTATTAAATCAATTTTTTCAAATTTTACCACTAATACTGCATTTTTTAGTTATTTTAAGAGTTTTGGTGTTGAAAAATATTTTAAAAATATTAATATTACTAAAAACCAAGTTTTGTTAACAAAAAGGGACAGTGAGTTTTGGGTGAAATAGAGCTCCCAGCAATGACTCATTGTTGCAGTAAGTACCTCCAACAATGTCTCATTGCTAGGTACTCTGTCACTAGTTCGCATTGACTATTTGAATGTCTAGTTGACTTTGTTGATTAAATCACTTTTTTCAAATTTTACATTAATACTGCATATTTTAATTATTTTAAGAGTTTTGGTGTTGAAAATTATTTTAAAAATATTAATATTACTAAACTCACTTTTGTTAACAAAAAGCGGCAGTGAGTTTTGGGTGGAGTAGAGTACCCCGCAATGAGTCATTGCTGCAGTGTGACCTCTAGCAATGTCTCATTGCTGGGTGCTCTGTCCCTATTTTCTTACAATATTTTAAGTTGGATAATAAGAGTTTTGGTGTTGAAAATATTTTAAACAATATTAATATTACTAAACTTGGTTTTGTTAAAAAATAACATTAATATGCAACATTATGTGTAAATTTAAATAACGTTAATATTATGTAACTTAAATAGAAAAGTTAAAAGAACTAATGTACTACTTGTCAACAATTTTTAGGTTAAAACCTAAAAATTTCTTCGATCATGCTCCTCCCTTAGGGGACAGTTTCTTGCATCATGTTCTCCTCCGATCTCCCCACAATAATTGCACTTGCGAGGCTTGATCTTGATCTTTGAAGTTGTCGTCTCAATTCCACTTTTAAATCTTTTTGATTTTTTCCTTCCTTTAGTTTTCGACGTTGGAGGATCGAATATTTGATCATGTTGGTAGTCCTCTTGAGTTTTCTACGCTCTTCATCCGCAAAACTACATCTACCAATAAACAATCATAGCAATACTACATTCATACATTTCAGTTATCATTTGCGATTTTTTATGTTTTTCATTAAAACTAATATTTTAATTATTTTTACGATTATATATATAATTAAATTTTAAATTCTTAACTCATTATCCAATTGATAATATAAATGGGAAGTAGTAATAAAATTAGTAAATATAGAAACAAGTGGTTGTTAAAATTAATTATATACTTTTTAACTCCGTTATTATCGGAAACAAATTAAATCATTAAAATATAATTTTTTGTTATTTAAGAAATTAAATAACTACTTCATTGTTTTATTGCGGGGTTGCAATGAAACAATACGGCAGTACTGTTGCAATGAAACAATGCGGCAGTATCTGCAACAATGTTTCATTACGCATGATGCAATGAAACATTGCTGGTAGTACTGCCGCAATGCCTTAATGCGGAAGGTGGTTACTACAACTACCCGGGGTTGTGGACCAAAATCCTATTAATATATACATATATATATTAGATATATAGAATCTTCTTTGTCATTCATCTAAAAATTAAAATGAAAAATTTTGTTGAAATTTTGTAATAATTATTTTATCTTATAAACAGATGTTTAATATGGTGGAAAACTGGAAGTATATATAACTAGTTAAATGATTTATATAATTCGAAAGTCAGGGAAGCACATATTCTATACGACAAGAATATTTGATCAAGATATATATTTTATATCCAAATAGATGGGGTCAAAAGGATACCTTTTGATGTTTTAAATAAAACATCTTACTAACATGATGTGGATTGAATCAAATAATCTATATTCAGAAACGCAACTAAAGTCCTGAATTTTAACTTGCAGGACATTATTTGTTGCATGTTGTGCTTATAATATTTATATGTGAGGAACTTACGTGGCTGTATGTACAGCTGGATAACACAGTTCAAACACGGGGAATGGGATAACAAAAAATTGACCGAACCAAGTTTTCAAGGGGGAACTACAGTGGTATTTTTAAATTTTAACGACAAGGAGGTGCACGTGTAGGGTCAAAGGGGGAAGCTGTCTAATAAATATTGGCTTATATACCTCTTCACTACAGAATCCAATTTTAGGAGTTATGATGACCCACCACTTTGTCCTTATTTTATTTTTTATTCCTTTAAACATCTCGTGTTGTTAAAATCAAATTAGTTTCACTCCTTTTCTTTCTCTATAAAAAGTTCAAAAAGTAAAAGGTTAAATTTTATATTTTCTACAATGTTATAAATATGTAAATTTAATGAAATACTAATTTTTTAATTTCATTTTGTTTACCGTCAATTTCTCTTCTTTTTTATGGACCAACTTTTAAAGTAAATGACAAAGTGAAACACATTTTATAATATTAAATTTTAATTACGTATCAAATTTTAATCTATCACTTTTTTACATGTCACGTGTATTCTCTGTTTGCATTCTCTTTTTTGTACATATAGATTATCAAGTTCTATATATCCTTATAGGAGCCTATCTCTCAAAAGTGTACAGTGATTATTTGAATAATTCGATGGAAAATTGTGTGAAAAGGAGAATTAAGAAAAATTTCATGTCATATTATAACATTCAGTAAGGTAATATTAGAACATGTATTTTAATTTACCTTTTACTTAACAAATTAGTCCCAAAAAAATAGAGAGTTGAAAGTAAACAAGACACAAAAATAAAAATAAATTAAAAAAGTGAATTTAACCTTTTTATTATAGATAAAAACTCTTCGCACAAAGTAAAATAAAAATCGAAAAGAAACTGATTTTAATTACGTGTGGTGACTGGGGTTCAGAGGAAATATAAAAATAATAAAATGAAGAAAACTAATGGTAGTGAGTTTGTAGTTATGCCAAGATTTATTCCGGAGCTGTCATGGTCTTTGTTGATTTCACACCAAGAAAGAGCGGGGCTGTGTGTGATCATGGGGACAGCTGGAATGATACCTCGCGCTATTTTGTCGTTGCTTGTAAAGTGAGTAGAAGATTCCGTTTTCTCGTACAGTTTGGGTTAGGGCTGAGCAAAACCGAACCAAAACCGAAAAATCGAACCGAATTGGGCAATTTTGGTTCGGTTCGGTTTGAATTTTTTGCAAAATTTTGATTATTTCGATTTTTCGGTTTCGACCGAAATAAAATTGGTTCGGTGCGGTTTTCAGAATACCGGTTCGGTTAAAACCGAATTGACCAAAAAATATGTATACATTATTTTGTATTATATTTTATATATACATATTAATACTAATATTATTTGTTATTAGTAGTAGTACCGTAAAACGACCTATAAACTAGTGTCTAGGTCTTTAATCTTCAATAATCAAAAGGTGCTTGCAATTTTATAGTATATTTAAACATTTTTTTGGTTTTTTATTTGTAAATTTTAATTATAAGACATATTTTTTAACTATTTCGGTTTTTTAGAAACCGAACCGAATAAATTGAAATAATTCGGTTTAGTTTTCGGTTCAGTTCCTATTTAATATCGGTTCGGTTCGGTTTTGGAAAAAATAATAATTCAGTTTTCGATTAATTCGGTTCGATTTGGTGCTCAGCCCTAATTTGGGTGTTGAATTAGTTCTTGTCCAAATTCCTAAAATTCAATGTTGTCTACCGTAATGACACTCCTAATTTTAAAATATATTAACTTAAAACATGTGCGATGCGTAAAAATCTTTTATAAAGTTATATAAATTATTTTTAAAAATTGAATTGAATTTTAAAATTTGTTCATTAAAATTTTTTATTTTTACTTTTTCAAATGATATGATTTCATGATAATCATATTAATAGCCAATTAGTTCATAATTTTTTATAAATATTATTTTAGCATTTTTATAATTTTTTGATAATAAAAATGCAATGTGTTCATTATATTGAATTCTTAACAAAAAAAATATTTTAGAAAGTTTATTACTTAATTGATAAAATATTAGAGCTATTTAAAAAAGACAGTAGTGCTGATTTAACGATATAATTTTATTGATCATTTAATGTGTGTTTTAAAATAATAATTACGTTTAGTTAAAAGTTAATTTTTGGTTTACATTATTTATTTTATCCCGAGGTCCAATACTACGTCCAAATCCAACTAATAATTTTTAGTTTACTTTTAATTTTTTATGTTCAGATCAATAAGTTAGTTTTGTTTTATCTCAGATAATATATATATATATAATTTTGTTTTAGTTGATTAAATTATATTTTGATTATAATTTTGTGTTAGTTTTGATCAATTGTATAATATATATTTTTTTATCTTGGATGACTAATATGTAATGCATCTCCATCCATCCCATTTTAATAGTCCACTTTACAAATTTCACACATAAATTGAAATTGGAATGTCTTTTATTTTCTCATTTTCACGCAATAATACAACTTATTTTTACACATAACATTAATTATATCTACTTCAAGATACAAGTAAATGTAGACATTTTTATATAGACACACAAAAGCCCATAAAAGACGGCTTAGCAAAAAAAAAACCCATAAAAGAATGTGCATTTCCAATTTCTGTACAAGCACATTCACGAGAAGGGTCTTTCAGTCAATATTTAAACTATTAAATTTGCATAAATTATAGAACATGACAAATATTTTTGGAAATTTTTTATTTTCCAAAGTGGACTATTAAAATGGGATGAAGGGAGTATTATTTTGTTTATCCTAGTTGAATAGTATAATTTTTAGCCGGATCAATAATATTTATTATTTTCTCTTAACCCGAGTCACACTATATCAACTAAATTCAAATAATTATATTTAGTTTGCTTAAATTGATTTTAGTCTGAAATATTAATTAAAATAATATAGACTAAATATGGATTAGGATTTTAAATTGGTAAAAAAATTTGACTTTGATATCGATTAATAATGATATAGAGTTGAATATGAATAGAATTTAAATTGGTAGATGAAGTTGACTCAAATATCAATTACAATTTGAATTGAGCGATCGACCCACTGATGAATTAAAATTAGAATAATTAATTAAGGGTAATTAAGTAATTTCAACAAGTATCGACGAATACGAATTATTCTTAATCTGATATTATTTGATTTACATTATTTTATTTTATCCTGAGTCTGATTGCCACGCCCAAATTCAACTAATTATTTTTAGTTTAATTTTAATTTTTTATGTCCTTATAAATAATATAATTTTGTTTTAGTCTGGATAATTAATATATATATATATAATTTTGTTTTAGTTGGTTGACTACATTTTGATTATAATTTTGTATTAGTTTGGATCAATTGAATAATATTATTTTTTTAACTTGGATCACTAATATATATTATTTTTTTATCCTAGTATAATGGTATAATTTTTTAGCCGGATCCGTAGTATTTATTACTTTGTCTTAACCCGAGGCACATTATTTTAAACTAAATTCAACTAATTATATTTAGTTTGCTTAAATTGATTTTAGTCTAAAATATCAATTAGAATAATATAAAACTAAATATATGAATTGAAATTTAAAATTGGTAGAAGAAGTTGACTTTAATATCAGCAATAATGATATGAAGTTGGATATGAAATATGATTTATATTGGTGGAGGAAATTAACTCCAATATCAATTAGAATTGAAATTAACTGATCGACCAACAGACCAATTAAAATTAGAATAATCAATTAAGGATAAATAAGTAATTTCAGCAAGTATCGACCAACTGACTACCAAATTTTTAATGTTTCGTATATTATTAATCTGATATTAATTTGATTTATCCCGTATCAGTAATTTACATTATTTTTATTTTATCCCGAGTCCTATTACTACGACCAAATTCAACTAATTAGTTTAATTTTAATTTTAATTTTTTATGTCCGGATCAATAAGATAATTTTGTTTTAGCCTCGATAATTAATATATATAATTTTGTTTTAGTTGGTTAAATTATATTTTGATTATGATTTTGTGTTAGTTTCGATCAATTGTATAATACTATCGGTAAAATGGCTATTTGGTCACTGTAGTCGCTAGTAACTTGCAAGTGAGTCATCAAGTTAAAAAAGCTCTAAATCGCATCATGCACTTGTAATTAACTTGCAATTACATCACTGAACTGCAGAATACTTGCAGTGTCGTTAAAAAATTTTTGACCTTTAACGGAGACCGTTAAATTGTGTAACATCATCTTTAAATTTTTCAAATTCATCACTGAACTATGTGTTAATTTTCGATTAGGTCACTTATTGGGAAAAAAATTGAATATTGAAAATATAACAAACGATTTTTTTTCAAATTCATCACTGATATCAATTATAACTATCAGAAAATTGAATTTAGAAATAAGATATTTTAAATATTTTATCAATTCTAAATTTAATTAAAGGGTAGCATTTTAGAAAAATCCAAAAAAATTAAAGTATAAATTAAATGGTTATGCAAATTTAAATTTAATTAAAGTGTAATGCAACTATTCATAGAAAAATTAATTAAACTGAGAATTGTGATATTTTTCTAAATATATGAAATAGATGAGTATGTTCAATTTTAAACTTAGGGAATTTGTATAATATATCTCATATTAATATGTTACTTTATAAATGTGTCCCATTTTAGTTAGCAATTATAAATACGTCCCATAGTTAAATTTTAACTCTTATATAACTCATATATATATATATATAATTAATTAATATACATATTTTTTGTCTACTTGAATGGACTAAAATGTCCCCAATAATATACATATATATGATTAAGTTAAAAAAGTCAAAAAAAATTGAAAATGGGATATGTTTATAAATTATATAATAAATGGGATAAATTTGTAAATGGGTTTTTAAAATGGGACTTAATAATAAAAAACCCTTAAATTTAATATATTTTAAAACCAAATTTAGTTGATAACCTAATTGAAAATTGAGATAAAATTAATGACCTAATTGAAAATTGAGATGAACTTGAGAGTATGTCACGTCATTTTTCCGTTAGGAAATTTAACGGATCTAACGGCAATGATGAATCTGTAAGTTTTAAAATACTTCATGAATTGACCGAAAGCTTTTTTAACTTGCTGACTCAGTTGCAAGTTACTATCGACTATAGTGACCAAATAGCCATTTTACCCATAATATTATTTTTTAACTTGGATGACTAATATATATATATATATTATTTTTCTATCCTAGTTTAATGGTATAATTTTTTAGCCGCACCACGAGTATTTATTATTCTCTCTTAATCTGAGGCACATTATATCAAACTAAATTCAACTAATTATATTTAGTTTGCTTAACTTGATTTTATCCTGAAATATCAATTAGAATAATATAAAACTAAATATATGAATTAGAATTTAAAAATTGGTAGAAGTAATATCAATAATAATGATATAGAGTTCGATATGAAATATGATTTAAATTGGTGGAGGAAATTAACTCCAATACCAATCAAAATTGAAAATAACTGATCGATCAAAAGACCAATTAGAATTAGAATAATTAATTAAGGATAAATAAGTCATTTCAGCAAGTACCGACCGACCGACTGCCAAACTTTTAATGTTTCATTTATTATTAATCTGATATTAATTTGATTTCTCCCTTATCAATAATTTACATTATTTTATTTTATCCCGAATCTCATTACTACGATCAAATTCAACTAATTATTTTTAGCTTAATTTTAATTTTTTTGTACGGATCAATAAGATCATTTTGTTTTAGCCCGGATAATTAATATATATGATTTTGTTTTAGTTGGTTGAATTATATTTTGATTGTAATTTTGTGTTAGTTTGGTTCAATTGTATAATATTACTTTTTAACTTGGATGACTAATATATAGTATTTTTTTTATCCTAGTTCAATGAAATAATTTTTTAGACGGATCAATAGTATTTATTATAACATTTTAACCCGAGGCACATTATATCAAACTAAATTCAAGTAATTATATCTAGTTTGCTTAAAGTGACTTTAATTAGAAATATCAACTAGAATAATATAAAACTAAATATATGAAATAGAATTTAAAATTGGTAGAAGAAGTTGACGTTAATATCAATAATAATGATAGAGAGTTGGATATGAAATAAGAGTTAATATCAATAATAATGATAGAGAGTTGGATATGAAATAAGATTTAAATTGGTGGAGGAAATTAACTCCAATATCAATTAGAATAATTAATTAAGGATAAATAAGTATTTTCAGCAAGTACCGAACACCAACTCCCAAAATTTTAATGTTTCGTCTATTATTATATAATATAGTATAGATTGATTGTTATTTTTGTGTGTGTTTACGAAATGTAATTATGTTTAATTTAAACGATAAGTTTTATCCTGTTTAACAGAATACAAATCACATATAGTTTTATTTTAATTTTTTTATCACGAGACCATTAAAATGATCAAATCCATCTAATTATATTTAATTTGATTTTAAATTTATTAAAAATTGGATAAATATATAACTTTTATTTAACTCAAATGAATAATAAATATACCCTCAGTCTCACATATATTGTCCTTCACATTTTTAGCTAAATTTTTGTATTTTGTAATTTGGTTTAAAATTTCTCGATTAACTTCATAATAAATTATTTGATGTAGTTGAATTATATAATTAAATATGATCATTAATAACTTAGAAATTATTTTTCATATATTAAATATTTTACTTTTATGGTTGAAGTTTAAAGTATTACCTCTAAAAAATAACAATGCGACCTATAATATAACTCACCACCTAAATGAACTTCTAGAAAAAATCGTATCAGTGTTGATAAAAATAAATTACATACTCGCTTATAATTAGTTTACAAATTTTGGCATTATTTCTGAAGATAAAAAATTAAAGTCATGGATTGGCACCCCCCTTCCCCCTTAGCCGTCGATATAGAGGAAAGTTTTTTTTTTCCTATTTAAAGATAGAGGAAATAAAGTTATACCCCTTTTAAGATCTCTTCAAGTATATATGCCCCAGACACACTTACATTGTCCTTCACATCTTTTTAGCTAAATTTTTATCTTCCTTTTTTGTTTTTTCATATTCAAATCTATAATGGCTGTTATCGTGAAAGTTGTTACTTTCCTCCTGAACGTATTGCAGATAATGTATGAACCAGAGTCTGCTTCCCCTCTCGATGCACACCCAAATATCATGCTTATCCCGGTTTCTAGTTTTCTTCTCTACTGCCTGGCCTTCTACCTTGAGCATCATTTTACTTTCATTTTTCGATTTTCAATTTGGCCAGCTCTAGTTATTATTTACTCCAACTTTAAGAGATTCCTTGGCTGTGTTTCGATCGCTTCTGTAATCTCCATTATCTTCTCAACTTCCTTCACAACATCAGTACTTGTTTACCTGCTTTTAGCTCTTTTCTTTTCAGGACTAGGCTTGATCCAAAACAGAAATTCAATTGCAATGAAGCGAAGCAACAGCTACAGTCATTTACAGGTACAGGTTGATGTTCCCCGTGTTAACGCCTTTGCCATCGATGTACAGGCTCTCCCAGTGTAACGCAGTTTCATTCGATCTTTGTTCTAAAGTTGAAATAATGACCCATCTTGCGCGTGTAAGTGTAAGTTTGTATTTGTAATACAAGTTTTGCTATTTTTTTGTACATGGGGATTATGGGAAAATTAGGAAGAGGAGACAGAAAGGAAAGCCCGGAAAGAGTTTTTATATAAGAATAAGTTGTAAAAGGAAGGGATAGAAATGCTGGTGTAACTTGAGGTTCAATATATACTAATAAAAATTTCACTCTGGTTTGTCGATTTGGTGTGTTATTATTCTAGTTTGTGAGTTGGGCTGTTTCATTAACAGAAACAAAGATTATGAATGTTTCATGGATGTTTTAACTGTTACATTGGTACACTGTTTTATCAATTTTGAGATGATTTAAAATTTTATATGTGAATTGTATGGAATGTAGTATAGACAGCAGGAAATTAATTTTTTTCTAACAAACCCTATATCTAAAACCCTAATTTTTAGTTATGTCAATTGTTATAGTTAACCGGATTGATGATGTTTTAGCTAATGATGAAAGTGCTCAGTTGAAACAGAGTACATAAACAAGTAGCATAGACAAAAACAGTAGCATTATATTGGAATTATGTCAAAAAGAATTAACAAGATTTGGAACACCCTTTCTATTCTGGTATCCTTAAAATTCACACCTTATTTCTATTATAATTTCTCTAATATGATTTAACTGTTTTTCATTTACAAAAACAAGTTATTCTTGTTAAACATTAAAAGAAGTTGGAGTTAAATGTGTGCATGAGGTATTATGGTCTCAATGTTAATAAAAAATATGCACATATACATTACATGAAGGGTGCACGCATATTAATTTCCTAAATATATACTCCCTCCGTCCCTAAAAACGTTTCCTATTTGTGTTGGACACATTTGATAATGCACACTTTTGATTGTTAATATCTTTAATTTTATATTAATATTAAATATAAAAACTTTATTATATTAAAATATTTATAAATACGAATCCAACAAAATCACTCATGACTAAGTTTGATCTTATAAATTAGACGTAAATTAGTAGTCAATCGTTATCATGAATAGTAAAAAAATGAAAATGGAAAGAATATTATGGGACGGAGATAGTACTTCATAATTTTTATTCGAAAAAATTTGGTGGTGGTGTTCTGGTGTCCGATTTGGGCTGTTTTACTTACAGTAACAAAAGACTATGTTTTCTATTTTAATTGTCTACCAAAGAGTTTGTACACCTGAAGTGTTAGATAAATTAAGTTTTTGTCTCACTAATTTTATATTTAAGTGAGCAAAACTGTAAATCCAAATGATAAGAACAAAAAGATTAATTTAAAAATTATTTATAAATTTGTATCGAACTAGATTTGACAACGTTCCGTGTCGTGTACAAATATTCCGTGTACTTTCGTATTCTCGTGTATCAAATCTTAAACATGAACCCAACCCGAATTTGTATTCGTTTACCAATTTGGTGACACTAACCTGAAACTAATATATTCGTGTTTACCCGCTTTAGTACAATAAAGTACACGGATTATATATGAAAAAAAATTAATTGTTAAAAAATGCAATAGATAATTAAACGGTGAAGTGCTCAGTCACGTATTTAAGTAATAATAAAATATATTTTAGCATTTACATTTATATATATGTTATTTAGAAGGTAAAATTCATATTTGGTATTTAGTATATATATGTATATTATATATTTTTAAAAATTTAATTATTTATTTAGTTCGTGTAATTTCGTTCCGTGTCGTGTACCTATATTGGAAACTCAAACCTGACACTAATTAAATTCGCGTTTTTTCGTGTTCGTGTACCAAATTCTTGAACCCAAACACTAATTATTCGTGTCGTTTCATACCGTATTCCCGTGTCATATACCAGTATTATCAGGTCTATATCGAACATAGAGGATAGAATTTTGAAATAACTCTTTTCTTTAAAAAAAACCCTAAAATTTTGAGCCCATTGGTAAAAAATTTAGTCACGTTTGGAAGAACTAGTTACCATTTCAAAAATATCAAGAATTTAAAATCAACCAGTTTTTTTAAAATTTATTTTCATAAATTGCAAAAATGTCATTAGCATTTTTGCAGCACCCCTGAGAAGGCAGCTTCCAGCTCCACGTAGTTTCGTTGCAAATTCTAGAGCTATACCCTGCTGTGCACGGGATGATTTGTAAATTATTATTTTTCTCAATATTTAGTTTTTAAGTATAAATCTTGATTTTACTTCCCTCCATCGAATTATATGTTATATATTTTGTTTGTATCTACTCTAATACTTGTGTTTATTGTATACACATTACATTTAAAATTATTATTTTAGCCAAATAATGTTTTATACATTTAGAATTATTTTTTTAGCCAAATAATTAAACTACTACTTTACTCCTGTATAAATTTTAATTTTTCTTCACTCCACCAAAATAAATGTTATATATTTTGTTTGTGGCAACTTTAATACTTGTGTCTATTATATAGGCGTTATATTTTATACATTTAGAATTATTGTTTTAGCCAAATAGTTAAACTACTACTTGATTCCTCACCACCAAATCAATTTAATTCCTTTATACTAATCATATATATATAAATAATATTATAGAATATAATAAGTTATTTTTTGTAGTCCCGAGGAGTCGAACCCATGTCTATTTACTAGTATACCTTGACGACCAAATCATATCATATTAACTCTCTTATCCTAATTATTATAGAATATAATAAGTTATTTTTTGTAGTCCTGAGGAGTCGAACCCGTGTCTATTTACTTGATAATACTATTTCTAAAATTATTATTATACCTCTGACGACCAAACCATATCATATTAACTCTCTTACGCTAATTATATATAGAATATAATTACATAATAAGTATACACATATGAGCCAAAGGGTTCACTTTTTTTACTTAAAATTTATTAAAATTAATAAGATAACAGTAAATGTAAAAAAGTTAACTCTACAAATGTACGAAGTTAAATAAGTTTTATATTTTATAATGTACATATACAAATTTAAAATCAATTTCATTCAATATAATATAACTAAATAGTAGATTTCCAAATAATTTTACATTACAAATTTTTTTTTTTGTTAAGTATGCTTAATATATATATTAGAAGTCACCGAGTTACAAGCTGTTGTTCCATGCTAAACCAAAATAGAATAGAAAATTCTTGGCCAGCCTAGAAACCTTTCTGGAAATAAAAACTATTCGCTACCTTAACTGGGAAAATAAGGGTAGATTATCAGCCGTTACTTACGAAGCTATTAAGATTTCAACATTTCTAGTTTGCAAAACAAGACCTAAAACTTTGAAACGGTTGATTTCCGTCTTCCTTTTCAGAACCTAGGGATATCTTTGGTATAAGAACAAATTTAATTTTCGTAAATGTCGTTTTAAGTTATGATTTACCAAAAATATTATCAGTTTATAAGTAAAAAATTATGCAAACACTTAAATAACCTATAAGTTACTGCAATTATATCACTTAGTTTGAAGGCTTAAACTTTTTTGATAGTTTTATTTATGGAGATAACAATGAACCAAAATTTTCTTTCAGGGTGTAATCATAAGGAAATCTGAGGAGAAAGGAAACACACAAAGTCTATTAACAAAGTTGCATTATGGTGATGTATAGATGCTAGATGAAGCGATTATTTTATTACAGTCAGTGACTGAAGATAAAAAGAATATTTCAGTACATTTTGTGGTATATATTCAATATGCATATCCATTCTTATATTGGTTAATTGCTTATCTTTTGTTTTTAATATCGTGGCCGTATCTATATAATATGGCTTGTTACTTTTCATGTCATTTATAATAGTTGATTTTTACCTACTGTTGAAGGAAATAATGGAAACTAATTAACTAAACATAGTCTCCAGTCGTTAGTCCATCTTTTGAAGAAATCTATCTATTTATAAAATTAGATGTTGAAGAAATCTATCAAATAATTGAATTGGGGTTGCCGGAAAGTGCCCGGAATGCGGCTAGATATTTTTTTTTAAACCTGGAAATTCAAACTTACGACGGTTGTTCATCACATATTTCGTCGTAAATAGGCCCTAATTCCTAAAATACGACGTTTTTTCTGTCGTAAATTTATAACTTACGACGCATTTTTTGTCGTAAAATTATGTTTTATTTTATTAAAAGTGGGTCCCGTAAAGTAATATCCGACATTTTTTTCGTCGTAAGTACATAACTTACGACGTTATTTTTCGTCGTATTTTGGTATCTTACGACGATATATTTCGTCGTAAGTAGATTTAATATTTATTGAGTATGTGGGCCCCTACTTCCTAACTTGTGACGCAATTTTATCTTGTGACGAAAAAACGAACTTACTACTCGACCAAAAACGACGATTTTTTTCCGTCGTAAATGGCTCAATTACGACGATTTCAGTTCAAAAAAACCGTCGTAAATGGCCAGATTTGTTGTAGTGTATGACTAACATCAATATATTATATCTTTCATACGGTTGGGTGAAAAAAATCACGTAAAAAAATTATTTGAATAATTGAGAAAAAATTCATTTTAGAGATAGTACTTTTACTGAATTTTTTTGTAATGTCATACAGAACAAATTTTAATTTTGTAATATTTTATACTAAAATCAATATCTTAACATGCATACGTTTAGATGATTAGGAAAATAACTTAAAAATTTATTTTATGAATCGGGAACATATCTCGTTTTAAAGAGCAGTTTTTACGGGATTTTCATTGTATGTTATGTATGATAGATTTAAAAAAAATTACAATTTTTTTCACATCGATTAAAATCTATACTCCCTCCGTCCCTTTAGGTTTTTTACATTGAGGGACGGGGAATCAACACGTACTTTAAGACTCCTGTAAAGTATGGTTCCTTAAATAATTTTAAATATTTAATAAAAATAAAAATATAATATTAAAATTTTTATACAGAAAAAGAAAATTTTATTAATTAATTATAAAACTATACTTTATAATAGCCTTAAAATACGTGTCATGCACGAGGAAAAAATGTATAAAAATGAGTGAAACGGAGGGAGTATATCTTAACATCTGTATGGTTGGGTCGTTGAAAAATCATTTAAATTTTTTATTTTATTGTCGAACTTAACAAATGAACAGAACATAATTCGACACGAACTTAAAGAACCAACACCCTAAAAGTTCGGTTCAGTTTAATAAGACTATCTTGACAGGAAATGTTGTCCAAATTCGAATTCAGTAGGCTTACTGGGCGAGTTTATCAGACTAGAATAAGAGCAAAATGGAGCGGGGTAGCTAAACAAATATTATGTTAACTAAACATGTTTTTAAGAATAAGACATTTTATAATATTTTACATGTAGTACATAAAATATTCAAACTTTTTAAAAAATAATGGTTTTTGTAAAGTATGATTCGCAAAATATTATGATTCGTAAAGTTTTTATGCAATTTTTATACATGTAGAACATAAGTGATATTTAAGATTAAAAAAAAATCTCTGTAAACCTCAAGTATAGTAAGATATGTAATTTAGCATTTTCTTATTTAAAAATATCATAAATGGAGGTTTTATTTTCAGGAATACAAAATTTTAAGATTTAATTTTCATTCAACTTATATATGAAAAAGTGATACATCAATTTTTTTTTAGATTTTTTTATGTAATTTGTGTGCAAACTTATATATCATAATTTCCTAGCCCTACACATCTATGTTACCACTGACCCATTTTTTGTTTAAATTATTAAGATGTTGGAAAAAATTGATGCATAAGATGTTGGGCTTGCTGAGCAGACTTAACTCCACATTAGTACGATATTGTCCGTTTTGGGCCGATCCCGCACGGATTTGGTTTTGGGCACATCCCAAAAGGCCTCATACTAAAGGAGTTATCGGGCTGCTTATATACTAGCAAATTGCCCCTCCCACAAACGATGTGGGACAACTCCTAACAATCTCCCTCTTCACACATCGGGCTCGACACCTGCGGACTCTGCCTCCTTGAGTGTGACCAGGCTCCGCCTCGACCCATACTGGAAGTCCATCCGGCTCCCCTTATACCCATACTGGAAGGTCCATCTGCCTCCCCCATTAGCCCATCGTGGGGTAGCCTATCTGCCGCTTCCTATGTTCATTCTGGAGCCCACATGAGATTGTTATGGACCGTTATAACCTGAAGCTCTGATAGCACTTGTTGGGCTTGCTGAGCAGGCCTAACTCCACATTAGTATGATATTGTACGCTTTGGGCCGATCCCGCACGTATTTGGTTTTGGGCACATCACAAAAAGCCTCATACAAATGGAGTTATCGGGCTGTTTATATACTAGCAAATTGCCCCTCCCACAAACGATATGGGACAACTGCTAACATAAGATTAGTCCTAAGATTAGTCCTATTTTCTATTTAAATTATTAAGATGTCGGAGAAAATTGATGAATAAGATTAATTGTAGACTTGTAGATTACATTTTCTGTTTAAATCATTAAGATATTGGAGGAAATTGATATATAAGATTAATTGTAGACTTGTAGATTATATAGTTTAGAGTAACCTACAAAATATAATTATAGTTATGAATTAAAGGTTATCCAAGGTTATCCTTTCTGCTACTGATACTTGGGTCATTAAAAAGTATTTTGATGAAAAAATGCCCAAAATACATTATTTTTGGACTTTAACCTCCCAAAATACCTAGATGCGTGAGTATCGTCCAAAATATTCACAGAATACGCATTTAAAAAGTATGCATTCAAACTTCTAAAACTTAATAAAGAATACGCATATTGAACATGCGTATTCACTTTTATTTTTAAGAAGAGCGTGCATGTTCAACATGCGTATTCACTAAAAAACAAAATGTGAATATGCATGTTCAACATGCGTATTCTTTATTAATTTCTAAAAATTCGAGTACACTTCATTCACATGCGTGTTCAGTCTAATTTGGACGGAACATCCCGCCAAATGGTATTTTGGGCATTTTTCTCCAAATGATGGATATTTTGGTTTTTCACCCTATTTTGATCGAGTATTTGCCATTATTATTGGAATTTATTAGCAAAGGCAAATTGATCACTATGTCAACTAAAATTAATTTGCATTAATATTTTTGTAAATTTATTATATCTTTAAGTGATTATCGGAGCATACACATGTTTATTTTAAAGAAGTAAATTTCAAACAATTACTTATTTTCAAATTTAGTTGCAAACCCGTTGATATTTATCGATTAAACTTGCAAAAGAGTTGGCATACAAAACAAAAAATGCCCCAGCTTCACATTTGATAACCTGAGTCAAATTTATTTCACATATAAATACATCCAAGAAATAATATTAAAAAATATCAGACCCCCATATTTTGTAAGGACCATTTTATATAACAAGATCAGTACAAATGTAATCCCAGTTTCTCTTCCCTTATCTATGCATTACGGGAAGCCTTGCCTAGTAATGCAACACATGTTTAGCTCTTATAACATACTATCAACTGCTAACAACAATAACCGGTCAAGGATATTATGAGATGGGTTGTTGGCCTCGTAACATATCTATTTAGTGATACATCAATTAATACTCTAATTGGACAAGTGGACAACCACTACTAAGATATATTGGTGTTGCAAATATTAACTATTACAGCAACATAGAGGCAATTATATAACATATTTAGCAAGCCAATGCCAAGATAACAATTAACGAAACAAAATGTGTAGGTAAACAACATGCATATCAGTAACTGTAAGAACAAAGAAAGAATAGAAAGCGTACTAGTAACCATAGCTTTAGCACAATGAAAAGAAATAGAAAAGCAATGGAAGTCAACAGGTACAAAGCAACAAGAAAATAATCAGCTGAGTCGCAGGCCTTGCTCGAAACCCTGACTGCTCTTGAAGAGATAATTGCCCCCACCTGCTGCATTGGGTTGCTTGCTATGCCTCCTCCAGGATAAAAAGCTCAGGACTTGATGTTCACAGCAACAACAGCTCACAGAATAGTGTTTGGGAGAGAAGAGAAAGCAGAGAGGAGAAGAGAATGTAGGGTGTGGTGTATGAAACTCAGCACCTTAGTCTTATATTTATACTAGAGGCTAAGTGTAACTGATCACCCCTTTAATTTCAGAATTAAACTGCACAATTAATAAATAAATCAAAACTGATGATTTTGAATTTTGAATAAAATTATAACAACAACTTATTCATTATCTCTCACATTATGGTCAGCTTTAATGTTTTAATTTGAATTATAATATCAGTTACAAGTTCTTATCTAATGTTCAGGTTCATTTAATCTGACTCAGACCACTTGCAAAGTGACTCAGCCCAATTCAGAAACCAAACCCAGCCCAATAGTAATAACCCAGTCCAAACTGATAAATAAATTCTAATTAAAATATTAAATCACAAATAAATAAAATCCTCTCCAAGGTCATCTCGCGTACGCGAGACGCCGAGACACTCGCCCAAATCGCCCTTCGACCCGGTTTGGTCCGGTGCGATGCGTGGCGGGGCGGTACGACGGCGAGCTCGTGTGTGTGCGCGCGCACGTGAAGCACACAAGAACACAATGCACCATCACACATATTAGTAGTTGTACACTACCCATGTATGTGATACAATATAAAGCCTACAACCCCTTTATTTATTTCCAATGTGGGACAAAACACATTCTCAATTTTTCAAGCTCTTTCAAGCTAACTTCAACTCTAATTCTCTTTGAATTTCATTAAGAAAAATTCTTAAATCCATACATGAAAGTTAAGTTCACATATCATGGAACAACTTCCATTCATTAGATTTTAGGATTATCATCAAGAACATAATAAAATTATGATCTAAAATCCATTTTTCTAACAATCCCCCACAAATCCATACAGAAATGCGATCAGGTTTTTCATCATGACTTATTTTTCAGAGTCGGTACCCTTCCGGGTTTGAACCCTCCTAAGTCCTCTACTTCAATGGTTACCGGATTCAGATGGATTATTTCACCTTGAATCTTAATTCATTTAGTATAACCATGTTCCATAGACGAAGACAAGTCAACGTCTATGGTGCCAATCTACGGCTTTGAGACAATTAATGGTCTTGTCTCGATCCTGTTCGTCGAATACTTCAAGGAGTAACCCTTTCCTCTAATTGCGACCATACAATTACATTCCCTTAGCTTGGAATCTCCAGAGATATACTGCTTCTATCTCGTCAAATGACTTGATCCCATTCATAGTTTTAATACTCTTGTTTTTCTAGCATTGCCAGTACCTTCTAGGTTTATAGGGGATAGACTCAGATACAATAGTATCATCTATGTAGCAAAGGTATTACCAATTCATGCTTACAGCTTGTTATTACCATATTTAATACACTTCGAGGGATCTCCTCTCATGTGTATTGGGTTCCCACTATTGATGAATTATGATAGGTTGACAGTCCCATCCCTAACCTTGACTTGAGGACCACTGCAGGTTCCAGTCCCTTAGTCAAAGGATCAACTATATTATTCTGAGTTCCTATGAACTCTATAGCTATAATCCTATCAGACACTAAACCCCTTATAGACTTGAGTTTAACTTGGATGTGTCTCTTTATTTTAGCATTATGCTTTTTATTGCTAATCTTGTCGACAGTTGTTCGACTATCACAATGAACAACAATATCAGGAAGCGGTCTGCTTACTACAGGTATCGCAGACATAAGTCCGTGTAACCATTCAGCCTCCGTCCCTGTGGTATCTAGTGTACACAACCCAACCTCAAATGTAGACCGATTCACTATAGTCTGTCTGCTTGACTTCCAGGATATTGCTCCACCTGTCAAGGTGAACACATATCCATCACTCCATTGGAACCAGACTTCTTAGCTATCCAACTTGCATCACTGTACCCTTCAAGCACACCAGGAAATCTCCTGTAGTATAAACTAAGGTACATTGTTCCTTTTAGATATCTAAGTACTCTATCAAGAGCATCCCAATGAGTTCTGTTTGGACAGCTTGTATATCTAGCCAACTTAGACACAAAATATGAAATATCTGGTCTAGTACAGTTAGCAAGATACTGCAAGCTCCCAATAATCTGAGAATACCTTAACTGAGACACAAGAACTCCTGAAGTATTCTTGACAAGGGCAACTTTAGGATTATAGGGTGTACTAGCGATTCTACACTGTGAATAACCATATTTCTCAAGTATAGATTTCTCTATATAATGAGATTGAGTTAAGGTTATTCCCTCAGCCGACTGAATCAGTTTGATTCCAAGAATCACACAAGCCTCATCCATATCCTTCATTTCAAAATGCCTTTTCAAGAATTCTTTTATCTCGTTAATATTCTCAATATTGGTTCCAAACAATAAGATGTCATCCACATATAGGCACAAGATAACACACTCACTGCCTTTAACTTTGGTGTAGACACACTTGTCACTTTCATTAATCATATAACTGAACAGCAATACAGTTTCATCAAACGTTTTATGCAAATCCCTAGGAGCTTGTTTCAATCCATATATGGACTTGATCAACTTACATACTTTCCTCTCATTTCCAGATGCAACAAATCCCTCAGGCTGGTCCATATAAATCTCTTCTTAAAGTTCACCATGAAGAAAAGCGTTCTTTACATCCATCTGATGGATGATAAGACCATGGATGGAAGCCAATGCTATAAGCATTCGTATTGTTACCATCCTTGCAACCGGAGAGTATGCATCAAAGTAATCAATTCATTCATTCTACTTAAAACCCTTAGCTACCAGTCTAGCCTTGCACTTATCTATTGAGCCGTCAGGGTTCAACTTCCTTTTAAAGACCCATTTGCACCCGATAGTAGAACACCCAGGAGGGAGATCAACCAACTCCCATGTTCTATTGGAAACAATATAGTCAAATTCACTCTTCACAGCGCCCTTCCAATGCCTAGACTCCGAAGAATCCATAGCTTGTCGGAAAGTTAAAGGTTCGTCCTCGACATTGTAAGTGATAAAATCCCCTCTAAAGTCCTTAACTACCTTTGCACGTTTACTTCTCCTTGGTTCCTCCACTTCCTTAAGAAAAGAGCTACTAATAGGTTCCGCCCCCACATTTGTCATCTTTTCCACATGATCAGGAATAGAACTGGATGTGTGAGTAGGATCTTCCTCAGAAGTCATTTCAGGTATTCCAGTCTTCATAGGGTAGACATCCTCAAAGAATGTAGCATCTCGAAATTCAACTATCGTGTTTGCCACAATACCAGCTATGTCAGATTTTAATACCAAAAATCTCATAGCTGTAGTGGTTTCAAGATAGCCCAGAAAGATACAGTCAACAGTTTCCGACCTAGTTTCTTTCTCTTGTGTTCAGGAACAAGCACCTTAGCAAGGCACCCCCACACACGAAGATTGTAGCGACTGGAAAATTCGCGACATGATTAAGTGAATAAAGTATAGTTCTGTGGTGTAATTATAAATTATGTGATTAAATAAAGGGATAAATGATTTTGTTGGTTAATTGTCCTTATTGTATATTAGTAACTGGGAACGTAAAATGACGCGTTCCAGTTTGATGAGTCAGCTTAGGGGATAAGCCGTGTTGTCCGGCCGTCAGGTAGAACGGGACCCGTTTTAAAAGAGATTACAAGTATTTAAATGTGAACTATGTGTTGTTATGTGAAATTGAAATGTTTAAGTGGGTATTATATTTCAGTGACGTGTCAGTTGGTATAAAGGATCGATTGTGAAGCATAATTGAAACGCTCAGCGTCGGGCCGTCAAACAGGACGCGACCCGTTACGCGAAAATTGGTTATTAATTAAAAAGGGGAAAGTTTTTATGACCGAATGTGTTATGATATGAGTCTTGATATGTGAATATGTGCTATTGGTTGAAACTATGCTTGATTATATGCTCTGTTGATTTTTAAATGATTTTAAGGGATTTATTTGATTTAAAATGAGGTTAATTTACCTTTAAATGTTTTTATATAATTATCCGAGTATGTTCAAGGTGTGAAATTTGTTTTGTTATCTTCAAAATAGTCCTAGAGACTTTACAAAAATAATAGATGGATTTATTTGGTGATCGGTGATCGGTGCATTTTAAAATGATTTTATAAAGTTATAATTCTATTTTGAGCGTAATCTTGTAAAATCCGTAATAAATCAACCGTTCGCTCAAAAATTATTTTAAAAATATGGTTGCAAAGCAAATTTCGAGATCTTTATTCTAAAATTATTATTCTTTGCATTCCCATCTTTTCTGAGAGAGTTATTCATTATTTAAATTTATTTTTGAGTTTAGAATAAAAGAGAAAGGAGAATAAAAGGAAAGAAGGATTTGTTAATTACAGCTATACCCCTGCCCTTTTATTATAAAAACCCACTCCCCCCTTTCTTTTTCTTTCCTTCACCCGGCTCTACTCTCTCTCTTCTCTCACTTTTTCTCATCTCTCTCTCTCACTCTCGAAGCTCTCTCTCTTTCTTTTTCTCTCGGTATATTGTCTCTCTCTCTCTCTCTCTCTCTTTATTTCTTTGAAATCCTCCATGAACCTTCATCCTTATTCCATATAAGAGCTTCAATTCATGTGCATGTGTGTGTTTATGCTTGCATGCAAAGTGTGTGTGTGTGTTTGGGTTCGGTTTTGAGCCGAGGCTATAGGTTGAATTTTAAGAGAATAAGTTGAATTGTGTGCTAAGGTGAAAGATTAATCATGTAGATTCCAAATTATGTGTTTAAATGAATTATAAAGATGATTTTGATTTGGTTTTGGATGAAATATCAAATGCATGTTAAGTTGTAGTTTTGCATATAAAGATTTAAGTTAAAAATGATGTAAAAGGATGAGTGTTGGCTTGATCTAAAGTTTATATGTGATTCTGATATTTGCATGTCGTTGTTCGATTTTTTATTATGTTTTGTGATTATAGCCGAATGGTTAAGGGTGTAAAAGAGGTTGATTTGATCATAGGACTTCACAAAGTAAATGCATATAAGATTACTAGGGATTAATTGGTTTACTTGGTGGTTTTGGTTCGAATTAAGTGATACAAAAGGAAGGATTGAGTCGTCTTGATATAAGACTGTATAATTGTTATTATAACTCAAGTATAGAGTTTGGATACAAGGATTATATGTTATGTGTTATGGTTGCATCGCAATATTTGATTCGATGACTATTTGGTTTAAGGTATACGAGTATATTGTATAAGCGTGCTATGTGAATATGATCGAGTATATATACTCTTAGGGTATTGCGATAAGGGGTATTTGTTAAACGTTCGGGGAACGTTGAGTGGGAATCTAATTAGGGTTTTGATTTTGGATTGAAGATTCGGAGCGTGAAGACATTCAGGCTAGGTGGCAGTAGTTCAACCCTTGTAAAACAGGAAAGTGAATTCAGGAAAGTAACTCTGCCTACATGTATACGTTGTGTATTGAAAGATTATTGATGATGCCATGATAGAGTATTGATCTTTTTTAACACTTGTGTTAACCTGTGATTGATTTTTGAACCCTGATATTGAATCTTATGCCATACCTATTATTGTTTCCTTGAAATAACCTGATAGTGTTCTTGTAACGACTTGATATGATTATTGTTTAAACCCTTATTGTAAACCTGTTAATTCATACCCTGATTACCTATTGATTCCTTGGGATACCTTGAATTCTTATTAACCTTATAAGAACACTTTGAACTCCTTTGCGTATTGTTTTGATTAACCTATATCTTTCCTTTGTATACCTTATTCCGTAATGATCTCTAAGACAGATCTGATTCCCTAACTTACGATCTTTGATTGTCATTTGATCTTGACCATAGCATTGGTATTTGATTGCCTTGATCCAATTGATTTCTTTGAATCCCTGAAATTGAACATTAAGAATGATTTTCAACTTGAAAGAGTCCGAATGATTTCATATTCTTGGTAATGATAAAATGAATTTAGTAAAACCTTTCTTTTCCAACACAAGGTTTTCCAAATGAATTCCTGATGGATTGGATTGAGACGTAAGAGATTAGTGGGACTAGTCCAATTTAATGCTGAAATTATGCCATAGGTACCTTAACGACCAGATGGAGTTCGCTACGGGCTGATCATCCGTATTATTATTTATGAAAGTTAAAGTAGTCGAATCAAGGGTTCCCTATCACTTTATAAAAGATATTGAATACATTGCTTTAGAAAATTGCTTCTTTGAAAATAAAATGACTTATAATGTTTTGAAATGAGTTGATAGTGATATTGATTAACATATAGCTTGTGAACCCTGATTTTTATTTTGATTCCGATATTGTTATTAATCATGCAATTGATTCCCAAAGATGAATAGACTCTCGCTTTCCATTTGAAAGATCCTTGAGATCCTTTAATGATTTGTGATGTATGTCAGCTTTCACCCTATCTTGAGCCTTGATTCCTGAAAGCCCAAACCTTTCTTCATAACCCTTTCATAGCCAAAAACAGAAATCTGCCACCGAGAGTTTTAAAAGAGAATGCCTTAAAAGTAATTGTGGATAGATATTGATTATTGCATCATAGAACTGTCATTTTGTTACCTGCTGAGTTTAATACTCATATATTTTGCTCTGTTCTAACCATGGCAGTTAAGCAAGAGGATGGCCCGACTTAGGCGCACTGCTCGTAAGAACGTACCTGGTGGCCCCTACCGTGTTGTAGGCTTCTAGATTCCAGAGCAGGTAGTTCCTGTTGTGTGTGAGCAAGCGTTTGGTCGGAAAGTTTTTGAAGATACAATGGGTTATCTGTCGGTTACAAGTCGGAATCGATTGTATAAATAAGGTTTATTTTGGGTTATAATATATATTATCTGGTTGGTAGTTGTAATCTTGTCTCAAACTTAATCCTGTTTGATCCTGTTATTAGTTAATCGGGGTTTATGCTTAATTAATCTTAGTTTAATGGTATGTGGGTCATCATTTCCTAACCCCGAGATTGAGGGCGTCACAAGTTGGTTTCAGAGCTACATGATCTAGTCCCTGAGACAAGTTAGGAAAAAGGGGTGTGTTGGGTCATATCTATATCGCGAGAGTGTTCGACTCATATAGAGTTGAGTTAGACTATTAGGTATAGTCTAAGAAAAGTGAATAGGTTAAAGTGGCAACTAGAGTTAGGGTGTGAGTCAGTTGGAAGTCTTATTTAACCATAACGCTATTTCTTGGTTTCTGTTTTATGTTTTCTCTTAGGACCCCAGTAGTGGTAGTGATTCTGATTCAGAGATTAGTTTGACCGGTACCCCAATGGACCCCATTCCACCCTCTTCAGAGGAGCCTGTGTATGTTAGTTCAGATCAGGAGGAGGATCCATCTGAAAGTAGTGAGACCCCTATGCAGATATCGCCCTTGAGGCCAGAGTCAGAGACTCCAGTCCCTGATCCAGAGTCTGAGATGCCTAAGATTGTGCCTGTTAGTGTTGGTGGCAAGTTAGCCCAGGATCGAGATTTTATTTACTCCTGCATTCCTGAGTTAGGAGCTTTGGTGGATAGGCTAGCTCGAGAGTCTAGGTAGAGGACTTCAGTTATGGAGGATGAGTGGAGAGTCCGGATTCAGATGGTGGAGCAGGTTGCCCGGAGGAGATTGGATGAGGGACCATCCACTAGTGATGCTGATGCTGAGGCCCGGAGGCTGCATAAGATCATTCGCTGGATGTTGGTTGTGTTGAGAGAGATCTTGGATGATTAGATGATGGTGATCAGGCGGGACATCTGGTTGAGCCCGCAGTTGTTGTTGTTTCCTTTCAGCGCCAGTAGGCTTGAGATACTTGGTCAGATGCCGGGATCCCTTTTTCATTTGTTATGTTGTGTTGTATTTCAGAACTTTGTAGTAGTAGTTGTTAGAAGTTAGGGGTAGATAGGGTGATGTTTTCCAGTATTTCCTCTGTTTAACCCTGCTTTATTATTGTACTCTATTTTAGAATTTGTTGTGATCATACCTTTTATCTATGTACCCTTGGCTTGTTGAATAAATCACATATCTTGTTTCCTATGGTGTACACTGGAAGTCTTTATCAACTATTTTGCTTACCATGTTTCTATACAACCGTGTTTAAAATTTCATAAAATCGTACCATGTGCCATGAGAAAACACATCTGATAAGAGAAATTATGTAATAATAGGATTGCATGTGCAAAATTGGGTAAAGCTTAAAACTCACAAAAGTGATTTCGTAGTAAAATGTTGTTATATATATCAATGCCATGCTATCGTATTGCTAAATAATTGCTCAATCAGGTTTGTAAGAAATGGCCTACTCACCAGATCACCAAGAAGAAGAAATTCAAACCCAAGACCAAGAATTAAACTAAGATACCACTATGATGAACCGACTTGCTCAGCTTTTGCAACAACCCGTAGCCCCTAAAGTTGGAAACTTCAAACATTTTCAATCTGTTCATCCCCCAGAGTTCTTAGGTTTGCCCGACCCGATAAAAGCTCAGTCGTGGTTAAGAGATATGGAGAAAGCATTTGAGTTAGCAGAAGTTAAGGATGACAAGAAAGCTCAGTATGCGAGTTATTACCTTAAAAATGAGGCAAGTTTCTGGTAGGAATCTTCAAAGGCTTTGCTTGAAGGAAAGGACTTATCGTGGGAAAAGTTTACCGAGATATTTCCGGAGAAGTACTTGCCAAGTTATATGCAAGATCAGCTGAAGATGAAGTTTTTGGATCTTAGACGAGAGGATATGTCGGTAGCAGAATATGAAGTGAAATTTTCGGAGTTATCTAGGTTTGTACCTGAATATATGAATACGGAGGAGAAAAAGGCCAAAAGGTTCCCACAAGGACTTAGGCCATGGATTCGGAGTCAAGTGGCACTGTTGGAGATCAAGAACTATGCCGCCTTGGTGCAGAAGGCAATGATAGTGGAAGGGGAGCGAGAAGCTACAAAAAGAGAGAATGAAGGTAGGAAAAGGAAGTTTGAGAGCTCGGAACAAGAGCAAGGAAGTTCGAAGTTTAGAGGGAAGTTTGGTAAGAATGGTGGAGGTCAAAATCAAAAGTTCCAGAAGTTTAAACTCGGGAATGGAGCTCAGAAGAATCATTTCCAGAAGACAGGACAACCGGGAAAGGATAGTAGACCTCATATGCAAGAGTGTAAAGTTTGTGGGAAGAGACACACGGGAAGGTGTAATAAGCTGGATGTGACCTGTTTTAGGTGTAATCAGAATAGACATTATTCGTCGGAGTGCCTAAATGGAGCAAAGAAGCCTGAATTAACCTGTTTTAAGTATGGAAAAGTGGGCCATATGGCCAGAAACTGCAAGGAGCCTGTTCAAAAGGCAAATGTTCTTAGGATTGCTGGACCGCCGCTTCTCCCAGCACCAACAGCTCAACCTAGAGCTAGAACCTTTAACATGTAAATGAAAAATGTTGTGCAAGATGTGGATGTGGTGGCAAGTATGATCGTTATAAACTCAGTAGAAGTAAAAGTATTAATGGATTCTGGAGAAACTAGATCCTTTATTACTGAAAGTATTCTTGATAGACTAAAATGTGTTGTGTGCCCTCTTGAACCCAATTTGATTATAGAAGTAGAAAATCAAGAGAAAGTCATTGTTAATAGGGTTTGTCCCGATTGCGATGTGGTTATAGAAGGTCGGCACTTTTCTGCTGACTTAATTCCTTTTAAGTTAGGAGAATTCAACGTTATATTAGGAATGGATTGGTTGTCAAACCACGAGGCGCAAATAGAGTGTAAAAGCAAGAAGGTGAAGTTAAATACTAAGGATGGTATCGAAGTGATATTCAAGGGAAAAAGACAAGAGAAGAAGTTTCTAACAGCTATTCAGATGAGGAGATTGTTATGACAAGGATGCGAAGCTTATTTGGATCATGTCAAAGATATAGAGAAAGAATTTATAAGGATTGAGGATATTCCAGTAGTAAGAAATTTTCCTGATGTGTTTCCAGATGAATTACCTAGACTACCTCCAGATCGAGAGATCGAGTTCACGATTGATTTGACTCCTGGAATAGAACCGGTATCGAAGGCACCCTTTCGTATGGCGCCAGTTGAGATGAAGGAATTAGCAACGCAGTTGCAAGAGTTGTTGGATAAAGGAGTAATACGCCCAAGTGTATCCCCGTGGGGTGCACCAGTGTTATTTGTGAAGAAGAAAGACAGAAGCATGAGATTGTGCATTGATTATCGTGAATTGAATAAGTTGACGATTAAGAATAAGTACCTTCTACCGCGAATCGACGACTTGTTCGATCGGCTAAAATGAGCTACTTATTTTTCCAAGATTGATTTGAGATCTGGGTATCATCAGCTGAACATTAAAGCGGAAGATATACCCAAGACGGTATTTCAAACGAGATGTGGACACTATGAGTTTTTGGTAATGGCGTTTGGTTTGATGAACGCGCCAGCCGCATTTATGGATCTTATTAATAAAGTGTTCAAGCAGTATTTGGACAAGTTCATTATAGTATTAATCGACGATATTTTGATATATTCCAAGACGGAGGAAGATCATATAAAGCATTTGAGGATTTCTTTAGAGATCTTGAGAAAATAAAAGTTATATGCCAAGTTTTTAAAGTGCGAGTTTTGGTTGAAAGAAGTTCAGTTTCTTGGACATATATTTAATAGAGAAGGAATTAAAGTAGATCCAGCTAAGATAGAAGTTGTGATGAATTGGGAAAGGCCCAAGACTCTTACGAAAGTCAGAAGTTTTCTGGGATTAGCCGGATACTATAGAAGATTTGTGCAATATTTCTCAAAGATTGTGGTCCCATTGACTAAGTTGACAAGGAAGAACGAGAAGTTTGTGTGGACGGATAAATGCGAAGAAAGTTTTCAAGAATTAAAGAAGAGGTTGGTAACCGCCCCAGTCTTAGTGTTACCAGATGAAAAAGGAGAGTTTGTGATCTTTAGCGGTGCTTCGTATAGGGTTATGATGCATGTTAATGCAGCACGGGAAATTAATAGCGTATGAGTCAAGGCAACTAAAGCCGCATGAACAGAAATATCCCACGCATGATTTGGAATTGGCAGCGATTGTGTTTGCTCTTAAAATTTAGAGGCATTACTTATATGGAGAAAAGTATGAGATCTATACAGATCATAAAAGTTTAAAGTATATTTTTACGCAGAAGGAGTTGAATATGAGACAGAGAAGGTGGTTGGAATTGATCAAAGATTACGATTGTACGATAAGTTACCACCCCGGTAAGGCGAATGTGGTAGCAGATACATTAAGCCGCAAAGAAAGATTGAATATGTTGACTTCATCAGAGGAATTGATCAAGGATTTTGAAAAGTTGGAAATAGAAGTGCAGATTCCAGTTAGAGAGAGAAGTCATGTATGCGATGTCATTTCGACCAGAAATTTTGGAAAAGATTCGATCTTGTCAAGAACAAGTAATGAACCATGAGAAAAATAAATTGACAGGAGAGGAAGTAAAAGCTCAAAAGGATGAAAAAGGCATATATCGCGTTAATTCGTGTATTTGGATACTTAACATTGTGGAGCTAAAGCATGAGATTATGCACGAAGTGCATAACTCAAGATTTTCAATTCACCCTGGAAGTACAAAGATTTACAAGGACTTAAAAGAGAGTTATTGGTGGCCAAACATGAAAAAGGAAATTGCTGAATGGATAAGTAAATATTATACGTGTCAAAGAGTAAAAGCGGAACATCAGCGACCAAGTGGATTGCTTCAACCACTGGACATACCTGAATCGAAATGGGAACATATCGCGATGGATTTCGTGGTAGGATTGCCAAATACCAAGTCTAATCATGATGCGATTTTGGGTGATAGTTGATCGATTGACGAGTCAGCGCATCTCTTGCCTATCAACGAAAGATTTTCATTGGAAAAGTTGGTCAAATTGTATTTGGACGAGATTATGATGCGTCGCGGAGTTCCAGTATCTATCGTGTCTGATAGAGATCCGAGATTTAACTTGAGATTTTAGCGACAGTTTCATGATCATTTGGGAACTAAATTGAAAATGAGCACGGCATATCATCCGCAGACTGATGGACAAAGTGAAAGGACAATTCAATCGATCGAGGATATGTTGCGAACTTGTGCATTATATTTTAAAGGAAATTGGCATGATCATTTTCCATTGATTGAGTTTTCCTACAACAACAGTTATCACGCGAGTATTGGCATGTCACCTTATAAAGCGTTGTATGGAAGAAAATACAGATCCCCTACATATTGGGACGAAGTTGTTGAGCGCAAACTAATTGGCCTAGAGCTAGTTCAACAAACGAAAGTGAAAGTGGAAATGATTCGTAAATGGTTAATTGCTGCTCAAGATCGAAAAAAGAAGTACGCGGATCGAGATCGAAAGTATATGCAATTCGAGCCCGGAGACAAAGTGTTGTTAAAAATATATCCGTGGAAAGGTTTATCCATATTCGGAAAGAAAGGAAAGTTGAGTCCTAGGTATATTGGACCATTAAAAATATTATGACAAGTTGGAAAAGTGTCATACGAATTAGCGTTACCTCTGCAGATGTAACATCTTCATAACGTGTTTCACGTCTCTCTTCTAAAGAAATATAATGCTGATGCAAGCCATGTGATCGAATTGGAACCAGTGGAAATACAACAAGATTTGTCTTATGTGGAACAACCAGTTCGAACCTTAGATCGAAAAGAGAGAACTCTCAGAAATAAAGTGGTACCTCTAGTTAGAGTGTTGTGGAGAAATCCTATAGTAGATGAGTCAACTTGGGAATTAGAAAGTGAAATGCAAGAAAAGTATCCCCATCTATTTGCTTAAACTAGATTCTGGGGACATAATCCTTTTAAGGGGGTAGATTGTAGCGACTGGGAAATTCGCGACGTGATTAAGTTAATAAAGTATAATTATATGGTATAATTATAAATTATGTGATTAAATAAATGGATAAATGATTTTGTTGGTTAATTGTCTTTATTGAATATTAGTAACTGGGAACGTAAAATGACGCGTTCCATTTTGATGAGTCAGCTTAGGGGATAAGCTGTGTTGTCCGACCGTTAGGTAGAACGGGACCCGTTTTAAAAGAGATTAAAAGTATTTAAATGTGAACTATGTGTTGTTATATGAAATGAAAATATTTAAGTGAGTAATATATTCTAGTGACGTGTTAGTTGGTATAAAGGATTGATTGTGAAGCATAATTGAAACGCTCAGCGTCGGGCCGTCAAACCGGACGCTACCCGTTACGCGAAAATTGGTTATTAATTAAAAAGGGGAAAGTTTTTATGACCAAATATGTTATAATATGAGTCGTGATATGTGAATATGTGCTATTGCTTGAAAATATGCTTGATTATGTACTCTATTGATTTTTAAATGATTTTAAGGGATTTATTTGATTTAAAATAAGGTTTATTAAACCATTAAATGTTTTTATAAATTTATCTGAGTATGTTCAAGGTGTGAAATTTGTTTTGTTATCTTCAAAATAGTTCTAGAGACTTTACAAAAATGATAGATGGATTTATTTGGTGATCGGTGCATTTTAAAATGATTTTATCAAGTTATAATTCTATTTTAAGCGCAATCTTGTAAAATCCGTAATAAATCAACCGTTCACTCAAAAATTATTTTGAAAATATGGCTGAAAATCTAATTTCGAGATCTTTGTTATAAAATTATTATTCTTTGCATTCCCATCTTTTCTGAGAGAGTTATTCATTATTTAAATTCATTTTTAAGTTTAGAATAAAAGAGAAGGAGAATAAAAGGAAAGAAGGATTTGTTAATTACAGAAATACCCCTGCCCTTTTATTATAAAAACTCACTCCCCCTTTCTTTTTCTTTCCTTCACCTGGATCTACTCTCTCTCTTATCTCACTTTCTCTCATCCCTCTCTCTCTCTCTCTCTCTCTCTCTCTCTCTCGGTATATTGTCTCTCTCTCTTTATTTTTTTGAAATCCTCAATGAACCTTCATCCTTGTTCCATATATGAGCTTCAATTTATGTGCATGTGTGTGTTTATGCTTGCATGCAAAGTGTTTGTGTGTGTTTGGGTTCGGTTTTAAGTCGAGGCTCGACTTTTGCTTGATCAACTTGAGTTTATGTTATTATTGTGATGAAATTGTATTGCATGTAGTTGTTGCTGCATTTTTTAAAGAGAAATCGGAGGTTTTAAGGTTGGAAACCCCCGAATGGGGGCACCACCGTGAAACCACCGCCACCGGTGATGAACTCCGGTGAACCGGTCGTGAGTGATGATGTTAAAACTGAGCTCTAGTATCCTTAAACTAATTTTTGGTATTTGCATGTGGTGATTTACTTAAAAACCGAATGGGTTTTTGATTTCAAAAGTTATTAAGTTGATTTTTGTTGATTTAAATGGTTGTGGATGATTGTTTTAGAAAATATTGAGCAATTAGATTGGTTGATGGTTTAAAGTATCGAATTGATGATTGCATGTGTTGATTTTGGTAAAGTTCGAAGGTTATAGGTTAAATTTTAAGAGAATAAGTTGAATTGTGTGCTAAGGTGAAAGATCAATCTTTTAGATTCCAAATTATGTGTTTAAATGAATTATAGAGATGATTTTGATTTGGTTTTGGATGAAATATCAAATGCATGTTAAGTTATAGCTTTGCATGTAAAGATTTAAGTTAAAAATGATGTAACAGGATGAGTGTTGGCTTGATCTCAAGTTTATATGTGATTCTGATATTTGCATGTCGTTGTTCGATTTTTTATTGTGTTTTGTGATTATGGTCGAATGGTTAAGGGTGTAAAAGAGGTTGATTTGATCATAGGACTTCACAAAGTAAATGCATATAAGATTACTAGGGATTAATTGGTTTACTTGGTGGTTTTGGTTCGAATTAAGTGATATAAAAGGAAGGATTGAGTCGTCTTGATATAAGACTTTATAATTGTTATTATAACTCAAGTATAGAGTTTGGATACAAGGATTATATGCTATGTGTTATGGTTGCATCGCAATATGTGATTCGATGACTATTTGGTTTAAGGTATACCTGTATATTGTATAAGCGTGCTATGTGAATATGATCGAGTATATATACTCTTAGGGTATTGCGATAAGGGGTATTTGTTAAACGTTCGGGGAACGTTGAGTGGGAATCTAATTAGGGTTTTGATTTTGGATTGAAGATTCGGAGCGTGAAGACATTCAGGCTAGGTGGCAGTAGTTCAACCCTTGTAAAACAGGAAAACGAATTCAGGCAAGTAACTCTGCCTACTTGTATAAGTTGTGTATTGAAAGGATATTGATGATTCCATGATAGAGTATTGATCTTTTTTAACACTTGTGTTAACCTGTGATTGATTCTTGAACCCTGATATTGAACCTTTTACCATACCTATTATTGTTTCCTTAAAATACCCTTATAGGGTTCTTGTAACGACTTGATATGATTATTGTTTAAACCCTTACTGTAAACCTGCTGATTTATACCCTGATTACCTATTGATTCCTTTGGATACCTTGAATTCTTGTTAACCTTATAAGAACACTTTGAACTCCTTTGCGTATTGTTTTGATTTACCTATATCTTTCCTTTGTATACCTTATTCCGTAATGATCTCTAAGACTGATCTGATTCCCTAACTTACGATCTTTGATTGTCATTTGATCTTGACCATAGCATTGGTATTTGATTGCCTTGATCCAATTGATTTCTTTGAATCCCCGAAATTGAACATTAAGAATGATTTTTGACTTGAAAGAGTCCGAATGATTTCATATTCTTGGTAATGATAAAATTAAATTTAGTAAAACCTTTCTTTTCCAACACAAGGTTTTCCAAATGAATTCCTCATGGATTGGATTGAGACGTAAGAGACTAGTGAGACTAGTCCACTCATATAAGACACTAGTGGGGCTAGTCCAATTTAAGGCTGAAATTATGCCATAGGTACCTTAACGACCAGATGGAGGTCGGTACGGGCTGATCACCCGTATTATTATTTATGAAAGTTAAAGTAGTCCAATCAAGGGTTCCCTATCACTTTATAAAAGATATTGAATACATTGCTTTAGAAAATTGCTTCTTTGAAAATGAAATGACTTATAATGTTTTGAAATGAGTTGATGGTGATATTGATTAACATACAGCTTGTGAACCCTGATTCTTATTTTGATTCTGATATTGTTATTAATCATGCAATTGATTCCCAAAGATGAATAGATTTTCGCTTTCCATTTGAAAGATCCTTGAGATCCTTTAATGATTTGTGATGAATGTCGGCTTTCACCCTATCTTGAGCCTTGATTCCTGAAAGCCCAAACCTTTCTTCATAACCCTTTCATAGCCAAAGACAGAAATCTGCCACCTAGAGTTTTAAAAGAGAATTCCTTAAAAGTAATTGTGGATAGATATTGATTATTGCATCATAGAACTGTCATTTTGTTACCTGCTGAGTTTAATACTCATATATTTTCATCTGTTCTAACCATGGCAGTTAAACAAGAGGATGGCCCGACTTAGGCGCACTGCCCGTAAGAGCGTACCTGATGGCCCCTACCGTGTTTTAGGCTTCTAGATGCTAGAGCAGGTAGTTCCTGTTGTGTGTGAGCAAGCGCTTAGTCGGAAAGTTTGTGAAGATACAATGGGTTATCTGTCGGTTCCAAGTCGGAATCGATTGTATAAATAAGGTTTATTTTGGGTTGTAATATATATTATCTGGTTGGTAGTTGTAATCTTGTCTCAAACTTAATCATGTTTGATTCTGTTTTTAGTTAATCGGGGTTTATGCTTAATTAATCTTAGTTTAATGGTGTGTGGGTCATCATTTCCTAACCCCGAGATTGAGGGCGTCACAAAGATACTTAAGACTAGTCATCCTGCTTTTCCATAACTCCAAGGGTGTCTTATCATTGTGTTTCAGAGGGACTCTATTCAAAATATGGAACGCCGTATTTATAGCCTCTCCCCACATGTATTTAGGCAACCCAGAGTTAATAAGCATATTATTAATCATATCTTTAAATGTTCTGTTCTTTCGCTCAGCAACCCCATTGGACTCGGGTGTGTATGGTGGAGTAACTTCATGAACTATACCACTGTTTGCACAAAATTCATTAAAAGTGTTACTCGTATACTCACAACCTCTATCAGATCTCAATCGTTTAAGTACCTTACTAGTTTGTTTTTCTACTTCAGTTTTATATATAATGAATTTACTAAGTGCTTCATCCTTATGTCTAAGTAAATAAACATAACAATATTATCTACTATCATCTATAAAAGTAATGAAGTATCTAAACTGGTCCTTGGTCAACACACCACCAAATTCACAAATATCAATGTATACTAAATCTAACAAGTCTGGATCCCCAACAATGTTATGAAAAGGTTTCCTTATTTGTTTAGCAGACACACATATTTAACATTTAGAATTCTTTTCTAAGGTATGTTTTGGAATCAACTCTAAGTTCATCATATTCTTAAGAGCACCAAAGTTTAAGTGACCTAGTCTAGCATGCCATATATTCGAGGATTCAATACAGTTAACAGAAGGAATAATATAATTTTTCAAATTCCCCAAAATGGGGTCAGCATTAATAACAAATAAACCATTTAACAAGTAACCCTTGCCAAAAAATGTACCAGTATGAATAAGAACTACTTTATTATACTTGAAAGAAATTTCAAAACCACTAGAAACCAAACAGCTTCCACTTATTATATTTCTACGCATGTCGGGAACATGATGCACTCTAGTCAGAGATAGAATACGTCCTGAAGGGAACTTCAGATCCACGTTTTTAACTCCATGTACTTGAGCAGCACTAGCATTCCCCATCTTCATAGTCAAGCTATGACTCTGTTGATAAGATACAAATAAACTAATATCAGCACAAATATGCACATTAGCTCCAGTATCTATAAACCATTTATTTGACAGATAGGTTGAAAATATTACAGGGTTGTAGGATACATACCGGTCAGCATCGGTTTCAGAAGCCGTAGCCTCACCAACGACCATGTTCTCTACGGGCCCACTTGCGATTCTAAGCACAGCATTCGCTTACGCTACCACCTCGGTTTTCTTCGCTTTCTTTTTAGGAAAGTCCTTACTCCAGTGCCCAACCTGCCCACAAGACCAACATGGTTTATTTGCCTTGGGTTTCTTGGCCTTGTCCTTGTCACTCTTAGGTTTATTACTATTAACTTTCTTAGCAACAACCTTCCTTTTCTGTCCTACAGTTGCTACATTTACCTTCGAGGTACCATGCTCAGTTGGCATCACATGTCCCTGTTTGGATTTGTGTTGTTCTTGGACCGAGATGTCCAACATAAGGTTGGTCCAGGTGATCTCTCCTTTCTGTCTTTTCAGGGAGAGAGATAATTCTTCCCAAGACTTCAGGAGCTTTTCAATCACGCTCATAACCTTGAACTTCTCATGGAGGTCCATTCCAGACTCCTTCAAAGCATGCACTATCATCTCGAACTCATGCACTTGCTCAGTCATGGACTTATGGTCCACCAGCTTGAATTCTAGGAACCTAGCCACATAATACTTTTCCAGACCTTGTGAGTCAGTATTATTTGTCTGGTCTAGATTCTCCCATAAGAGTTTTGCGGAGTAGGCATCAGAAGAATAGACATCAAACAAAGTGTTTGTTAGAGAAGTCAAAATGGCCGCCCTAGCCACCCCATCCTTCTCAGCCCACTTCGCAAAAAGCCTTAACCGTGTCAGCCTTTTCTTGATCTACAACCGGTTTCTCATACTCCACAACCGCCCACAAACCCTTTATAGTCAACCACAATTTCATCATTTTCTGCCAGCGAGAAAACCTAATGCCACCATTGAAATTCTCCGGTAAACCAGTTAATTCAACGACTTGTGGAAAACTATAAGTGGTCCAATCAATGACCCCAGCAGTTGCACCAGAACTACCACCAATGGGAACCTCGGTTTCGCTAACCATTATGCTAAATACTATATAACTAATTATCTATTCAAGAATGTTGGAAATATTAACTATTACACCAACATAGAGGCAATTATATAACATATTTAGCTAGCCAAGGCCAAGATAACAATTAACGAAACAAAACATGTAGGTAAACATCATGCATATTAGTAACTGTAAGAACAAAGAAAGAATAGAAAGCGTACCAGTAACCATAACTTTAGCACAATGAAAAGAAACAGAAAAGCAATGGAAGTCAACATGTACAATGTAACGAGAAAATAATCAGCTGAGTCGCCAGGCCTTACTCGAAGCCCTGACTGCTCTTGAAGAGATAATTTCCCTCACCTGCTGCATTGGGTTGCTTGGAATGCCTCCTCCAGTATAAAACAGCTCAAGACTTGATGTTCACAACAACAACAAATCCAACTCCGACTAGCACCTCAGTCGCCGGAAAAATTAGCAACTCACAAAATAGTGTTTGGGAGAGAAGAGAAAGCAGAGAGGAGAAGAGAATGTAGGGTGTGGTGTATGAAACTCAGCACCTTAGTCCTCTATTTATACTAGAGGCTAAGTGTAACTGACCACCCCTTTAATTTCAGAATTAAACTGCACAATTAATAAATAAATCAAAACTGATGATTTTGAATTTAAATAAAATTATAACAACAGCTTATTCATTATCTCTCACATTATGGTCAGCTTTAATGTTTTAATTTGAATTATAATATCATTTACAAGTTCTTTTCTCATGTCCAGGTTCATTGAATCTGACTCAGCCCACTTGCAAAGTGACTCAGCCCAATTCAAAAACCGAACCCAGCCCAACAGTAATAACCCAGTCCAAACTGATAAATAAATTATAATTAAAATATTAAATCACAAGCCGCCCTAGCCACCCCATCCTTCTCATCCCACTTCGCAAAAGCCTTAACCGTGTCAGCCTTTTCTTGATCTACAACCGGTTTCTCATACTCCTCAACCGGCCACAAACCCTTTATAGTCAACCACAATTTCATCCTTTTCTGCCAGCGAGAAAATCTGATGCCACCATTGAATTTCTCCGGTAAACCAGTTAATTCAACGACTTGTGGAAAACTATAAGTGGTCCAATCAATGACCCCAGCAGTTGCACCAGAACTAGCACCAATGGGAACCTCGATTTCGCTAACCATTATGCTAAATATTATATAACTAATTATCTATTCAAGAATGTTGGAAATATTAACTATTACAACAACATAGAGGCAATTATATAACATATTTAGCTAGCCAAGGCCAAGATAACAATTAATGAAACAAAACATGTAGATAAACATCATGCATATAAGTAACTGTAAGAACAAAGAAAGAATAGAAAGCGTACCAGTAACCATAGCTTTAACACAATGAAAAGAAACAGAAAAGCAATGGAAGTCAACATGTACAATGCAACGAGAAAATAATCAGTTGAGTCGCCAGGCCTTACTCGAAGCCCTGACTGCTCTTGAAGAGATAATTTCCCCCACCTGCTGCATTGGGTTGCTTGGAATGCCTCCTCCAGGATAAAACAGCTCAAGACTTGATGTTCACAACAACAACAAATCCAACTCCGACTAGCACCTTAGTCGCCGGAAAAATCAGCAACTCACAGAATAGTTTTTGGGAGAGAAGAGAAAGCAGAGATGAGAAGAGAATGTAGGGTGTGGTGTATGAAACTCAGCACCTTAGTCCTCTATTTATACTAGAGGCTAAGTGTAACTGACCACCCCTTTAATTTCAGAATTAAACTGCACAATTAATAAATAAATCAAAACTGATGATTTTGAATTTAAATAAAATTGTAACAACAGCTTATTCATTATCTCTCACATTATGGTCAGCTTTAATGTTTTAATTTGAATTATAATATCATTTACAAGTTCTTATCTGATGTCCAGGTTCATTGAATCTGACTCAGCCCACTTGCAAAGTGACTCAGCCCAATTCAAAAACCGAACCCAGCCCAACAGTAATAACCCAGTCCAAACTTATAAATAAATTATAATTAAAATATTAAATCACAAGCCGCCCTAGCCACCCCATCCTTCTCAGCCCACTTCGCAAAAGCCTTAACCGTGTCAGCCTTTTCTTGATCTACAACCGGTTTCTCATACTCCACAACCGCCCACAAACCCTTTATAGTCAACCACAATTTCATCCTTTTCTGCCAGCGAGAAAACCTGATGCAACCATTGAATTTCTCCGGTTAGTCCAGTTAATTCAACGACTTGTGGAAAACTATAAGTGGTCCAATCAATGACCCCAGCAGTTGCACCAGAACTACCACCAATGGGAACCTCGGTTTCGCTAACCATTATGCTAAATACTATATAACTAATTATCTATTCAAGAATGTTGGAAATATTAACTATTACAGCAACATAGAGGCAATTATATAACATATTTAGCTAGCCAAGGCCAAGATAACAATTAACGAAACAAAACATGTAGGTAAACATCATGCATATCAGCAACTGTAAGAACAAAGAAAGAATAGAAAGCGTACCAGTAACCATAGCTTTAGCACAATGAAAAGAAACAGAAAAGTAATGGAAGTCAACATGTACAATGCAACGAGAAAATAATCAGCTGAGTCGCCAGGCCTTACTCGAAGCCCTGACTGCTCTTGAAGAGATAATTTCCCCCACTTGCTGCATTGGGTTGCTTGGAATGCCTCCTCCAGGATAAAACAACTCAAGACTTGATATTCACAACAACAACAACAAATCCAACTCCGACTAGCACCTCAGTCGCCGGAAAAATCAGCAACTCACAAAATAGTGTTTGGGAGAGAAGAGAAAGCAGAGAGGAGAAGAGAATGTAGGGTGTGGTGTATGAAACTCAGCACCTTAGTCCTCTATTTATACTAGAGGCTAAGGGTAACTGACCACCCCTTTAATTTCATAATTAAACTGCACAATTAATAAATAAATCAAAACTGATGATTTTGAATTTAAATAAAATTGTAACAACAGCTTATTCATTATCTCTCACATTATGGTCAGCTTTAATGTTTTAATTTGAATTATAATATCATTTACAAGTTCTTATCTAATGTCCAGGTTCATTGAATCTGACTCAGCCCACTTGCAAAGTGACTCAGCCCAATTTAAAAACCGAACCCAGCCCAACATTAATAACCCAGTCCTAACTGATAAATAAATTATAATTAAAATATTAAATCACAAATAAATAAAATCTTCGCCCAGGTCGCCTCGCGTGATGCCGAGAAATTCGCCAAAATCGCCCCGTGACCCGGTCCGATCCAACGGCACGCGTGTGTGTGCACGTGATGCACCCAAGAACACAATGCATCATCACACACCTTAGTAGTTGTACACATACCCATGTGTGTGATACAATATAAAGCATACACCCCCTTTATTTATTTCATATGTGGGACAAAACACATTCTCAATTTTTCAAGCTCTTTCAAGCTAACTTCAACTCTAATTCTCTATGAATTTCATTAAGAAAAATTCTATAAACCATACATGAAAGTTTAAGTTCACATATCATGGAACAACTTCCAATCATTATATTTTAGGATTATCATCAAGAATATAATAAAATTTTAATTTAAAATCCATTTTTCTAACAATTGATTCAGGGAAAGTTGTTTCTTCTATGTTGTGTCCTCCATTTTCATAATGGAAAGGAAACTGATTTACATTTTAGTCGCTTGCTTCAATCATGTTACCACTGCCCAGAGTTAACTCTCCACAGAGCACATTGTGGTTTTCACTTCTCCACAACAGGGACAATTTTCTCCATGAGCTGCAAAGAACTCAAACATTAAAATTGCTTCTCCAATTTAGTACCGTGTTCACGTTCAGTAACTTTAAAAAATAACATAAAATTATACAGTTTTAAACCAGAATACAACTTTCAGAAAATTTAATGACAGTAATTTATACAAGTCTAATACCAACCATACCTCTTTAAGTCTTTCTTCGATCCGTGCATCCTGTAAAATGTCACTTATTAATTGAACGTTCAAGCACGTTATACTCAAAAGAATAGCTAATCAGGTATCAAAGTTAAAAGGAGATCAAGGAAAGAATAAAGTGTGATTTGCGTATAGAAGGAGTAGGCATCCAAACTAAACAGAGTTGGTAAATGTAGTTTTAGAGTTGCAGGATTAACAATATAGATGAAACCTGCTTCTATTCCATGACAGTTCGGGTTACAATAAAGGAAGCAAAAGAAACTATGAAAAAGAGTTCAAATTCAGGTTGAAGACAACATTTAGATTGAAAATCCTTCAAATTCAAATAAAAGGAATCTTATTAAACCAAGTGCTAATTTGCTGGAAGTATGACTTAGTAAATCTTAACTTAGTAGATCTCAAGCAGAAACAAGTGCATGATTGAACTCAAAGAGTTCTAAGTCGGTGATAACTTGATATCTAAGTCAAAGGTTGCAAAAGGCGTAACTTTAAATAAGGACATCACAGGAAGCGGAGCGGATGAAGTCAATGATGATAGAAACGCTAATGATCGAGAGAGAGATGTTATTCCATGCAATAATAAGGAAAAGAAGTTGCGAGGTTCATGGTGAGGATCCAGAAATATGTTTTTAGGGGAACACCAAGTAAATTTTGAAAAAACATTCTTATGATTTTAAATTTTATGGAGGTACTTTTATATATTTTCAAAAAAATTAATGATAAAAAAATATAAATTTTGATTTTAGGGGAACGACGCAGTACCACTTACTCGATCCGCCCCTAAGGTTCAAGAAGTACTACCATAACCTTAATATACTTGAGGAAGGAGTTATTACTCTTAAAAAAATTACGAGTACTAGCTTTGTAGTCGTCGATGCACATGATGATTATTATTATTTTTATATAATTTTTTTGATATAATAATTTTATCCCTAAACAAATTTTTATGTTTACGTAAATAATATATTTTTTTAAAAATTGTACCTTTTGTACTTATATATTTAGTTATTATTGTATTTTTATAATTGACCTTTATAGCCTAAATATAACCTATGTGTTATAATTTATTTTATTTCTTCGTTGTCTGATTTTTTTTATAAAAAATAAAAGATTGTTTGGGATTTCATCTTGTCGTGTTTGTAACAGTATTTTATTATTTTTTCTATTCGAGTAATGATTTTAAAAAAATAGTTTACATCTAATTTTCATAGTACTTTTTTTACTAATAAATTGTTATAGTAATTTTAAATGTATTAAATTATATTTATAATTCAATTTTGAATTTTAATAGTTTTTTTTATTTTTACTATATTTTTTCCTAGTTTCTATAGGATGCATGCACTCTAAATTTTTTAAAAGACAATCCTAATTTTCGTTTTTTACAAAATGAAACAAAACAATGTGATATTAATACCTAAATATAATATAAATGTTTTCGTTATTTTATCTCCACTATTTGTTTACCCTTGCCCTTGTCATTGGCCCTGAGATCGTTGCTGCCCACTGCCACCATGTCCTTTTTCTTATCATGACTCTCGCCTTCACCTATGATGATAGTACCCTTCATAGCATTGTTACCAGCTTTTTTATTAGCATGAGCAACTGGGATACTAGATTAACAGACATATAGTGAGCTAGTTTAGCTTCATTTTTCCCGGCGTCACCCCTTGTGACGGGCGAAACAATCGCTGGTTCACTGTCAGTGTCGCTATCTGTGTTGGATAGGATAACATTTTCCCTATCAAAAGCAAGTGCCTCAATTTCTCTTAGATAGTTAGCATCAATCCAGACCATGTTACTGTTATTATGTGTGATAGAAGGTGGGTGGCCCTGAATAATTTCACCCAGGCACAATGTTTCACTACAAGAAATATGGCCATTTGCGACGAAAAACGGAAAAAAGTGCGCGCCCAACTTATGACAGGAAAAAAAATAAAACGTCATAATTATTTACGACGAAACCCAAAACCGTCGCAAGTTTAGTATTTTATTAATAAAATTCTGCACGACAAAATTAAACAAAAATGAAAATCATTTGAATTTGCGACGATTTGAAGATTTCGTCGTAAATTAATTATTTTTATTAAAATTCTAACTTGAAATTAAATAAAAAAATATTGTGCATAAATTTATGACGAAATATTTGTGAAGGAAAAGATTGGATCGTCCAATTTACAACGGAAATTAGAATTCGTCGTAAGTTATTAAAGAGGGAAATTCAACTTTTCCCCCCAAAATTTTGGCGGTAGATTTGACTCATCTCAAATTTTTGGTAGTCAATAATTTATGACGGATTCCGTCATAAATTAGCACATAATTTTTGATATTTTCAATTTTTAAAAATATTATTTAATGATTCAACCATATTAATATCGTCCTTTATTTGTTTGGGTGACATTTTAGAAATTTCAGAAATAATTAGATATTTTGATAAAATTATTTAATATGAAACATTGATTATATCACAAATATATATATATATATATATTTTCATCCACACGGTTGAATCGATGAAAAATATTTTTTAAAACAATCGAAACATAAATTCAGAACTAAACATTGGTTAGCATATATGTTTAACAATTAAAATTTTCAAAAGAATTGTAGATTGTACGTTGGAAAGCATATTGATTATTTATGTGCAGTGTTACAGATTTCGGAAATCGGAATAGATCGGTAGAGGCACCGATTTGCGATTTATCGGAAATCGGGGATTTATCGGAATTATAAATCGGAAATAAATCGGATTGAATTTAATATTGAATTTTATAATATTTATTATATTAGACCGTCATTATTTTATATACAAATATATATATTTATTATTATATTATAAATATATATGTGTGTGAAAAAACAGTCTTTACTACCTACATCAATCCCTATTAATTACTCCCTCTGTCCCATTCATTTCTATACACTTTCCTTTTTTGGATGTCCCATTCAATTCTATACATTTCAAACTTACCAAAAATAGTAAAAAATTTATAATATAAAATTCAACTACACCCACTACTTTCTCCCACTACACTCACTTTATTCATTAAATATTGAATGGTCCCACCACTTTAACCAAATTATACTTTTTCGCACTAAATTACACTTTTTCTTTCTCTCTCATCCCATTATCTTAACAAAAATAACATTATTTATTATGTTTCTTGTCCTCCGTGCCCAAACCATTTGTATACAAATGGCTGGGACGGAGGGAGTACTACTTTTCATTTTGAGTTCTTCTTCTCCCTCTTTCGTTAACCCTCTTTCTTCATTTTTTTTTTCTTTTCTTCTTCTCCCTCTTCCTTTAACCATCCTTTTTCTTCTTTCATATGCGATGTATACAATTAAAAAATAAAGTTCCAATTGATTGTTTAAGCTCTCGCCGGAAATTTCTGTAACTCTAACTTAGAAGTCATATTACAAAGTCATTGTGGGCTTTGGGGTTCGTGTCACGTCTTCCTTTTATGCCTTTCCAGTTTTGTGCTCCTGTTTCTATGCTCCTACTGATGTATGTATATATACATAATTGTATATATATCTTCTTCTTAACTATATCTTCGATTTACATGATTAAACATCAACTTCATCTCCTCTGGAGGACCATCTCTTAGCCATCTATATCAATATTATTACCGATTTTGACCCGATTTTCACCAATTTTGACTAATTTCTTGCAATACGTTTTTTCCGGCGATAACCTGAAAATAGATCGGCGACTCTCCGATTACCGATTTATCGGCCGATTTATCGGAGAAATCGCCGATTTTTACAACCATGTTTATGTGTTACAATCAGGTTGAATTCATCTTGATGGGTGGCACTTTCATGTCATTGCCTGCAGAATGTCAGATTACTTCACAATGAGTTTTAGCTTTATGTATTTGATAATGAATGTTCGTAAAATAATCAAGTTGTGTTTATAAACTGAATTTGGTTTAGTGGGTGTTTGTACTTTCACTTTGCTTTTTTATTTTTTAATGTAAATTAGTACGGATTTATGATATAACTAATGTAAATTATGATATTGTAACTTGTAGCATTAGTTTATATTTTGATTTTGTGAGTTGGTGATTGGAAACCGAAAATTAAATTAGACTTTGGCAGGTTTTGAGTTTCTGTTGAGTTTGTGATTGCATTAGACTTTGATAGGTTTAGAATTTAAGTTGGAAGCCGAAAATGGCTGGAAACTGAAAAATCAGTATTTAACTATTCTTAAAATACAAACTTATGACGGTTGTTCATCACATATTCCGTCGTAAGTTACCCCAATTCTTAAAATACGACAGTTTTTTCTGTCGGAAATTACTAATTTACTAGGTATAGTTGTGTCCTTAATTTATGTTTTATTTTATCCAAGATGGACTCCACTTCCTTAACTAACCCCATGCCAATCCATTCTAATTGCATATTTAATAACCCCATGTCACTAAATCTAGCAAGTAATATCACAATTTCTATCGAACCAAGTTATACCAAACAAAATTTAAAAAAGAAATACGAGACTAACTTAAGATTTGAGTAAAGTATAAGCAAGTTATATATATCTAATTGATTATATTTTAAGCATTAACCTTATTCATAGATAATAATATAAATGATTTGAATCTAGAACTCTATATGTATTTTATAAATAGTAATAATATAAATATTTGTTGTTAGCGTGATTGGAACCTGAAAACTTATATATATCTTTATAAATAATAATATAAATATTTAATATTAACATAAATAATCATATAAAAGTTTGTTATTAACGTCATTCGAACCTGAAAACTTATATGTATCTTCATAAGAAATAATATAAATGATTATTATTGACGGGATTCAACCTTGTGAGTTTGGGTAGTTTATTTTTTTAATATTTGGATCTAACGATTTTGATTATTTGATAAATAAAATTGACAATCGTGATGATAATAAATAACTAAAATGTGTAATTAACCAAATTACAAATTATAACGCATTCCGGTTATTATAGTTAAAAGTTAAACTGACTTACGGTCCGTATGATACACAGGTCTCGATTAATATTTATATATTTTTATTTCTATTTTACATAATATTATTAAAATTTTATATAAATAATTAAATGCTAAATATGATTGTATAATTATAATTTCTTTTTGTATAATTTCAAGATAAGTTCAAATAGTATAAATAGTATATGATTAATGATATCTTATTCAATAATAATAATTTTATAATGTAAATGTTCGTTGTTGATAAGATTCGAACCTGAAAATTTGTATGTATCTTTATAAATAATTATATAAATGTTTGTTGTTAACTGAATTCGAACTTGTGAACTTATAAGTATCTATAGAAATAATAATATAAATGTTTGTTGTTGACGGGATTCGAATATGAGAACTTGTGGAGTGCGTTTTTTTAGTATTTGGATCTAACAGCTCTAATTATTTGATGAAGAAGATCTAACGGTCGATTATATCTCATTCTGGTTATTATAGTATAATATAGATACGTGGATATTTTATTAATAAAACATTTTAAGATTTTAGTTTCATTTAATTTTTATTTGAAAGTTTAATGCATGAAAGTTTTATTTTTTGAATATCATTTAATTTGTGTTCAAAAGTTATATATCATAATTTCCCCATCTGACGGTCGATTATACCTCATTCTGGTTATTATAGTATAATATAGATTCGTGGATATTTTATTAATAAAACATTTTAAGATTTTAGTTTCATTTAATTTTTATTTGAAAAATTAATGCATGAAAGTTTTATTTTTTGAATCTCATTTAATTTGTGTTCAAAAGTTATATATTATAATTTCCCCCTCTCTTTAAGTAAACATCTATATATGTTATTAAATGTCCTATTTTCAGTATTACTGCCTAAATTATTAAGATGTCGGAGAAAATTGATAAATAAAATTATTTGTAGATAATATTATTTAAAATAGTGTATGTAAATGGGAGGTTATCCACTAGTATTATCTGGAATTTGGTAATTACTGTCATACATCTATAAGTCAACAAAATATTAATTTGCATTAACATTTTTAAAATTAATTATATTTTTAAGTGGTTATCGAAATTGGTGCATACCAATGTTTATTAATGAAGTAAATCTGGGCAATCATTTAATTATAGGATGGTAAGCACAGAGTTGCATTCCCCAGCTTCACATTTGATTATAAGCCAAAAAGTAATATTACAAAAAATATCACAAATAAATACAGCCAATAAATAATACTACAAAAAATATAAAAAATATCAGACTATATCAGACGTTATGGACCATTGTATATAACAAACAGATAATAACAAACAGATCAGTACAAATTGTAATCACAATTTCTCTTCCCTTATCTATGCACTACGGGAAATCTGGGCTAGTACATGTTTAGCTCTTATAAGATACTATCAACTGCTAACAACAATAAACCAGTCAAGGATAATATGATATGGGCTGTTGGCCTCGTAAAAGATCTATTTAGTGATACATCAATTAATACTCTAACCAGACAAGTGGACAACCACTGCTCATAAATATTGATTCAGAGAAAGTTGTTTCTTCTATTCTATGTCCTCCATATTCATAATGGCAAGGAAATTGATTTACATCTTACTCACTTGCTCAAGTCATATTACCACTGCCCAGAGTTAACTCTTCGGAGAGCACATTGTGGTTTTCGCTTCTCCACAACAGGGACAATTTTCTCCATGAGCTGCAAAGAAGTCAAAACATTAAAATTGCTTCACCAATTCAGTACCGTGTTTCTGTTCAGTAACTTTTAAAAAAATAACTTAAAACTATACAGTTTTTAACCAGAATATAACTTTCAGAAAATTTAATGACAGTAATTTATAACCATACCTCTTTAAGCCTTTCTTTAATCCGTGCATCCTGTAAAATGTCACTTATTAATTGAGAGTTCAAAAGAATAGGAGAACAGGTATCAAAGTTAGAAGGAGATCAAGGAAAGAAGAAATTGTCATTAGCTTATACAAGGAGTAAGCATCCCAAGTAAACAGAGTTGGTAAATGTAGTTTTAAAGTTTTAGGATCAACAATCCAGATGAAAACCTGCTTCTATTCCATGACAGGTCGGGTTACAATCAAGGAAGCAAAAGAAAAAGTGAAAAAGAGTTCAAAATCCAGGTTGAAAACATTATTTAGATTGAAAATCTTCAAATTCAAATAAAAGGAATCTTACTAAAACCACCTAAATATCATCACAATATTTAACAAGAAAGTCCAACAACATTCTCTAAACAAGTAATTAAACGTGTGTGAGTGTGTTTAACTAGAAAAAAAAAACTTGGTTAGTGTAAACTTTCTTTACCTATTTTGTTTGGTATAACTAACAACTTATGGAATGCACAACGAAAATCAAGCAATTCTTCGTTATAGTAATATAGATTGTCTAACTAAAAACGACAAGATACTATATTTTTTCATGTCTACTTTCAGCTCATTTTCATGCAGAACGTAAAGCAACAAGTAAATGAAGCTTTTATTGACATATTTCAACTCATAACTTGTTGTAGAAATCATTTAAGCCCCTTTCTTTGTTTATGTAAAGTTATCATTCATGTTCCTTTTAACCTTTATGAGTTGCTGGTGTAAGAAATTTGTAAAAAATCTCCTTCAACAACTTAAAACTTGATTTCTAAAATAGAGATATGTGAGGGTGCCAAAAAAGGATTTAAAGTCAGATTAAAAAGCAACTAACAATCTTTCAGATTACGAATACTAAATAACTCACCAAACAATATGAATAGCTGTGGTTTCCAAAATATGGCCGGTGAGGAAATGACAAACAATGAGATCACATAAGTCATAGGGTTATCTAATGGAATATCAGATTAGTAATATTCACTTGTAACTCTCTGTCAATGGAATTTCTGGTGCTCAACCACATTGATTTGATAAGTTTTACAATAAAGAAACTAAAATACAATCATTTCCATTTAGTGTATACTCTGTAAAATATAAATGTAGTAGAACCTAAAATTTCAGCCTCGTGCAGTCGATGAATCGATAGGTCTGGACTAGCCATCAGCAGGTTATAGTAAGATAATAAGTTGCAAGTGACTCAGCAAGCCCAAGACAAAGATAAGAAAAAAAAGCTGCTACAAACAAAAATCATATGCAGAGACGTACTCTGAGAAAATCTAAATTAACTAACATTATAAAGAAAACAGTTTTATATATCTACTGAAGGGTCAGCAATATTGGCTGTGTACTAGACAAGGGTCAAGCCCAGTAGAGGATTTAGTAGTGAACAAAGGTTCTGAATAAAGACAAGGTCTATTATCTTTATATCACAATAAAGAGAACTTCACTATAAGGTCAAGTAGTATCAATATCATAGCTAAGAAAATTGATGACTGGTCTCTATTCTCATGAAAAATAATATGTAGCAAGGAATCCAGTTAAAGCTTTCAGAAACAGCATCTACTTATCAGTTATCACTTGCTGAAGAAAAAATATAGGAAAAGGTTCTGGACTTAAAACTTGCCAAGTACAAGAAGACATTGCATACAGCAACCATAAAAATATATACTATTTTGGTTGTGTAGAACTTAATGCCCTTGCAACTTAATGTCTACTACCTTTATTCTTAGTGAACTTGGAGAAAAGTTTTTGTAGCATAGAGATAGCTCAGTAGCTGCAAAACTTATACGTTTTTTATGAAGGTTTTTGCAATTTCCTTTATGATCAAGCAAAAACAATTTCCTTACTGTAGAAAACCTTTGTTGGTTTTAAACTGAGACCTAATAAGTGTTAATTCAGAAAATAAATACCAAAGTTGGCACATGGAGTATTGCTCCTAAACCACAAAGACGTAAAAATACAAAAAAAGGGTGCAAGCTTACAGTCATCATAGATCAGCGATGCATATTAAAACTCGGGGCTCCCATGTTAAAAAGTGCCCATAGAGGCTCCAATCAGTTATATCCCAAAGTTCACCAAAGTTTGTCTATTTGTCTCAAGTGAATTTAAAATAAAAAAAAACAATGGCGCTAAAAACTAATCTATTATAGGCTTTAGTATGAAGGCAATCTTAATAATTCTTAAAGAAGTAAGAAATCACCAAACATAAAACAGATTATTCAATTCAACGAGTAACAACAAAGTTGAAGTAGTACCTTCTCTTTCAACAATAACTCATTCTCTTCCTCTAATTTCATCACCATGGATTCTAATTCCACCTGATAAGCCTAAAAACACAACAAAAAAAAAATCAACTCAAAACATACACACACACACAAACTTATTCTCAAATACAAACCGTATTAACCTATAACATATACAAAATCTGTACAAATAAATAAAACTTATACAATCACACATAATTATTGTCAATTTTCCCCCCCTAAACCAAATCTAATATTTATGAATCACAAACTATACCGTAAATTCACATTATACAATAGACCTTTCTCATACATTTCTTGAATTCCATATCTACATATTCACCTTTATATCTAATTTATCCGTGAATTACTAACCATCTTCGTACGATCATACACTAAATCTTATTCATATACATTAGTCAAATTCTGCGAGCAAATACATAAAATTCTATGTTTCTCACATAAACGCATTAAACACATCTAAATTCCATAATCACATTTATAAACCGAGGAAATACATATAATTTTATGTTCCCACAAAAACTAAATTCCACACACATAACCGATCAAATACAGCAAATACATATAATTCTATGTTTACACAAAAACTAAGTTCCACACACATATATCACATAACCGATCAAATATATAAAATTTTAAGTTTCCACCTGTTTCCGCTCCCGGGACCTAGCAGCAGACTCCCGATTCTTAATCATCCTCCTCTGCCGTTGCATAACAACTTTATCCAACGACTCCACTCTCCTCTTCCCTCTCCTCCCTTCCTCAACACCACTCCTCTCCGAAACAATCCCACTGCCATAAACCCCCACATCGCTCCACAATCTCTCCACTTTAACAATCTCCCTCTCCTCCACCTTCGCATCCGCTTTAGCCAAAAAATCCTCCAAGGTCATCAACTCATTATTATCCTCGTTGGGCTCCACTTTGAGCTCCTTTTTCGCAGTCTTGGCAACGATCTCTCCCCACACCTCGTCGACCGTCTTGCGACGAGGCGGGGAGGTATTGGTAGCGGTAGCGGTAGCAGAAGAGGCGGTGAAGATGCCGGAGATGGAGAGAGTCAAGTCGGTGGCGTTGGTTTCGAGGTTGAGTGTGTTTGATGATTTGAGATCGGTGTCGACCATTTTTTTTCTAGCGGGAAAATTGAGGTGGTGATGATTGAGAGAGTCTAGGGATTGGAGAAAATGGATTTGGGGAAAGGATGTGAACAGTGGGTGTGGGAGTTTGTAATCATTGAGGTGGTGTCTAGTGATGTACTGCTTGATGTTTGTGTTTTGTCTGAAGGTTGACTTTGATTTAAACAGCTTCTTGTAATAACATAATATATTTAAAAAATATATAAAATGACTCAAAATGGTCTAAACAATAGTATTATTTTTTTACCACAAACTTATAAAACCAAAAAATATGAACATAAGTGGTGATGTCAAATAGATAATTCGAATATAGATATGTTAATATCCATATTTGAAATAGTCGAATTCTGTCAAATAGATAATGTCTGTGTATATTAATATCTGAAATTGTCGAGTTCAGATACAGATAATATACGTTTAATATCGAATATGTTAATATCCATTTGGATTTTTTTTGCAATCCTACTATATTGATAATTATTTTGAAACAAGTTTCTTATTTTATTCATAAAAAAATGAAATTATGAATGTCATACTAATTTTATTATCTTTCAATCAAATTTTATTATCTTTAAAAAATTAAACTCAAATAATATTTTACATATGTATATGTTATATTTAAAATAATATAAAAAATTTATAAACATATTATTAACTAAATATACACACAAACACTATCAATATATAAAATAAATTTTAATATATATATATATATATGAGAAAAGTTCTATGTAGACCATATTTTAATCAGAGACTACCTATATTCTGCAATCAAAACAGTATGAAATATAATCTTTTGTAAAATTGTTGATCATCATTTAAGTTTAAATGAATAATGTGTATGTACTACAATTTGAACAAATGTTTTGCAAACTAATCATATTTTATAGAATCAAATATCTTGTAATGTTCTACATGCGGTACATGTATGATATTTAAGATTTTGAATAAAATAATGATCTTTGTAGAACATAATTCACAAAATATTACATTTTGAAATGTTTTTATGCAATATTTTAGTTGCAGAACATAAATGGTCTTCGTGGTTTCCAACAAAAACGTGGTTTTCATAAAATTTGACGATATATATATATATATATTATGTGTATATATATATATCATTATATTAGTTCCTGGGCATATTCCCAATTATATTATAGTTAATTTGTAAAAAAATATTTTGAAGTATATTAATTTGAATATATATATATATATATATATTAATACTATATTAATAATACATAACAATGAATAAGAAAAAAACAATACATAATTATGAGACTAACAAACATATTTATAAAACTATACTAGTGAACATGTTCATAAACATTATTATTTAACTTGTTCGCAAATTTTTTAGTTAAATTATATTATATTCAAGTTTAGCTAATATTTCGAACCTAACTCATGAGTCGTTTTTTATGTATATTAAACTCTTGAACCTAATTTTTAAGCCTTTTACTCATTAAGAAAAGACAAACTTGTTTTTCCTCATTATATTATTGTTAAATTCCAACTCCTGAGCAAATTAATATTTCTGAACCTAATTATTAAGCCATTTTATTATGTATCTTAAACTCCCGAACCTCCTAACTTATGAGCAAATTAATATTTTTGAACCTTGTTGAGTGGCATTTATGATACTTTATAACGCTCCGTAAAGTTTTGGATTGATGTTTTGTACTCGAGTTATTAGTGTTTTTAACGTGTTTTTGTAGTGTCTTTTGCATTTCAGGCATTTATCAGGAATACATGTGAATTAGCATTGTTTGGATGCTAATATGGTGTTAGGATGGTGTTTAGAATAAAAGTTCGTGAAAAGACCAGCTCAAACCAACAAGAAAAGAAAGAAGCCAGAAATTTCTCCAGAGAGACGGCACGCCCGCGCCAAAAGAGCAGTATGTCAACGCGCCCGCGCTGGTCAAGCGCGCGGCCGCGCCAGGTCGGGAAAATAAAATCCTGTTTCTTCTGGAATTTTGATCTGTTGGACTTCTACTCTGCATGGGCTGCTATATATACATAACTTATGTTCGTTTTTCATAAGAAGACGTACCAGAGCTTAAGAAGAGGGAGAAGAAGATCTAATTTATTCTTGTGATTCTTTGTTTTAAGTTGTAACCTTGGATGCTAGTTTTCTTATTCGTGAACCTATACTCTTGTTTCGTAATCTTTATTTAAGTATAAAGATTACGTTTATTATACCATGCTTTCATCGGGATCCACGTTGATAATGAGTCCGATTATGGGCTAATCGTTATCTTGGGGTTCTAACGGATTTATTTATGATTTTTTTTAGATAATTCGTTTCGATGCCTTAGTGTGTGGTGATAGTATGATAATCTAGTATTGGTTGTATTTATTCGTCTTATGAGCGTCGCGCACTTATAAGATAGTGTGTTAATCTTTAATGAAGTGAAAGTGAATTTAAGGGTTTAGAACTTGTCATGCTAGCATAGGTTCATGTATTTATTATACATGATTCGTAGGTAATTTTAACCATCTTACTTTTCCTATGTAATCACGATAGACAACTTGTGCATTATACCATTATGTTGTTAAATTCGATAGACATATAGGGTCTCAATATAATTGGTGTCTATTCAGCTTATATCTCTTTTGTGGATGTCTGGTAGTATGGTATTCGTACAACGAAAGTTGGCATTTATTAGTTTCGTGTTATCTGATTAGTTTCATCACCATTACATGCTAAGGTTAAGAACGAAAAGGCTATTGAATGAAGTATTTAATGAAGTTATAATCCCATGTTTGTTTCATATAGTATTCAACTGTTTTTAATCTCCTAGTTTATGTCCTTAGTATAATCTCTTAGTTAATCTTAGTTAAACAACCTCAATTTGTTATTCGTCTTAACATTGGATAATAGCCATACTAGTGTTGCATAAATACATTGATTGAAATTAACCTAAACTAATCCCTGTGAGAACGAACTAGAATTTATTCTATATTACTTGTGATCGCGTATACTTGCGTGAATATTAGCGCGTGTTCTAGCTTGTTGTGCATATATTGTGTACTTGATGATTTCATGAACAAAACACCTAAGTAGATTTTACTTAGTGAAATAATGTAGCACTCGACGGATAAGATTATAGTCCCGACGAATAACTCATTATAGTCTCGACGGATGATGACTTATTATCCATCGAGTGAGTAGCTTATGTAATAATAAGTCTGTAGCTCATTTCTGCATATACCTTTGTATAGATTCTGTAGTAGCATATAAGTCATGTTGACTTTAACTAGATATGCAGAATAAGTTGATTAATTGTACATAGATGAAGTCTTGTAATTCTGTATAAATGAATTGAAGTCAAGTGCCAAAATAGCTACCGACGGATGATTAACAAAGCCATCGACGGATGATCAAATACCTATCAACGGATGTTTAATATATCAGTCGACGGATGATCAATGAAGCCATCAACGGCTGATCATAAAGTCGACGGATGATCATGTACTCAACGAATAAAGAATTCAAATATCAGTTGAGTTGACAGTGATAACTGGTCACATGCGTCGAAGTGTATGCAAATGGAATGAGGAAGCCTATTAACTGGGTAATAGAGAACAAAGTAATAAAGCATTAGACCCGATAGTTTTTATAATGATCCTGTCTTTTGACTTTGTAATCTTGGTAATATATAAACCAAGAAGTAGCAAATAGAAAAGAAGAACTGAGATACAAAAAGTGAGAAACATTTGTAAGCAGAATTATTAGCATTTCTCTGTATTCTCAGTAGTTCATATTTGTAAGCAGCTGTGAGCATTCTTGCACACAGAGTTCTCTCGATATAATATATCTCTGGTGGAATTGTTTAAATCCACCAGAAAGTTTTTAAAGACTCTTGTTTTTAATTACTCGTGTTTTGGTTCACTTAAGTTTTTATTCCGCATTGTGCTAATCAATACACTTATATATATATATATTCGAGTTTGAACATTTTTATTTTAAGAAAAAGGTTCAAGAATTCCATTCAACCCCCCTTCTGTAATTCTTGCTATATTATTAAAGGACTAACAATTGGTATCAGAGCAAGCTCTTAACTTATAAAGAGTTTAAAGATCAAAACAATTCAGGAAGATGAACAAGAAGGATGTTGGAGTCAAGATTCCTTTTCTAGATAAAGATAATTACCATCATTGGAAAGTAAAGATGCATCTTCATATACTTTCTCAAGATGAGGCCTATGTGGACTGCATAGAAAGAGGTCCTCATATTCCAATGAGAGCTGCAACAGGAAACGAGCCATCAGTCCCCAAGCCAAGGCATGAATGGTTTGATCCTGACATTGAACAAGTCAGGAAGGATAAAAAGGCCATGAATATTCTGTTTAATGGAGTTAATGCAGACATGTTTGACAACATTATCAACTGCAAAAATGCCAAGGAAGTTTGGGATACTATACAGATAATCTGTGATGGCACTGCGCAAGTTAGAGAAAATAAGAAGCAGCTCTTGATTCAGCAATATGAGCATTTTCATAATGAAGAAAGTAAGTCACTCACTGACATTTTTAGTAGGTTTTAAAAACTACTAAATGCTCTCAAGTTGCATGAAAGGGTCTATCAGACTAAAGACTCTAATCTGAAATTCCTTAGATCTCTTCCAAAGGAATGGAAACCAATGACAGTCTCATTAAGAAACTCACAAGATTATAAAGAGTTTACTTTGGAGAGACTGTATGGCATCCTAAAAACTTATGAGCTTGAAATAGAGCAAAATGAAAGGATGGAGAGAGGAAAGAAGAAAGGAGGATCCATTGCACTAGTTGCTGAGTTGGAAAAGGAGAAGGAAGTAAAGATGGAAGCTGTTGAATCAACTTCAAAGGTATGTGAGAACAAGGGCAAGGAGCTTGCAGTAGAAAGTGAAGATTCATTGAGCCAAGATGACATGGAGGACATTGATGAGCACCTAGCATTTCTTTCCAGGAGATTTGCCAAGCTCAAGTTCAAGAAGAACTTTGGAACAACCAAGCCAAATAGAAACATGGTGGATAAGTCAAAATTCAAATGTTTCAAATGTGACTTGGCAGGGCATTTTTCCAGTGAGTGTAGGAAGTCAGATTCCAGTAAGAAAAAGTTTGAGTCTGTGGATTATAAGCAAAAATATTTTGATCTACTCAAGCAAAAGGAAAGGGCTTTTATTACACAAGAAAATGACTGGGCAGCAGATGGTCTGGATGAAGATGAAGATTTCAGCTATGTCAATCTAGCCCTAATGGCCAAGTCTGATGAGACAGGACAAGTTCCTCAAGCAATCAGGTAATTACCACAAACCTTGCACATTTATCTAAAGCTGAGTGTAATGATGCCATAAATGACATGTCTACAGAATTATATCATCTGCGTGTTACACTTAAGTCTCTTACTAATGAAAATGCTAAAATCAAAGAAAACAATTTATTTTTAAGTGAGAGGAATAATGTGCTTGAGTCTCAGTTTATTGATTTCGAGAAATTAAGAATTGAGTGTAAGATTGCTAAGGAGGAATTAACCGAGTCCTTGAAAAAGGAAGAAATTTTAAAGAAGCAGCTCGAGCGTGAACAAGAGGTGATTAAAGCATGGAAAACATCCAGGGATGTCCATGCTCAAATCACCAAAGTTCAAGGAATCGAGTCCTTCTGTGATGAAGCATGGAAAAAGAACAAAGAGAAACTAGAACCTAATTTGGTAGTTGGACTGCTAACAGATGTAGACTCGACGGATAATGAGGACTATCCGTCGAATAACAAAAAGTGTTATCCGTCGAATGATGAAAATCCTCATCCGTCGGCTGTGAGCAAGCCCATTAGCAAAGCCAAACTAGTTAAGCTAAATGAGAAGTATGGGTCTGTTTCCAAGAACTTTGTTTCAGGATAGTCAAGTCAAGTTAAGAAAGGGAAGAAGGCTAATGTTGGTCACATGACTGTCAAACAGTTAAGTGATAGACTTGAAAAGATTGAGGTAAAAACAGAGACCAAAAGGAAAAACAATAGGAATGGTAAAGTAGGGATTAACAAACACAATAACTACACACCTGATAAATATGCTCCTAGAAAAATCTGTGTCAAGTGTGGTAGTGTAAATCATTTGTCTGTTAATTGCAAATCTGCCATGCCTACTTCCATATCTGTGCAACCTCAATTTCCTATCATGAATGCCATGCCTCCTATGCCCGTTAATGCTATGTCTACACAGAACATGAATGCACAATTTGCTAATATGCCATTTGCACCTAATCCTTATTATGCTGCATATAGTATGCCACAAATGCAATTTAGCATGCCTTACTGGAATAACATGTTTACCCATAACATGCCATTCCCTGTTAGTCATAATATGCATGATAATTCTGTTGCAATGAATGGTTTCAAAGGCCCAACTCAAATGACTAAGGATGAATCTGAAATTCCTAAGTCAAATGAAATAAGACCTAAGAAACAGAAAAAGAAAGCTAACAAGGCAAGACCCAAGGAAACCTGGGTACCAAAATCAACTTAATTTAATTTTGATGTGTGCAGGGAAACATAAAGAATATTTGGTACTTGGATAGTGGTTGTTCAAGACACATGACTGGTGCTTCTACCCTGCTCACAGAGTTTAAGGAGAGAGCTGACCCAAGTATTACTTTTGGAGATGACATCAAGGGTTATACTGTGGGATATGGCTTGATTTCAAAGGACAATGTCATCATTGAAGAAGTTGCCTTGGTGGATGGTCTCAAACACAATCTGTTGAGTATCAGCCAGCTTTGTGACAAAGGCAATTCAGTAACCTTCAATTCAGAAGCCTGTGTTGTGACTAATAAAAGAAGCAACAAAGTGGTTCTCACTGGTGTGAGAAAAGGAAATGTGTACCTAGCTGATTTCAACTCATCTAATGCAGATTCTGTAACTTGTATTCTCAGTAAAGCAAGTCAAGATGAAAGTTGGCTATGGCACAAGAAGCTATCCCACTTAAACTTCAAGACCATGAATGAGCTGGTAAAGAAAGAACTGGTAAGAGGCATTCCTCTAGTGGAGTTTTCAAAGGATGGACTGTGTGATGCTTGCCAAAAAGGGAAGCAGATTAAAGCATCATTCAGGAAGAAACTTGATTCAACAATTGAAGAGCCTTTGCAACTGCTTTACATGGATTTGTTTGGACCAGTCAATGTATTGTCCATCTGAAGGAAAAGATTTTTCCTAGTAATTGTAGATGATTTCTCAAAGTTCTCTTGGACATATTTTCTAAAGTCTAAAGATGAGGCTAGTGAAATCATCATCAATCACATAAGGCAAGTCAATAATCATCCTGATTTCAAGGTTAGAAGAATCAGGAGTGACAATGGAACTGAGTTCAAGAATTCTGTCATGAGAGTATTTTGTGAGGAAAATGGGATTCTGCATGAGTTTTCAGCAGCAAGGACTCCACAACAGAATGGAGTAGTGGAAAGGAAGAACAAATCACTTATTGAAGCTGCAAGGACAATGCTTGAAGAATCTAAACTACCAACATATTTCTGGGCTGAAGCTCTAAATACTGTATGCTACACTCAGAATATTTCTCTGGTTAATCAAGCAAGATGTATGACTCCCTATCAATTGTTCAAGAACAAGAAGCCAACTCTAAACTTTCTTCATGTCTTTGGCTGCAAATGCTATATTCTGAGAAATCAAACTGATCAAAATGGGAAGTTTGATGCTAAAGCAGATGAAGGAATTTTTATTGGATATGCTGTTGGTAAAGCATATAGAGTCTACAATCTAAGAACCAACATTGTTGTGGAATCAATACATGTTGTGTTTGATGATAAAAAGATTGAAGGACTGAAAGATGGAGATTACCATGAGAGCCTCAAATTTGACAATGTGGAGATGGTTAGTGATGACAGTGATGATGAAAGTGATCAAGAGAATGTATCTAAGGATAATGAAGATAAATCTACCACCAATGAAGCACAATACTCAACATCTGTCGAGTTGCACAATGCTTAATCCGTCGGAAGACAATCTGCGTTATCCGTCGGGAGACAACCTGCTTCATCCGTCGGTACTCAAAATTCACCATCCGTCGGGTTATCAAAAAGAGCAGGAAGTCAAGATAGATCACCTATAGAAAATTCCCCTTTCTCAAATCAAAGATCCACAAACTCAGGGGGAGTTTCAAATAGTCAAAACTCAATCACACATGAAGACAACAATGAGGTTTCTTCATCTAGAGCTTATCTACCTCAATAAAGGAAATGGACAAAAGATCACCCCTTTGAGCTTATCATTGACAATGTTACTTCTAGAGTTCAAACAAGAAGAGCAACTCAGGAAGAATGTCTCTATAACAGCTTTCTTTCCAAGAAAGAACCAAAGAAGGTAGAAGAAGCTTTGTTGGATCCTGATTGGATTTTAGCTATGCAGGAGGAGCCAATTTGAAAGGAATAATGTATGGAAGCTGGTACCCAAGCCTAAAGGAAAGAATCCAATAGACATCAAGTGGGTATTCAGAAACAAGATGGATGAAAATGGCATAGTAGTCAGGAACAAAGCTAGATTGGTTGCTAAGGGCTATTGTCAACAAGAAGGAATAGATTTTAATGAAATATTTGCTCCTGTTGCAAGACTTGAAGCCATCAGAATCTTTTTAGCATATGCAGCCCATGCCAATTTCAAGGTTTATCAAATGGATGTCAAAAGTGCCTTTCTGAATGGAGATTTGGAGGAAAAAGTATATGTCAGTCAACCTCCTGGTTTTGAAGATCCAAATTTTCCAGAACATGTCTATTATCTTTTGAAAGCACTTTATGGATTGAAGCAAGCACCTAGAGCCTGGTATGACACTTTATCAAAGTTCCTTTTGGAAAATCACTTCACAAGAGGTACTGTAGATAAAACTTTATTTTTCAGGAATGTTAATGGCTCTAGTATACTTGTTCAAATTTATGTAGATGATATTATTTTTGGCTCTACAGATGAGAAACTTTGCAAAAAGTTTGCCAAATTGATGCAAAGTAAGTATGAAATGAGTATGATGGGAGAACTAACTTACTTTCTTGGTTTACAAGTTAAGCAAGTTAGTGATGGAATATTCATTAGTCAAACTAAATATATTTTTGATCTTTTAAGGAAGTTTGATCTAATGGATTGCACATCTGCAAAAACTCCTATGGCCACAACAACTAAGCTTGAATTAAACACTACTGAAAAGTCTGTGGATATTTCAAGTTATAGAGGCATGGTTGGCTCACTTCTGTACTTAACAGCTAGTAGGCCAGATATAATATTTGCTACATGTTTGTGTGCTAGATTTCAGGCTGATCCTAGAGAATCTCACTTAATAGCTATTAAGAGAATTTTCAGGTATCTCAAGGGAACACCAAACCTTGGCATTTGGTACCCTATAGATTCTGGTTTTGATCCAACTGATTATTCAGATGCAGATTATACAGGTTATAGAATTGATCAGAAGAGTACTACAGGAACCTGTCAATTTCTAGGAAACAAGCTTGTGTCCTGGTTCAGTAAAAAGCAAAACTCAGTCTCTACTTCCACAGCTGAAGCTGAATATATTGCTGCTGGCAGTTGCTGTGCACAAATTTTATGGATGAGAAATCAATTGCTAGAATATGGTTTGCAAGTTGAGAGGATTCCTATTTTCTGTGATAACACAAGTGCAATTGCCATCACTGAAAATCCAGTGCAACATTCAAGGACAAAGCACATAGATATCAAGTACCATTTCATAAGGGAACATGTAATGAATGGTACTGTGGAGCTACATTTTGTTCCAAGTGAGAAGCAACTTGCATATATCTTTACCAAGCCACTGGATGAATCCACCTTTTCAAGGTTGGTAAGTGAGTTAGGTATGCTTAATTACCCTTAAATCTATCTGAGTTATTTTGCAAGTTGATATGCAGCTAAAAATTGAACTGATTTTTCAGTCTTGGATGAAATTTTGGCTAAGTCAAAATTTACATCTCGACGGATGACTCTTATCCATCGAGTTTGGTCATCCGTCGACATACAATTTGCTAATAAAAATCAATTACTTTTCTAGAATATTTTATGTCTCGACGGATAACTGTTTACCCTCATCCGTCAAATTGTCTTAATCTCAGTCGTTAATTCCCTGTACATTATCCATCGAGTATACTTACAGTTTGTAAGCATTACACGACGGATAATGGGTGGAATTTTTACAGTTTATTTTTTAAATGGCTATTTTAGGCAATTTCTATTGGTTACTTTATTTTACTTTATTATTTTTATCAGTTATTTTTGAGATAGTATAAAAGCTTATTTCATTGCAATTGCTTTTCTTTTATCATTCTCAAATTCAACTGCTCTAATTTCATTCTCTCTCAAGCACCTACTCTCCTTCTCTTCAAGTTCTTATTCTCTAACAATGGCATATGTAGTAAAGATCATGTCTCAAACTGGGTTCATTTATGAGAAGAACAATTTCACTGCATTAGTTAACAAGGGTATTCAGCAATCAGATGACTATCACAAGATGATGGAATTTGTAAAGAATTGCAAGCTCAATTATGCCATGCTGGAATCACCCACAATCTTCTGTGAAGTTGTTGAAGAGATGTGGACCACTGCCACCTACAACTCTACAGATTGTGCTTGAGATGTGATAAAAGCATGTTTTAAAATTCCTGAGAACAATGTGACTTCACCACACAATGACACTGATATTATAAATATGCTTAATTCCATGCACTATGCTCTTCCTACTTCTAAATTGAGTGACATTAAGAGAATGGGTCTTAGGAAGGAGTGGAGTTTCTTGTGTGATGTAATTACAAAGGTTTTCTTAGGAAAAATCAATAATTTTGATTCAGTGAATATTTCCATGCTTAACAAGCTATACATGCTAGTTACAGATAAATTTTATAATTTCAGTGACCTTGTCTTGTTTGAGTTAGGATTTAAATTAGGTGAGTTAGCTAAAAGAAGTAAGAATGTGTATTATGCTAGATTTCTTATGTTATTGGCTAACCACCTCTGTGAAGAGATTGTGCTTGAGAACCCTAACAACAATCTGGATTGTTGGGTTTAAGAGAGAAGGCTCATTGCAGATTTGAACAGGGCCAATCTTCACAAGGATGTGCCAATGTTCTACTTTCCTGTAATGCAGGTACCTCAGGTAAGTGAGGTAAGTTCATCCATCCCTACAACTATTCCAACCTCCACAATTTCTTTGAGTTCAGGAGTAGCTATGGTAACTGTGCCAATGACCAAACAGTTGCCTACCAAAGCTGCCAAACCTACTACTATTTCCTAATCCAAATCAAAGAAAACCCCCTCTGGTATCTCTAAAAAGATGCCAGTTGAAAAATCCACAAAATCCAAGGAGGGGAGTGTGAAGGAGGGAAAGTCATGTGAGGGAAGGGGTGAATATCAAAGAAACCCCAAGAATAAGGTTGGAGAGTTGAGTGACTCCCAGCCTAGCCGTTGGGAAACTGCAGTGCTTAAAAAGGATAAAAGCTCACTTCTAGCTGCATCCTCCCAAAAGGATGTAGTTATTGAACAAAGCTCTCAACCAAGAGCACAGGGAAAGAGGGTTAGGGACACAAGCTCACCCCAAACTTATACAAGAAAGAAGAAATCTAAAACCTCTGGGGATGCACAGGATACACACACAGTGCAAACTGGTGCTAAAGACACAGTCACTGCACCTTCTCAAGTTCAGTTTGATGTGGCTCCAATAAATGTGGAGTCACAGCCAAAATCTCTAGTTATAGAAGCACCTCAAACACCATACTCACCAACAAATTCTCTGGATGTGGATATGATAAACACATCAATTCCTGATTACCCTTCTTTAACTCTGTTGGGGAAGCCAAAATCCAGTGCAAGTGAGCATCATCTTTTAGATGATTTGTTGGCTCACTTGCCAATTCTTTCAGAAACTGTTGTATCATCTGTGCCTAAAATTTCTTCAATTAGCACAGAGTCAAAAATAGTTTCTCTTCCCACCTCATTCATTTGTACTCTCTCGACGGATATTGCTCATCCGTCGAGTAGTGATTGTATCCGACGGATAAGCCTAACAGTAGTTATCCTTCGGACAGCAAAACCACTCACTCGATGTATATCACTCATCCGTCGAGTATCTCTGCACAACTTCAAACTTCAAGTGCAGAAGATTTAGTGGTTGTGCAATCACTCTTAGGATTGAGAGAGCAGAGTGTCTTGAGTGAGAGGCTGGGTTGCTCCCAGGCAAAAGGAGAGGAAATGAGTGAAAATCTGCAATCCATTTCTTCAGGATTGGAAAAAGGGAGTGAAATGAGTCCCACCTTAGTAGGTGATGGTGAGGGTGTGAGGGTGGGAAGCCAGGGTGAGACCCTGATGCAACAAAAGAGAGAACATGAGAGAAAAGCAGGTACAGAGGGTATAAGGGTGGATCCAGCCATTGCTCATGAGTCAATGATTGTGGATGATGCAGAAAAGGAAAGACAATTTCAGCAACATTACAAAGCTGTAAATGATAACATTTCCTTGGATGCTGACACTTTTACTCATCTTGTGTCAGCCTATCAACTGTTGGCTGCTCAGGGCAATGAGGAGGCAGAGAAGACTTTAAATCTAGTGCATACTTCAGAATCTCTACAAAGGGATAAAGCTACTGTTAATTTAATGCCTTCTACAGCTGGTGAGCCATCTGAAGAATTTGGAGTAAATTCTAATGATGATGACTCTGTTTTATTTGATGGAAGCATGAACTTAGGGGGAGATGAAGGCCCAAGTTCTATTCCAGATCTACCTGAATGGGCATTGACAAAGGAGTCTACACCAGGACAATTCAATGTATCCTTAGTCAAATAAATCATGTATATCCAAAAGGCCATTCAGAACACCTCAAATGCTGGTACCAAGGCTATTCTTCAAGCCCACCTAGATTCTCTACATCTCATGAAGCTACAACAATTAAGACAGAATCTGAGTGTGGATGAACTCAAAAAGGATATAGCTGACTTGAAGACCTATAATTCTGAGAAGCTGGATTCAATAATGCCCTATAATACCATGCAGGATCTGCTCCTAAGACTGAGAAGAGAATCAGATGCTAAAAAGAAGCTGGCCAAATTGGAGGACAGAGTTCAAGTTATTGAAAACTCTGTGGTTACCATTCTTCAAAATCATCAGTCTCAGACCAGTCTTCTAATGCAACTGGCTGAAGCACAAGGCTTGACTCCTCAACTTGATGATAACAAAAAGGGGGAGAAAGGACCAAGTGTGTAACATCCGGGAAATATCGTATAATTATTTATATCAATATATTATTCTTATATGAATATTATATGAATTTTTGGTGAATTTTCTGGTGTTTGATAATAATATTTGGATGTTTGTATGTAATAAAATGTGAGTATGTTAATTTTAATATGTCCAGAATAAAATATAGATAATTAAGGTATTTTTCTGGTAATTTTTGGAATATTAGATGATTTTATAATGATTTATGAATTATTAATTATTTTCTGATTAATTATAAAAATTATTTTATAAAGCCGGGAATCGTCCGACTTCAATCGTTTTTACGTTTTTACAACCCGAAACTCTTCCGAAAACCCCTTCCTAACCTAATCTGGTAATTTCGAACATTTTCCGTGTTTTGACTTTTTCGATCCGGATTACGGTTTGACCCGTGCGCGGCCCGGTGCAAAATTTTCGATACGATAATCATTTCGGTAAATCAACAAAACCCGTATTTTCAAAAGACGAGATATTATCACATTATTTTTGTATAGAGTATTTTATAAAAAGCCCGGTTGAGATAATTATCCAGAATTGATAACAAACCGGATCGTTATTGCAGTTACTTAGCGGCTAAGCAACTAATTTAACGATCCAAAATGATCCAGAACGATCCAATATTTCATAAATATAAATAGCCTATTTCTTATGTTGTTTATTCCGTTTATTCATTTGCAACCAGTAAAAATACCGTAAATACAGAGAAAACCCTAGAAAACCGATACGTTTCCGAGAATCAAACACACGAACGAAGGCGTTATCGAACTCTGATTCGGGCGTGCAGCATATCAAAACGAAGCTCTCGAAATCTTCTTTCTGAATTAATCATCAATTTCTGCCCAGAAATCATGGTAATTTTCATATTTATTTAATTATATTCGAATTATTTGATGATTAAATTATGAAAAATTTGTTCTTGATGTTATTGATGTGATTTGATGCTTCCATCGTGTAGATAATATTTTTCTGGTCAATTTGGTATATTATACTTCAAAAATAGAGCTCAATATCATGTAGAAATTAAGGTTTGATTCTTTGAAAATTCTTTGAATATGTGTTCTTGGTGTTCTTGAAGAATTCTGAAAATCAAGGTCAAATTTGAAGGTGATGCAGATTACAGAATTTGAAGTATGAGTAACCAAAACGTTCAGATTTCTATTCTCTTTCTGTTTATGCCATTAAATCATTCGAACAATAGGTGAAATATAAATTCCGTTAATTAGGGTTTATATCGAAATTTGGGGATTTTAATTTGGTTGATTCTGGGGAGATTTGGAGGTTACAGGAGTGTAGATCGTGAAGTTTTAAGTTGATTCATATATATAGTTTCTGTGTTGGAACCCCGAATCGAGTGGCCGGATTTTCAAGCACCTCGCCGGCGTTAATGGCGATGGTCGCCGGGAACAGGGTTTCAGGGGGTGCCTGTGATCGATTAAGCCGTATTATTGTTGCTATGACGAGTTGGAATTGGTGGGTAACAGAATTCGCATCAAACCATCTGTTTATGGCTGTGAATTAGTTCGCCGGAGTTCGTTCCCAGCCCCCGGAATCTGCACCGGCCGGCCTGTTCTTCAACGACCCGGTCGGGTCAGTTTCAACCCGGGATATAACCCGGCTTTAATCCATATTTTCCCTAAATCAAAAATCAGAAGTTGTTTCTGAATTCTTTTATTTTAAAAATTATTTTAAAATTCTGTTTTAATCATAAAAATCTATATTTAATTTCGAAAATTATTTTAAAAATCCAGAGAATTATTTTTAATTATTTAAAAATAAATCTGATTTATTTTAATTAATTAGTTTTAATTATTTTAATTAATTGATTAATTTATAATTAATTGATTAATTAATTTAATTAATTATTAATTAATTTTAATGGATTTAATAATTAGATTTAATTATTTAAAACTGATTTAGAAATTCCGAAAAATAGTTTCGAGCTTTAAAATATTATTTTAAATTATTTTCGAAGCTCGATAATTATTATAAAAGTCGTATTTAGGTATTCGAATCATATTATTTAATTTTAAAATGATTCGGACACCGTTTTAATTCCGAAAAATGTTCAAAAATTCATAATAAATCAACCGTTCGTCCGTTTAATACGAAACGAACGCCTCTAGACTCAGAAAAATATTTTGCTTCTATTAAAAGTATTTCCGAGACCTAAATTCCTTTGTGTCTAAAGGACGTTTGTTTTATGGATCATTCCGAGTCAATAATTGATTGATAAAATATTCTTTTTGACCCAACTTCAACTCTAAACATATCGAGACCTATCTTTTGACGATTCAACTTATGTGCTACATGAATTACGTGATTATGTGTTATGTGGATAATATGATTAAATGCTCTATATGTACGTATTATGCAAATAATGAGTCAGCGTGTCTTTTGAATGTTATCTAAATGAGATGTAATTCTTATATATTATTATCGGGCGGGTAAACGATAGGGATAAGAGTATAGACTAGTTAATTATATATTGTCAGTTCATTGAATAGTATTATTTGTGATAGATGCACATAGTGCGAGACATTCAAAGCCAGATAGAGATTGTAGAAGTAAAGCCTGATTGCGTGTAATACTGAAACGAGTGGATTCAGAATAAAGATAAACCTAAGAGGGTAAATGATAAGAAAGGTCAAGTAGCCCGTCAAGGGTAATACAGATGCGACAGGACTGAGTGATATGGCAGCTAGTTAAAGATCGGAGGATTATTAATTGAGGCAAGTATTCTTAATTTTCTTTTAAATACTGCAAGTATTCTTAATTTTCTTTTAAATACTGCAAGTATTCTTAATTTCCTTTTAAATACTGCAAGTATTCTTAATTTTCTTTTAAATACTGTAAGTATTCCTAACCTTTCTCCTTAAATACTGTAAATATTTATTCGCTCCTATTATAAATTCAGAATAGTTAACTATTTTATATTTCGCTGCAATTACTCTTATTATGCCAGTTCTTTTCATTATTGTTCCTATAATTCAATTACTCTCTTGAGCAAATACTCATTCTTTCGGATTATTTGCGAACCCTGAATTGGGATGTTTGAAATCAAAATGATTTGATATCAAAATACTCCACAGACTGGATGGTTACGATACGTGCTGGGTTTTACTCAGACCTTTAATTAATAGGCCATAGTTGCCTGAGTACTCCTTATGTTGGTTGGGTCTATGCAGTTGGGTATAGATCCGCACCGTATCCTGACTGATCAGCAGGTTATAGTGCATATGTTGGTTTCTAGTGTCCAGTCCAATTTGTTGTTGATCGCCATTAACGGCATTCTCTCTCGAATGATTTTATGATTCCAAATTCGGACAAAACCCTGATTCGGGAAATGAATCGGGAAATCGCTTGGCATTTTTGGATTTTAGTTAAAGGCTGATGACAGCCAATGTTTATTCACTCACTCACTTAAATTAAATCGAATTGTGTAAACTTGTTTTGAGATGTTGTCCGGAAGTTTTCTTTTGATATTAATGTTTGAAACTCAATATATATATACTTGCTGGGCATTTTTGGCTCACTCTTGCTTTGTCAATTCTTATTTCTGCCAGAAACATATAAGGATAAAAATGAATAGCTTAGATAGACAGCAGAAGATCGAGGAATCTCCGCTGCGAGAGGTTGAAGAAGTTAGAAAAATATGATTCGAGTGTTAGTTCAAAGGTATTTATAATTGTATATTGATTGTTGTAAGTTATAAAAAAAAATTAGATTCTTGTTTCATACCATAACCTGTAAACGATCCGGATTTAAAGGGTTATTTATTTATTTCTTTATTTTATGTAATGATTGTTTAGTGACACCAAATTCTGACCCCGGATTTGGGTTGTTACAGTTGGTATCAGAGCTACAGGTTATTGGTCACTGAAATAAGAATAGGTGAGAGTAAGATAGGAATGATAGGCCGTACAAGATAGGAAAGATCCTAGGCATATTCAGGATAAATTGAATTGAGTACGAATTAGGGTTAGCAGATCCGATAAGGAGATGTTAAGATAGGATTGCTGAGAAAGTGTAAGGCGAATATCATAACATTATAGATATATTGATACTCAGATTCTATAGAAATGAGAAATCGACAGATCGACGGAGACTGGGTATGTTACCCTACTTTCATGTGGTTTTAAGGAAAATACGATTGAGTCTTGTGAGAACTTCATGAGTTTCAGTACGATTTAACTTAGAATTAGGGGTAAGACGAGCTCCACGCCGAAGGCAATTAGTTGATGGAACCTGATGAAGAACCAACGTTGCGCGTTTCGAAGGCACCACCGTTACGAGAAGATTCTTATCACTTATTGGGAGCTGCGCACGGAACAATATTTACCTTACTAGGTATAGGTACGACTAGCAAGAAGATGCGCCCTTATCTACAGACAGAACATCGAATCGAATGCATGGTTGTAAGCATAACGTCAAGGACGACATCAGGAAGGTCAAAGATAGTACTAAACATCAGCGTTGCGATATAATTGTGAATACACTGATTTACGACGGTGAATAAAGTTTCTGCGACTAATAACAGAATCCAAGGAAAAGTGGGAGAGGTACCAAAGTGGAGAGACCCTTATTTGGGCACTATTTTAATTAGACATTTCATTGGTAAATCAGGAAAATAGCAGGTAACTTATATAGTGATAATGACTAAATATTTAATTTTCAAAATTTTAAAATGAGTTTTCGAAAAGGATTTTCTTAATAAACTTTCAGAAATTTTTTGTACGAAATAAGTTTTACAATTTGGTTGTCGAATTACTATTTATGTTCTTGTTATTAAAAAAAAAATAATGGATATAGACTCAGTGTTGTTAGTTCGAGGGACTAAGTAGATTTCCCCCCAACAGGGAGAAGGTTTAAAATTTTCGTGAAAGACAAGAGTAATCTTTGTTTAAATAATATCAATAATTGAATCAACATGTTAAAACATTATTCGTGAAATTATTAAAACTTAACAAAAATTGTGATTCGAATGGACCGAGGATGATTGAAGGAAATGGAAGACTCTTCCAGAAGATTGGTGAAAAATAATAATCCTGATCGTCGAAGTTGAGGCAATGCGTGATCAATGGTTATTTTATGCGGCATAAATGGAAATCTGAAGTAGTAGTTATAAATATCACAAGGACGCAATTATGATCAAATCATTGAAGCATTTATTGTGGAGGCTTTTCCAGACAACATTTCAAAAGTTATAATGTGACCTAAATTGTGAATCTCTCATTCGATTGGTTTTGAAGGCAAAATTAGGTGAAGCGTGGAAGGTGATCAACATCAAAATTCCTCTTCTTAACATAATAGCATATGTTCCTTTTGATTCTTGAATTCATATAAAGTTTCTTCTGTGGATAAATCATATGTGGTGAAGACGAAAGAAAATTGTTGTATTCCTTTTGAATTGTTTCTCTCCTCAAATCACTGATTTCTGATTAAGACAAACAGTGTTGTGGTATGACGCTTTGTCGAAATGATGAAGAGTCGGGTGGGACGCCACCGAATCATGTGCTGTACGCCATATAGTATGAAAGACTGGCCATCTTGAGTACGAATATGGTTGTCTCATTCACATCTAAATCTTCAGTCATTCTTCTTCCTTCAATTGACTTACAGATTCTTCCAACTGTTTATTGTAATTGTTATTCCTTATCCTTCTTTTCATTCAAAATCCTATTCACACACTCTCTTCTTGCGTAGAGTCTGTTCTCTGACGATTTCAAAAGAAATAAAATAGTGTGATACGTGGAATTATACAACGAACATAGATACGACTGCAAGTCAATAAATGGTGGACATCTGCAAGCAAGGAAAATATATGTACCGACAAATATGGACGTGGCGAAGACATCAAATCAGACAGTGGTTTGTGTTACGAGGATCTCATCAGTACGATAGATTGTGGTAACATGACGCGCATCAAATCAGAGGATCTCGACGTGAAATGAATCGTTAGTGGACCGTAATAATTAGATCAATTACAAAATAAAGAAGTAAGTTGTGTACGTCAGACGGAGCAAATGAGTACCGGGACGACGATCAAAGATAAAGGAAATTCTGAACAATTACTCAGACATGCAATTACTACATGAAACATCCCTTCGTCGTGGGAAGATATTTGTTGTGAAGATTCAAGATGGAAGAAATCTTAAATGTAAGCAGACTTCGAACATGCTCTTCAAGAAATTGTGAGATTATCTAACTTGTGTAAATAAGTGATGGTGAATTCAATGTTTATACCCGGGTCAATGACGAAAGTTTGATGCGGAACCATAAGTAGAGATGAAGCAATGATGATTCGACGGTGACATTTTTTTAGAAGTAGCGAGATAATGATTAAGGTTCTACCAGATTACGACGATAGTAATGAAAACCGTGCGTGGTTATTAAAAGATAGACAAATTAGTTAATGAAATTAAGTGCATATCGTCAACAATAGATGATTGGTGTGACCAATGGAAGGATGCAGTATACTTTTAAGAGTAACTATACGTAATTAATAACGACAATAAATAAATCAAAATACTCGCGGAATAAAATTTTGTAATATTCTGAAAGAATTGAGAAAAGAGTGGTTATATTAATCCTTGTTGATTTAAGACCTTAAGTCTCATTTCAAAAGATATATGTTATGCCAGTTAATCATACCTATACTAATCCGAATGATATAGTCTGAACTACGGTGGATGGATGAATTTGGTTGATGGATATGGATGGATGTAATTGTAAATGATTTGGTAGATTGATGGTATCGATTTAAGTCCAATTGGTAGTTGATGGTATAGGGGAGGTGCTGCCCAAATTTTCAGAAATTACCCTACATGTAAGGATAAAGGAGTGTGTTCTCGCTCCCAGTTGTACTCCAAATGGTTGTGATTTTGGTTCTTGAGAAAGAATGTTATGATCGAACTGACTTTATATAATTGGTCTTTGATTCTAGTTAGCAAGTCTTCACTTGATTTAAGTGATCGGTTAAAAGAGTTAATGGATCAACTTTACCAACTAATGGTTAGTTAAAAAGAGATCGATTCCAATTAGATTAAGTCAAGCTCTAACATGATTTTCAGATCCAAAATCAAAGCGGTTGGTAAGTTAAAGGAAGTGATAGCATTAGCAGGAATCAAAAGTTTAGTAGAATTAGCATGATGTTACCACAGACATGTGCGAGACTTTATCTAGATGAATACGCTCTTTTCGATAAACAAGAGGAACAGAAAGCAATTGGTACATGCTAGTAAGAAGAAAATTTTCCAGAATTGAAGGTTCAAGATAAAGCAAAGAGAATCTATCATCTATAATAGCATTCCAGGAAGGACTTGAAAGTATACCCATATCAAGCGGCGATTGAATAAAAGTTTTCGAAAGCTCGCGAATCCAATTATCTGATGTAAGACGAAGACTAACGAAGTACACATGTGAACTTGGGAATAAGAAATGTTGACCAATTGGAAAAAGCCAAATATGCGATCAATGATGATTTAAGTGAGGCTAAGAAAGTAACCATCAATGAATTTGATAATTCTGTCATTAAGAACTTAAATATTATAAATAAAAGCCTTTTATTAGTTTCAGAAATGGCTTAGCTAATAATGCATATATTAATATTATCTAGAAAAGACATTCTTATGTTATAAGAGTTAAGGAGTAATAAAAATGAAGAACTAAATAAGAAAGGAAGTGGAATCAAAAGGATGATAAAGAAATTTTATAAAATAGTTCCGGATATAAGTGGTGACTGTCAGCTTTGTCAAAACCGATAGGAGAATAAAGTGAAGTGCCGATAATTGAAGATAAAAATTTTCATTCAAGGAATATGTATAAACAAGGGAGACCAAGTTGAACACCCGAAGATATGCATGCGAAGGGTGAGAGATTAGCAACTGCGTTCGAAGCTTCAAAGGTATGAACTTTGGTTATAATTAATTATGAGCTACGAAAGTATGGTTAATTACCAACCAAGCAAGATTTATTCAGAAAAAGATATCTTAAGAAGAAAAGAAAGAGTGAATATCACTAAGATTGCAGGGGAATGGGTAAAGGGATAGGAAATGTTAGAAATTGAGAGCAGGTTTTGATCCGACTTCTGGAATATACTGATACTTATTTTACTGTTAAATATCAAAGGTGGTATTAATATAGATGATTGATGTTGAATTCAGTATGGAATGTTGTTAGCATCAAAGTTCATATTGATATCTAATTCGATATGATAATAAAATTAGTATTAGTACCAAGAGTTCGGTTTTGAATAAAGTTATGGTTCATTCTATTCCAAATTAATATTTCCTTTCAGATAGTAAAAGAGTTCGCTCGATGAATATACGTGTTAGTGATTGAAAAGAAATTGAAAAATACTACAAAACAGTGAATTAAATATAATTGTCAAGATCTTTCTTTAATTTTTAGTTTTGAATAGATTTAGAACATTTCGAAGTATCAAACGCCATGAGCTCAGTATATCGGGCGCACACGGATGAGAAATTCAAGAGATCAACTAAAGGTTCTCGAATACGATTAAAAAATGATTATAGGCCAAACTAACCCAACAGAAGGAGACGCGAGGAGTAAAGTAGAACAGTCAGGAAAATGGAAGGTGCACAATCGTAAATTATTAAAATTAGAAAGAAAATCAGATTGGTATAAATCAAGTTAGTCCATCAAGATAATGAGATAGATAGATAGAACGGTTACGAATGAGTTGACCCTGTAGTTACAGGCATAACGAGTTCATAAGATGTTTAAATGTATATGGCTAAGAAAGGTAATTTAGCTCCCTACATATAAAATGAAGGTTGATTCGAGTTACGAGAACGACAGAAAATAAATACGCCCCGGTCTCAGTGCATCATTTACAAATGAAGAAGAAGATTACAGGAACGGTTAAAAAGCCTCCAATGCGATGGGATGTAATTACAAATTAGATTATTTGAACGAAGAAACATATGAGGACAAGATTCAACACTGAATAACAATTGGAAACGCATGTAGGCACGAGTTACTAGAATTAGAAAGAAAAAAAAAATAATAAGATGTGTTATGTTGTTCCTCCTAAGTAGTAAATAGACAAGATAAGTAGAAGTGAGTTGGCTTCACTGTTACCCAAACAACGCATTCATAAGGAGTTTATCTGTATATATTCAGAAGGAGTAGGTTAGCTCCATTATATATAGGAGATGGAGAGTTGAATTGAGTCATGCCAGCAACAAATAGAATATGATGTTAGCGAGAGGCTATAGAGGAAAGATTGGTATTATACGTTAAAGTTATTGTAACACCCCCAGATCCGGGGTCGGGGATCCGGGTCGTCACGGTCTTTCTTTCCACAATATCACTTCACTTAATTAATAATAACCAACCTTATGCTGTGACCCCACACTAACATACACCACAACCCGTTATAGTCTCAGAGATGAAATTCAAATAAGTACAAGTCTTTGAATCCACAATTTAAAAGTTATTACAACCCGAAATGATTACTTGATAAGTTTACAGTTAATTGCCATTATCTGCCACAAGTTATAATCATACATAATTGATTCTCAAAAGTAGATGGTCTGATCTACAATAGATCTACCTCTGCAGCTATAGCAGCTACAACATCAACGGGAAGACGCGGAACGCTTTCCACGCGCTTGCGCTGGGTCTGCTGGAGTCTGGTCATCTTTCCTAACTGTTGTTGTGTGATGAAAGAAGAAAGCAAGGGTGAGCAGCAAGCCCACCAAAATAATATGCATAATTATTTACAGTATATGAGTCTACTCATAATACTCATGAAAGTCTTGGTCAAAAGAAATGAACCAAGTTGATAACTTAATGCGATGAAGTCGCAAAATATTCAGTATATATATATACATATATACTTTTCAAAATATTGGAAGTCCTCTTCCATGCATAATATACACAAAGTCCCAGTGTATAACTGTATATAAAAAAATATCGTTGTAAGGTGATCTCATATATCTAACCTTGTCTCAACGTTTTTCTGAAAATCTTTGTCATTCAAAAGACAATTATTAATTAGATATAAGTTTAAAAGATGAGGTTACCAAATACCCCAATATACTTATATCTTTCCCAATACTACTTGAACTACCACCGTTCAAGTTATAATCAGTTTCAAAAGTTCATCCCACTGATGAGACCACAAGATAAGACTTGAATAGATTCAATCTTTGAAATATTATTGAATGAAATAAAGTTACGAGATACTTTATTTAGTCCCGATATATATATATCCACATATATATATCTCTTAAACATTTCCTGGAACCTCTGTTATGTAAAGTATGAACAGAGTTTAAAACATCCAATGAATTTTGGAAAGGAAAAGAATTTTGGCATAAACCCGATATCCTGCTGATCAGGCAAAGATACCAATAAGTAACCTTTTCTACTAGTAGATGGACGAATTCCCCACTGGTCATCACCCTGGTCATAATTAAGACCTATGCTGGACTGCCACTCAGCCACCTATGCATTTGATGGACTCCCACTGAGCCACTTACACAATAATAGACCGTACCTCGGCCTGTCGCTTATGCCGACTCAATGAGAGGGGCTTACTTCCCGAACGTTGGGCAAGTAATCAATTCATTTACCAAATCCGCAACCTTGTTGCGAATATAAAATACACCACAGAGCCGGACTCCCCAGGTTTTTGAGCGAGTATTTAAATCCCCTTTAAAAAGGAAGATCTTAAATATAAAAATGAGTTTTGGGATCCGCTCTGACTTTTAAAAATCATTTTGAAGACTCGAAAACACTTTAAAGAGTGTTTGGAGTAAGACTGATTAATGAAGTAAATCAGTCCCCAGAATATTAGAAAATATCTGAATATTATTAATTAAATAATATTCCCATAAAGAATAATCTTTATAAAAATAATTGAAGTAGAAGTATTAAATTTATACTTGAAACGAGTATTAAATAACCCAAGATATACTTATATGAAAGTATGATCTTTATTTGAATAATCGAAAATAAGTTTGATTATTTACACCTTATTCTTTAATAAAATAAAGAATATATTTCAGCAAATAATCGGAGTCATAGATCCTCAAATGAATATTCAAATAATATTCAATAAATAAAATAAGCTGAGTCATAATACCTCGAATGAATACTATAAATAATATTCATTAAATAAAATAAAGGAGTCATACATCCTCAAATGAATATTCAAATAATATTCAATAAATAAAATAAGCTGAGTCATAATACCTCGAATGAATATTATAAATAATATTCATTAAATAAAATAAAGGAGTCATACATCCTCAAATGAATATTCAAATAATATTCAATAAATAAAATAAGCTGAGTCATAATACCTCGAATGAATATTATAAATAATATTCATTAAATAAAATAAAGGAGTCATACATCCTCAAATGAATATTCAAATAATATTCAATAAATAAATAAAAGGAGTCATAAGTCCTCGAATGATATTCGAAATAATATTCAATAATAAAATGAAGTTTAAAGTTATCGAATAAACCTTATTCGATTAGTAGTTGGGAAAACTATAACCATATATATATATAAATATATATATATATATATATATCCATATCCATATAAAATCTACTCGGGATCCTCGACTCCCGGTTTTTAGAAAATATTTTCACCCTTGGGTCCCTATACTAAGGGTATATGCAAGATACAACTATCCTCTAGCATAGGTATTATCAAATGAACCAACAGATATATATTTCAAGAATATGAAACAGGCATGCATATATACCATATTAGCATACTCCAATATATTGCAAAATTTGCTAATAACAATCATGCAATATCACAAGATAATGCATATACATATATTTACATCACAACAACAGTATAACGGGTAGAAAACTTGCCTGAGCGACTGGGGGTTACGAATGGCTCGGGACGAGTCTGGTAACCTATAAACAACAAGTAAGTTGGAATTAAACCAAAATCACTTGTAAATCTATGCTTTAGCTAACTTAGACTCTAATGCTAGTTTTACGCTCACCGATTCGCTTAAGTCACTCGGGTACTCTCGGCTCCATCATTTTTAATAACTTAACCTTTACGAGTCTTAAAGCGATTCCTTCGCGAATGACTTACCAACTGCCTAACACACTTACCATAAATGTTTCATACATTAATTCACCCTTTTTGGTCTTTAACCTACATTTCAAAGTAAGGCGAGGGAAAAAGTTTCGTTCGCGAAACACCGTTACTTGAAACGGTCGTTTCTCCTAAACCGTAAATCGGAATCGAACGAACTACATATCAAAACGAAGCTCGTAACATGAACTATCTAAACATGACAATGGTCAAAACCTAGCAGTGAGTTCAAGGGTTCTGATGCTATGCACAAAAACAGTCCAAAGAAAATCGGCCGTTACGACGGCTATGTTTACGCGATTTCCCAAATTTAAACCACTCGATACCAACCACAAATCAACCCCAAATCAATCATACAACCAATATCCATCCTTATCACATCATAACAACCCCAACAAATCCATATTAACCATTTATACTTATTCCTCACATGAACTAAAAGCTTTACTTAGGTTCTTTAACTAATTACCAAGATTTACAACTCCAACAATACAACAAAACCAACTAATCTCTACAAACTCAACCAAACTTCAACCAATCAAGCATCATGCCTCACATATGCTATATCAAACACATTCAATCCTAATTACTCAAAACTAAAGCTAGGGTTTGTAGTTTATACCTTCCTTGGAGAGTGGAGAATCAAGAGGATGGCTTGGAATCACCTTTAAAGCCCTTAACCAAGCTTAATCTAAACAAAACTTCAAGAACACAAATTTTAGTTCTTGAAAACACTATTCACCATCTTCTTTGATGATTTATAGAAAAAGATTGGCTTGGAATTAGAAGCTTAAACTTATAGGAAGTATGTAACTTAACTAGGAGGAGCTAGGATAATTACCTTGGAAAATAACAAGTGGAGGAGCTTGGACTTCCCATTTCTTAAGAAACCACCCGAGAGCTTCATGAACAAGCCTTGGTTGCTTGGTTTTTGTGCTTGCTTTAGCAAATTACTACCTTGCCCTTGAATTTGTGTGGTTCTTATTCAACCACACCTCCTTCCTTCCTATGTCATGCTTACCTCATCCTCATGATGTCATCCTTCCTTCCTTGTCTTCTTTCTATTGGTTGGATGACATCATTCCCATTAATCCCTTTGATTAACTTCCTAATCGTTTGCCTAATGACCGCTGATCTGCTATACGGTTCGCTTAACTTTCGTTCTCGTTTTATCGTTTGAAGGATCATACCCGGGATCTTATTACTTAGGTTCCCTTAACCTTTCTCAATATATTATATTCCTTCTATGATCCTCTTTTATAATCCTTTAATTTAAATCCTTTTTATCCTGTTACCTTATACTCAATTCTCTCCGTATATTGTGGATTTCCGGGAAAAACCAAAGTGTTCGGAATTGGATTCTGACGATCTTTACATACACTTATATACTCCATAGAGTACTAATAATATCCCATAAGATCAATAACAGAACCCCTACATAGCGTGGCATGAAAAGTTTTCTCATTCAGCAAAAACACTATTCATAAGGGTTTCAAAATTTTCCAAAAATTGGGGTTATTACAGTCTCCCCTCCTTAAAAGGATTCCGTCCCGGAATCAGATAGAAACAAATGGGGGTACTTTCTTAGCATTACACTTTCTAACTCCCGAGTCAATTTTCCACATTGTGGTTCTACCATCAAACTCTGACTAGTTTGATAACCCTTCTCCAAAGCACTTGTTCCCTTTTTACCCTATAACCCTTCCTGGTTGCTCCATATAGGTTACGTCGGGTTACATATCTATGCGCTCATATGCCTCTATTTGTCTGGCATCTGAATTACACTTCCTTAATATTAATACGTGGAACACGTTATGAACTTGCTACAGGTTCGGGGGTAGGGCTAGCTCATATGCTAACTTCCCAAACGTCTTAATATATCCAAGGGTCCAACAATTGGTGGACTTAGCTTTCCTTTCTTTCCGAATCTCATCAATCCTTTCCAAGGGATACCTATAACATTTCTAGGTCCCCTATTTCGTACTCTTTATCCTTTCGTGTCAAATCAACATACTTGTCATGTCCATCTTGGGCTACTACCAGCCGTCCTCTGATTAGATCTATCATATACTTGGTCCTTTGGACTACTGCGGGTCCGAGCATCTTGCGCTCTACAACTTCATCCTAACATAAGGGAGATCGACATTATCTTCCCTCAAGGATCTCATAAGGCGACATCTCGATAATGACATATGATATATTGTCGTAAGATAACTCAATCCGAATTAAGTGATCATTCCAAATTCTTTCAAGTCTATTACACAGACTCTCATCATAGCTTCCAATCATTAGAGCTCTTGCTTCTCAATACCCATTCTTTTCCAGTTCGTAATCGCTACTACCTTCCGTTCCTAATATTATACGGGTTATACTTTTGCTTGTTAGCGTTCTATAACCTTTTAATAACCACGTCAACCTTAGTATCACGAATGTGTTCCCATTCCGCATACTACCACCACTTTATTACTCCTTTTTCAGTTGTTTCTATTTTCCAAAATTTGATCAATCAAATAGAAGTAAAGGAATTTGTTGAGAGATCACTATGATCATGAACACTTGTTATATTGCATAGTTAGTACAGAAGGTGGCCAGCCTTTAGTACTTGACAAGCAATTAAACAACATGTGGTATCCTACTAGGCTTCTATCACAAAGATAGATAGTCATTCGGCAATACCTCCCCTTCTGGAAGGGTTGTTCTTCTCAGCTTACATGAAATGAAAAGAAGAGAAAAGAACGAACTGAAGAGAATTGTATATATGAAAAAAAAATATACTGCCACAAAATATCTGGCTTGGAACCTACCTCTGAACTATAGAGGTTTGTCATAGAAGAACAAAACATATATGTATTTATATCAACATCAAGTATTATAGCATGGCATTTCACGTGCCTAAATATTTTTGCTATCCCGTCCATCATTCTATGGACCCACACTCTTCCTCGAGCTTATACATAATCACCTTTGAAACTCCCTCGACATCGAAAATCGAATCTGGGATCTCATTCTATACATCATCGTTACTAGAATTCTATGCTTGCACCGCATCCTTCCTCGTATAATAATACGACCCTCTATTGATAAGAAAGAATAATTATTCACTAGGTAGATACTCTACTTAATTAGTCTATCAATGATAACTTATACACTACCACGACCCGATTAGGGGTACTCGATCTCAACACCCATTCCAATACAACTCTCATGGTTGTAATCAGCTCACTACTCGCAGAATCATTGCTGCCTTACTATGGTCCACTACTGACCCACTGTAGTCATTCATTTTCCATGAAGTCTTAATAGCTAACCATACGGAGTCCATACATGTCGTATCAAATCCTTCTAAGGAGGTAACATAACCACCAATCACAATTCATGAAGAACACTCCAAACTCTGACGTACTTTCATGACATGAAGCAGATAAAAGTGCAGAAGAGTTTTAATCAAAGCAACGATAGCAGGTTAATACCATTCGTAATCATATGCCTTCAATAGAAGACTTAACTCAAAGGTTTGTTTAGAGGACCTCCTAAGATAGATAGCCCGTTCATGGCGATTACGCGAATTAAACCTTTACCAACTACTATTACGGTCGGGTATTGCACAGTCATCAGAAGGAATGTCAATCTTCCAAACCATAATACAACCTTCACAGCTTTAACCATCATCACTGTATTCCTCTCGCACGAGCGCCTATAATTATCCTCTTACCTTTAAAGTGTCGGCCACCTCTTTGGCCTTTCCTGATAGTAAAATTTCCTTACAGTCAATTTCACATTAACCACCTCCAATAAATTTCTACCTTATTTCAATCACAGCTTATGTGAAAATGCTTTCCTTAAAATCTGATGAGTAAAAAAAAAAATCACCATTTTTCCATAAGTTATTGCCTCAGTCTTTAGAGGTTAATCACTGTCAAGACTGACTCTCGATCATACTTAGAACATCTTCTATCTTAAGTCCTAATTTCCCTGAACAATTTCGACCATTACTGGTTCGATCCATACCTTCTCGTGGTTTAACACGTGCCTCACTTGGCATCAATATAATTACGTCATATTTCCTTTATCAATATTTTTATTCTTGAGAATTTCGAATATTTCCTTTCTCCTTGTAAAACCTCTAAGGTTATCCTTCAATCGTTCCTCCTGTATTCCCTAGATACAGGGCATATCACAATACCATTTACTAATAGTAGAACCATTGTCTATATACTTCTGAAGAATTTCTCCACTGATCCTTAAAGGTTATTATTACCTTAACCCTTTCCCAATCATACTGTCAAAACTCATACTGTCCCTATTAAGGGTGACATGCCAACCTTTATGCAGTCCCCTAGGATTCATTTTAAGTTACCAATGTTCTATCCTTAATTCCACCTTTAAAAAGGTACAAGCATCCTTCCATGGATAAATAAAGTCATATATCCCTGATATGGGTATCTTATTCAATCATTCCCACCTCGATAGTAAATGCCTAATTTCACAATAACATCTGTATACAAAATGAGGTTAATCAAAATGGCCTCCAAAAGATAACAACGGTTATCCGCTTTTCTTGCCTAATCTGGTAACGATAACATGGATGTTCTGGAAGATATTGGTCGTGTTCAACGTGAACTTCTTCTTAATAATTCCTTATTTACTTTTGTTGTTTATCTCAACAGTCATCTCAATGTTGGGATATCTCTCATACCTGGCGTCTCCCTTTCTGGGTATCGAGCCACCGGTCTTACATTTCACATTATTGAAGGTCACTTCCTTCATCCAATTTTTCCTAATTTCTTACTTCCTTATCCCCTTAGTCTATCCGCGTCTCATTATTTATCCTTCGAATTATCTCAAGGTTTCCTCGAATCCTCCCAACTTACAGGGGATAAACTATATGTATCTCTTATGCCCTCAACCATCAATTTTAACTTATGGTGAATCACCCTCATCCTGACGAATGCATACTTTTCTATTTCTATTGCTACGAGTCGTTAAGGTTTCCTCATACCCAACTCCCTTATCATACCTCAAACTCTATTGCCGTTATATTCCTTTCCACTTCAATTTCTTTTTATTTTCCTTTCTCTTATCATTATTTCATGAACCAACACAACATAAGCATTGATTTCAAACATCCCGTCATTCTGGATTCGTGTCCTCAGAACGAATCTTGATAACTTTTACAACTTAGATTCATAATTCATCATACTCGTCTACCTTTGTTCTGACTCTAAAGCTTTTACACTATCTCCATAACCTTGGGAATTACTTTCCCGAAAACAATTGACTGAACTTTAATCAGTTTATTCTAACCTCTGGCTCCGTGCCTTTCTTGGTCTTTCACCAGTAGTGGCCCTTCTCTTAGGAGGGTAAGTGACAAAAATAGTCTTTTGTGGTTCGTCAATCATTTAGAATCTCAAATGATTCATCTATTTCCTTTAGCCAGGCTCTTCCCTCGACTGGGTCAGCTTGTTCCTTGGAACTCTGAGAGCTTAGCGACTTAAAGGTCATGAAAGAATTTCCCACCGCACTGTCTCCTCAGGGTGGTGGTTGGGGATAATAGTCTAAGTTCTCTTTAGACAGGTCCATGAATTGCCGTATAGGGGTACCATCTCGGGTCTCCTGTCCTTACTCGACTTTTGTTTCCTCAGTCTAAATATTTCTTCCTACTCCCCATAATTGGGGTCATCTTACACGTTAAAATCCTCATTTTCCACTTCATTATGTTATGGGTTCCTTCTATCTTGATAGCGACCTCCCTGACTATCACGTTCAGGGTTTGCTCTAAATCTTATTCCTCAAACTATGGCTCTCATCTAAGTTCTCATCCTTACGCTCTTGAACTTTCGGAACCCAAATTCTATAGGAATACCTCATTATTCCCTTATCATCTTTCTCGATATTAATCTTTTATCTAATTGTTGGCTCTCTGCCTTTATTTATAACTTTTTCTGGCACAATATGATCTTTTCCAATAATTCGGGCTGTATTGCAATCTCAAACAGCTTTTCGGTACCGGCTCCGGTTACCTTCACTTCTATTTCCATTTTCTCAAAATCTCTTATAAACTCTCCAAAAGACATTATCATCTTGAGTCTCTCCTTTTTACTAAGGGCCTCAGCCACCATATTGGCTTTCCCCGAATGATAAAGAATCTCCCAATCATTATTCTTGATTAGCTCTAACTGCCTCCTCTGGCATATGTTGAGCTCTTTTTACGCAAAAATGTACTAGAGCTCCTATGGTTTGTGTAAATCTTGCACTTCTCTCCATACAAGTAGTGCCTCCAATCTTTAGGGAAAAACTATTGCCACGAGCCCAAGCTCATGGGTGGGGATATCGAATTTTATACTTCCTTAATTGTCTTGACGCAGACGCGATTATCTTGCTGTGCTATATAAGAAGCACCCTAATTCCTTATGCGAAGCGTCACTTACAAATCACAAAATCTCCTTTTCCATCCGGCAACGCCATCATAGGGGCCGTCACCAATCTTTGCTTCAGTTCTTAAAATCTTTTCTCGTATTTCTCTGTCCATTCGAACTTCTCAGTCTTACGAGTAAGCCGCGTTAAAGGGGCTACTATCTTTACAACTTGAACGAACCTCCGGTAGTGACCGGCCAATCCTACCTCTGGTAGTTTCCCTAACCATGGTCATCAATTCCTCAGTGGTCCTTTATTCATTCTTGTCAGGATCCTCCACAGGATCCTCCTCAGCAACAATCCCTTCTAGGACAACATCCTCAACCGCTACATCCTCAATATCAACATCATCCGGTCCTGCATTTAGGACACTCTATCGGATCCACAATCCGATCTCCAATTAGTAATAAAATATCATTGCACTGTTGCTCCTCAACCTCAGGGTTCGGAGTCCCGCTACCATATACGATAACGAACTACGCTCCAATCACGATATTTATAAGGGTTCCCATAAGGGTTTTAACTGTCAGTACTACGTTAGGTAGCCCGACTATGAACTTGGCAAGAGTTCTTATTATCTTAGTTAACTTATTATCTTAACGTCCCATCATCTCTGAGGTTTATAACGCTTGGCTCTGATACCATTTCTGTAACACCCCCAGATCCGGGGTCGGGGATCCGGGTCGTCACGGTCTTTCTTTCCACAATATCACTTCACTTAATTAATAATAACCAACCTTATGCTGTGACCCCACACTAACATACACCACAACCCGTTATAGTCTCAGAGATGAAATTCAAATAAGTACAAGTCTTTGAATCCACAATTTAAAAGTTATTACAACCCGAAATGATTACTTGATAAGTTTACAGTTAATTGCCATTATCTGCCACAAGTTATAATCATACATAATTGAATCTCAAAAGTAGATGGTCTGATCTACAATAGATCTACCTCTGCAGCTATAGCAGCTACAACATCAACGGGAAGACGCGGAACGCTTTCCACGCGCTTGCGCTGGGTCTGCTGGAGTCTGGTCATCTTTCCTAACTGTTGTTGTGTGATGAAAGAAGAAAGCAAGGGTGAGCAGCAAGCCCACCAAAATAATATGCATAATTATTTACAGTATATGAGTCTACTCATAATACTCATGAAAGTCTTGGTCAAAAGAAATGAACCAAGTTGATAACTTAATGCGATGAAGTCGCAAAATATTCAGTATATATATATATATATATACTTTTCAAAATATTGGAAGTCCTCTTCCATGCATAATATACACAAAGTCCCAGTGTATAACTGTATATAAAAAAATATCGTTGTAAGGTGATCTCATATATCTAACCTTGTCTCAACGTTTTTCTGAAAATCTTTGTCATTCAAAAGACAATTATTAATTAGATATAAGTTTAAAAGATGAGGTTACCAAATACCCCAATATACTTATATCTTTCCCAATACTACTTGAACTACCACCGTTCAAGTTATAATCAGTTTCAAAAGTTCATCCCACTGATGAGACCACAAGATAAGACTTGAATAGATTCAATCTTTGAAATATTATTGAATGAAATAAAGTTACGAGATACTTTATTTAGTCCCGATATATATATATCCACATATATATATCTCTTAAACATTTCCTGGAACCTCTGTTATGTAAAGTATGAACAGAGTTTAAAACATCCAATGAATTTTGGAAAGGAAAAGAATTTTGGCATAAACCCGATATCCTGCTGATCAGGCAAAGATACCAATAAGTAACCTTTTCTACTAGTAGATGGACGAATTCCCCACTGGTCATCACCCTGGTCATAATTAAGACCTATGCTGGACTGCCACTCAGCCACCTATGCATTTGATGGACTCCCACTGAGCCACTTACACAATAATAGACCGTACCTCGGCCTGTCGCTTATGCCGACTCAATGAGAGGGGCTTACTTCCCGAACGTTGGGCAAGTAATCAATTCATTTACCAAATCCGCAACCTTGTTGCGAATATAAAATACACCACAGAGCCGGACTCCCCAGGTTTTTGAGCGAGTATTTAAATCCCCTTTAAAAAGGAAGATCTTAAATATAAAAATGAGTTTTGGGATCCGCTCTGACTTTTAAAAATCATTTTGAAGACTCGAAAACACTTTAAAGAGTGTTTGGAGTAAGACTGATTAATGAAGTAAATCAGTCCCCAGAATATTAGAAAATATCTGAATATTATTAATTAAATAATATTCCCATAAAGAATAATCTTTATAAAAATAATTGAAGTAGAAGTATTAAATTTATACTTGAAACGAGTATTAAATAACCCAAGATATACTTATATGAAAGTATGATCTTTATTTGAATAATCGAAAATAAGTTTGATTATTTACACCTTATTCTTTAATAAAATAAAGAATATATTTCAGCAAATAATCGGAGTCATAGATCCTCAAATGAATATTCAAATAATATTCAATAAATAAAATAAGCTGAGTCATAATACCTCGAATGAATACTATAAATAATATTCATTAAATAAAATAAAGGAGTCATACATCCTCAAATGAATATTCAAATAATATTCAATAAATAAAATAAGCTGAGTCATAATACCTCGAATGAATATTATAAATAATATTCATTAAATAAAATAAAGGAGTCATACATCCTCAAATGAATATTCAAATAATATTCAATAAATAAAATAAGCTGAGTCATAATACCTCGAATGAATATTATAAATAATATTCATTAAATAAAATAAAGGAGTCATACATCCTCAAATGAATATTCAAATAATATTCAATAAATAAATAAAAGGAGTCATAAGTCCTCGAATGATATTCGAAATAATATTCAATAATAAAATGAAGTTTAAAGTTATCGAATAAACCTTATTCGATTAGTAGTTGGGAAAACTATAACCATATATATATATAAATATATATATATATATATATATCCATATCCATATAAAATCTACTCGGGATCCTCGACTCCCGGTTTTTAGAAAATATTTTCACCCTTGGGTCCCTATACTAAGGGTATATGCAAGATACAACTATCCTCTAGCATAGGTATTATCAAATGAACCAACAGATATATATTTCAAGAATATGAAACAGGCATGCATATATACCATATTAGCATACTCCAATATATTGCAAAATTTGCTAATAACAATCATGCAATATCACAAGATAATGCATATACATATATTTACATCACAACAACAGTATAACGGGTAGAAAACTTGCCTGAGCGACTGGGGGTTACGAATGGCTCGGGACGAGTCTGGTAACCTATAAACAACAAGTAAGTTGGAATTAAACCAAAATCACTTGTAAATCTATGCTTTAGCTAACTTAGACTCTAATGCTAGTTTTACGCTCACCGATTCGCTTAAGTCACTCGGGTACTCTCGGCTCCATCATTTTTAATAACTTAACCTTTACGAGTCTTAAAGCGATTCCTTCGCGAATGACTTACCAACTGCCTAACACACTTACCATAAATGTTTCATACATTAATTCACCCTTTTTGGTCTTTAACCTACATTTCAAAGTAAGGCGAGGGAAAAAGTTTCGTTCGCGAAACACCGTTACTTGAAACGGTCGTTTCTCCTAAACCGTAAATCGGAATCGAACGAACTACATATCAAAACGAAGCTCGTAACATGAACTATCTAAACATGACAATGGTCAAAACCTAGCAGTGAGTTCAAGGGTTCTGATGCTATGCACAAAAACAGTCCAAAGAAAATCGGCCGTTACGACGGCTATGTTTACGCGATTTCCCAAATTTAAACCACTCGATACCAACCACAAATCAACCCCAAATCAATCATACAACCAATATCCATCCTTATCACATCATAACAACCCCAACAAATCCATATTAACCATTTATACTTATTCCTCACATGAACTAAAAGCTTTACTTAGGTTCTTTAACTAATTACCAAGATTTACAACTCCAACAATACAACAAAACCAACTAATCTCTACAAACTCAACCAAACTTCAACCAATCAAGCATCATGCCTCACATATGCTATATCAAACACATTCAATCCTAATTACTCAAAACTAAAGCTAGGGTTTGTAGTTTATACCTTCCTTGGAGAGTGGAGAATCAAGAGGATGGCTTGGAATCACCTTTAAAGCCCTTAACCAAGCTTAATCTAAACAAAACTTCAAGAACACAAATTTTAGTTCTTGAAAACACTATTCACCATCTTCTTTGATGATTTATAGAAAAAGATTGGCTTGGAATTAGAAGCTTAAACTTATAGGAAGTATGTAACTTAACTAGGAGGAGCTAGGATAATTACCTTGGAAAATAACAAGTGGAGGAGCTTGGACTTCCCATTTCTTAAGAAACCACCCGAGAGCTTCATGAACAAGCCTTGGTTGCTTGGTTTTTGTGCTTGCTTTAGCAAATTACTACCTTGCCCTTGAATTTGTGTGGTTCTTATTCAACCACACCTCCTTCCTTCCTATGTCATGCTTACCTCATCCTCATGATGTCATCCTTCCTTCCTTGTCTTCTTTCTATTGGTTGGATGACATCATTCCCATTAATCCCTTTGATTAACTTCCTAATCGTTTGCCTAATGACCGCTGATCTGCTATACGGTTCGCTTAACTTTCGTTCTCGTTTTATCGTTTGAAGGATCATACCCGGGATCTTATTACTTAGGTTCCCTTAACCTTTCTCAATATATTATATTCCTTCTATGATCCTCTTTTATAATCCTTTAATTTAAATCCTTTTTATCCTGTTACCTTATACTCAATTCTCTCCGTATATTGTGGATTTCCGGGAAAAACCAAAGTGTTCGGAATTGGATTCTGACGATCTTTACATACACTTATATACTCCATAGAGTACTAATAATATCCCATAAGATCAATAACAGAACCCCTACATAGCGTGGCATGAAAAGTTTTCTCATTCAGCAAAAACACTATTCATAAGGGTTTCAAAATTTTCCAAAAATTGGGGTTATTACAGTTATGAAAAATTATGAGGTTGAGAGATTAACCTGAGAAAATGAAAGTTATGTACTTGAAAAGTATTAGTATTATTCCTTAGCGTGATTCTGAGGACAGAATCCTTTTAAGGGGGGAAGGATGTAACATCCGGGAAATATCGTATAATTATTTATATCAATATATTATTCTTATATGAATATTATATGAATTTTTGGTGAATTTTCTGGTGTTTGATAATAATATTTGGATGTTTGTATGTAATAAAATGTGAGTATGTTAATTTTAATATGTCCAGAATAAAATATAGATAATTAAGGTATTTTTCTGGTAATTTTTGGAATATTAGATGATTTTATAATGATTTATGAATTATTAATTATTTTCTGATTAATTATAAAAATTATTTTATAAAGCCGGGAATCGTCCGACTTCAATCGTTTTTACGTTTTTACAACCCGAAACTCTTCCGAAAACCCCTTCCTAACCTAATCTGGTAATTCCGAACATTTTCCGTGTTTTGACTTTTTCGATCCGGATTACGGTTTGACCCGTGCGCGGCCCGGTGCAAAATTTTCGATACGATAATCATTTCGGTAAATCAACGAAACCCGTATTTTCAAAAGACGAGATATTATCACATTATTTTTGTATAGAGTATTTTATAAAAAGTCCGGTTGAGATAATTATCCAGAATTGATAACAAACCGGATCGTTATTGCAGTTACTTAGCGGCTAAGCAACTAATTTAACGATCCAAAATGATCCAGAACGATCCAATATTTCATAAATATAAATAGCCTATTTCTTATGTTGTTTATTCCGTTTATTCATTTGCAACCAGTAAAAATACCGTAAATACAGAGAAAACCCTAGAAAACCGATACGTTTCCGAGAATCAAACACACGAACGAAGGCGTTATCGAACTCCGATTCGGGCGTGCAGCATATCAAAACGAAGCTCTCGAAATCTTCTTTCTGAATTAATCATCAATTTCTGCCCAGAAATCATGGTAATTTTCATATTTATTTAATTATATTCAAATTATTTGATGATTAAATTATGAAAAATTTGTTCTTGATGTTATTGATGTGATTTGATGCTTCCATCGTGTAGATAATATTTTTCTGGTCAATTTGGTATATTATACTTCAAAAATAGAGCTCAATATCATGTAGAAATTAAGGTTTGATTCTCTGAAAATTCTTTGAATATGTGTTCTTGGTGTTCTTGAAGAATTCTGAAAATCAAGGTCAAATTTGAAGGTGATGCAGATTACAGAATTTGAAGTATGAGTAACCAAAACGTTCAGATTTCTATTCTCTTTCTGTTTATGCCATTAAATCATTCGAACAATAGGGGAAATATAAATTCCGTTAATTAGGGTTTATATCGAAATTTGGGGATTTTAATTTGGTTGATTCTGGGGAGATTTGGAGGTTACAGGAGTGTAGATCGTGAAGTTTTAAGTTGATTCATATATATAGTTTCTGTGTTGGAACCCCGAATCGAGTGGCCGAATTTTCAAGCACCTCGCCGGCGTTAATGGCGATGGTCGCCGGGAACAGGGTTTCAGGGGGTGCCTGTGATCGATTAAGCCGTATTATTGTTGCTATGACGAGTTGGAATTGGTGGGTAACAGAATTCGCATCAAACCATCTGTTTATGGCTGTGAATTAGTTCGCCGGAGTTCGTTCCCAGCCGCCGGAATCTGCACCGGCCGGCCTGTTCTTCAACGACCCGGTCGGGTCAGTTTCAACCCGGGATATAACCCGGCTTTAATCCATATTTTCCCTAAATCAAAAATCAGAAGTTGTTTCTGAATTCTTTTATTTTAAAAATTATTTTAAAATTCTGTTTTAATTATAAAAATCTATATTTAATTTCGAAAATTATTTTAAAAATCCAGAGAATTATTTTTAATTATTTAAAAATAAATATGATTTATTTTAATTAATTAGTTTTAATTATTTTAATTAATTGATTAATTTATAATTAATTGATTAATTAATTTAATTAATTATTAATTAATTTTAATGGATTTAATAATTAGATTTAATTATTTAAAACTGATTTAGAAATTCCGAAAAATAGTTTCGAGCTTTAAAATATTATTTTAAATTATTTTCGAAGCTCGATAATTATTATAAAAGTCGTATTTAGGTATTCGAACCCTATTATTTAATTATAAAATGATTCGGACACCGTTTTAATTCCGAAAAATGTTCAAAAATTTATAATAAATCAACCGTTCGTCCGTTTAATACGAAACGAACGCCTCTAGACTCAGAAAAATATTTTGCTTCTATTAAAAGTATTTTCGAGACCTAAATTCCTTTGTGTCTAAAGGACGTTTGTTTTATGGATCATTCCGAGTCAATAATTGATTGATAAAATATTCTTTTTGACCCAACTTCAACTCTAAACATATCGAGACCTATCTTTTGACGATTCAACTTATGTGCTACATGAATTACGTGATTATGTGTTATGTGGATAATATGATTAAATGCTCTATATGTACGTATTATGCAAATAATGAGTCAGCGTGTCTTTTGAATGTTATCTAAATGAGATGTAATTCTTATATATTATTATCGGGCGGGTAGACGATAGGGATAAGAGTATAGACTAGTTAATTATATATTGTCAGTTCATTGAATAGTATTATTTGTGATAGATGCACATAGTGCGAGACGTTCAAAGCCAGATAGAGATTGTAGAAGTAAAGCCTGATTGCGTGTAATACTGAAACGAGTGGATTCAGAATAAAGATAAACCTAAGAGGGTAAATGATAAGAAAGGTCAAGTAGCCCGTCAAGGGTAATACAGATGCGACAGGACTGAGTGATATGGCAGCTAGTTAAAGATCGGAGGATTATTAATTGAGGAAAGTATTCTTAATTTTCTTTTAAATACTGCAAGTATTCTTAATTTTCTTTTAAATACTGCAAGTATTCTTAATTTCCTTTTAAATACTGCAAGTATTCTTAATTTTCTTTTAAATACTGTAAGTATTCCTAACCTTTCTCCTTAAATACTGTAAATATTTATTCGCTCCTATTATAAATTCAGAATAGTTAACTATTTTATATTTCGCTGCAATTACTCTTATTATGCCAGTTCTTTTCATTATTGTTCCTATAATTCAATTACTCTCTTGAGCAAATACTCATTCTTTCGGATTATTTGCGAACCCTGAATTGGGATGTTTGAAATCAAAATGATTTGACATCAAAATACTCCACAGACTGGATGGTTACGATACGTGCTGGGTTTTACTCAGACCTTTAATTAATATGCCATAGTTGCCTGAGTACTCCTTATGTTGGTTGGGTCTATGCAGTTGGGTATAGATCCGCACCGTATCCTGACTGATCAGCAGGTTATAGTGCATATGTTGGTTTCTAGTATCCAGTCCAATTTGTTGTTGATCGCCATTAACGGCATTCTCTCTCGAATGATTTTATGATTCCAAATTCGGACAAAACCCTGATTCGGGAAATGAATCGGGAAATCGCTTGGCATTTTTGGATTTTAGTTAAAGGCTGATGACAGCCAATGTTTATTCACTCACTCACTTAAATTAAATCGAATTGTGTAAACTTGTTTTGAGATGTTGTCCGGAAGTTTTCTTTTGATATTAATGTTTGAAACTCAATATATATATACTTGCTGGGCATTTTTGGCTCACTCTTGCTTTGTCAATTCTTATTTCTGCCAGAAACATATAAGGATAAAAATGAATAGCTTAGATAGACAACAGAAGATCGAGGAATCTCCGCTGCGAGAGGTTGAAGAAGTTAGAAAAATATGATTCGAGTGTTAGTTCAAAGGTATTTATAATTGTATATTGATTGTTGTAAGTTATAAAAAAAAATTAGATTCTTGTTTCATACCATAACCTGTAAACGATCCGGATTTAAGGGGTTATTTATTTATTTCTTTATTTTATGTAATGATTGTTTAGTGACACCAAATTCTGACCCCGGATTTGGGTTGTTACAAAGTGAGGGGGAGAAACTTCAGATACAAATCAGTAAAGTAATTGTGCCTTCAATTACTGTCTCAAAGCCACCAGATGCAGATGGTATATATCTGATTCAAGCAGCAACAACTAACTTGAAAGTTGCTGAGAAGGAAAAATTGAGTTTGGTCAACTGGAAGAAAATTGATTAGGAGATACAGAAAAAGTTTGAACTTGTCAAGGAGCCAGTTAAGTCAGCCATCCATCACTCTCAAGTCAAGCAAATTAGTGTACATGAGATGAGCATGAATTATCTGGAAAGAGGACAATCTTCCTGCATCAAGTCTCCAAAGGCTGAAATGATTCTTAAACCAAGGGCAAACTACTCAAAATCATCTTTGAAGAACCCCTTGGACACCGTGTATGAGACACCCAAGCCTGATGAAAAGAAGCTTCTGTCAAGATCAATTGTCTTCTATAAAGATCCAGCTGATTCAATTTCTAAAAGATAGATTGCTAAAATTGTCAGAAATGGGAAAGAAATTTGTGTGGTGGCTGGACACCCTCAATTTGCTCAAGCAAAGAGAGAAGAAAAAGCTAGATTAAAGCAGGAAAAGAAGTAGGCTACTCTAGATGCTAAAAAGGCTAAACAAAAGAGAGAGCAGATTGCTATCTTGGCCAAGCTACATGCTGTAAACACATCACAACAAATTCCATCTCAACCATCTGAAGCTACTGAATCAAGGAAGCAAGTTGAAGAACAGAAGAAATCTCCAAGAAAGAAAGAATTGGCTAAAAGAACTAAAAGGAAACTGGATATTGTTGACAAGGAATTGGAAGATCAATTTCCTAATAAATCCACACCAATTACAACTCAAGCAATAAAGCCTTCTGTGGTATTTGAAGACATAAAGGTGGTGGATCCCTACAGGAATATTCATGGTGAACCTATTATGTCCAAGGATGAGCCAATAGATTGGGATAACATACCAATTCCAGACTTCAATCTACCAATCCTTAGCAAGCCAAAAAGGACAAAGTCAAGAGCAATCAAGAAAGTGAAGTTGTCACCTCTCAAATCCAAGCCTGTAGTTAAAACTCAGCCCAAAGTCAATAAGGGAGACTACCTGTACTTGTGTGACATCAAAGAATTTTCTGATCTAAACCGCTATCTAGATGAACTAGATGAGGTGAGAGGAATTGATGCATACAGAAACCTACCTGAAAGGTTAGTGTTCAAGTACAAAGGAGGAAAGGAGATTCAGTGGCCACTTCATAGGATTCTTCAAGAGAGCCAAGCTGTACTGATTAAAGTTTATTCATCCTTCAAGAAGAACTTTGGGTTCAATATCACTGCAAGAAGACTAGTATTGAAGAAGATTGAAGAACTAAGGAGTGTTAAAGAAAAAGATGCACTCCCAAAGACTCTAATCATCCCATACACAGGGAGAAGAGTGCATGTAAGGCCCTACTGGCTGATGGAGTTCATAAATGACAAAGGTGTGAGAAGATTCTTCAGATTAGAAGACAATTGAGCATCTCCAACAATGAGACTCTCTTGGAAATGCAAGGAAAGCTAATCTCTCAGAATCTGATGAATTAGAATTCCACAGGCCGCTCCAAAGTTAGATTGATGAAAACAACAAAAAGCTTGGAAGAAGATCCAGACCTTCAAGAAACTAGAAAAATCTGCTCAGGCTAGAGGAGCATCTTGAAAATGACTGTGAGCTAAACTTTGTACATTTTGTTATTTGAAGCACTTTTCAGTATTATCTACTTTTCTTTAAAGCTGTAGTTTAGGGTGTTTTGTTATCATCAAGTATCTCTTAATTTATGGCTACAATTCCAGTAGACATAAATTGAGGGAGATTGTTGTGCATATGTTGTGTACTTGATGATTTCATGGACAAAATACCTAAGTAGATTTTACTTAGTGAAATAATGTAGCACTCGACGGATAAGAATTATAGTCCCGACGGATAACTCATTATAGTCCCGACGGATGATGACTTATTATCCATCGAGTGAGTAGCATATGTAATAATAAGTCTGTAGCTCATTTCTGCATACACCTTTGTATAGATTCTGTAGTAGCATATAAGTCATGTTGACTTTAACTAGATATGCAGAATAGGTTGATTAATTGTACATAGATGAAGTCTTGTAATTCTGTATAAATGAATTAAAGTCAAGTGCCAAAATAGATACCGACGGATGATTAACAAAGCCATCGACGGATGATCAAATACCTATCAACGGATGTTTAATATATCAGTCGACGGATGATCAATGAAGCCATCAACGGATGATCATAAAGTCGACTGATGATCATGTACTCAATGGATAAAGAATTTAAATATCAATTGACAGTGACAACTGGTCACATGCGTCGAAGTGTATGCAAATGGAATGAGGAAGCCTATTAACTGGGTAATAGAAAACAAAGTAGCAAAGTATTAGACCCGATAGTTTTTATAATGATCCCGTCTTTTGACTTTGTAATCTTGGTAATATATAAACCAAGAAGTAGCAAATAGAAAAGAAGAACTGAGATACAAAAAGTGAGAAACATTTGTAAGCAGAATTATTAGCATTTCTCTGTATTCTCGGTAGTTCATATTTGTAAGCAGCTGTGAGCATTCTTGCACACAGAGTTCTCTCGATATAATATATATCTCTGGTGGAATTTTTTAAATCCACCAGAAAGTTTTTAAAGACTCTTATTTTTAATTACCCGTGTTTTGGTTCACTTAAGTTTTTATTCCGCATTGTGCTAATCAATACACTTATATATATATTCGAGTTTGAACATTTTTATTTTAAGAAAAAGGTTTAAGAATTCCATTCAACCCCCCTTATATAATTCTTTCTATATTGTTAAAGGACTAACATAGCCCTAACAAGTTTTTGGCGCCGCTGCCGGGGATATCGGTGTTAATTTTTAGTTTATGTGTTTGTCATCATTGGTCGTTAAAGTTCAGTGAATCGGACATTGTTACATAATTCCTTGTTGTGTTTCAGGTACTCTAGCGAGCGTGTATGCATACGCGTTCTCGGTCTCGTAAGAGAACACTGGATCAAGCTGAGGAAGAAGTTGTAGTCGAGGAGAAAGTTGAAGAAGAGATATTAGTTGAGAAATAAGAAGAGGTTCTTATTGCAATGGGAATACCAGAAGCGAATCCAAAGGCTTTGATGGACTACTCTCAACCAAAGATCAATGATATCCAGTCTAGCATTGTTCGGCCAACCATCTTAGCTAATACCTTTATGTTGTAAATATGTCGTGAACTTGATGATTACATTAACAAAACACCTTAGTAGATTTAACTTAGTGAAAAATGTAGCACTCGATGGATGATCAGATATAGTCCCGACGGATGACTCAATATAGTCCCGACGGATGATGATTTGACATCCATCGAGTGAGTAGCTTATGTAACAATAAGTATTGTAACACATTTCTGTTAACAACTTTGTATAGATCCTGTAGTAACATATGAGTCATGTTGACTATTATTAGATATGCAGAATAGGCTGATTAATTGTAAATATAAGATATCTTGTAATTCTGCATATGTGAAATGAAGTCAAGTGTCAAATAGCTACCCGACGGATGATCAACAAAGCTACCCGACGGATGATCAACAAGGCAACCCGACGGTGACAAACATGTACCCGGCGGATGATCAATTCAAATATCTGTTGACAGTGACAAGACAGTCACATGCGTTGGATGTTTATAAAAGGAATATGGGAGCCTGTTTAACAGGAAATGAAGAACAAAGAAGCATTACCATTTCCATGCAAGCTAAGAAGATTTTCAAAGATGCTGGAATAGAGTAATGAAGCAGCATGGAGTTTGACTTGATAGTTTTGTTTTATTATCCTGTCTTATTACCATATAAACTTGGTGATATATAAACCAAGTGTAGCTAGTGAAACAAATAACTAAGCAAACACTTTTAGAAGAGAAATAGAAAAGGCTGTAACTGTTAAGAATTTCTCTGTAGTTTGTTTGTTCACTTGTAAAAGCAGCTGTGAGACAACTTGTTCTTCACAGAGTTCTTAAATCGATATATATATATATATATATCTGGTGGATACTTTCAAATCCACTAGTAAGTTTTAAAAGCTTATGTTTTTATTACTTTGTGTTTTTGATTCACTTAACTTGTTATTCCGCACCTTGCAAATCAAAACACACATATATACATAGTTTGAGTTAGAACATTTTATAGTTCAAGAAAAAGTTTACTAGAATTACATTCACCCCCCCTTTTGTAATTCTTACTGCATTGTTAGGGACTAACAATTGGTATCAGAGCAAGCTCTTGGAGCACAAAGAGTTTAAAGATCACAACAAACAGCAAGATGAACAAGAAGGATGTTGGAGTCAAGATTCCTTTTCTGGACAAAGATAATTACCATCACTGGAAGGTAAAGATGCATCTTCATTTACTTTCTCAAGATGAGGCCTATGTGGATTGCCTAGAGAGAGGTCCTCATGTACCAATGAGAGCTGCAACTGGAAATGAGCCATCAGTTCCCAAGCCAAGGCATGAATGGTCAGATCCTGATATTGAACAAGGCAGGAAAGACAAGAAGGCGATGACTATTTTATTCAATGGAGTTGATGGTGACATGTTTGACAACATCATCAATTGCAAGACAGCTAAGGAGGTTTGGGACACCATTCAAATAATTTGTGATGGCACTGAACAAGTTAGAGAAAACAAGATGCAGTTACTAATTCAGCAATTTGAGTATTTCCACTGTGAAGAAGGTGAAACTCTCACTAATATATTTAGTAGATTTCAAAAGCCATTAAATGCTCTGAAGCTGCATGGAAGAGTCTACCAAACCAAAGATTCTAATCTTAAATTCCTGAGATCCCTTCCAAAAGAATGGAAACCAACGACAGTCTTCTTGAGAAATTCACAAGAATACAAGGAGTTTATACTAGAGAGACTGTATGACATTCTAAAGACTTATGAGCTTGAAATAGAGCAAGATGAAAGAATGGAGAAAGGGAGAAAGAAAGGAGGGTCCATTGCACTGGTTGCTGAGTTAGAGAAAGAGAAGGAGATGAAGATAGAAGCTGTTGAGTCTACTTCAAAGGTCTGTGAAAATAAGGGCAATGGGCTGGTAGCAGAAAATGAAGATTCTTTGAGCCAATATGATATGGATGATATTGATGAACATCTTGCATTTCTTTCTAGAAGATTTGCCAAGCTCAAGTTCAAGAAGAACTTTGGAGCAGCTAAGCCAAATATAAACATGGTGGATAAATCAAAATTCAAGTGTTTTAAATGTGGTTTGGCAGGGCACTTTGCCGGTGAGTGTAGAAAGTCAGATTCTAGCAAGAAGAAGTTTGAGCCTGTAGATTATAAACAGAAGTATTTTGAGTTGCTCAAATAAAAGGAAAGAGCTTTTTTTACACAAGAAAATGACTGGGCAACAAATGGTTTGGATGAGGATGAAGATCAGTTATGTCAATCTAGCCCTAATGGCCAAGTCTGATGAAACAGAGACAAGTTCTTCAAGTAATCAGGTAATCACCACTAACCTTGCACATTTATCTAAAGCTGAGTGTAATGATGCAATAAATGACATGTCTACAGAATTATATCATTTGCGTGTTACACTTAAGTCCCTCACTAAGGAAAATGCTAAAATCAAAGAAAACAATCTGTTTTTAATTGAGGGGAATAATGTGCTAGAGTCTCAGTTTATTGAATTTGAAAAATTGAGAATAGAATGTAAGATTGCTAAGGAGGAATTAACTGAGTCCTTCAAGAAAGAAGATATTTTGAAGAAGCAGTTTGATCGTGAACATGAGGTGATTAAGGCATGGAAATCATCTAGATATGTCCATGCTCAAATCACCAAAGTTCAAGGTATTGAGTCCTTCTGTGATGCAGCCTAGAAAACGAGTAAAGAGAAGCTGGAATCCAATTTGGTTGAAGGATTTCTAACAGATGTAGACTCGACGGATGATGAGAGTCATCCGTCGGATAATCAAAGAGGTTATCCGTTGAGTGACATAAATCCTCATCCGTCGGCTGTGAGCAAACCTGTGAGTAAAGCCAAACTTGCCAAGTTAAATGAAAAATGTGGATCAGTTTCCATGAACTTTATTTCAGGAGAATCAAGTCCAGTGAAGAAGGAGAAGAAAGTGAATGTTAGTCATTTGTCCATCAAGCAATTGAATGACAGACTAGAAAAGATTGAGGTTAAAACAGAGGCTAAAAAGAAAAATAATAGAAATGGGAAAGTAGGGATTAACAAACATAACAACTACACACCTGATAAGTATGCTCCAAGAAAATCTTTGTTAAGTGTGGAAGTGTTAATCATCTGTCTGTTAATTACAAAATTGCCATGCCTACTTCCATGACCGTACCATCTTCTTTTCCCAACATGAGTGCTATGCCTTCTATGCCTATGAATGCTATGTCTGCACAGAATATGAATGCACAATTTGCTAACATGCCATTTGCACCTAATCATTATTATGATGCATTTAGTATGCCTCAAATGCCACTTAGCATGCCTTACTGGAATAACATGTTTGCAAATAGCATGTCATTTCCTGTTAATCAAAATGTGCATGATAATTCTGTTTTAATGAATGGTTTCAAAGGTTCAACTCAGATAACTAAGGATGAATCTGATATCCCCAAGTTAAATGAGATCAAACCTAAGAAACAAAGGAAGAAAGCTAAAAAGGCTGGACCCAAGGAAACTTGGGTACCAAAATCAACTTGAATTGATTTTAATGTGTGCAGGGAAATAGAAAGAATCTGTGGTACTTGGATAGTGGCTGTTCAAGACACATGACTGGAGATTCTACCCTGCTCACAGAGTTCAAGGAAAGAGCTGGCCCAAGTATTACTTTTGGAGATGACAGCAAGGGTTATACTGTGGGATATGGCTTGATTTTAAAAGACAAGGTCATCATTGAGGAGGTTGCCTTAGTGGATGGTCTCAAGTATAATTTGTTGAGTATCAGCCAACTTTGTGATAAAGGAAATTCAGTAACCTTCAATACAGAAGCCTGTGTTGTGACAAACAAGAGGAGAAACAAAGTGGTTCTCACTGGAGTGAGAAAAGGAAATGTGTGCTTAGTTGACTTCAACTCATCAAATGCAGAATCTGTCACTTGTCTTCTCAGTAAAGCAAGTCAAGATGAAAGCTGGCTATGACACAAGAAGCTATCCCATCTGAACTTCAAGACCATGAATGAGCTTGTAAAGAAAGAACTGGTTAGAGGTATTCCTCGAGTGGAGTTTTCTAAAGATGGACTGTGTGATGCTTGCCAAAAGGGAAAACAAGTCAAAGCATCATTCAGAAAGAAGCTTGATTCAATAATTGAAGAACCTTTGCAACTGCTACACATGGATTTATTTGGACCAGTCAACGTGTTGTCCATTTCAAGAAAAAGATTTTGCCTAGTAATTGTAGATGATTTCTCAAAGTTCTCTTGGAAATATTTCCTAAAGTCTAAAGATGATGCTCGTGAAATCATCATCAATCACATAAGGCAAGTCAACAATCATCCTGATTTCAAAGTTAGAAGAATCAGGAGTGACAATGGAACTGAGTTCAAGAATTCTGTCATGAGAGCATTTTGTGAAGAGAATGGGATTATGCATGAGTTTTCAGCAGCAAGAACTCCACAACAAAATGGAGTAGTCAAAAGAAATAATGGATCACTTATTGAAGCTACAAGGACAATGCTTGAAGAATCAAAGTTACCAACATACTTCTGGGCTGAAGCTGTAAATACTACATGCTACACTCAGAATATTTCTTTGGTTAATCAAGCAAAATGCATGACTCCCTACCAATTGTTCAAGAACAAGAAGCCAACTCTAAATTTTCTTCATGTCTTTGGCTGCAAATGTTATATCTTGAGAAATCAAACTGATCAAAGTGGGAAGTTTGATGTTAAAGCAGATGAAGAAATTTTTGTTGGATATGCTGTTGGTAAAGCATACAGAGTCTACAATCTGAGAACCAACATTGTTATGGAATCAATACATGTTGTGTTTGATGTTAAAAAGATTGAAGGACTACAAGATGGAGATTACCATGAGAGCCTCAAATTTGACAATGTGGAGATGGTTAGTGATGACAGTGATAATAAAAGTGATCAAGAAACTACAACTAAGGATAGTGCAAAAAAATCTACAACCAATGAAGCTAATAACACAACATCCATCTAGTTACAAAATACTTCATCCGTCGATAGACTATCTGCATCATCCATCGGGAGACAGTCAGCTTCATCCGTCGGAACTCAAAATACACCATTCATCGGGTCATCAAAAGAAGCTGAAAGTTAGAATAGATCACTTACAGAAAGTTCCTCTTTTTCAAATCATAGATTTACAAACTCAGGGGGAGTTTCTAATAATCAAAACTCAATCACACATCAAGACAACAATGAGGCCTCTTCATCTAGAGCTAATCTACCTCAACAAAGAAAATGGACAAAGGATCACCCCTTTGAGCTCATCATTGGTGATGTATCTTCTAGAGTTCAAACAAGGAGAGCAACTCAAGAAGAATGTCTATATAGCAGTTTCCTATCTAAGGAAGAACCAAAGAAGGTAGAAGAAGCTTTGTTGGATCCTGATTGGATTTTAGCTATGCAGGAGGAGCTAAACCAATTTGAAAGGAACAATGTTTGGAAGCTGGTACCCAAGCCTAAAGGAAAGAATCCAATAGACACCAAATGGGTATTCAGAAACAAGATGGATGAAAATGGCATAGCATTCGGGAACAAAGCTAGATTGGTTGTTAAGGGCTATTGTCAACAAGAAGAAATAGATTTTGATGAAACCTTTGCTCCTGTTGCAAGACTTGAAGCCATCAGAATCTTCTTAGCCTATGCAGCCCATGCCAATTTCAATGTCTATCAAATGGATGTCAAGAGTGCTTTTCTAAATGGAGATTTGGAGGAGGAAGTCTATGTCAGTCAGCCTCCTGGTTTGAAGATCCAAATCTACCTGATCATGTATACATCTTTTGAAAGCACTCTATGGATTGAAGCAAGCACTTATAACCTGGTATGACACTTTGTCAAAGTTTCTTTTAGAGAATCACTTCACTAGAGGTACTGTAGACAAAACTTTATTCTTTAGAAATGTTAATGGCTCTACCATACTTGTTCAAATTTATGTAGATGACATTATTTTTGGCTCTACAGATGAAAAACTTTGTAAAAAGTTTGCCAAATTGATGTAAAGTAAGTATGAAATGAGCATGATGGGAGAACTAACTTACTTTCTTAGTTTGCAAGTTAAGCAAGTTAGTGATGGAATATTCATTAGTCAAATTAAATACATTTATGATCTTTTAAAGAAGTTTGAACTAATGGATTGCACATCTGCAAAAACTCCCATGACCACTGCAACTAAACTTGAATTAAACACTACTGAAAAGTCTGTGGATATTTCAAGTTATAGAGGCATGGTTAAATCACTTATATACTTAACAGCTAGTAGGCCATATATAATGTTTGCTACATGTCTATGTGCTAGATTTCAGGCTGATCCTAGAGAATCTCATTTAATTGCTATTAAGAAATTTTCAGATATCTCAAAGGTACACCAAAACTTGGCATTTGGTACCCTAGAGATTCTGGTTTTGATCTAACTGGTTATTCAGATGCAGATTATGCAGGTTGTAGAATTGATAAAAAAAAGTACAACAGGAACCTCTCAATTTCTAGGAAACAAGCTTGTGTCCTGGTTCAGTAAAAAGCAAAATTCAGTTTCTACTTCTACAACTGAAGCTTAATATATTGTTGCTGGCAGTTGCTGTGCACAAATTTTATGGATGAAAAACCAACTGCTAGACTATGGTCTGTAAGTGGAAAGAATTCCTATTTTCTGTGATAACACAATTGCAATTGCCATCACTGAGAATCCAGTACATCATTCAAGAACAAAGCACATAGATATCAAGTACCACTTCATAAGGGAACATGTAATGAATGGTACCGTGGAACTACATTTTGTTCCAAGTGAAAAATAGCTTGTAGATATATTTACCAAGCCACTAGATGAATCCACTTTTTCAAGGTTGGTAAGTGAGTTAGGTATGCTTAATTTCTCTTGAATCTTTTCAGATATTTTGCAAGTTGTAAAGCAACCAGAAATTTAATTGATTTTTCAGTACTGGATGAAGTTTTGGCTAAATCAAAATTTACATCCCGACGGATGATCATTATCCATCGAGTTTGATCATCCGCCGGAATACAATTTGTTAATAAAATCAATTATTTTTCTGGAGTTTTTATAACTCGACGGATAACTGTTTATCCTCATTCGTCGAATTGCCTCAATCCTAGCCGTTAATTTTCTGAACATTATCCATCGAGTATACTTACAGTTTGTAAGCATAACACGACGGATAAGTAATGGAATTTTTACAGTTTATTTTATTTTTTAACGGCTATTTTGGGCAATTTTTATTGGTCACTTTATTTTACTTTATTATTTTTGGCAGTTATTTTTTTTGGAATAAAAGCAGAATTCATTTTCATTTCTTTTCTTTTATCATTCTCAATTCATCTGCTCTAACTTCTTTCTTTCTCAAAAGCAATTACCTTCTCTCTCTCTGTAATTTTTACTCTCTAACAATGGCACCAATCATGTCTCAAACTGGCTTCATCTATGAGAAGAACAATTTCACGGCTCTAGTGAACAAGGGGATTCAGCAGTCTGGCGACTACCACAAAATGATGGATTTTGTGCAAGGCTGTAAGCTTAAATATGCCATGCTAGAGTCTCCCACTATATACTGTGAGGTTGTGGAGGAAATATGGATGACTTCAGTGTACAACTCAACTGCAAGACAATCACTTTCACTATTAAAGGTAAGGAATTCTGTGTTAATAGTGACATTGTTAAAGCATGCTTTAGGATTCCTGATAATACTGTCTCTACTCCACACACAGACACTAATATTGTTAACATGTTAAATTCCATGGGTTATGCACTCACCATCTCTAAATTAAGTGAAATTAGGAGATTGGATCTTAGGAAAGAATGGAGTTTCCGGTGTGATGTAGTTACTAAAGTATTTTCTAGAAAAATTAGAAATTTTGATTCTGTTAATATCTCCATGCTCAACATGCTTTACATGCTAGTAACTGATAAATACTTCAATTTTAGTGATCTAGTCTTGTTTGAGTTGGAGTTTAAGTTAGGAGAGCTTAATAAGAGGGGTAAGAGTGTTTATTATGCTAGATTTTTCATGATGCTTGCTAACCACCTCTCCGAGGACATTGTGCTTGGGAATCCAACCAACAAGTTAAACTGTTGGGTTCAAGAGAGAAGAAATATTGCGGATCTCAATAGAGCAGATCACCACAAAGAGGTGCCACTCTTCTACTTTCCAGTAATGGAGGCACCTCAGGTAAGTGAGGTAATTTCAACAGTCCCTACTCTTCCAACCTCAAACACTTCTTTTCCTTCTAGTGTAGCAGTGGCATCTGTGTCAATGACCAGACAGATGTCTACCCAAGCTACCAAAACCAAAATTTCAAAACCAAAGACAAAGAAAGCCCCCCCTGGTGTCTCTCAAAAGATCCCAGTTGTAAAATCTACTAAACACAAAGAGGGGAGTGTGAAAGTGGGAAAGACAGGTGAGGGACAGGGTGAAAATCAAAGAAGCCCTAAGGATAAGGATGGTGAGCATAGTGTACCCAAACCAAGCCACACCACAGTTTCCCAACAAATTGTGGTTGTTAATAAGGATAAAAGCTCAATTCAAGTTTCATCCTCCCAAAAGGATGTAACTATTGAAACAAGCTCTCAACCAGGAGCACAAAACAAAAGGGGTAGGGGACACAAGTTCACCACAAACCTACACAAGAAAGAATAAAACTAAAACCCTTGGGGATGCACAGGGTACACACACAGTGCAAACTGGAGCTAAAGACCCACTCACTGCACCATCTCAAAGTCAAATTGATGTGGCTCCAACAAATGTGGAGTCACAGCCAAAATCTGTACAAATTGAAACACCTCAAACACCAAATTTTCCCACACACTCTTTGGATGTTGACAAGATTCAAACATCACAACCATATTCTCCATCTTTAACTCCGTTGGAGAAGCCAAAAATCCATGCAAGTGAGCATCATCTTCTAGATGATTTGTTGGCTCACTTGCCATTTCTTTCCGAGACTGTTGAGACATCTGTGCCAAAATTTTCATCAATCTGCACAGAGTCCATAATAGTCTCCACTCCAAACTCATTCATTTCTACTCACTCGATGGATATTGTTCATCCGTCGAGTAGTGATTGTATCCCGACGGATGTGGCTAACAGCAGTCATCCGTCGGATAGTCAAATTACTAACCCGATGGATATTTCTCATCCGTCGGGTGTCTCTGCACAACTCCAAAGTTCTACTATAGTTACAAGTGCAGATGACTTAGTAATTATGCAATCACTATTAAGATTGAGGGAAGGTAGTGACTTGAGTGAGAGTCTGGGTTGCTCCCACGAAAAAGGAGAGAAAAAGAGTGATCCAATGTAGTCCATTTCTTTAGGACTGGAAAAAGTGAGTGTGAGGAGTCCCACCTTAGATGGTGAAGGTGAGGGTGTGAGGGTGGGGAGCCAAGGTGAGACCTTGATTCAAGAAAAGAGAGATAATGGGAGAAATGCAGGTATAGAGATATAAGGATATGTGTCACCGCAAGTGAGTTAATAAATGTCCAGGATGCTAACAGGAAGGAACTATTTCAGCAAAGTCAAGCTATTGTAGATTCCACCTCCTTGGATGCTGAGGCATTTACTCACCCTGTTCCAGCATACCAACTTCTAGCTGGACAGGGCAATGACAATGCAGAAAGGATGCTAAATTTGGTGCACACCACACAGTCCATGCAAAGAGATAAGGATGCCATCACACTTTTGCCTTCAACAGCCGGGGATGTTGATTATGAGACTGGTGGTTCAAAAGAATTCTTTGAAGGTGAGGGTGGAGATAGTGAAGAAGAGCCATTGGACATAGGGGGAGAAGTAGGCCCTAGTTCCAAATCAGGTATGTCATCTTGGGCATTTTCAAAGCAGTGTGATGAACACTATTTCAAGACAACCCTGATTCAACTTATAAATCAGACACATTCTGCTCTTCAAACCACCACAAATTCCCGCACCAAAAAGCTCCTTCAAGCACACCTTGCTTCTCTGCAACTATAAAAAATCCAAGGTCTTCAACATACTCAGGATATCACCACTATCAAAAGTGATATTGATCAAATGAAAAGGGACATTTCAGAAAGGTTAGACTCTAAACTTCCAGAAGCTACAATGCTTGACATTAAGAGACAACTCAGGAAGAATTCTGATCTTGCCATAAAGATAGATGCCTTGGATATAAGAATAACAGCAATGAAAGCCTCTCTAACAACAATTCATCTCCACCAAGCACAATAAATAGACTTGCTTCAGAAACTGGTGGATGCACAGACCTCCTCCTCTACTCAACTTGTTGATAAAAAAAAGGGGGAGACAGAGAGTTCTAGAAGTGAGGGGGAGCAAAAAGTGCTTAACATTCAAGTGAGTAAAGCAATTATGCCAACAATTGCTTTCACAAAGCCACCAGCTAAAGATAGTATTGATCTAATAAATGAAGCAGCAGCCACTTTGAGAGTAGCTGAGAAGAAGCAATTTAGTATAATCAACTGGGAGAAAATTGATGAGGATATTCAAAAGAAATTTGGTCTAGCAAAGAAGCCAGAAAAATTAGTCATTCATCACTCTCAAGTCGGGAAAATTTCTGTGAATGATATGAGCATGAACTATCTGGAAAAAGCCAGACATCCTGCATCAAATCCCCAAAGGCAGATCTAATTATGAAGCCAAAGGTGAACTACCCAAAGTCTTTACTCAAGAACCCTTTGGACACAGTGTATGAGACACCAAAGCCTGATGAGAAGAAACTGGTGTCAAGATCTATTGCATTCTATAAAGATCCAGCTGATTCAGTATTAAAAAGGAGAATTACCAAGGTTTTCAAAAATGGTAAGGAAATTTGTGTGGTGGCTGGACACCCTCAATTTGCTGAAGCAAAAAGGGAAGAAAAAGCAAGATTGAAGCAAGAAAAGAAGTAAGTTGCTCTAGATGCTAAAAAGCTCAAACAAAAGAATGAGCAAGCTGCTATCTTGGCCAAGTTGCAAGCTGTGAAACTCACACAACAAATTCCTGAACAACCATCTGAAACCACTGGATCTAAGGATCTGAAAATGCAAGAAGAATTATAGCAAAAAAGAAGGTTTAGATAAAAACTTCACTCCAAGAGAAAAGTGAACTTTGATGAAGAACGATTGGAAGATCAGTTTCCCAAAATGTCTACTTCTACAACAACTCAAACATCCATGCCCTCTGTGGCACATGAAGAATTCAAGATAGATCCATCCAAGAATTTCCATGGTGAACCTATCATTCCAAAGGATGAGCCAAAAGACTGGGATAGTCTACCAATTCCTGAACTCAATCTACCTCATTTCATGAAGCCAAAGAAGACAAAGACCAGAGCAGTCAAGAAAGTGAAGCCCTCAACTCTCAGATCCAAGTCCCTAACCAAAGCTCAAACCAAGGTCAACAAGGGAGATATCATGTACATCTGTGACATCAAGGAATTCTCTGATCTAAACCTCTATCTAGATGAACTGGAAGAAGTTAGAAGAATTGATGCTTACAGGAATCAACTTGAAAGGTTAGTATCTAAGTACAAGGGAGGAAAAGAGATACCATGACCACTTCACAGGATTCTTCAAGAGAGCCAATCTGTACTAATAGAAGTTTATTCATCCTTCAAAAAGAACTTTGGATTCAATGTGACAGCAAGAAGATTAGTTCTAAAGAAGATTGAAGAACTGGGGAGTATTATAGCCAAAGATGCACTCCCAAAGACTTTAATATTCCTTACACAGGGAGTAGAGTGCATCTAAGGCCCTACTGGCTGATGGAATTTATGGATGATAAGGGAGTTAGAAGATTCTTCAGATTAGAAGACCAGTTGAGAATCTCTAGCAATGAGACTCTTCTGTAAATGCAAGGAATGCTAGATCTCTCAGAATCTGATGAACTTGAATTCCACAGACAGCTCTAAAATCAAATAGAAGAAAACAACATGAGGCTTGGGAAGAAATCCAGACAATCAAGGAAATAGATCAATTTGCTCAGACTAGAGGAGCACCTTGAAAATGATTGTGAGCAAATCTTTGAACACTTTGTCTTGTAAATTTTTCAGTAAATAATGCAGCACTTTTTGGTTTTATCTACTACCTTTTAAATCTATATTTTTAGGCTGTTTTGTTATTATCAAGTTTCTCTTAATTTATGGCTACAATTCTAGTAGGCATAAATTGGGGGAGATTGTTGGGAATATGTTAAGAATTTGATGATTACATTAACAAAACACCTTAGTAGATTTAACTTAGTGAAAAATGTAGCACTCGACGGATGATCAAATATAGTCCCGACGGATGACTCAATATAGTCCCGACGGATGATGATTTGACATCCATTGAGTGAGTAGCTTATGTAACAATAAGTATTGTAACACATTTATGTGAACAACTTTGTATAGATCATGTAATAGCATATGAGTCATGTTGACTATTATTAGATATGCAGAATAGGCTGATTAATTGTAAATATAAGATGTCTTGTAATTCTGCATTAATGAAATGAAGTCAAGTGTCAAATAGCTACCTGACGGATGATCAACAAAGCTACCCAATGGATGATCAATAAGACAACCCGACAGATGACAAGCGTGTACCCGACGGATGATCAATTCAAATATCTGTTGACAGTGACAAGACAGTCACATGCGTTGGGTGTTTACAAAAGGAATGTGGGAGCCTGTTTAACAGGAAATGAAGAACAAAGAAGCATTACCATTTCGATGCAAGCTAAGAAGATTTTCAAAGATGCTGGAATAGCGTAATGAAGCAGCATAGAGTTTGACTTGATAGTTTTGTTTTATTATCCTGTCTTATTACCATGTAAACTTGGTGATATATAAACCAAGTGTAGCTAGTGAAATAAATAACTAAGCAAACACTTTTAGAAGAGAAATAGAAAAGGCTGTAACTGTTAAGAATTTCTCTGTAGTTTGTTTGTTCACTTGTAAAAGCAGTTGTGAGACAAATTGTTCTTCACAGAGTTCTTAAATTGATATATATATATATATATCCCTGGTGGATACTTTCAAATCCACCAGGAAGTTTTAAAAGCTTGTGTTTTTATTACTTTATGTTTTTAATTCACTTAACTTGTTATTCCGCACCTTGCAAATCAAAACACATATATATACATAGTTTGAGTTAGAACATTTTATAGTTCAAGAAAAAGTTTACTAGAATTACATTCAAGCCCCCACCCCTTCTGTAATTCTTGCTGCATTGTTAGGGACTAACACTTTGAGATCAAGTCGAGCACAATTCAGATAATACAGAACTCAGTTCAGTTTGGGGGTTCTCCGACAGAAGACCCCAACATGCACATCAGAGATTTCATCAAGATCTGCGACACTTTCAAGTTCAATGGAGTTTCTAAAGATGCTATTAATTTGAGGCTTTTCCCATTCTCTCTGCGTGATAAAGATAAGTGCTGGTTACATTCTCTACCACCAGGGTCTATCACCAAATGGGAGGATCTTGCTCAAAAGTTCTTAACTAAATTCTTTCCTATAGCGAAGACTGCTGCAATTAGATACGCACTTACTCAATTTGCTCAGCAATCTGGAGAATCTTTATGTGAGGCTTGGGATCGATATAAGGATATGCTTAGGAAGTGTCCTCATCATGGAATGCCTGACTGGATGGTCATTAACTGTTTCTATAATGGTTTGGGTGCTACTTCCAGACCCATGCTTGATGCAGTATCAGGAGGAGCCTTGTGGGCTAAAAGCTATGATGAAGCTTATGAATTGATTAAACTGATGGCTGCTAATGAATACCAGAATCCTACTCAAAGACTATCTCAGGGCAAGGTAGCAGGAATTCTGGAGTTGGATGCAGCTACTACTATAGATGTTCAACTTAAGGCTTTGACGATGAAGGTGGATTCTCTGTCTAATTATAGAGTTAATCAAATCACTAGTGTTTGTGAGCTTTGTGTTGGTGCCCATGAGAGTGATCAGTGTGCTATTTCTAGTGAATCAGCTCAGTTCATGAGCAACTTTCAGAGGTCGCAACAACCTGTACCAGCCACTTATCATCCTAACAACCGCAATCATCCTAACTTTAGCTGGAGTAACACTCAGAATGTTGTTCAGCAGCCTTATCAACAGTATCCATCAAAGTAGTACAACCCCCCTAGATTTCAGTTACCGCAATACACACCAAGGCAACAAACCCAGCTGCAACAGTCTACTGAAAAATATGAATTGGAAGAGTTGAGGCTCATGTGCAAGAGGCAAGTGGTTTATATCAAGACCTTGGAAAATCAAATTGGACAAACTATCAATGCCTTGTTAAATCGTCAACCTGGTACACTTTCTAGTGATACTGAATACCAGGAAAGAGGGGAGCTAAGGAGCAGGTAAAGGCAATTATATTAAGGTCTGGGAAGGTTGCAAATCCCAAACACTCTCAAGTTTCGGATGAAGAAGTTGTAGCTGAGGAAGAAGTGCAGAAGGAAGCTGAAGTGGAACCAAGGAAGACTACTGTTGAACACACTCCTCCTGAGGATAATACAGGGGAGAAACAGATCTATCCTCCACCTCCCTTTTCTAAGAGGCTGCAGAAGAAAAAGCTGGATAAGCAGTTTGAAAAGTTTCTGGAGGTGTTCAAGAAACTTCACATAAACATACCTTTCACTGAAGCTCTTGAACAGATGCCTAGTTATGCGAAGTTTATGAAAGGTATACTTTCTCGGAAAGTGAAGCTGGATGACTTAGAGACAGTTGCTCTCATGAAAGAATGCAGTGTTGTGCTGCAACGGAAGTTGCCTCCGAAGCTTAAAGATCCTGAAAGCTTCACTATTCCTTGCACCATTGGAAAAATGTCATTTGACAAATGCTTATGTGACTTGAGAGCTAGCATCAATCTGATGCCTTTGTCAATCTTCAAGAAGTTGGACTTACCTGATCCGAAACCTACTTATATGACTATGCAGCTGGCTGATCGTTCTATTACATATCCGCGAGGCATTGTTGAGGATGTTTTGGTCAAGGTGGATAAACTCATCTTTTTTGATGATTTTATAATTCTTGATTTCGAGGAGGATAAGAAGATTCCCATAATCTTGGGAAGACCATTCTTGGCTACTGGCCGTACCTTGATAGATGTGTAGAAGGGTGAGCTCACCATGCGACAACTGGATCAGGATATAACTTTTAATGTGTTCAATGCCATGAAATTCCCTACGGAAAATGAGGAGTGCTTAAAGGTGAAGTTGGTCGATTTTGTGGTTACTTCAGAACTTGATCAATTGCTAGGGTCTGATGCCTTAGAAAAGGCCTTGTTGGGGAATTCCTATAGTGAAGATGATGAAGGTGATGAGCACTTGCAATATCTGAATGCTTCTCTCTGGAAGAGGAAGATGGATATGCCTTTTGAATCTCTTGGAATGGAGGAGCTGAACAAATCTCCCAAGCGCCTCAAGCCATCTATTGAGAAAGCTCCTACACTTGAGCTTAAACCATTACCTGAACACTTAAGGTATGCTTTTTTAGGTGATGCATCTACTTTGCCTGTTATTATTGCATTTGAACTTTCAGGTAGTGATGAGGAAAAACTCTTAAAAATTCTTAGAGAGTTCAAATCTGAAATTGGATGGACGATAGCAGATATTAAAGGAATTAGCCCTTCTTATTGTATGCATAAATTTTGCTAGAGGAAGGTAGCAAGCCTACTGTTGAGCAACAAAGAAGGCTCAATCCGATCATGAAAGAATTTGTGAAGAAGGAAATTCTCAAATGGCTGGATGCAGGAACCATCTATCCCATTTCTGACAGTTTTTGGGTGAGTCCAGTTCAGTGTGTGCCGAAGAAAGGAGGTACCACCATTGTTGCTAATGAGAAGAATGAGCTCATTCCTACTCGAACAGTCACGGGGTGGAGAGTTTGCATGGATTATAGGAAGCTGAACAAGGCCACGAGAAATGATCACTTCCCTCTGCTGTTTATTGATCAGATGCTTGACAGATTGGCTAGGCATGAGTACTACTGTCCTCTGGATAGATATTCGGGCTATATTCAGATTTGCATTGCTCCGGACGATCAGGAAAAGACTACTTTTACTTGTCCATTTGGTATTTTTGCCTTTAGAAGAGTATCTTTTGGTTTGTGTGGGGAACCGACCATATTTCAGACATGCATGATGGCTATCCTCTCTGACATGATTGGTCAGAATGTGGAGGTGTTCATGGATGACTTTTCTGTGTTTGGCGATTTATTTGATGAGTGCTAGTAGAATTATGGCGACGTTCTTAAAAGGTGTGTTGAGACCAATTTGGTTCTCAACTGGGAGAAATGCCACTTTATGGTGCGACAAGGCATTATACTTGGTCACAAGGTCTCTAGTAAAGGTCTTGAGGTGGAAAAGGCCAAGGTGGGGGTCATTGAAAATCTTCCCCAACCAATTTCTGTTAAGGGAGTTCGCAGCTTTCTTGGACCTGCGGGTTTCTATAGGCGGTTCATCAAGGACTTTTCAAAAATTTCTAAACCTTTGTGCAATCTTCTGGAGAAGGATGTCCCGTTCAAGTTTGATAACGAGTGACTAGTTGCTTTCGAGTTCTTGAAGAAGTGTTTAATCACGATACATGTCATAACTACACCTGACTAGAATGAACCTTTTCAGATGATGTGCGATGAAAGTGACTATGCAGTTGGAGCAATTCTTGGGCAGAGAAAGAACAACATATTTCATGTGGTCTACTATGCTAGTAAGACCCTAAAGAATGCTCAACTGAATTATACTACTACTGAGAAAGAACTTCTGGCTATTGTCTACGGTTTTGAAAAGTTTCGATCTTATTTGCTTGGGACGAAGGTGACAGTTTTTACTGATCACGCTGCAATTCGATATCTCGTCTCGAAGAAGGACTCGAAGCCTAAATTGATTAGATGGGTTCTTTTGCTTCAGGAGTTTGAATTAGAGATCATGGACATAAAAGGTACTGAGAATCAAGTTGCTGATCATCTTTCGCGTTTGAAAGATCCAAGTGCAACTTAACATGATAAGCATTGATAAATGAGTCTTTTCCTGATGAGCAGCTGTTTGGAGTGTAAGAGGAAGAACCGTGGTTTACAGACATTATGAACTACCTTGTGAGTAATATCATTCCTCCAGACTTGTCATACGCTCAAAGCAAGAAGTTTCTTCATGAGGTGAAGTGGTACATGTGGGATGAACCTTATCTGTTTAGGCAAGGAGCTGATCAAATCATCAGGAGATGTATTCCGTATAGCGAAAGGGGGGAATTTTGTGAGACTGTCATTCGACTATTTATGGAGGCCACTATGGTGGAGAGAAGACAACAGCTTGGGTCCTTCAAATGGGATTCTTTTGGCCTATATTGTTTAAGGATGTGCATCACTTTGTTTTGAAGTGTGATCGATGCCAGCTTGTGGGTAATATGTCCAAGAGGGATGAGATGCCTCTTAATGTGCTTCTCAAGGTTGAAGTCTTCGATGTTTGGAGAATCGACTTCATGGGGTCGTTTCTCTCATCTTACAATAATCAGTATATCTTGTTGGTGGTCGATTATGTGTCGAAATGGGTGAAAGTCAAGGCTTTGCCAATAAATGATGCGAAGGTAGTGATTAATTTTCTTCATAAGCAGATATTCACACGATTTGGGACTCCAAGAGTCATAATCAGTAATGAGGGATCGCATTTTTGTAATCGCAAGTTCACTGCCATGATACAAAGGTATAATGTGAATTATCGCATTACAACAACCTACCATCCTCAGACTAATGGTCAAGCTGAGGTGTCTAACAGGGAGATCAAGCTTATTCTAGAGAAAGTTGTGTGTCCATCAAGGAAGGATTGGTCTTTGAAGCTTGATGAAGCTGTTTGGGCATATAGAACAACATACAAGACTCCGTTGGGAATATCGCCTTTTCAGCTGGTTTATGGTAAGGGGTGTCATTTGCCTGTGGAGCTCAAATATAAAGCATATTGGGCTTTGAAGAAAGTGGACCTTGATTTGGATACAGCTGGTAAGGATATAATGCTTCAATTGAATGAACTCGACGAATTTCGGCTTCAAGCGTATGAAAACAACAAAATGTACAAGGAAAATGTCAAGAGGTGGCACGATAGGGGTCTAGTGCTCAAGTCATTTGTGTCGGGATAACAAGTTCTGTTATTTAACTCTCGTCTCCGTCTTTTTCCTGGAAAATTGAAATCGAGATGGTCAGGGCCTTTCATAATCAAAAATGTGTTTCCGCATGGAGCTATGGAGATTTTTAAGAATGATCGAGGCCAAACATTCAAGGTGAATGTTCAAAGGTTGATGCACTACTATGGGGATACGGCAAACCGTGAGGTGGTTAGTGCCGTTTTATTGTCTACTTGATCTCGAGATTCTACGTCAAGCTAGCGACGTAAACCAAGCGCTTCTTGGGAGGCAACTCAAGTTTGTTGTACATTAGTAGGTAGAGGAAGCAGGAAGAAAAGAGAAAAACAGAAAAGTTTAGGGCCAACTACAGTAGCACGGTGCATACACTGTAGAGCAGGTGGCCGCGCTGAAATGTCAGTAGCACGGTGCGCCCATGCCAAGTTCGCGCGCGTCCGCGCTGGGTCCCTGTATTCGAAAAAAATTTAAGTCAGTTTTTGAAGAGAAATTCGGGAATTTTAATATAAAATCAATTCCCACCCAAATTTTACTCTTCCACATCCCAAATTTCCCTCTCCAAATTAAACCCATTATTTTCATTATTCCCATAATTAATTCTGTTAGTCCCTTAACAATATAGCAAGAATTACAGAAGGGGGGTTGAATGGAATTCTTGAACCTTTTTCTTAAAATAAAAATGTTTAAACTCGAATATAAATATGAGTGTTTTGATTAGCACAATGCAGAATAAAAACTTACGTGAATCAAAACATAAGTATTTAAAAACAAGAGTCTTTAAAAACTTTCTGGTGGATTTAAACAATTCCACCAGAGATATATATTATATCGAGAGAACTCTGTGTGCAAGAATGCTCACAGCTGCTTACAAATTTGAACTACTGAGAATACAGAGAAATGCTAATAATTCTGCTTACCAATGTTTCTCACTTTTTGTATCTCAGATCCTAGTTTCTATTTGCTACTTCTTGGTTTATATATATTACCAAGATTACAAAGTCAAAAGATAGAATCATTATAAAAACTATCAGTTCTAATGCTTTGTTAATTTGTTCTCTATTACCCAGTTAATAGGCTTCCTCATTCCATTTGCATATATCCCGACGCATGTGACCAGTTGTCACTGTCAACTAATGTTTGAATTCTTTATCCGTTGGGTACATGATCATCCATCGACTTTATGATCATCCGTTGATGGCTTCATTGATCATCCGTCGACTGCTATATTAAACATCCGTTGATAGCCATTTGATCATCCGTCGATGGCTTTGTTAATCATCCGTCGGTAGCTATTTTGGCACTTGACTTCATTTCACTTATGCAGAATTACAAGACGTCATTTATGTACAATTTAATCAACCTATTCTGCATATCTAGTTAAAGTCAACATGACTTATATGCTACTACAGAATCTATACAAAGGTGTATGCAGAAATGTGTTACAGACTCATTATTACATAAGTTACTCACTCGATGGATAATAAGTCATCATCCGTCGGGACTATAATGAGTTATCCGTCGGGACTATAATTCTTATCCGTCGAGTGCTACATTATTTCACTAAGTAAAATCTACTTAGGTGTTTTGTTTATGAAATCATCAAGTACACAACATATGCACAACAATCTCCCCCAATTTATGTCTACTAGAATTGTAGCCATAAATTAAGAGATACTTGATGATAACAAAACATCCTAAACATACAGCTTTAAAGAAAAGTAGATAATACTGAAAGTGCTTCAAATAATCAAAATGTACAAAGTTTAGCTCACGGTCATTTCAAGATGCTCCTCTAGCCTGAGCAGATTTTTCTAGTTTCTTGAAGGTCTGGATCTTCTTCCAAGCTTTCTGTTATTTTCATCAATCTGATTTTGGAGCTGCCTGTGGAATTCCAGTTCATCAGATTCTGAGAGATTTAGCTTTTCTTGCATTTCCAAGAGAGTCTCATTTCTAGAGATGCTCAATTGATCTTCTAATATGAAGAATCTTCTCACCCCTTTTTCATCTATGAACTCCATCAGCCAGTAGGGCCTTAGATGCACTCTTCTCCCTGTGTATGGGATGATTAGAGTCTTTGAGAGTGCATCTTTTGCTCTAACACTCCTTAGTTCTTCAATCTTCTTCAATACTAGTCTTCTTGCAGTGACATTGAACCCAAATTCTTCTTGAAGGATGAATAAACTTTAATCAGTACAGCTTGGCTCTCTTGAAGAATCCTGTGAAGTGGCCACACAATCTCCTTTCCTTCTTTGTACTTGAACACTAACCTTTCAGGTAGGTTTCTGTATGCATCAATTCCCCTCACTTCATCTAGTTCATCCAGATAGAGGTTTAGATCAGAAAATTCTTTGATGTCACACAAGTACAAGTAGTCTCCCTTGTTGACTTTGGGCTGAGCTTTGACTACAGATTTGGATTTGAGAGGAGACAGCTTCACTTTCTTGACTATCCTTGACTTTGTCCTTTTTGGCTTGCTAAGGATTGGTAGACTGAAGTCAGGAATTGGTATGTTATCCCATTCTATTGGCTCATCCTTGGGCACAATAGGTTCACCATGAATATTCCTGTAGGGATCCACCACCCTTATATCTTCAAATACCACAGAGGGCTTTGAGGCTTGAGTTGTAGCTGGTGTGGGTTCCTTAGGAAATTGATCTCCCAATTCCTTGTCAACAATATCCAATTTCCTTTTTGTTCTTTTAGCCAATTTTTTCTTCCTTGGAGATTTCTTCTGTTCTTCAACTTGCTCCCTTGATTCAGTGGCTTCAGAAGGTTGAGAGGGAATTTGTTGAGATGAACTCACAGCCTGTAGCTTGGCTAAGATAGCAATATGCTCTTTCTTTTATTTAGTCTTCTTTGCATCTAGAGCAGCTTGCTTCTTTTCCTGCTTTAATCTGGCTTTTTCTTCTCTCTTGCTTGAGCAAATTGAGGGTGTCCAGCTATCACACAAATTTCCTTCCCATTTCTGAATATTTTAGCAATCCTCCTTTTAGAAGCTGAATCAGTTAGATCTTTGTAGAAAACAATTAATCTTGACAGAAGCTTCTTTTCATCAGGCAGGGTGTCTCATACACAGTATCCAAGGGGTTTTTCAAGGATGATTTTGAATAGTTTACCCTTGGTTTAAGGATCATTTCAGCCTTTTGAGACTTGATGCAAGAAGATTGTCCTCTTTCCAGATAATTCATGCTCATCTCATTCACACTTATTTGCTTGACTTGAGAGTGATGGATGGCTGACTTAACTGGCTCCTTCACAAGTTGAAACTTCTTCTGTATCTCCTCATCAATCTTCTCCCAGTTGATCAAACTCAACTTTCCTTTCTCAACAACTTTCAAGTTTGCTGCTGCTGCTTGAATCAGATCTATACCATCTGGAACTGGTGGCTTTGAGACAATAATTAAAGGTACAATTACTTTGCTGATTTGTATTTGAAGTTTCTCCCCCTCACTTGGTCCTTTCTCCCCCTTACTTGGTTCTTTCTCCCCCTTTTTGTTATCATCAAGTTGAGGAGTCAGGCCTTGTGCTTTAGCCAGTTGCATTAGAAGATTTGTCTGAGACTGTTGATTTTGAAGAACGATGGCCACAGAATTTTCAATAACTTGAACTCTATCTTCCAACTTGGCCAGCTTCTTTTCAGTATCTGATTCTCTTCTCAGTCTCAGTAATAGATCCTGCATGGTACCATATGACATGACTGAATCCAGCTTCTCAGAATTGTAGGTCTTCAAGTCAGCTATATCCCTTTTGAGTTCATCTACATTCAGATTCTGTCTTAATTGCTGTAGCTTCATTAGATGTAGAGAATCTAGGTGAGCTTGAAGAATAGCCTTGGTACCGGCATTTGAGCTCCTCTGAATGGCCTTTTGGATAGTCATGATTTGTTTGACCAAGGATACATTAAATTGTCCTGGTGTGGACTCCTTTGTCAAGGCCCATTCGGGTAAATCTGGAATAGAACTTGGGCCTTCATCTCCCCCTAAGTTCATGCTTCCATCAAATGAAATAGAGTCATCATCATTAAAATTTACTCCAAATCCCTCAGATGGCTCACCAGCTGTAGGAGGCATCAAATTGACAGCAGCTTTATCCCTTTGTAGAGATTTTGAAGTATGCACCAGATTCAAAGTCTTTTCTGCCTCCTCATTGCCCTGAGCAGCCAATAATTGATAGGCTGACACAGGATGAGTAAAAGTGTCAGCATCCAAGGAAATGTTATCAATTACAGCTTTGTAATGTTGCTGAAATTGTCTTTCCTTTTCAGCATCATCCACAATCATTAACTCATGAACAATGGCTAGATCCACCCTTATACCCTATGTACCTGCTTTTCTCTCATGTTCTCTCTTTTGTTTCATCAGGGTCTCACCCTGGCTCCCCACCCTCACACCCTCACCTTCACCTACTAAGGTGGGACTCCTCTCACTCCCTTTTGCCAATCCTGAATAAATGGATTGCTGATTTTCACTCATTTCCTCTCCTTTTTCCTGGGAGCAACCCAGACTCTCACTCATAGCACTCTGCTCTCTCAATCCTAGGAGTGACTGTACAACCACTAGATCTTTTGCACTTGAAATAATTGAAGTTTGAAGTTGTGCAGAGATACTCGACGGATGAGTGATATTCATCGAGTGAGTGGTAGTGCTATCCGACGGATAACTGCTGTTAGGCTTATCTGTCGGGATATAATCACTACTTGACGGATGAGCAATATCCGTCGAGAGAATAGAAATGAATGAGGTGGGAAGAGAAACTATTGTTGACTCTGTGCTGATTGAAGATATTTGGGGCATAGATGTCACAATAGTTTCTGAAAGAATTGGCAAGTGAGCCAACAAATCATCTAAAAGATGATGCTCACTTGCACTGAATTTTGGCTTCCCCAACAGAGTTAAAGAAGGGGAATCAGGAATTGAAGTGTTTATCATATCCACTTCCAGAGAGTTTGTTGGTGAGTATGGTGTATGAGATGCTTCTATAACTAGAGATTTTGGCTGTGATTCCACATTTATTGGAGCCACATCAAGCTGAATTTGAGAGAGTGCATGGACTGTGTCTTTAGCACCAGTTTGCACTGTGTGTGTGCCCTGTGCATCCCCAGAGGTTTTAGATTTCTTCTTTCTTGTATAAGTTTGGGGTGAGCTTGTGTCCCTAACCCTTTTGGCCTGTGCTCTTGGCTGAGAGCTTTGTTCAATAACTACATCCTTTTGGGAGGATGCAACTAGAAGTGAGCTTTTATCCTTTTTAAGCACTGCAGTTTGTTGGGAAACTGCAGTGTGGCTAGGCTGGGATTCACTCAACTCTCCAACCTTATTCTTGGGGTTTCTTTGATGTTCACCCCTTCCCTCACCTGACTTTCCCTCCTTCACACTCCCCTCTTTTGCTTTTGTGGATTTTTCAACTGGTATCTTTTGAGAGGTACCAGAGGGGGTTTTCTTTGATTTAGATTTGGAAATGGTAGTAGGTTTGGAGGCTTTTGTAGGCAACTGTTTGGTCATTGACACAGTTGCCATAGCTACTCCTGAATTCAAAGAAATAGTGGAAGTTGGAATTGTTGTAGGAATGGATGAACTTACCTCACTTACCTGAGGTGCCTGCATTACAGGAAAGTAGAACATTGGCACATCCTTGTGATGATTGGCCCTGTTCAAATCTGCAATGAGTCTTCTCTCTTGAACCCAACAAACCAGTTTGTTGTTTGGGTTCTCAAGCACAATCTCTTCACAGAGGTGGTTAGCCAATAACATGAAAAATCTAGCATAATACACATTCTTACCTCTTTTAGCTAACTCACCTAATTTAAAACCTAACTCAAACAAGACAAGGTCACTAAAATTATAGAATTTATCTGTAACTAGCATGTATAGCATGTTAAGCATGGAAATATTTACTGAATAAAAATTACTGACTTTTCCAGAGAAAACCTTAGTAACTACATCACACATGAAACTCCACTCCTTCCTAAGACCCATTCTCCTAATATCACTCAGTTTAGAAGTAGGAAGTGCATAATGCATGGAATTAAGCATATTGATAATATCAGTGTCATTGTGTGGTGAAGTCACATTATTATCAGGAATTTTGAAACATGCTTTTATCACATCACTATTGATACAGAATTCAATACCTTTGATGGTTAGAGTGATGGTCTTGTCAGTAGAGTTGTAGATAGCAGTGGTCCACATCTCTTCAACAACTTCACAGAAGATTGTGGGTGATTCCAGCATGGCGTAATTTAGCTTGCAATTCTTCACAAAGTCCATCATCTTGTAATAGTCCTCTGATTGCTGAATACCCTTATTGACCAATACAGTGAAATTGTTCTTCTCATAAATGAACCCAGTTTGAGACATAATCTTTACTACAGGTGCCATTGTTAGAGAATGAAAGCTTGAAGAGAAGTAGAATAATTGTTTGAGAGAGAATGAAATTAGAGCAGTTGAATTTGAGAATGATAAAAGAAAACAATTGCAATGAAATAAGCTTTTATACTATCTCAAAAATAACTGATGAAAATAATAAAGTAAAGTAAATTAACCAATAAAAAATTGCCTAAAATAGCCGTTTAAAGATAAACTGTAAAAATTCCACTCATTATCCGTCGTGTAATGCTCACAAACTGTAAGTATACTCGATGGATAATGTACAGAGAATTAACGGCTGAGATTAAGACAATTCGACGGATGAGGTTAACTGTTATCCGTCGAGTTTTAAAATATTCCAGAAAAGTAATTGATTTTTATTAGCAAATAGTATATCGACGGATGACTAAACTCGACGGATAAGGGTCATCCGTCGAGATGTAAATTTTGACTTAGCCAAAATTTCATCCAAGACTGAAAAATCAATTAAGTTTCTGGCTACATGACAACTTGCAAAATAACTCAGATAAATTTAAGAGTAATTAAGCATACCTAACTCACTTACCAACCTTGAAAAAGTGGATTCATCCAGTGGCTTGGTAAAGATATCTGCAAGTTGCTTTTCACTTGGAACAAAATGTAGTTCCACAGTACCATTCATTACATGTTCCCTTATGAAATGGTACTTGATATCTATGTGCTTTGTCCTTGAATGTTGCACTGGATTTTCAGTGATGGCAATTGCACTTGTGTTATCACAGAAAATAGGAATTCTCTCAACTTGCAAACCATAGTCTAGCAATTGATTTTTCATCCATAAAATCTGTGCACAGCAACTGCCAGCAGCAATATATTCAGCTTCAGCTGTAGAAGTAGAGACTGAATTTGGATTTTTACTGAACCAGGACACAAGCTTGTTTCCTAAAAATTGACAGGTTCCTGTTGTGCTCTTTCTATCAATTCTACAACCTGCATAATCTGCATCTGAATAACCAGTTAGATCAAAACCAGGATCTCTAGGGTACTAAATGCCAAGATTTGGTGTTCCCTTGAGATATCTGAAAATTCTCTTTATAGCTATCACGTGAGATTCTCTAGGATCAGCCTGAAATCTAGCACATAAATAAGTAGCAAACATTATATTTGGCCTACTAGCTGTTAAGTACAGAAGTGAGCCAACCATGCCCCTATAACTTGAAATATCCACAGACTTTTCAGTAGTGTTCAATTCAAGCTTAGTTGCAGTGGCCATGGGAGTTTTTGCAGATGTGCAATCCATTAGATCAAACTTCTTTAAAAGATCAAAAATATATTTAGTTTGACTAATGAATATTCCATCACTAACTTGCTTAACTTGTAAACCAAGAAAATAAGTTAGTTCTCCCATCATACTCATTTCATACTTACTTTGCATCAATTTGGCAAACTTTTTGCAAAGTTTCTCATCTGTAGAGCTAAAAATAATAACATCTACATAAATCTGAACAAGTATACTAGAGTCATTAACATTTCTGAAAAATAAAGTTTTATCTACAGTACCTCTTGTGAAGTGATTTTCCAAAAAGAACTTTGATAAAATGTCATACCAGGCTCTAGGTGCTTGCTTCAGTCCATAAAGTGCTATCAGAAGATAATAGACATACTCTGGAAAATTTGGATCTTCAAAACCAGGAGGTTTGTAATAACCCCAATTTTTGGAAATTTTTGAAACCCTTATGAATAGTGATTTTGCAGATTATGCTGAATGAGAAAACTTTTCATGCCAGACTATGTAGGGGTTCTGGTATGGATATTCTGAGATTTTATTAGTACTTTATATGGGATATAAGTGCATGTAAAGATCGTCAGAATCCAAATTCCGAACACTTTGATTTTTCCCGGAAATCCACTAGATACGGAAAGAATTGAGTATAAGGTAACAGGATAAAAAGGATTTAAATTAAAGGATTATAAGAGAGGATCATAAAAGAAATAGAATATATTGAGAAAGGTTAAGGGAACCTAAGTAATAAGATCTCGGGTATGATCCCTCAAACGATAAACGAAAACGAAAGTTAAGCGAACCGTATAACAGATCAGCGGTCATTAGGCAAATAATTAGGAAGTTAATCAAAGAGATTAGAGGGGATGATGTCATCCAACCAATGAAAAGAGGACAAAGAGGGGAGGATGACATCACAGGATGACATAAGCATGACATAGGGAGGAAGGAGATGTGGTTGGTTTATAACCACACAAAGTCAAGGTTAGAAAGGTATTTACCCAAAAACAAATCAAAAACAACCAACCAAAGAATCAAATCAAAGCAAAAACACAAAAAATCTCTCTTTCTCCAAGCTTGCTCTCGGCTTTTCTTCTTTTTCAAAGAAGAAATTTCCAAAAATCAAGTTCCAAACATTGTTAAATCACAAGGTATTTATCTAAGGTTCCTTGTACATAGATATGGATATCCTATAAGTTTAAGCTCCTAATTCCTTCACAATCTCTTCCAATAAATCAAGGAAAAAGATGGTGAATAGTAACCTTCAAGAAATAACTTTAGTTTTCTTGAATTTTTATGAAAGTTTAAGGTTATACAAGCAAGGATCAAGGTTCTTTAGGCATTCAAAGCTCTTGTGTTGTGTTAAGAAGCATCAAGGAAGGTATAATCTCATAACCAAGCTTTTTTATTGAATGTTAAGAGCATAATATGAGTATTCTAGTTCATGAGAGGCTTGATGGTTGTGTATGTAGAGATTAGTTGGTTTTGGGATGTTTTTGGAGTTGTAAATCTTGGTTGTTGATTAATGAACTTAAGTGTAGTTTAAATTCATGATAAAGAATAGTATAAATTGTTAAGGTTGAGTTGTTGGGGCTGTTATGATAAAGTATGGATGGAGTTTTGATTGGGTTATGATTGTGGGTTGATTGTGAGATGATTTGGAGTGGTTTAAAATTGGGTAATCGCGTAAACATAGCCGTCGTAATGCCCGATTTACCGTAGTCTGTTTTTGTTCTTAACATCAGAACCCTTGAACTCACTACTAAGTTTTTACCATTGCCATTTTTAGATAGTTCATGTTACGAGCTTCGTTTTGATATGTGGTTCGTTGGATTCCGATGAACGGTTTAGGAGAAACGGCCGTTTTAAGTAACGACGTTTCGCGAACGAACCCTTACCCCTCTCCTTACTTTGAAACATAGGTTAAAGACCTTAAAGGACTAATTGAAGTATGAAACATTTATTTAAGGTGTAATAGGCAGTTGGTAAGACACTCGCGAAGGAATCGCCTTAAAACTCGTAATGGTTAAATTATTAAAAATGGTGGAGCTGAAGGTACTCGAGTGACTTAAGAGAATCAGTAAGCGCAAAGCGAGCGTTAGAGTCTAAGTTGGTTAATGTATAGATTTACAAGTGACTTTGGTTTAATTCCAACTTACTTGTTGTTTATAGGTTACCAGACTCGTCCCGAGCCATTCGTAACCCCCAGTCGCTCATGCAAGTTTTCTACCCGTATAACTGTTGTTGTGATGTATATGTGTATATGCATGATCTTGCGATAAATGCATATTGGTTATTAGCAAATTCTTGCGATATATTGTAGCATGTGATATGGTATATATGCATGCCTGTTTCATATTCTTGATTTATATATTTGTTGGTTCAAATGCTTATAGTTGCATAATACCTATGCTAGAGATAAGCGGTATTTGAGTTTACCCTTAGTATAGGGGATAAAAGGTGAACATATTTCTAAACCGGGAGGCGAGGCTCCCGAGTATAATATATATTTATATATATATATTGATATAGTTTTTAAAACTATTAATCGAATAAGGTTTATTCGATAACTTTATTTTATTTAATGAATATTATTCGAATATTCATTCGAGGGCTTATGACTCCTTTATTTTATTCAATGAATATTATTACGAATATTCATTCGAGGACTTATGACTCCTTTTATTTTATTATTTGAATATTATTTGAATATTCATTCGAGGGCTTATGACTCTTTTATATTATTTATTGAATAATATTTGAATATTCATTCGAGGGCTTATGACTCAGTTTATATTATTTAATGAATATTATTTGAATATTCATTTGAGGGCTTATGACTCAGTTTATATTATTTAATGAATATTATTTGAATATTAATTTGAGAATCTATGACTCCGATTATTTGCTGAGATATATTCTTTATTTTATTAAAGAATAATGTTTCGATAATCAAACTTATTTTCGATTATTCAAATAAAGATAGTACTTTCATATAAGTATATCTTTGGTTATTTAATACTCATTTCAAGTATAAGTCTTACAACTTCTACTTCAATTATTTGTATAAAGATTATTCTTCATGGGAATATTATTTAAATAATAATATTCAGATATTTTCTAATATATTGGGACTGATTTATTTCATTAAATCAGCATTACTCCAAACACTCTTTAAAGTGTTTTCGATTCTGCAAAATGATTTTTAAAAGTTAGAGCGGATCCCAAAACTCATTTTTATATTTAAGATCTTCCTTTTAAAGGGGATTGAAATACTCGTTCAAAACTTGAGGGATCCGGCTCAGTGGTGTATTTTACATTCGCAACGAGGTTGCTGTTTTGAGAAAACATCTTGATTACTTGCCCATCGTTCGGGAAGTAAGTTCATCTATTTGAGTCGGCATAAGCAACATGGGCTCAGTGGGCGTCCATGAAAGTGTAAGTGGCTCAGTGGGAGTCCATCAAATGCGTAAGTGGCTGAGTGGCAGTCCAGCATAAGGTCCTATTGCGGCCAGGGTGATGACCAGTGGGGAATTCGTCCATCTACTAGTAGAAAAGGTTACTTATTGGTATCTTTGCCTGATCAGCAAGATATCAGGTTTATGCCAAGGTTTTCTCCTTTCCAAATTCATTGGATATTGCAACTCTGTTTATAATTTTCATAACAGAGGTTTTCAAGGAATGTATGAAATGTATATATATAGGTGTATATATATATCGGGATTTAATGAAGTATCTCGTAACTTCATTATTTATAATGATATTCAAAGATTGAATCTATTCAAATCTTGTCTTGTAGTCTCATCTATGTGATGAACTTTTGAAACTAATTATAACTTGAACGGTGGTAGTTCAAGTAGTATTCAGAAAAGATATAAGTATATTGGAGTATCTTGTAACTTCATCTTTTAAACTTATATCTGGTAAATGATTATCTTATGCATAACAAAGATTTTCAGAAAAACGTTAAGACAAGGTTAGATATATGAGATCACCTTGCAACGATATTTTTATACAGTTATAAACTGGAACTCTGTGTATATTATACATGTCAGAGGATTTCAAAGATTGTGAAAAGTATATATGTACATATACTGAATATTTTGCGACTTCATCGCATTAAGATATCAAACTTGGTTCATTTCTTTTGACCAAGACTTTCATGAGTACTATGAGAAGGCTCATATATTGATAATCATTGTTATTCCTAGAGGACTAACAATGAGATTTACAGAAGGGGGGTTGAATGTAAATCTCAAAACTTTTTCAGGTTTTGAGAAGTTTATTAAAGCAGTGTGTTCTAGATGAACAAGTGTATGAATTGCTTTGAGCTAATGCAGACATATATATATTCAAACACAAAATGTAAAGAACACAACAAACTTTAAAAACTTTTCTGGTGGATTTGTTGTTCCACCAGAGATGGTATATTAGAAAATCTGTGTTCAACAATGTTGATCACAGCTGCATCCTAGTACAAACTAGATGAATTTTCTCTCAAGATATTTCTTAACAGCTCTGGAAAATCTCTCTCTAATTACTAGCTTCTTCTTGGTTTATATATATTACCAAGTGTACAAGTGAAAAACAATATAAAATTACAATAGTAAAATAAGTTCTTCACTTGCTTCTTTTCCTGTTCACTCAAGTACTTTGTTGACTATTGCAACTTTGTACTAAAGAAGAACGGCTGCTTTTTCTGTTGATCCTGAAATTCGGCTACCACATCTCAGGTTTTCTCTGTCAACCCACGTGCCTCTGTTTGTAGGTACAACTACCACTTATCAACGGCTAATTAGCAGAACATCCGTTGAAGCTTTCATCCGTTGATGACTTCATCCGTTGAAGGATGTTATCCGTTGAAGCTTTCATCCGTTGATGCTCTCATCCGTTGAAGGATGTTATCCGTTGAAGCTTTAGAGACATCCGTTGAAGCTTAGCTTCTCATCCGTTGAAGGTCTTTAAGTCATCCGTTGATACCACTTCATTTATACAAAATTACAAGGCATGAAATATTTACAATTGGCCTTCCTATCTGCATATCATCTAGTAGTCAACATGACTCATAGTTTCTCTCAACTTCTAAGAATTACAATTTTAAATACAGAGACTGAAATATGCTACAATACTAGACTTATTTCTAAGTAAAGCTACACCATCAACGGATAGCCAAAGTGGTCTTATCCGTTGAGGCTACAGACACTAAATTTCTACTTAAGTGTTTTGTTAAACATATCATCAAACTAATGCACATATATTCCTAACAATCTCCCCCTATTTATGTCTATAAGAACTGTAGGCATAAATTCAGGATTAACTTGATGATAACAAAACACTTAACAAATATTTGAATTGAAACTAAGTAGAAATATAAAAAGTGCTGCAAAAGTGTATGTACTAGGAGGTAATTGAAGATTTACAGTATTTCCAAGGGTGCTCCTCTTGCCTGAGCAAATCATCATTTTCTTCTTTGTTCCCTGGTTTTCTTTCCTAGCCCTTTGTCATTTTCCTCAATTTGGAGTTGGAGTTGTCTGAAGAATTCAGCTTCATCTTCATCACTGATATCCAACTTAGATTGCATTTCCTTGAGAGTTTCATTGCTGGCAATCTTGAGTTGGTCTTCAAGTCTGAAAAATCTTCTGACTCCTTTGTCATCTCTAAATTCCATCAACCAATGAGGTGATTTGTGAATTTTAGTTCCCCTTTCTTGTATGAGTAAGGTTCTGGGCAAAGCATTTGGTTCCCTCCAAGTCTTCCTTATGTTGGCAATCTTGTTGAGAATTTCAGTCTTGGCTGTTCTGGTAAAGCCAGAATCCTTTTTGATGGCTGAAAAGACTCTGATCAAGGTAGAGTAGCCTTCATTTAGAATCCTGTAGAGAGGCCATGTTCTTTCCCCAGCTCCCTTATATCTGAAAACCAATCTCTCTGGTAGCTGTCTGTAGGCAGCTATTCCCCTTACTTCCTCCAGCTCATCCAGATAGAGATTAATGTCTGAAGCTTCTTTTATGTCACAGATGTGAACATAATCATCTTTAGAAATGGGTGGCTTAGGGTTAGGTTTTTGTTTTTGAGTGAATTTCTTAGAGGTTAGGGGAGGTGTAGATTTAGATTTTCTTTTCTGTTTCTTTGGTAGTGGTATATTGGTTAAAAAGGTAGGCAATGTGATGTTGTCCCAATCAATAGGTTCCTCTTTTGGAATGATTGGTTCACCATGGATATTTATAGAGGGATCAGCAACAAAAGGTTCAGGTATGGAAGGTAGTGGTTTAGATATAGATTTGGTATCTTCAGGGTTATCTTCACTCCTTCTGTGTGCCTTGGCCTTTCTTCTGTTTCCCTTCTGCCATTCCTCTCTTTCCTCCATATTTTCACCAAATATGCTCCCAAGAACCTCATCTAAGTTAGCAATCTTTTCTTCACCCCTGACTTCAATTCCTTTCATTTCTTCAACTTGGCTTGACTTTAGCTGTTTTTCAAGCTTTGCTTGTGCTCTTTTGTCAGCCTTGAGTTTTACAGCTTCTTTCTTCAACCTTCTGGTTTCTTCCCTTTTAGCCTTTAGAAATTTGGGATGTCCTTGCATCACACAGATACTCTTTCCCTCTCTATAGATAAAGGCCATGTTCATTCTCTCACCCTTGTCCTTGGTCTCCTTCTTCTTTATGATGCTTGCACTTAGAACTTTGTCTCCATCAGGTTTTGGAAGAGGAAAGTCTACTTCCTTTATCTGAGCAAAGTCTAGGGGATTCTTTGTGGAGTCCATACTAGATCTAGTGTTAGGCTTTAGAACCATAGGTTTTAAATTCTTGAAAGAAGTCTCTCCAACCTTATTTCTCCCTACTGGCTTGAGCTCCATGTTGATTGGTTCAATCTTTGTGCTAAATTTCACAGATGTTGATTTATTTTGTGTAGAACCAAACACCAATTGTAACCTTTCATCAATTTTCCTCCATTGTTCTTTCATTTGTATTTCAGCTGCTGCTAGCTGAATCAAATCAATTCCATCAGGTTTTCCCTTGATTTGAATGATTGGAGAGGTAGTGATGGCAGGAACTAGCACTTTAGATATCTGAATCTTTGTAGAGGGCTCTCCTTCCCCTTCCCTTTTATTCTCCCCCTTTTTGTTATCATCAGGAGAGGG